>NC_052160.1:137591095-138259220 GCF_902713615.1 Scyliorhinus canicula
GCTAGACACAGACGCTGCAATTTTCTTTCTCCTTCAAGTATGTATCCAATTCCCTTTAGAAAGTTAAGATGGAAACTGTGTCCACCACCCTTTCAAAATGCAGATACCACATCATAACACGGGCTGCCAAAATGTATTTCACCAATTTCTTTCACATTGGATTGGATTTGTTTATTGTCACGTGTACCGAGGTTTCATGTACTTAATGATCTGCGAGCGGCTCAACAGATCATTAAGTACATGAAATGAAAACGAAATAGAAGAAAATTCATAATAGGGCAACACAAGGTACACAATGTAACTACATAAGGACCGGCATTGGATGAAGCATACAGGGTGTAGTGTTAATGAGGTCAGTCCATAAGAGGGTCATTTAGGTATCTGGTAACAGTGGGGAAGAAGCCGTTTTTGAGTCTGCTCGTGCGTGTTCTCAGACTTTTGTATCTCCTGCCCGATGGAAGAGGTTGGAAGAGTGAGTAAGCCGGGTGGGAGGGGTCTTTGATTATGCTGCCCGCTTTCCCCAGGCAGCAGGAGGTGTAGTCGGAGTTGATGGACGGGAGGCAGGTTCGTGTGGTGGGAGGCAGGTTCGTATTGCTTCTTAGTTTTGGTTCAGGTGCCAAACATATTTCAATGTCTCCTTCCGTGATCAAACTAAATCACAAACGAATGTGACCGTGCAGATCGTCCTCTAACAGTGGATGAATCACATGCATGATAGATTATTAACACTATGTAAAGGAAACTAGCTGACCTCTAACCAGCAGCCTGCTTGTGGATATTATGTGAGGACAGGATTGGAGTGAATCTGCGATTCTTCTTGTTGGTGGCCATTATCTAAGGATATTGGAAAGGAAAATTAGCCATCAGACAGCTATCTGGTCTCCGTCGGAAACCTGGACAGAATCTTTTTTTAAATTCACTAATGGGATGTGGACGTCACTGGCTGGGCCAGCATTTGTTACCCATCCCTAATTGCCCTTAAACTGAATGGCTCGCTAGGCCATTTCAGAGGGCATTTCAGAGTCAACTGCTTTGCCAGGGTCCTGGAGTCACGTGTAAGCCAGACCGGGTAAGGTTGGCAGATTTCCTTCCCTAACGGACACGAGAGAACCAGATGGGTTTTTGCGACTATCGACAATGATTTCATGGCCATCATTAGACTTTTAATTCCAAATGTTTACGTAATTCAAATTCCACCATCTGCCACGCTGGGATTTGAACCCAGGTCCCCAGTGACAATGCCATTGCGCCACCGCCTTCCCACGCGACGTAGGGTCCCGCCCGTCGGTGGAATGTTCTGGTTCTGCCAAAGTCAATGGACTTTTTAATAGCTCGGGCATCTTGCAGACTCGCCCCAGCTGCAACAGGGCCATAAGGTTCCATCCCCTGCTCCTACAGATTGGCATCCTGCAAAGATCAGTGCTTTCAGCGGGAGAGATGGGGAGAAGATTGGGAAATTCAAAATTGAAGGCTTTATTGCTCAGGGAATGAAAATGAGTTTCAATTCAGAGAAATTAACTTTCCTCTCTTCATCTTCACAGCACCTCAAGTTTTTCCATGATACTAGTGGTAACCGTGCTCGGAGTTCTTATTGTCATGTTCCTTGTTGCTGCTGTTGTTGTCATAAGATGCAGAAACCAAATTGCAGCTGGTAAGTTACAGAATTTCGAGAATTCCAATTCCAAGTGCAAAGGAAAACCTTTCCCTTTCCAGCTGGGAAAAGTGTAGGGTGAGTGAGGCAGGAAATTTCCTCAAGAGCTGCTCCCGTGCAATTGGCCGGAATTGCCTCCAGGGAGGGGAGGATTCATCGGAGGTCATGGGGTTACTGCCGATTGTGGCGATGAAAAGTGTGAGACAGCAGCCCCGAGGAACTTCCCAGCCTCATTCACAGTTACAAATCTGACCGAGCTGAGGCAGGATCAATGTGCAAATGTTTCTCCTTCTGCTGTAGTGGGATATAAAATAAACTCTGCGAGGCCACTCGCTTGTCACAGGCCCAAACAGCTTCGGTCAGCTGCACGGGCCAGAGCCTTGTGCCAATGCTACATGTAAAGAAAAAGAAAATACTTGTGTTTAAGTGGCACCATCCACCTCAGAACATTCCAAAGGGCTTTGCCGCCAATTAAGTACTTTTGTAATGCTGTAAGTGCAGGAAATGTAACAAGCTTACCACAAAGCAGCTCATCAGCATTTTGGTGAAGTTGGATGAGGGTTAAACATTAGTCGGGACACTGGGGAACGTTTTCCTGCTCACCTTCGATATGGGAGAGCGGAGAAGCTGTAACATTCACCAAAGGCTTTCAGATTCCTCGGTTTATCATCTTATCCAAAATATAGAATCCCGAATGGTGCTTCGCTGCCTGAGTGATGCCCTAGAGTGTCAGGCTGGACCTTTGTGTTCGAGTCTGTGGAGTGGGACTTGAATCCACAACTTACTGACTCGGAGTGTTACCAACTGAGGCACAGCTGACACCTGCAGGAATCTCTCCAGCAGCAGTAGCCAAGCTGAACAATGAATAAGAACATGCCTTGACCCTACAGATTTAAATGAAGCCATAGAAAGTGAACAATATACAATGCAGCACACACAAGGAGTAAGTGTGCAAAGAGCTGGTCGAAATATGATGTTCCAAACAGACGAGAGTGGAAAGTTTAAGTTTGATATATTTGAATTCGATTAAAATCAATGCTCAAATATCATGGACTACATTTCATGTTTCAATTAACAAAATCAGTAAATCAGTACCATGGGTTCGAATGAAATTGCAGTCAGCAGTTAAGTAATAATCTTTATTGGTGTCACAAGTAGGTTTACATTAACACTGCAATAAAGTTGAATAAAGTGAAAATCCCCTAGTCACCACACTCCGGCGCCTGTTCGGGTACACTGAGGGAGAATTCAGAATGTCCAATTCACCTAACAGCACGTCTTTCGGGACTTGTGGGAGGAAACCGGAGCGCCCGGAGGAAACCCACGCTGACACGGGGAGAACGTGCAGACTCCAGTACCATACAGAATACAGTAGATTCATTTGATTACATTGGAATTAACAATAGAGGTGACTCTTTAAGCGATCCATTCCAACAGGTACCACAAAGGTGGAAATTTACCCAGATAATTTAAAAATAAATGGGTAATGTGCTAATCAAAGTGGCGCCCAGAAGCGTGCCATACACTTTTCCTAATTCCTGTATGCTAAGATTAAATATTGCTAAGATTAAATATTGCAAAGAATAATTTCTGATCTTGTATCTAAAACGTGCTGTTCAGTTAATTGGATTTATGTCATTCTTAGGTGAGAAGGAATTACCACATACAGAAGAAGAATCTAACTCACTCTACAAAGATCTGGTAAGAATTTCACAAAGCACATTCTTGGATGTTTTACGTCTAACCACCCTCCTTTCAAGGGCCACTTTATTCGTGGTCAGAAAATTGTTTTTGTACAAAACACAAAATAGTGCAGCTGCAGGAAATTTTAAATCGAGAGAGAAATTGCTGTGAATGTTCAGCAGGTCCGATGGCAGGTCGGAACCGGAAGTTCGTTAGAGATATAACAGCTATCCAACAGGTACGAAGGGAGGGAGAGGGGGAGGAGGAAAGAACAATGGAGAAGGTTTGTGATTGGGTTGTGGTATTATCATAACTATTAGCATTGCAAGGGTTAATGTAGTGTCGAGAGTAGCCACTAGAGGGAGCTACAGTTACAACTATATAAGGCAGTGATCATAGAATTTACAGTGCAGAAGGAGGCCATTCAGCCCATCAAGTCTGCACCGGCTCTTGGAAAGAGCACCCTACCCAAGGTCAACACCTCCACCCTATCCCCATAACCTAGTAACCCCACCCAATACTAAGGGCAATTTTGGACACTAAGGGCAATTTATCATGGCCAATCCACCTAACCTTCACATCTTTGGACTGTGGGAGGAAACCAGAACACCCGGAGGAAACCCACACACACACGGGGAGGATGTGCAGACTCCGCACAGACAGTGACCCAAGCCGGAATCGAACCTGGGACCCTGGAGCTGTGAAACAATTGTGCTATCCACAATGCTACCGTGATGCTAGACCTTAGGAGAGGAGTGTATGCAGGGGATAGCTAGTGAAGGTCAGAAGAGCAGATAGTGCAAGTGTGCATAGATAATAGTTCAAACCAGTAGTGAGATTAGCTGTAGATGAGTATAGTGTAAATGTTATTAGTCAACAGTGTATTTATTCTTAAGGAGTACGAGTTAAAACCAAGTTAGTAGTGTAAATAAATTAGTAGCTTTGTTTAAGTTAAAGCTATTTTGTGGTCTTTATGAACACTACGCCAACGATCTTGAATTGAGCAACACAAAGAACACCACAAGGTGTCAGGCAGGAGAGAGAGCAAATGAATGATAGTACAAGGCAGAAAGAGATGGTCTGGGATAAGTGAAGGAACTAAAGATGGATCTAAAGGAGGAAGAGGTGGGGAAAGCAGAATGGTAAGCCTTCCAAAATAAAGGGGAACACAGGTTAGAATCTGAAACTGTCTAACGCAGTCCAGGAAACTGTAAAGTGCCCATTTGAAAAATAAGATGCATGTTCCTCGAACATACCGTGAGTTTCATTGGAACGGTTTAGAAGGTAGAGGACAGAGAGATAAGGATGGGAGTTGGGCAGAGGATTAAAATGGAATGAAGCTCAGGGTCACAACTGCGGGCTGAGCGCATGTGTTTCATAAAAGCAGTCACAGTGCAGAAGGAGGCCATTTGGCCCATCGAGTCTGCACCGGCCCTTGAAAAGGGCACCCTACTTAAGCCCACACCTCCATCCTATCCCCAGTAACCCTACCTGAACTCTTTGGACGCTAAGGGCAATTCAGCATGGCCAATCCATCTAACCTGCACACCTTTGGACTGTGAGAGGAAACTGGAGCACCCGGAGGAAACCCACATAAACACGGGGAGAACATAAAGAATCCGCACAGACAGTGACCCAAGCCGGGAATCCAACCTGGGACCCTGGAGCTGTGAAGCAACAGTGCTACCGTGCCACCAAGTCCCCCAAACTCTGTTTAGTATCTCCAATGTAGAGACTTCCATGTCATGAGCAGCAAACACCCCGTACTAATTGAAATGCAAATAAATCTCTAAAGTACTTCATTTAAAATCAATACAAATTAAAACTTCATTTGAAAAAAGTACCGAAACTTGAACTTGGATGGAATGATTCAGTTGCACTTTTATTATTCAAATTCAGTTCATAGCCCAGTTTTTTCTGTGTTATGTTAATGTTCATCTCAAATGGATTAAACTTGAGGCTAAGATAACAAAATAATAACTCTCACCATTTTCCTCTAAAAATACAACAGTAATAAATGCCACAACTTTAACTGAGTCAATTATATTTGACATCACAACTTAAAACTAAGTGCTTGCAAGGACATTTGAATGCTGAATTCATATACCGGGGCAGCACGGTAGCATTGTGGATAGCACAAATGCTTCACAGCTCCAGGGTCCCAGGTTCGATTCCCGGCTTGGGTCACTGTCTGTGCGGAGTCTGCGCATCCTCCCCGTGTGTGTGTGGATTTCCTCTGGGTGCTCCGGTTTCCTCCCACAGTCCAAAGATGTGCAGGTTAGGTGGATTGGCCATGATAAATTGCCCTTAGTATCCAAAATTGCCCTTAGTGTTGGGTGGTGTTACTGGGTTATGGGGATAGGGAGGAGGTGTTGACCTCGGGTAGGGTGCTCATTCCAAGAGCCGTTGCAGTCTCGATGGGCCGAATGGCCTCCTTCTGCACCGTAAATTCTGTGATAATCTATGATCTATGATATTAAAGCTCTTGAGTTTCCACAAATAATTGAACCAATTCATAATCAAATCAGTTATCACGATGGGAAAGAAAATATTAGCAGCTAGATGTTTGAGAATGAAAGTCTCTAATAAATGTTTTTGCTACTCTCGAGTGACTCAATACATTTACATATCATCTGCTGTGGTTGACAGTGAGCCAGAATCTAGGAAGTGGGTGGGAATTTACAGTTTTCCTCTGCAACCTCAGGCCGTAGGGAGAAGGAAAATGAAATTGGATTCCAGCTGCTAATTGTGACCCAGTGGCACAATGCAGCAAAACATGGGGGCGGCAAGATTCTCAGTCGGCCAACACCGGAATCACGAAACGAGATTGGGCGGAAAACCGGTTCCACGCCGAATTCATGGTGGCCGCTTATTTCATGCCAAATCGCAATTCTCTGTTGCCTCAACAGCGCGCTAATGCATTCCAGAACGCATTGACAGTAAACACCATTTGCATATCATTAGCGGGCCTGACCCGGTATTCTCCGGGGCCTCCTTGATTCTCCGCCTCCGATGGGCAAAATTCCCAACGGCGAGTTTAACTTGTGCTTTCAAAAATCGTGAAACTGGCGACATGGCTGCTGAGGCAGAGAGAGGGGGTACGGAAAGTGTCCAACATCGCCACAGTGTACTCACAGTTGTGCCGCTGCGGGCCAGGGGGCTTCTTCCAGGGCTGGGGGGAATAGCGGGGGGGGGGGGGGGTTGGCCAGGAGATAGGCTGTGGGGTCAGGGTAGACGGGCACTCCCCTAGGTGCTGTCTGGCCCCTGCCGATCCATCAGATATATGGGTGTTGTTATGTTTCTTGAAAGAATGCTAGAAGTCGTTCAGCAGTTGAAGGAAGGTTTATTGTGCTACACAATAAATGATTGCGTTAGCTTTCACTTACAGAACTGTACTTGTAAAGATAATGCTTCTCTATGCTCTGCAACTAGGCCTGACCACACTAGCAGCCCTGAGCTCAACTTCCGTCCCTGTCCTTCTCACCAAAATGAGAGGGAGGGCCTTCAGCGTCACTCTTATATGTCCCCATGCTGCCCCTTGGTGGTGCTTCCATTTCCCATCAGCCCCTTCTGTACATACTCAAGCAAGGATCACTACAGGCGTGCTCCAGTGCAACTAGTGCCATCTTGTTGGCCGGGATGGTGTGTAATGTGTGTGTGCAGCTACAGCTTGTCAGCCTCCTGAGTGTCGATCATGGACCCAGTGAATCCTGCACCATTTTTCATTGGTATCAATTGTGTTCCACGTGGCGCCGGTGCTAACCCCTCAATAGTCACTGAATTGGTCCAGGTTCGGCACCAGTTTTGCTGTCGTGAAAGTCAATGAATCCTGCGCTGGCATTGGTGGTGGAGGGTGTGAATGTTTATGGAAGGGGTGCCAATCATGTGGGTTGCTTTTTCCTGGATTGTTTCTTGAATTTCTTGAGTGTTGTTGGAGCTGCGCTCATCCAGGCTAGTGGGGAGTATTCCATCACACTCCTGACTTGTGCCTTGTGGACAGGCTTTGGGAGAGTCGGGAGGTGAGTTACTCACCACTGGATGTTTGGCCTCGGTACTGCTGCTGTAGCCACAGTATTAACCTGGCTCGTCCAGTTCCTGGTCAATGGTAACCGCAGGATGTTTACAGTGGGGGATTCAGTTATGGTAACTCCATTGAATATGACAAGGTGATGGTTTGATTCTCTCTCATTGGAGATGGTCATTGCCTGGCCCTTGTGTGGCATGAATGTTACTTCCCACTTGTCAGCCCAAGCCTGGATATTGTCCCGATCTTGCCGCATTTGCACGTGGATTGCTGCAGTGTCCGAGGAGTCGCAAATGGTGCTGAACATTGAGCAGTCATCCGCAAACATCCCCACTTCTGAACATAAGTTGGAAGGAAGATCATTGATGAAGCAGCTGAAGTTGGTTGAATAGAATAGAATAGAATAGAAATAATATGCAAGGGTATGGGGAAAGGGCAGGAGAATGGTACTGAGCCGTGTTGCTCGTGTGAAGAGCCATTGCAGATGGGCCAAAAGGCCTCATTCAGCCGCAGAACAATTTTGTGATTCCGTGAAATATTGGCTTCAATAGGTGAAAAATTCTCTCATCGCTTGTCAGTGAAGCTTATGGTTTGTGAGGGGCCTCGAATTTGACCAGACCCAAGCTTTTAAACGACTTAAACTTCCAGTGTTTGGTTCAGAGGCTGTCTTTGAGTTTGTTTGTATAAAGTGATTCTCAGCTGGAACTAACCCCCCTGTGACTGGCAGCACTGAATGGTTAGCACAGAGCAATTAGTAATCAGGTCAGAATGCCACACATATATATTTGTACAGAAATGAAAATGGTTATTAAAAAATCTTGAAATCGACGCTAACAGCGTTGGAGATGCTCAGTTAGTCTGCCAGCATTTGTGGAGAGAGGAACAGAGTAAATGTTTCAGGTTAATAATAATCTTTATTGTCACAAGTAGGCTAAGATTAACACCGCAATGAAGTTACTGTGAAAATCCCCTAGTCGCCACATTCCGGCGCCTGTTCGGGTACACAGAGGGAGAATTCAGAATGTCCAATTCAGCGAACAGCACGTCTTTCGGGACTTGTGGGAGGAAACCGGAGAACCTGGAGGAAACCCACCCAGACACGGGGAGAACGTGCAGACTCCGCACAGACAGTGACCCAAGCCGGGAATCGAACCTGGGACCCTGGCGCTGTGAAGCAACAGTGCTAGCCACGGTGCTACCGTTGCAACGCCTTCATCTAATTCATTCCAGAATTTCAATTAAATTGCAGAGGAAAGTAAAACAAAAAGAAACATACATATTGTAATTGAAAATATGGAAAGATGTGTCATTTGAAACATGGAAGTCTGGCAATACCTGGTCTGAGAGAAACATGAGAGGATACAGGGAAAGATCCCATGAAGGGTTAAAAGCAGCTGCAAAGAGCAGGATTATAAAATGCAAATTCTTTCTCACCAGCAGGCTTAGCAAACACACAGTATTCTTGTATTAAGCTAAAACAATGGCTCGCACCTTCATTGAAAGTAACTATCTTAGGAAGTATCTGGAAAAGCATGGATGAGAGTTTCAATTGAATAAAGTGATGAATGTTTAAAACAGGCAGGTCTTTCAAGTCATAACCAAGTGAAATTTTAGCATACAGCTAAAAGCAAAGGTTTCACACTCTCATTGAAATTAACTCTCTTAGTAAACAGCTGGAAAGGAAAGGATGATGTTCAGTTGAATTTGGTGTCAATTCTAAGTGTGAAATTCTACTAATACCAAGTCAATTAAAAGAAAATTGGAGACAACCTGTCTACGAGAAACATAATTTAAAGTCAAAATCAAAGGCAATGTTATGAGCTGGGGACAATTGGAAAATTAGACTATTGAAATGACAGGAATTAAAAGTAACACCTATTGAAACCAAAGCATTTTTTGAATATCACAAAGGAACTTTGAACATCACAAAGGACAATGTAATCAGATCTGAGAGGTGAGACCATGTCCAAAATGAATACTTAGATGTATTAGAATGTTTAGATCAAAGATACTTTTTACAATCAAAGTGAAATAAGCTCATTTATAATAAAGTCGTTAAAACTTAATAACTGTTCGAAAGAGAATATAAACCCAAAGAAAGGGGACAGCCAGTAGAGCCAGCTATCACAGCTCGGTACATGAGAAGGATAGGACACAGCAACCGAGCTCACCAGCGAATACATCTAAAGAAGACCAGATTTTAAAGAAGATTGATTGTCAAGTTGGGCCTGAAGGTCCCTTCAACCAACCAGAAGGATCCAGAAGCAAGATCTTTTTACCTTTCTGTAAAGAAAGTGTTTGCAGCTTTTAAAAGAAACATTATAATAATAAAATAACTTTAAAGTTTTAACCTGAAACAATGTTATTAGCCTACTTTACTTACTTAACAACGCAGGACCCAGGACATCGATGCTACTAAGGGGTAAGTAGGTTAAATTCTTAGGTGAAGGTATGGGTTATACCGGGGGATAACTTGAAAATATAGTTTGACCTGAATAGCACCCACCGAAGCCTGCATCGGAGTCAGGGAGTGAGAATCCCTGGTTTACCATTTAGAATATCGACCCTTTTTGGTATAGGGGGAATTCAAAGAATAGTGGTGAGTTTTAACTTCAATATGATAATAGAATACTTTACATAGAGACAAGTTTTACCTGTTTGAAATCAACTGCCACTAATGACAATGAAAACTCATTCACTTTTCCAAAGTCTTTCAGAGATGTCCATGGTCAAGGTATCACATATGATGTGGAAACAAGCACAGCCATCTTTCAAAGGGAAGAGTTTCCTGTTTATATTTATGATAAACACCAACACGAACAGATGGATCCTGTCTAATTCGGGAGCTTCAGAACGAGTTCAATGCTCGACACTTGGGATTTCAATAACGTTCCTGTTATCGTTACTTTAGACTTACACGCTAACCGAGGTCAGTCTGAAGCTTCCATTTTTAATCACGGTCTTCATCTCCATTGACAGCTTCAATTCTGTAGCCTGCCTGGTATCTGAAGAAGTGTTGAGATTATTGCTGGTGTTATTAACAGAAAAATGCACAACACTTTTGCATTGTAACCCGTAATTCATTACTGGTAACTCTCCAGATATATAGAGCGTTGTCTGCACTGGAATTGCAGACCGAGAAATGCCACACAGACAACTTGTATGTCCATCGACTGATAGTTCCGACAATAATTTCAATGTAAATTGTCTCCGACTGCCTTTAAAAATTATTTTCATAAAACTATTGTATTCCAAGATCTTTTTGGTCCGGCTGATCAGATCACTGATTATATCAAACATCGAATTACTTGCACGTACAACAGGAGGTCAAAGTTCAATTTGTCAACCAAATTAAATATTTTTTTGCTAATAAACTGTCACCTGAACATTGAAAGTTCTGATAATTTTCAAGTGATCATTTGTATATTCAGAGGGAGTTTGGTTCTCAGGATGGCATTTCAACTACTGCGGCAGGATTCCCTGTCTTAATGGGCTCGTCACACCTGACTTGGTGAGGCGAATAGGCCATTGAATCTCACGAGAGGCCTCTCACGAGATTCGCGACGCTCGAACCACCTTGCGACATTTAACGAGATCTCGTGAGACGTCGCGATCTGCACGTCGCCCTCACTGGGTAAGATCCAGATCCACAAATTTAAGTCAGCCATTAGTCTCATTGACGTATGCATGCACTGCCTTCTCCCGGGGCCCGGGAACTAACGGCTTCGCCTCGGAGATCTCGCCATAATGCCATTTAGCACTGCTTCTCACAAACATGGACCAAGCAGAACAGCACCTGGAGGGGTGGGGTGGGGGTCTACCAGGCCATTAGAGACCCTTAGTCGGTCAGGCTGTGGGCAGGGTATTACCCTGAAACTCCCACTGGTACTTTGGTACAGCCAGCCTGGCACTGTCCAGATGACTGGGTGGCATTGCCAGGCTGGTGAGCACTGCCAGGGTGCCAGCCTGGCACAAGCAAGTTGTCCAGGTGGCACTGCCGGCTCAGAGGCATAGCCAAGGTGCCAAGCTAACATATTTTGTGCGGTGATGATGGGCTGGGGAGCCCTGTGTGGGTGTTGAAGGAGGTGCGGCGGGGGGGGACCCTGAACCCTCCCATAGTGCGCTTGGGCTTGGGGGGAGTCGGGGGTCATTTCAGGGGCTCCAGAGATCAGGACGTCATTTAAAAATGGCGTCCCGCTCACTCGCTACACTGAAGTGTTCCACCGAGCAGATCTCCTCGTTCCCGTACCAGCCTCCCCGAACAGGCGTCGGAATGTGGCGACTAGGGGCTTTTCACAGTAGCTTCATTCGAAGCCTACTCGTGACAATAAGCGATTTTCATTCTCATTCATTTCATTTTCATTCCTCAGTACACACTATGTGCAGCTTGGGCCGTGCGTTCCCCGCTGAAACCCCTATCTAACCCGGCTGCCATTTTATAGCGTTGTGTTTCTCTGCGCTCGCTTGGGGACTTTGTTCTCATTTAGTTACATTCCACCCAAAGTCTTTCTGGAGTTCAAGCTTGCATTTTGGTACTTCTTCCTTCTAGGCTTGAGCTGGTTTTCTTTGTCAAACTGACTACTTTCTCTGTAGATTCACGATCATTTCAAGTTTACAGTGAAGATGTGCCAGCCACTCACTGGTTTTAGAACAAAAACACTAGGTCTAAAAACTTCTGCTCACTTCTCTCAGAAGCACCATGCCGGAATCACTCACTGACTGTTGTCAGGCAGGACACTGTCCCTGGCCATCCTATAGGCTGCCAGCCAGCCAATCGAACCGAATTCCACCAAAACCAGTGTCTAAGATTCACTCAGCGCCGGCGAGTCTGTTTTCTCTTCTCCAAAATAGAAAACCTGGAACACACTGTCGTGACTCGCAGACTGCCTCAGCTTGAGTCCGCTGCTTAAAGGCACATTCCGATTATGGGTCCACGGACCAAAAATAATAAAATATTATAAATGGAAACAAAGGAAATAAACAGAGGGGACTCTTGCAGCAGAAGTTGAGGACACAGAAAAAGATAATTTAGTGGCAGAAAAATCAAGATTGGAGTAGCAGACTGGGATAAAGGACTAAGTTTTTTTTCTATTCACCACCAGGGACTTGCCCAATGAGTTCACAGGTTTTACTCCTTTCAAATTGGTTTATAGACTATAAAGATCCTCCTGTTTAATCCCTGTCTGTTCCCTTTTTCTCCTTTTAATTTCTGTTATTCTTTTGGCTATTTCAATGTTTTACATGGACAATTAACGTACCTATGCCTTTACGATGGACTTCACCTTTAATTCGAGTGACTGGTAAACTGAGGGTTGACCTATGACCCTCAGGCAAGGCAGCTTACAAGAAGTTGTTTACTTTTCAGATCAGCAGATTCCAGGGAGATCAGTGCTGACACATCTTGATGGACTTGGCTGTCGGCCAATGGACTGTTTCAACTTTCCGAGCCTTGTCAATGGCCCCTGTCAATTGGTTTGGGTTTTCTCTGGAATGTTTCTTCCCCTGTGCGACTGTGTTTTCTCTTCTATTTTTCTTTTGGTCAGAAGCTGGAGGGTCACAGCTCTGATTTCTCTCCCATCTAATGGAGTCTTTTTGAAGATCTGAAGTAAAAACCTCCTTTTATGCACAGCCAAACTGAACATCAAGGAAACCAAAGTCAAGCCACAAGCTGCAGCGAGATTCAAATGTTTACAACTCTATTAAAATATGGTCTGGCGAACTTTGTTCTTATCTCAGAAAGGTTGTTGGTCATTCTGGTGCAGTTGGAAGCAAGTAAGAATTAAACAGGCCTGAGGATGTTCCTTTGAGGTTAATAAAAGTTAAGGTGCCTCTACAGAGGACATCCTATTGTCTGGTAGTACTGACTGAATGCCACTGCCAGAAGATCATCTCTAATACTACGTTAGTGGCTTTGATCCCTAAGCATCCTGGGAGGACAGCCTGCTGCAACAACATCAACATCAGAAGCAAGAACGCTCATCTTTCATGTCATATTAATCCCCTTATTATCCCCCCCCTCACTCCCCCCTCCCCCCCCCCCCCCCCCCCCCCCCCCCCCCCCCCCACCTTCGTGTGTATCTACCTTGTGTGTGTTTGGGTAGAGGGTGGGATGATAAAGGGAGAGAGTAGTAAATGCGCTGGCCATTATTCTGTCATAAGTACTGCATATTTCAACTTTGTTTTGGTTATAAACAGTTATTATGTTCAACTTACAGAACTGGTGGCTATAATGTACTGAGCAGCCAAAGGGACAAAAATTCTGTGCCTTTTATACAAGTTATTGATTAATTCACTTGTGCCGGGACTCCAGCATCTGTGTGGCTGGAATCAACCACGTCCTAATAAGACACTGAGTGAGAGGTCCTCTCAAACTAATCAAGGAGAGATTTTTAGAAGGAGGAAGTCTCTATGTTATCAAATATGTAATCATATTCCATGAGCAACTGGCAAGAGTCAGTGGTGTGACTCAACAACAGTTAAAACAAACTCCTGAAACAGCGAGGAAAAAACAGGCAAACAAGCCAAGGCCCAAACTTTTCAGCAGAGGAGACTAGGTGCTCGTGGCCCTACCAATACTGGACGAATCCCTAAAAGCCCATTCAGTGGCCAGTACAGAGTAGCAAAAAAGCGTGGGGAGGTAAAGCACCACCCCAGATTGCAGGAAAAAGCAAAGGCTCTGTTAATATGATTGTGGCTAACCTGACTGTGGCCTCAACTCTACCTTCCTCTCTGCCGGCCATAACCCTCTAACTCCATTGTTGATCAAAAATCTCTCTAGTTCAGTCTGGGTTATGTTCAATGGTCCAGCATCCCTATTTTCTGGGGAAGAGAACTGTGTCCCCTAGTTCTAAATTGCCCCTCAAGGGAAACATTTTCACAGTATCAAGTCCCCTCAAGATCGTATATTATTTCTATAAGATCACCTCTCATTCTTCTAACAGTCAATGGCCAACTTGCCCAACCTATCTTCACCCCAGGAGTCAGTAGAACAAACCTTCTCTGGACTGCTTCTAATCAATCAAACCCCTTCTTAAGTAAGGAGACCAAACTGCACACAGTATGCAAGGTCTCAAGGGCCCTGCACAGTTGCAGCAACACTTCTCTACTTTTATACTCAATTCGCCTTGCATAAATTTTAACATTGCATTTGCTTTCCTAATCACTTGCTGTACCTGCAGCCTAATGTTTTGTGATTCATGTAGCAGGACGCCCAGATCCCTCTGTACTGTTGAGTTCTGCAATCTCTCTCCATTTGAATTTTATGCTGTTTTTCTCCTCTTCCTGCCAAAATGGACAACCTCACATTTTTCCACATTATACTCCATCTGCCAAATCTTTGTCCCCTCACTTAATATAAGTAGACTCTTTATGCCCCCTTGTCAAATTACTTTCCAACCTATACTTTGTGTCTTCAACAAAGTGAACTATCCAAGTAATTGATATCAGTTGTAAATAGTTCAGGCCCCAGCACTGATCCCTGTGACATTGCACTCATTACATCATACCAACCTAAAAATGATACATTTTTCATCACTTCCTGCTTCCTGAAAGCCAGCCAATCCTCCATCCACGCGAATATGTTACCCCGCTACCCCATGACCTCTTATCTTGTGTAATGAGGGTGGTACCTTATGGAAAGCTTTTTGGCAATCTGAGTACACCACATCCACAGTTTCTCCTTTATCCACTTTGCTTGTTACAACCTCAGCAAACTCTAATAACTTAGTCAAACATGAGCTTCCTTTTTGAAAACCATGTTGACTCAATCTGATTGTATAATGATTTTCTAAATGATCTGCCATTAACTCCTTAATAATAGATTCTAGCATTTTCCCAGTGACGGGTGTCTTGTTATGCTCTTGGTGTAGCATAAGCGGCTTCCTTGATGTTCACTCTGACAAAGGAAGGTTCAGATGCGGAGATAACTTCAACACGTTTATTGAACTATTTACAATTCTCCAACTTGGGTTCGCCACTACTGTTAATCCTATAGCTACTCAGACTGACAAACCAGTCTGCTACAATCCACGTGGTGGGTGTGATATTGAATCAACCCTGTGTCTGTACTCACTGAGTGTCTCCATTGGAAAGAGGAAGATCATGTGTGCTGTGTCCTTTATATATGGGTTGGTGTAATGCCCCCCTGTGGTAGTGTCACCTCTGTGTGTATCGTGAATGCCCATTGGTCGTGTCCTATCTTACTGACCTATTGGTTGAGTGTGTGTGTGTCATATCTCTGGTGCTCCCTCTAGTGTCTAGCTAGTCTACGTGTACTTCCATTAACCCCTTGTGTATCTACAGTGATGCATATCACCACAATGGGTATGGAAAGATGAGAATAAAGCAGATCGCTCCACTTTACATCTAAATCCTTTGAACATTATGGAAGGTAAGAGCCCCAGTCCATTAGTTGGGTTGGGGAGCCCAGATTCAGCTTCCTCCTTATTGTGAAAGACCAGCTCAGATCTGATAACTACATGAACAAGGAAGTCACTGACACAAATATAACACAGGAACCAAGTGATCTGAACACAGCACGGCTGAATAATGTCCGAACGCAGTGAATTTATTGACCAGAAACAGTCCAGAACATTGAAATTATTTGCACATTTGATTGTTCTGTCTGTACCAAGTAAGTATATTTTATAATCTTGTCCTTTGGCGTCATTAAAAAATACTTTTGTAGTCAAAGTTGATGAAGACCAGAAACATCCACTGGCTCAGTCACAAGGAGTTCTGTTGTGATGAACTAAAGATGAAACGCTCATGGTCTTGCAAATTGTCATGATGTCCATCTGCTTCTTGAGCACCATCCGTCCACATCGCTTCTTTCTGTGCTTTCCTGCAGTATGTGGTTCAGTCAGACCTGTTGACCCTCCATCTTCCCTGAAATTCTTGCTGTTCGTCAATACTAAGAGACTGAGTTAATTTATATTAGATTTTAACAACAATATCAGCAGCAAGTTGCATGATATGGCATTTATTAAAACAAAGTGCTGGAAATGCTCAGCCGATCTGGCAGCATGTGGAGAGAGAAACATAGAGTTAACGATCCAAGTCCAATTCCTCGGCTCAGAAGAAGGGACACTTCTGACTTGAAATATTAACTCTTGTTTCTATCTCCACAGAAGCTGCCAGGCCTGCTGAGTATTTCCAACACTTTTTGATTTTATTTCAGCTTTTCGGTAGCTGCGGTATTTCACTTTTAATGGATTACATATCACTAAACTTAGTATAAAAAACACAAGGTGCTTGTGACGGTAAAATATTGCAATCACGCAAGTCCGTAACTTGTAGTAACAAAGATTTTTATTCACAAACGTGCTTGGGAGACACATGGCTGCTCCTAAAGGGTGTCTCTCTGATACAAATGTAGCCATCTCAGATGGCAACCTGCAAAGGACCATGGGAATTATGGCCAACCCAGGACTCAGACACACTCAGAGCTTGTGTGTGTATTTGCAACCCAGATAGCTAGACGCAATCAAAACCCCGGCTCGTCTGCATTCTAATGGCCCATTTCCCCAGAACAAAAGGACTGTACTCAGGTAACCGATACAGATGCAGACTAACCGGCGCCACTCCCTTTGCTAAGAAAGCCCAAACAGACAAGGTCAATGACCGCTCAGGACACGCCCGGCCTTCAAGGCACCCACCCCTTTATTGGCCAAAATCGAAGGGAGTGATCGAAGCCTGTCGAATTATTGGGTCCAAAGCTAAGGACAGCCCCAAAGAGGGCGAAATCCCAGAGGGATAAAAAGAGACACAGTCATGTGTTCGGTCTCTCTTGGATCCGGCCTATGCCAACCAAAGTGCAGCATAACGACCAGACAGACAAGTTCAATACCAACGATCGCTACCAGACGGATGAGCCCAGCAGAAACGAAGCCACTTCCTGTACCCAACCGCAGAAGATCCGAACAAAGGCCTTGTTTATCTGCAAAGAGCCGGTTGCCCTGAAGTTAAGTACAGGTTATTGTAGTTGTTAGGTGTAGTTTAACTTGTGGTGTTTTGTGTTGCATGTCGAAGTAATCCTTGTGTGTAAATAAACTATCCTTGAACTTGAACTAACTAACTGGTTGTTTGGTCTTTGATCGATATCCGGTAAAGCCTTGGGTGGTACCATTTGATACCTGGCGACTCTGAAAAGCAATATTATCATTAATAACTGCCATATCTAGTTAATTTGGCAACATTATTGGTGACGCTGGTGGGATAGTATTCCATTCATTAAAAAAAGCAACATTATTGGTGTCTCCGGTGCAAATTGGCAACGCAAAGGCGGTGTAAAATAGTTATATTTTGGGCTAACATATTTCACTAACTAAGGAGAATTGTAGATTGGTTAGATGGATTGGCCATGCTAAATTGCCCTTTGTCTCCAAGGACATGCAGGTTATGTGGGGTTATACCGGGAGACGGGGGGCAGCAGTGAGTGGGCGTCGGTAGGGTGCCCTATTAGAGGGTCGGTGCACACTCAACAAAGAACAAAGAAAAGTACAGCACAGGAACAGGCCCTTCGGCCCTCCAAGCCTGCGCCGACCATGCTGCCCGTCTAAACTAAAATCTTCTATACTTATGGGTCCGTATCCCTCCATTCCCATCCTATTCATGTATTTGTCAAGCTGCCCATTAAACGTCACTATCAACGACTCTGTGGGCCAAATGCCCTCCTTCTGCACTATAACAATTCTCGGATTCAATCCACAGGTTGCAGTTGTTCCATTTATTGATTACGAGGGCAGCGCCAAGTCTGTGCTTCTTATCACATCCTGTGACAGTCATTAAGTCTGTGATTGTTACTTTCCCACACCATCATGCTGAGAAAGGGCTCTAATAACTATTATTTTAAAGCTGTTGATACTCATGACTGCACTTGCCCACATCAAAGCTATTAATGTTAAATGTCGAATTACCCCACTTTAGAGCTTCCTGTGAAGATCCCGCTGCTGACTGCATAATAATTATTATTGAAAAACTATTATCTTTTTTTTACTTTTTCCAATTAAGGGGCAATAATGAAAAAATATTGTTGAGAACAGAAGTACATTTTGAGCAAAAAAAACCCACAGTCTTATTATCTCGTCTTAACAAAAATCGATTGCATCAGAACAGATATTGAGTAATTGCTTCTCGCGTGATTTCATATTTTTTTTCACTGCAACTCTGAAGCTCAAAGAATTGAATTGTTCTCTTCAATCATTTGCATTGTGATTGATGGTTGACTGGGAATTTATTCCACCGTAATTCTCAGTGCCAACTCAAAGCTGACCCCCCCCCCCCCCCACCCCCCCCTCCCCCCCCGCAGTGACATTTCGTGTGTAACTCTACAACCCCTCTGCGAAGATTCGCTGATGTTTTTGAACAGGTCACATCCTTGGCTTTTTGCAACTCTCTTCCACAAAAAATAACTAACTTGACCTCCCTGTCTTCACACTGTAAGATTTCAATTTGGGAGTTATAGAGCACCCAAAAAAGGGGTCGAGTTCTTTAGTGATTTCCGTGCAGGTTACTAATTAATTTAGAAGAAATAGTTTGAATAAGACACATTAGCTGAATAGACAGGAAAAGCACATGAGCCATGATATGTGGGGATGGTGACACGTAGTGAGGGATAGTCTCCTTAGCTGGAGTTGTAGTCTCTTCTATTTTCTGAGGCCTTCCTCCATCTGACAAAGGTGGAAGCCAGCATTATAATAATCTTTATTACTGTCACAAGTAGACTTACATTAACACCGCAATGAGGTTACTGTGAAAAGCCCCCAGTCGCCACACTCCGGCACCTGTTCGGGTACAGAGAGGGAGAATTCAGAATGTCCAATTCACCTAACAACACGTCCTACGGGTCATGTGGGAGGAAACCGGAGCACCCGGAGGAAACCCACGCAGACACGGGGAGAACGTGCAGACTCCACACAGACAGTGACCCAGGCGGGAATCGAACCTGGGACCCAGGCTCTGTGAAGCCATAGTGCTAACCACTATACTACCGTGCTGCCCACCTAATTAACCTAACAAGCACATAAACAACAAAAGAGATACAGGGGTTGATTCTCCATTTCCCGACGCCGGTATCGGGATTCTGGATCTGTTGTAGAATGGCGGGTTGCCCGAAAACAGGGATCAGTGCTGGGTTCCAGACCTGTTGCAATGCTCCACTGTCTTGCCACCGGCCGCAGCACGCTACCCACCCATGCTAGCCGGAGAATGTGAATTCAGGTTTAGAATGCATAAGTGTGCAATTAACGGGCTGGAAGCCCGATATTTCTCCCCCCTCCCACCGCGATGCTTCTATCTCGGGTTGGGTGGGCTCAGTCTGTGGTTGAAGGGTTGACCCCAGGACACAACCCCTGGGATGGAGGGGGTGTCCCGTGTCTGGTCGGCCCCTTCCAGCCCTGGGCAAGCTGAAGATTACCCTTGGCACGGTGATCTCAGGCAGGCCTCTGCTCAACATCATCCTCCTGGTCTGAGTTTTTAAAGTTCCGATGTGGCCTCCTCAGCTTGAACTGCTCTGCCTGACATCTAAAGAGCGGTCCAGGAAGTCCAGTGAAGAAACAAAGCAGGTACACTTCCCTTGCCTAAAATCTGCTTGTTCAGACTAAAACCTTCAAAACAGCAGCTGTTAAACGTTTCAGAGGCGGCCTCAAAAGCAACACTTGAAAAGCCTTGAAATCCTCTGACAGCATTTGGAATGTTGGGCATCCATTCAACTTCACACAGCAATGCTTCATCGTCCTTCATACTTCATCAGCTGGTTTAGCACAGGGCTAAATAGTTGCCATTTAAAGCAGGCCAGCAGCGTAGGTTCAATTCCCGTACCGGCCTCCCCGAACAGGCGCCGGAATGTGGCGACGAGGGGCTTTTCACAGTAACTTCATTTGAAGCCTACTTGTGCCAATAAGCGATTTTCATTTTCATTTCATCCTGTGATTGACAGTTTCATGGTTCAGACACCGGCTTGGTGGATAGTTTATTTATCTTTCCCTTCACGCTTGAATGCATCTCAAGTATGCTGCTTTGAAGCTAACCTGAGGGGAGTCGATCAGTTTCTTAAAAGCCTTTTTATTCAACAAACAACATTGCCTACACGAGGCCCGATACAACTTACCGGACCCTCTCTCCTTTCTGGTCAGCCCCACACTGACCAAACTTATATATCGGTGCTAATAAGCCACTCTGCCCATGGTGGGGGAGCTTGCAGCACCAATGCACACAGGGAAACAATTATCCCCAGCTGGACATGTCCCACGCAAGTTATCACATAAGCAAAATGTTTATAAACACACTTGATATGGAGCTAAGTGGTTTCACTTCCTCTCTTCTTGCAGCCAAAAGTACTTAGCTGGCAACACAGATGGTCACATGACCTATGGCCTGACCCTTGACCCCCCCCCCACCTTGTGATCCACCGTGCCAGGCGTGGTTTCACTGCCAGGGTGTAAGTGCTTGGATTGAACTTACCGCTCTTTGATGTGGTCAGTGTTTGTAAACTTTGAATTTCAACACTTCAGGCCACTGAACCATGAAGGGAGATGAATGAATCCAAGCTGCAGCTGGTTTGTAGAAGCTGTCAATCACAGACCACCACTGGAACGCTATGAATGGCTTGCAGCGAATGGATCTGTGGGAACCAGATGCAAGTCACAGCTGTTAAGCTTCATAGAAGGGACACGTGGAGCTTCAAGGTAAATGTTACAGCTGTAACTTTACCCACTGTTCCTGTCTGGACTGCTCTCTACCTTCCAGACAATGGTCTGTTTTCTCAGGGGGTGTGCGTCATTGGGGAGGGGGGGGTCTCCTTAGGTAGGAGGTTCCCTGAGGCAGGGGGGTCCCTGTGGGGAGTTGGGGTCCGCCTATTACATGGGTACCTGTTGGGGGTCCCTTTGGTCAGGGCTTCCCTGGCGGGGATCTCCCTATTACATGGGTCCCTGGGGAGGGGGTGTGCTGGGGTTCTAGAAGAGGAGGTCTGAGCAGGTAGTGCATTGTGGGAGGGCTCAGATGGTCTGGTCCTGGTCCTGGTATGGTGGACTTCGCAGTGGGACAAGGATTCTACGAGATGCTTCCTCATTCTTCTGAACTCCAGTGAATTGAATCCGAACCGACTCAATTGCTCCTCCATGTCCGTTGGCCATCCTGGGAATCAGTCTGCTGAAGGTTAGCTGCACTCCCACGACAGAAAGAACAGACTGCCTCAGATAAGGAGACCAGAACTGCACACAATATTACAGGTGTGGCCTCACCAAGACCCTGCATAATTGCATCAAGACCTTCCTGCTCCTGTACTCGAATTCTCTCGCTATGAAGGCCAAAATACCATGTGCCTTCTTTACCACTTGCTGCACCTGCATGCTTACCTTCAGCAAGTGGTGTATGAGGATACCCAGGTTCCATTGTACATTACCCTCTCCTAGTTTATGGCCATTCAGATATGAAAATGAAATGAAAATCGCTTATTGTCACAAGTAGGCTTCAATGAAGTTACTGTGAAAAGCCCCTAGTCGCCACATTCCGGCTCCTGGTACGGGAATTGAACCGTGCTGCTGGCCTGCTTAGCCCAGTGTGCTAAACCAGCCCCTAATCATTTGCCTTCCTGTTTTTGCTACCAAAGTGGATAACCTTGCATTGATCCAAATTATACTGCATCTGCCATTCATTTTCCCACTCACTAAACTTGTCCAAATCACAGAAGAACATCAGAATTAGGATCAGAAATAGGCAATTCAGAGCTTTGAGCCTGCTCCACCATTCAATCCGATCATGACTGATCTCTTCCTGGTCTCAAATCCACCTCCCCACCTGTTCCTCACATCCGTTCTACCCATTTTTCACACTGAAGGATCTCTGAATCCTCCTCACAGCTCACCCTCCCACCCAACTTTGTGTCATCTGCAAATTTGGAGATATTACATTTAGTTCCCTCATCTAAATCATTAATATATATTGTGAATAGCTGGGATCCCAGCACCGATTCCTGCGGTACCCCACCAGCCACTGCCTGCCAATTTGAAAAAGACATGCTAGTTCCTATTCTTTGGTTTCTGTCTGCCAAACCAGTTTTCTATCCATCTCAATTACTCCCGCCAGTGACTTTGTCATGAGCCTTCTGAAAGTTTAAATAAACCACATCCACTGGCTCCCCCTCATCAACTCTATTAGTTATATCCTCGGAGAATTCTGGTAGATTTGTCAAGCATGATTTCCCCTTCATAGATCCAAGCTGACTAATAATAATAATAATAATAATCGCTTACTGTCACGAGTAGGCTTCAATGAAGTTACTGTGAAAAGCCCCTAGTCACCACATTCCGGCTCCTGTTCGGGGAGGCCAGTACGGTAATTGAACCGGCACTGCTGGCCTTGTTCTGCATTACAGGCCAGCTGTTTAGCCCAGCTGTTTAGCCCACTGTGCTAAACCTGCTCTGATCCTGCCACCATTTTCAAAGTGCTCTGCTATAAAATCTTTTATCCTGGATTTTAGAATTTTCCCCACCACTGACACCAGGCTGACTGGTCTATAATTCCCTGTTAACTTTCTACCTCTCTTTTTAAATAGCATTAGCTACCCTCCAATCTGTAGGAACTGTTCCAATGTCGATACAATCCTGGAATTTTTTTTTTTAAATTTAGAGTACCGAATTCATTTTTTCCAATTAAGGGGCAATTTAGCGTGGCAAATCCACCTACCCTGCACATCTTTGGGTTGTGGGGGCGAAACCCACGCAGACACGGGGAGAATGTGCAAACTCCACACGGACAGTGACCCAGAGCCGAGATTGAACCTGGGACCTCGGTGCCGTGAGGCAGCAGTGCTAACCCACTGTGCCACCGTGCTGCCCTACAATCCTGGAAGATGACCACCATTAGAAGACGTTTCATAGCTTGTTTTAGACCCAGAAGAAAACAGTTTTGGAAAATTAAATTCTCCAAAGAAATTGGGAAAACTGTCAAATTGCCAAATTTAGGCTTATTAACCTCCATAATTAGTTCAATCCCCAACTACTTAAATCCCCCTTCTCGTCAGAAAGTGAGAAAAGTCATCTTCACAGCTCACAAGAAGTTTCATTCTGGGAGACAAGGAAGCGATGGACAATGATTTCGGCTGAATTTTGATTGGATGATTATGTTCCTGCTGTGAGGAAAAAAACGTCGTCAGCTGCCACTTTCCTGCTGTCGTGGTGATTGGTTTTCAAAGCTGTGTGAGAAATCCTATCGCAGCATTATTGTGTAAGAGGGATTTAAAACAGCATTGTCTAAGAAGGCAGTGTATCAGAGTTTACCATCAAGTGAAACACATTTTATTTAAATCTCTGGAATGTTATGGAGGTTAAGTGCCCCATAAGATTTAGAATAGCAACTTGGGTCCTTGCGTTAGCCTGTCTGCACAGAATCAGCTTTGGAAGGTGGGCCCACGCCATCTCCGCTTTGTGAAAGAGGAACTGTCCAATTTTGCTGCAATAAGAAGGAAATGACAAATACATCCAGAAAAATCAACCAATTCAAACGCAGGACAGTAAATATTACAGCACCCAGGCAGAGAGAACGCAGAAAAAGCAGCCCAGGACAATGGAGTTCATTGCTCTTTTGATTCTTATGCCCCTATCAAGTAAGTCTCTTTATTTAAAGAAATAGTAACCTTTAGCATGGATGAGAAGTATTTTTGTAATCAGAGCTGATGAAGGTTAGAAAGGATTGGATTATCAGGACAGCCTGCAAAATCCTAGCTGGGACTCCATGGTGTTTAGGAGATTGAGAGTTTATCTGGTGGAGGTGTCGAAATATGAAAATGATCGGCAGGGTAGACATGGAGAAATTATTTCCTCTAGTTGGGGACTTGTGAACAAAGGGACAGAATCTTAAAATTAGAGTTAGGCTGTTCAAGAACGAAATCAGGAGGCACCTTTTCATAGAAACAGTCGCTCTGCGCCCCCCTCCACAAGTTACTCTGGATACTGGAGCTGGTGGAGGTTTTGAGATTAGGGCTGAGAAGTTGGAATAGGACTGATATGAGGTAAGGATAACAAGGGATTTGAAACCAAGTGTTGCCAAGGGTCTCCACCTCTTCCTGATGTCTCAACATTCCTCTGATCCGCAAAAGGCTCCGGCAGCACGGTAGCATTGTGGATAGCACAATCGCTTCACAGCTCCAGGGTCCCAGGTTCGATTCCGGCTTGGGTCACTGTCTGTGCGGAGTCTGCACATCCTCCCCGTGTGTGCGTGGGTTTCCTCCGGGTGCTCCGGTTTCCTCCCACAGTCCAAAGATGTGCAGGTTAGGTGGATTGGCCATGATAAATTGCCCTTAGTGTCCAAAATTGCCCTTAGTGTTGGGTGGGGTTACTGGGTTATGGGGATAGGGTGGCGGTGTTGACCTTGGGTAGGGTACTCTTTCCAAGAGCCGGTGCAGACTCGATGGGCCGAATGGCCTCCTTCTGCACTGTAAATTCTATGATAATCTATGATAATATATTACATAAGTTTACAAGCAGGCAGATTTAGAGAATTTGTTTAATTTAACAATATTTTTAATCGTTTTAATAGCGACGATCAGTTTAAATAAGGGCTAATAATGAATAATGAAATCAGCAGGAATTTTAACTGAATGTTCTGATTGTGGAGAATCTGGAGAGCTGGGCAGCACGGTAGCACAATGGCTAGCACTGTGGCTTCACAGCGCCAGGGTCCCATGTTCAATTTCCCGCTGGTTCCCTGTCTATGCAGAGTCTGTACGTTCTCCCCGTGTCTACGTGGGTTTCCTCCGGGTGCTCCGGTTTCCTCCCACAGTCCAAAGACGTGCAGGTTAGGTGGATTGGCCATGCTAAATTGCCCCTTCGTGTCCAAAAAGGTTAGGAGGGGTTAGTGGGTTCCGGGGATAGTTAGGAGGGGTTAGCTGGTTACGGGGATAGGGTGGAAGTGAAGGCTTAAGTGGGTCGGTGCAGACTAGATGGGCCGAATGGCTTCCTTCTGCGCTGTATGTTCTATGTTTAGATAATCACCAGGCTGCACGTTGGGAGAAGTGGGCGTAGAGATGGTGTACCCGCAGTGATTTGAATAACAAGGGTCGGCTAAATGAGAGTCCATGCAAGGAATCCAATGTTGAAAATGGAACTGGATCTGTAATGGCAAAAGCGATTGTCGTAACAATGGAACAGGAATATTTATCTGGCTAGATATTGTTTGTATTGATCGCGATACAGCTGCTGATCATTTTTAATTATCAATATCTCAACAGGTTTGTGTCAATTAACTGCGCCCGAGAAGGTTGATGGGGAATTCGGAGGATCGGTCACTCTGAACTGTCAGTATGATCTGCTTTATGTGAGCCATGTTAAACAATTGTGCAGAGGTCATGATTATTATGAATGTTCTGTTGTGGTTTCCACTATTGAACCAGAAAATGGAAGAATATCTCTCACTGATAACAAAATACAAGGGATATTTTCAATAACAATTGATGACCTAATGAAGGATGATGGAGGACGATACTGGTGTGTGATAATATTAATGTCATTATTTAAAATACATCTAAAGACTTCTATTGATTTGGAAGTTTCTGAAGGTAAGATGGCTAATGTATTTCTGTATAGTTTACTCTTCCTGATTTAAACATTTGTAATCGGAAATAGCCACCAGTCTGCTCTAAATCACTCGCCACCACATACTGGGTTCATCACATGCATATTAATAATAATAAACTTTATTATTGTCACAAGTAGGCTTATATCAACATTGCAATGAAGTTACTGTGAAAAGCCCCTCGTCGCCACACTCCGGTGCCTGTTCGGGTACACAGAGGGAGAATTCAGAATGTCCAATTCACCTAACAAGCATGTCTTTCGGGAGTTGTGGGAGAAAACCAGAGCACCCGGAGGAAACCCACGCAGACACGGGGAGAATGTGCAGACTCCGCACAGACAGTGACCCAAGCCGGGAATCAAACTCAGGTCCCAGGCTGTGTGAAGCAACAGTGTCAACCACTGTGCTGCCATAGGATCATCGAACCCCTACGTTGCAGAAGGAGGCTGTTCAGCCTATCGAGTTTTCCTCGACCCTCTGAAGGAGCACCATACCTATCCCCATAACCCAACCCAACATTTTGGACACTAATGGGCAAGTCACCATAGCCAATCCACCTAACCTGCAGTAGTGATTTTGGATCATGCTCTGCATATTGTGGATTTGCTGGAGGGGTGGACATCCACTTACCGATATGCCCAACCACTGGGAACACTGGATTTCCAAGGCAAGGTCTACCCAACCACTGGGAACACTGGATTTCCAAGGCAAGGTCTACCCAACCACTGGGAACACTGGATTTCCAAGGCAAGGTCTACCCAACCACTGGGAACACTGGATTTCCAAGGCAAGGTCTACCCAACCACTGGGAACACTGGATTTCCAAGGCAAGGTCTACCCACTCACTGGGGACACTGCCTCTGCTGAGAGGATTGAATTGGCAGCGGATCTGTTCACAGACAGACATTTCTCACGTGTGGTTCAGCCGCAAAGTAATTGGGTGAATTTTAACAGTTAAATAGACGCACGTTTGGATGCGTGCAAAGGGTTACATCAAGTCACAGAAAGTTGGGATCCCGATAGCATCCAGTGCCCTTTCAGGATATCCGTGGGAAGGTTTGATGGGGGGCGGGGAACCCTCGTGCAGCTCGCTGTCAGATATGTCATTTACATATTCAGATAAGCAATTAAGTTCTATTTAAATTAAGGATTCTGACCTTAACAGACAGCGGACTTCTTTTCCAAGCTGCTTGGAACTTACTCGTGTCACTGAGGCGACTGCACAACATTTCTTCAATAAAACTGACAGGCTGGGAAGCCTTTGACAGTGAAAATGACGAGCTTCAGTTTCCCAGACATGGCCGATCACCCGGGTGGGTAACCTTGCCAATGGCCACCCAGCTGGCTGTCCCCACACCCACCCTACACCTACCGCCCAGCTGGCTGTCCCCACACCCCACCCTCTAACCCGCCCAGCTGGCTGTCCCCACACCCCACCCTCTAACCCACCCAGGTCTCTGCCTCTCCCTGACGTTCTGTCCTCCCTTCTCCACAAGGAGAGGTCGGGAGTTGTGGGTGTTGGAAATGGCTTGTGCAGGGCAGCCTCACGGCGCTGAGGTCCCAGATTCGATCCCGGCTCTGGGTCACTGTCCGTGTGGAGTTTGCACATTCTCCCCGTGTTTGCGTGGGTTTCGCCCCCACAACCCAAAGATGTGCAGGGTAGGTGGATTGACCACACTAAATTGCCCCTTAATTGGAAAAAATGAATTGGGTACTCTAAATAAAAAAAGAAGAAATGGCTTGTGTGAATAAGAGGGAAGGGTGTGAAGGGTGACTGCGTGCCATGGACTAACAAATGCATCCCAGTATTTTACCTTTAAAAAGGAACGATCAGCTGAATTAAGTGACTCAAATGGTACGGGGTGGAAATTTCACATTTAAAAAATGTGGCGTAGTCAAGAGAATAATTGGGTTAAAGTCCTGGAACACCCTTCACCAACAGCACTGTGGGTGTACCTACACCTCAAGGACTCCAATGGTTCAAGAAGGCAGCTCACCCACCACCTTCTCAAGAACAGTTAGTGATGGATAATGAATGTTGGCTTCGCCCGCAAAACCCACATCCCAGAAATGAATATTGAAATAGATCGCCTTCATTAATAAAATGTTCAACGGCTTCCTCTATTATAGAACTGCAATGGACTTCAACAATGGGCCCTAACCCCAGGATAACATCGGATACTGTGACACCTTCTTCTTCCATAAGTCCCATTCACATGTAAGTTGAAATCAATATATTTGTTTCTTTAGTAACCATATATAAGGAATGGCAGCCTACAGAACATTAGCCAAGATGACCCTATAGAGCTGACAGCAAGATTGTACTTCAGTATTCTTTGGGCAGTCGCAGTTCAAAGTACAGCCAACCCTATATCTACGGGTCAGGTGGCCTTTTTAGGCAAGTCAGATTTCAAGGACTATTATTTTTAACTTGTTCATGGGACGTGGGTGTCGCTGGCTGTGCCTGCATTTATTGCCCAGCCCTAATTGCTCTCCAGAGGCAGTTAAGAGTCAACCACATTGATGTGGGTCTGGAGTCACACATAGGCCAGACCGGGTAAGGTAGGCAGATTTCCTTCCCAAAAGGACATTTGTGAACCAGATGGGTTTTTACGACAATTGACAAAAGTTTCATGGTCATTTTTAAACTTTTAATTCCCGATTTTTATTGAATTCAAATTTCACTATCTGCAGTGGCAGGAATTGAACCAGGGACCCCGAGAGTTCTCTGGGTCACCAGTCCAGTGACAATCCCACTATGCCACCGCCTTCCCATGTCCCCTATTTAGCAGTTAGATAAGTAAATGAAAACTGCAGCATTATATCATGGCAATTGTTCTGGTCAAGCCTGAGTATCGAAATGTATTTTATCACGTCAGACATTACAAAATCACAGAAACTTTGCAGTGCGAAAGGAGTCCATTTGGCCCATCGAGTCTCCACCAGCTCTCTGAAAAAAGCATGCTGCCAAGTCCTCTGCCTTATCCCAGTAACATTGCAGATTTTTTCTTTTCAAATAGCAATCCAATTCCCTTTCGAATACTTAGATCGAATCTAACTCCACCGCCATCAGAGGAAGTTCATTCCAGCCTCTGGATGAAACATTTCCTCACATCACTTTTACTCCTTTTGCCAAGAGATTCTCACTTGAGTGGAAACAGTGGGCGGGATTCTCTGATCCTGAGGCTAAGTGTTGACGCAGTCGTAAACGGTGTCGCGTTCCTCGACGCCGTCAACATGCCCTCAGGAGCAGCGATTATGACCCCTACAGGGGGCAAGCACGGCACTGGAATGACCCATACCGCTCCAGCTGCCGATACAGGTGTCAGATGGGCATCGCGGGTCTGCGCATGCGCAGTGCGAAAGGTGCCAATGCGCGCAAGCATGGTGGCTCCCTTCTCCACGCCGGCTCGATGCAACATGGCGTAGGGCGACAAGGCCGGCAGGGAATGAAAGAGGCCCCCAGCCTGAGAGGCCGGCCCACCGATTGGTAGGCCCTGATCGCGGAGTCCCCCCCCTTCCCCCCAGGGTCGGACCCCACTTCCCTCCCCCACCAGGCTACCCACAGATGGATGGATGCCGAGGCCCCACCGGGTAAGGCCACACGTGGACGGTGCTGGAGGTACTCGGATTTTTTGTCCAGCCGCTCGGCCCATCCCGGGTGGAGAATCGCCGGGGGGGGCGCGTAGAGCTGCCCTGACAGGCGCCCCGATTCTCCACTCTCCGGAGAGTCGGCAGACCGCCGTCTCGGCAGCGTCGCGCAATTCACGCCCGGCCAGACGATTCTCCGGCCTGGGCTGAGAAAATCCCGCCCAGTATCTCATTAATTCCCCTGCCCATACCCCTCAGGGTCATGAACACCTCTATCAAGTCTCTTCTCAGCCTTATTTTCTCCAAGGAAAACAGTCCGAACTTCTCCAATCCATCCTCATAGCTACAGATCTTAATCCCTGGAATCATTCTTGTGTATCCCCTCTGTACTGCCTCCCATGCCTTCAAAACGTCCTCATGTATGACGGCGAGAACGGGACACAATCTCAACATGAGACCTAACCACCCAGAAGGTGAAAAATAGTAAAATCTCAGAAATAATAATACTGATCCACTTTGTTTTTCTCTATGCGTAGCGTCTTATACAAGTTCAACATGACGTCCTTACTCTTGTACACAATGCCCCGATAGGATTGCTTATTCTATCTTCTGATAAGACTCAAAAGTCCGGTTGATTGGAGGTGTCCAAAATACAACTTTTATTTGCTAATTATTCACCTTAATACACTTGCAAAAAAACTAAATCAAAATCGTTGATCAAAATAATACAGAAACTTGTCAGAACATAGCGAAAAGCGTAAAACATAAAGCAGAAGAAAAGTTCAAATAAAATTACGTCAAAACAAATTAAGTCGATAGATCGTTCAAAAATTCATGAAAGCATAAATTTGGACCAACCCCTTAACCACGAGGTCTTTCTCTTAAGGAGATTTCTATCGATGGTCTAATCCCTCATTCACTCTCATTGGTTTCAAATACTCAGCTGAGACCTCCTGGTTTATTCAAATAGATGTTTGTCACTTAGAAGATGATTTATTAATCAAACATTGGTCATTACTTGAGATTTACTAATGTCCATCAAAATTAATTCAGTGTCTACATGCGCACCACTGTACGAGGATAAGATGCTCCCGTCATGGCGAGCTATTAACCTTGCTGTTGCTAATTATCTGATACATTTTCATTACTAAATGCACTAGAATACAATGGTCTATACATTATACAAAATATTTTATGAAACAATGTCTGAATTTATGCAGGCATGGCACCAAAGTTCAAGAGTGTATTCATTATCTGAAACAGTGACTATCATTCTGCAGTTAGGGTGTCTTGAATAATTTTCTTCTCAAGCTATACACTCAATCAATCCTTAAAGGCAGCAAATAAATAAATCAATCAATAATTTGTCAGTCTGTATTAATAAAGCCTAAGATCCTATTAGCTTTATTAACATCTCCACATGCCCTGCCAGCTTCATATGCATCTCCAGTGATATCCATCTGGGCACCTCCTTTGGAGCTTCTCCCATTGTTTTCTGCTGTCTCTCCATTTTCTTCCTGCCAAAATGAATCACCTCACACTTCTCTACATTGAACTTCATATGCCACTTGTATGTATAATCCGCCAGCATATCTGTCCCTTTAAAGTTCAAGACTATCCTCATCACAGTTGACAAAGGTTCCACTCCACATATTATATTGCTTAACCACACTCAAGAAACGTGGCACCATCCAGGACAAGGCAGCCCACTTTATTGGCACCCATCCACAAACATTCAGCACTGGCGCAAAGAAGCGCCATGTGTACCATCTACAAGATGCAATGCAGGCACTCACCAAGGTTCCTTAGATCGCACCTTCCAAACCCACGACCACTACCATCTAGAAGGGCAAGAGCAGCAGATACCTGGGAACCCCACCACCTGGAGGTTCCCCTCCAAGTGATTCACCACCCTGACTTGGGAAGATATCGCCGTTCCTTCACTGTTGTTGAGTCAAAATCCTGGAACTCCCTTCCTAACAGCACAGTGGGTGTACTTACACCACAGCAGTTCAAGCAGGCTGCTCACCTCCATCTTCTCAAGAGAAATCAGGGATGGGCAATCAATTCTGATCTACCCAGTAATGTCCATGTCTCGTGAAGGAATAACTATAAAATTAATTACTAATACAGTTTACTTTCATGCTGTGTATTTTATTACTGGGGTTTGGACTGGCACCTTGTGGTCTGCTGAAGTGCGTGGCTGTGTTTACTGTATACAAGTCCTATTTTACCTGTGTTTATGGGCGGCCCAAGCCCTCCTAGATATGTGCGCAGGCTGGAAAATGGACAAATCTCAGTGCATTCACTATTACGTGTCACAATTCCTCGGGACGCTAAAAGGCTAAAAATACTCATCATGGGGTGTAAGCACTTTTATAATGTACTAATGATAGCTTCCTGTTTAACTAGAGAAGCTGAACTGAACAGTCACCGTTTATGGACTCTATTCCGCTGGCTGCTCTTTGCTGCTCTGGCTGTTTGCACCGTTTCAGTCACATGTTGGACACGATTTGCAAAGAAATCCAGGTATGATCATTTAAATCTCATGATTCTAATATTCAAGGTGATTTCGTTCAGTTGAAAAGCTCAAGCACTTTGAAAGTTGCCTCAAAATAATAGGTCAAAGATCCAAAATAAAATACCCACTGCTCATAAACTCCAAGTGAGTGAAGCATTGTCACCATTCCGATGTTATAACGATGGCTTTTACCGTAAGCTTTATGCCTGTCGACTGCAGTTGGTCTGGAGTTTTTGTTCTCAAATGGAAATCCATGAGAGAGGACAAATCAGAGCAGGCAGATGATACAAAAACATTCACATACATTGATCACTGACTGATTACAGAACATAACTGCAGTGATATCACGGTAGTGTTGCAATTCACTGACGGACCACTAAGAGTCTCACTCGTATATAGGTGAATTCAGCTGACCAGACATTGGCTGGAGGAAGGAAAAGAGGGAGCTTGCATGTGACATGATTTTGCTGTTGTTCATCTGCTGTCTTGTATAGTTTATCCGTTTCTAACTTTAACTACAAGTGTTCTTGTAATAAATTAGACCATCCAACAAGAACATTACAACAACTACCTGATGATATGGGCTGAATTTTAACGATCAACAGGGAGAGAAATGGAGGTAAAACCCTGGGAAGCAGAATCAGATCAGCTCCTCGACACAGTCCTCCCATCGGGGTAATTTACTGGCCGTGGGGGGGGGGGGGGGGGAGTGGGCAGGCTAATTGCCCCATGGAGACAGACAGACGATTTACAGATGTCAAGGCGCCTTTTTTTAAGTATTAATTTGTGGGATGTGGGCGTTGCTGGGTGGACCAGCAGCAAGGCCCATTTTACAGGGCTGTCTACATTTAGCCAACAACGTGGCAACTCCCTGTCACATGTGGTGGAGGCACCAGCTAAATGGAGTCAACCTCTGAGCGACAGCCCAGCTGAGGGGAGGTTTTAAGCAGCAAATAGAGAGCCCTGGGGGCAGACAGGCCTTGGGGCCTCAACAAACCTGTAGAGATCAGGTCTCCCTTCTGCCTCTGGAGACAACACCACTCCCGGTGTTCCTGCTGAGTTACTGACCCTCTGGCTGAGTCGACAGTTCTGTGGGCAGACGGCCATCCATAATAGGCGGCTACCCACAAAATTTAACTGGCAGACTCTCCGCCCACTCGTGGTGACGCACATTCCCTCCCAATGTCGGGGCTGCCGCGCTCATGGAGGTGAAACCTGCCTTATGTAACCGCTTGACCCAGTCACAACCCACGTGAGTGCAGCACAAGGTCAAGTGTGGAAAACTGATCAGCTTTTGGTCATTTACCCAATATCTCCTTCTGTGGCTCAGTGTTGTTGTCGACACTTTACTACATTAAAGGAGATATAAAAGTGCAGGTTGCCATTGATGCTGTAGATATTGTGTCACCGACAGAATTACCATTTCCAGTTAGTGCCTGTGGTCCGTGTACTTTGTCTGAAAGTATGCTCTAGTTCCTGACCATCGATGTGTGTATCCCACTTAAATGATTCTACCAGAAAGCTGCTGTGAATTGTAAAATAAAGAATGTAATTTATTCTCATCCATGCCATTCTCATTCCAAAATAGGTGCAAATAAATATATCGGGTCAAACCTGTAGGGGAGCTGATGGGCCGCACACTGTTGTCCACTCTGGAATTGACCCTCGGTCATGACGATACCAGGTCACCCCCTCACCAACAGCAGACAGGCATGAAGGTGACCCGACTCCCCCCCCCCCCCCCCCAACCCCCCCACCAGCTCCCTCATCAAAACCACCCATCAAATCCCCCAACAAACCCCCGATCAGAGGTTCCTGTCAGTCACTCGTGCCTGAAAGTTGAAGAGAAGTCCAGGAAGTAGAGCAAAAATCACTGCATTTTCACTTCCCCTTCCCTAACACCTGCTGCCTCAGGCAATAATGTTTAACACAGCAGCTTTGCCAGAGGCTTCCTTGAAGACCAAGTACACTGAAAAGGCTTCAAATCCCTCGATAAGCTTTGAAATGCAAATCTTCCATTCAATTCCACGCAACAATACATTTCATTAGCCAGTGATGACAGTTTTAATACTCCAGAGACACTTGCTAGGTGGATTGTTTATCTTTCTTTCCCTTCAGACTTGACTGCATCTCAAATAGCCTGTTGTGATGCTAACCACAATGTTTATAAACACTCTTGCCATGATTGACAGATTCTCATCACATCAAAAGCAGCTACGTGCTTTCTGCTGTGGGGGCAAGCTCTTCCCCATGCATAAATTAGCATGGGTAAGGAGAGAGACTCACATTCCGGGCGCTGCTCCTAACGCCAGCAGAGACCAGTAGCGATTCTCCACTGGCAAGAGCATCTATGATCCATAGTGGAGAATGCTGACCTTCATCTTAAATCAATGCCTACGTTCAAAGGCAAATATGAAACAGGGGATGGGAGAAGCATCAACAGCGTTCCTGGATCAGGCACAGTGTGTTGCATTGTTCAACCTGGGACCCAGTGCCATGGGCACCAATTGCAAAATAGAAAGTTCCCCAAACCCCAGGTAAGTTGAACAATATCAGAGTTAGACGTTATGGCAGACCAATCTCACCATTTGGATCAGAATATTGCCATCCACCATCTCCCCTGCGTATTATTGCCTGGTAGCCCTTCACGTGAAACACTTTTGAAAGAAGGACAATCAATTCATTTTCTACAGGTCAGTTGCTTAAATTAATTTCTTATTCAGTTCCCCAGGACAGCAAATGAAGGGTTAAACGTAAACATCAACCACAGAACACGAATGGATCAGAGCGGCACTCGAAGACTGGCCAGAGGATCAGAGCCTAATGTCCAGAACATTTTCACTTGCTTTTAGAAGTTACGCTCCAATGTTATTTCATACTTGATTATAATTTGAAATTTCTCTGTATTAGAGAACGCGCCCTGCTGGTGGAACATCATCTGATCTATAGTGATGTCAGCAGAGTGTTTGTGTGGTCTTCAGTTCTCCATCTTAGATTGTATGAGTAACATCTCCTAATAAACCTCGCATCTTGTTTGTCAGAAATCCATGCCTGCGGCACCTCCAAACCTTTTCTCTTTGCAGAAAATTGAGAACATAATAAAAGCAAAAACTGGCGACGAGGATTGAGGCAAGAAACAATACCTGCCGAGGGACTGAAATCGCCGGCGCAAAAAGAGGAGGCGGCGACTAGAGCGGTGGAGGAGATTCTGCGGACTGGACGTTGAAGTCGATCGTAAGAAAGGGCACTGATGCAGGAGGTTTAAATAAGAATAAAACAAAGATATCCGTGATGTGTTGTTCCTTGTCACTGAATAAAGCTCGTAGTCTTAAAGTTGTGGTAGATGCTTATTGTGAGTTTGTTCTCTCTCCAGCGCTTAAACTATGTTATATCTGAGCTGCCTGTCTGTGTTCTGCTCCCAGCTGCAGTTCCTGTGAAGTGACCCCTAACTTCCTGTCTGTCTCTATTTATACCTCTCCCGTGCTCCCTCTAGTGCTTGCTCAGTTGTATTGCATCTACATTGCCCCCTCGTATATTTACACAGATATACAGATCACTACACGGGAGTTGGCAGAACAAAAGTTTCGAAATGTTTTCTTGCCGCCGGATGCCAATGGATTCTAGGTCAGTGTTTCTAGGCCATATTGGTCTGCTGCGGGAAGGATGCAAGTGTGGCTCGACCGCCGACGCTTCTGCGAAATCACCCTTGCATCATGCCTCCCGACAAGGCCGATCTTTTCTCTCCGTGACTGCTAGGCTCCCTCTGCAGCTGCCAATTGAATGCTGCATTCGAAATCCGTTCTCTTCCCAACAGCTGCCGGGCACGTGCCCACCCAGTTAGCAGAGCACCAATCGCTCGGGCCAAGACAAGGGAGGCCATTTTCAGCTCATACAATGCACCGGTTGTGAGGTCTTTGCTGGGCGCTGTGGAGAAGGCCAACAAAATTATTTTTCTTTCAATATAAATTTAGAGTATCCAATTCATTTTTTTCCAATTAGCGTGACCAATCCACCTACCCTGCACATCTTTTGGGTTGTGGGGGCGAACCCCACGCAAACACGGGGAGAATGTGCAAACTCCACACGGACAGTGACCCAGAGCCGGGATCGATCCTGGGACCTCGGCGCCGTGAGGCAGCAGGGCTAACCCACCGCGCCACCCAGGGATAATCCACTGTGCTGCCTAGGAGAAGGCCAAAAACAAGGCCTTGCCAAATGTTTGGTCACTGGCTGCCATTAACGTGATGTCGGGCAAGGCAGCCAAATCCTCAATGTGAAATGTACCCAGAGAGAAGCTGCAGCTGCTCCTGTATTCCCTGGGAGTCTCTGTCTGTTATGTTTACTCTGGGACTTTACAGGAAGCGATGTAACTACTCAGAGCCCAAGACACAGAGCAGGCGGTGAATTGATTTGAAAGGAATACTTTTGTGTCTATGAAATGGCCCATTCTTTGAACATATACAAAATGTCACACCCCCCAAGGATTAATGATTTATTGAGACAGAATGCATAGCTTAATTAAAGTACACTCAACGATATATAATAGAAAAATGTTGAGGAAATATATACACCTGTATTTATCTCACGGCGACCGGCGATTCTCCGGCCCGGATGGGCCGAGCGGCCTACCGAGCCCAACCGGTTCACGACGGCGCCAACCAAATCTGGTCACTGCCGGCGTGAACAGCGTGCGACCGGTGAGTGTGGGGCCTGTGGGGGATGGAGGGAGGATCGAGCACCACGGGCGTGCTCAGCAGATGTCTGGCCCGCGATCGGTGCCCACCGATCGTCGGGCTGGCGTCGCTAAAAGACGCAATCTTTTCCCTCCGCCGCCCCGCAAGATCAAGCCGCCATGGAAAACTGTGAGACAGGGGTACAGCGCCCCAGGAATGATGAACCTGACCAAATGGTATTTTTTAATGTTAAAACAAACTTTAATTTAAACACAGAATTAATCACATTGACATCAAATAAATAGCTTTACAATTAACAGTTAAACAGTTCTAAATGAAAGGAAAAACCTTAACTCGCTCAGTACACCTGCTTCTGTACATATTCCAACTAAGCAACCCAATGCAGGTCAAAATCCACTCAGAAGTAAAGTTAGCAATCAGGGTTGCTTGTTGTTGTCTGGACTTGTTGGCCAGACCTTTGGAGAGAGACCCTTTCAGGAACAACCTGAATCTGTCTTGTCAGATTCAAATCCTATAGCAAAACCATAGACACACAGGCCCCTCTTATTAATTATATCCCACTAAGATGTCCCATGACCTGCTTAGATGTCCCATGACCTGCTTAGCTGGGACTAAACAAAATCCCTCAAATTATCTACACTCCAGGGAACCTCCAGCAATTAAAATAATGTTCAATCCACCATCTCCCTGTAAACAAGTAAATGGTTAAAATCAAAGAATTCTTCAAATTTACTACACCTTAATTACCGCTTTGGTAGACACAATGCCTGTCAATATTGTAAACCAGGGTTTTTAATATCATTATTGCCACAAATTTAAAATAATACGTTGATCAAACTATTATAATTTTCGCTGGAATTATTGTTACACTGAATATAAGGGCTTTGAATTAAAGTGAAGTTCAGTCCGAATGCGGATTTAAACTGATCTCCCAGAATGAATGGTCGTACAATGGGCAAAACGCTTTGCTGCAGATTGCTGAATTGTGGCACAGTTTATGCCCCCTCCCCTAGTATGTGACTGGCCACAGTCGGTTCGCTACTACAATGTGGGGTGTTTATAAGCAATCAATTTGGCTGAAAAAAAAAGTGTTTGTGCTGTGGAATTATATTTCTCATTGAAGTGTGCCATTTTGCTGGACAGGTTGGGAAGCACTGGTCTGGGCTGCAGGAACCACACGCCTGGCGGAATGAAACGGGCTGTGGGATTAGGGATTCAAAAGTCTTTCCGATTCTGTGCATGTCACTAAGCCAATAAGGCAAACCAGAGTCCAGGCAAAAGAGACATTTTTATGTTGCATTGTGGATCAGGAGACCTCTTGTTTCACACATGATAAAAAAACGGAAGGGAGGAAAGTTGATCGAAGTATATTCCCGAGGCGCCGGTATCTGGAATTGCGGGAAATGGTGGCACCGTGGATACATTTGATGATGACGGTGAGTGTTGGAACTTGCATCGAGAGAGCTTTCCACTTGTCCTCCTAGCGACTCAAACATCTGTGAACCTCAAAGATTGCAATATTTCTCAGTTCGGTAAGGTGTAAAACTTTTATGCTGTTGTAAACCTTGGTCCACCCAGCAAAGCTGGGAGAGAAGACCTACAACAAATGGATGAAAATTCTAGAAGGGCATTTCTGACCGTGACCACTTATAATTACAGGAAGGTTTCGTTTCCAGTCAGGAAGAAGGTTACAATTCTTGGTGACCTTAAGAAAGTGAACAAAATGCAAAGAGTTTGGTACTACAATTGACGACACCCTTTGGGACAGGCTGGTATGAGTCCTCCACAACAAAGCTGTTCAGAGGAAGCTGCTTACTGTCAGAGATTTAACTCTCAAATCAGCTGGAGAAATTGCCACGTCAATGAAGCTCGCAGCAAAAGCCGATTCACAGATAGGAGCTGGAGCGAAGATGCACAAAATGGAGGCCGCCAAAAACAAGTCTGCAAGGGTTCGACCGTGTCATCGACGAGCAGAAAGTTGGACACTCAATGGGGAAATGCTGGAGAACAGAAAATAAGTGCATAAGTGCTGTGGTAAAAAGGGTCATGTTGCCAAAGTGTGCTGGGCACGGCAAACCTCACCAACACTTAAGATGTGTAAGAGAAAAAATATATCTCAACCTACTCGTCGAGTTTACATGTTAATAAACTAAGTTCGAGACCCCTCAGGGGATGATTTGTCAGGACAGGGTGATTAACAATGTCTTTGGGGACTCCCAAAACTAGATGGTAACCAAATCAAACTGGAAACATATATGGGTGCAGCTGTATCATTGATACCAGAGACTATTTATAATCAGAAGTTCGAGCACCTGCCATTAATACCATTAAATGTTAACCTATACACACAGAGGTCAGACCACTAAAAGGCTATATTACAGTAAAATGGAAGTAAATGAAACAGCGGTGTCGCCTCTCCACGTTGTCCGTGGAAGCTTTCCTTTTTTATCTGGTAGCGCACGGTTGGGAAACATTGGGCTGGATTCTCCGATTGAGAGAATAACCGCTGACTCTGTGGCTGGAAGGTCCAGGGTCCCGATGGCGGCATCGGTCCCAAAGCAATTCAGGACAGCACTCGCGGCACGTGGAACCAGTGTGATTCCATCTGCCGCCGGCGCTGGATTTGCTGCAGTCAGGATTGGTACCGGAGAGGCTGACAAGCTGGAGCTGCGGATAAGAGCTCCACTCCCCACACACTCTCATTCCAGCCAAGAAACTGGCTCCCCAGAGAGCGGCCCCGGGATTCACAGATGCAGAGTTGGAGGTATTGCCAGATGCTGTGGAGGAGACACAGGAACCCTGTTCCCCGGAGTTGGATGGAGGTTACTACCCGCCGTGTTAACTGGGCCTGGCCGCAGGTGGCAGGAGAGCCGTGGGCCCCACCGCGAGGGCCGGTTAGCAGTGCCGGGCAAAGCTGCACAAACTCCTCAGGGTGGCCCAGGTGAGTCACCGCCTCCTGCCCCTGGCGCCACTCCTGCCCCACCCACCCCACACCCATCCCCACAACCACCCCCCACCCCCATCATGCCAACACCCATCCGACTCACCATGGGGTGTGCCCCGCACACACAGGTCACCATCTGCAGACCCCGTGCACTGCCCATGTCCGAGTGTCTTACACTGCGCATAATCTGTCCCCCAGGATAAGGTGGTCCATAACCGCAGGGAGGCAGAATAGACTGGGGAAGGGGGGGGGGGGGGTCTGCCGGACATGCGGCCCCTCACCATCGTGGGGCAGAGGGTGTCGGACCTGTTTGGCGGGGTGAGGAAGCGGGTAGTCGCAGAAGCGGAAGTCGGCATGAGATACCCCCATTTCGTTACGATGTGCCTATGGCACATGAGTCACCCCTCACTGCCCCCCCCACACCGCGCCTCTCCGCAATTTCACCGTACGTTTTGCACTGTGTCCTGCAGGGTCACCACCAGACCAGGCGGAATCGGCCTGTGTCCCCGCTCCCAGCTACAACCCCACGACTCACCAGGCCATGAGACGGGACACCGCTCCCCACCCGCCCCCCCTCCGCCGCAATCCCACATCACTCCGTGGCACATGTCCAGGGACGGCACCGACATCTGGTCACACCTGTCAGCGGCACCCTCCACCACCCAGAGACACTCAGTTGGAAGAGGCTCCTGGGACACTATCTGTTGAGCAGCAGGCACATGCAGCGATGCATCAGGTGGAGGTGGGAACGCGCGAGGGGTCGGACGGTCGGAGGACAGCCCGACCCCAGGGACCAGCTGCCGTCCAGAAGGGTCGGGTACTTCTGCACGGAGTGGTCCCATCAATGCTGGAGATGCAGACTCAGAGCCGGGGACTACGGGAGGGGGTGCCAGCAAACATCCAGCACCTGCAGGTGCAGTTGGAGGAGTACAGCCCCCTGCAGGAGGCGGTGCCGACCATGTTTGCTACCCAGGCCAACACCGCATGGGTGGCATCCATGTGGAGGACATGGGTGTAAAGGTATAAAACATGGGTCAGGATATCCAAGGCATGGGGCATCTTGTGCGGGCAGTGGCTGAGGCACAGGTCAGGGTGGCCATGTGTCAGGGCCACATGGACATTGCTGCGGCATGCCAGAGCACGGCCCTACACAACAGGCTCTGGCTGCGGGAGTCAAAAGCATTGGCCTGTTCCTGGATGATCAGAGCCAGACATAAAGGAACCTGGCACAGTCCCTGAGTGAGATGGCCCAGTCCCAGAGGGACGTGGCGTAGTCCCTGTGCTCCATGGACGCGAGTATTGAGACCCTGGTCGGTATGAGTGCAGACCTCCAGGACTGGCAGTGCCAGGTGATGGCAGAGCTCCCGGAGCTCGCTCTGGTCACACCCCCATCCCAAAGAGCAGCGCAGGGGCCATCAGGGACCCTGAGGGTGGAGGAGGTGATAGGGCACTGGGAGTGCCAGTGTGCCAGGGAGAATGTAGCAATTGCCACGGTGCATACATCTGCTATTCCTGTTCAGACTGTGCTCTGCCCCTCCCCCCGCGTCTCCCCCTGCAGATGAGCAGTTCTTTGGAAGGGTGTACTGAGTGATGCCATCACCTGGAGGGTCACTGGCTAAGCTGGGCCATGCACGCCCTGTACATGGGTTGCCAAGAATCTGGGGGTGCCTAGTGGGATGGCTTGAAGGGGGGCAGGGCCCCCATATAGCCGTTGGTGCTCTGCACATTGACGGTCATGGTGGGCAGTCAGCGAATTGCCCAGCCAGATGGCCACAGCAATGGTGGTGCGTGCCCGTGTCGTATTCAATATTTTCCCCGCTTCGGGACTGTGATAGAGAAATTCAAACAACATTCATTACGTAAGCAAAACTGAACTTTATTTACGAATTAGAACTGACTGCTAGCAGTATGGCTGAGACTTGAAGTCGGAAGGCAGTCAAATACAAACTGCTTGGTCCGTCCCAAGTCTGCGATATTACAGAAGAATAAGGCGATTTGTATACATTATAGGATCAAGATAACATGAATACAGCTTGGTCAGGAATTTGATCGAAAGTAAAACATAAATAATACTCGTTACAATGGCGTCTCCTTGTTGACCTTTAGAGGACTCGGGTCTCATGTCATTATCTTGTCTTTGTTTTAAGCGATGGACAAATTTGTTTACGTACAGGAAGAGACAGTTTTTTAGCTTATCGAATATATTTAGACTCCTCTGGTCTCATGACGAACGCGTCTTATCTGAGTTTTAGAGTCAGCCAGTTCTCAGGTCAAGTTGACCTCAGCTGTTTGTATCTGTGCCTTAGGTTATGTGAAGTCAGTTTAAATTCAATTGTACCAAGAAGACTTGACAAGTTTTCCCATCATGCCATTATTTGCTTCGCACAATACCACACTCGGACAAACCGGACTTGGGAGGACATTCCCGGACCTCGGGCCATCTCCTGGTCACACCCCCCAATACTCCCCCTGCCCTCAGCCAGCGGCACTGCTATCAGCCCAGGGTTTGGGCCTCTAGAAACATGTCTTACCTCCTCTCTCACCCTCAGCAGCCACGCGCCCGGTTCCCGTTTTTAAATACCACAAGTGAACCGCGATGGCGTCACTTCCGCCAGACGAAGGTAGAGCACCGCGGAAGGCCAGAGACACCAGCGAATCCTCGCGACACACGCCATGTTCGCTTACCTCTAATGTGAAAGGGGCACTGGTTAGGAGCTCACTATCTCACTTGAATCAGGTTTAATGGAGAAGATGGCGATGCAGGAACTGGCAGAGTTCAGCCAGTTCTTTCGTGCCGTTTCCACCTTCATGAAAACGTAATATCCAACCTCGCACGTGTAGATCATCGTGGAGGGCAATAGCAACAAAACGCTCATTTTACTCAGCACTCAGATTCAGCCAACCAGCAGGAAATGCTCCCCGCACAACAGGGTGCCAGTTTGGAAGGCTGCCCAAATCAATTCCATCCCCCTTTAAGGTCCCCCCCCCCCCCCCCCGTTTTCAAACACCCCTCAACCCTCCAACCTTGGGGTGCCACTGGGAACCCTCTCAACGCCCCCCCCCCCCCCCCCTCCCCATCGGTAAAGAACAGGAGGGAAAAATCCCGGCCAATGCCTTTCATGATTTCCATTGACAGGATTGAAATAATGAGAAGCACAGCAACATAACACTGGCGAACAAAACATTCAAACCAAATAGGTTTTAGCTCCCATTTCCAGACAGAAAACGGGCCTGACTATACAGCTTTCCTCAAGTCTGTTCCAATAAACTGGTGCTGACGTATACTTCATGGAAGCCGTTTTTTTACAGGTGGACTTCAGTCAGTGCAGATACAGATTACCGCTTTGTGTTTTTAATTTTCATGCCATGTATAATTAACAGCTTGCCAGCGTTTGGACTGTGTGAGGAAGCCGGAGACCCACAGAGAAACCCACGCAGACACGGGGGCGAATGTGCAAACTCCACACAGACGGTCACCCAAGGCCGGAAGTGAACTCGGGGCCCCTGGCGCTGTGAGGAAGCACTGCTAACCACTGATAAGAGGAGGGAAGACATTTGCCACGTTTTGCGAGGGCCACAAAGAATCCAGCACAAGTTGAAGGATGGAAAGAAATAACATTTATTTACAATAACGTATATACGCAGCAGCAGCAGCAATTTCCCTAGCTGCTCACTCTCCTCTAGCCGATTCCAAACTGGCCAGCTTTATTTATTCAGGGAGTCTGCTGACGATTTCTCCGCCCCCCCCCCCCCCCCCCCCCCCCCTCATTAGGGAAGCTCATACTCCCAAAGGATTGTTGGATTGCCATTAGTCCCCAGCCAGTGGTAAGCAGGCAGGTTATAACACCATGAGACTGCATAACCGGTCATGTACTCACAGAATATGCTGTTTAAACATGCGGATCGAGACAGTGCAGAATGGCCTTTGTTAATTTGGAGACGCGCATTTAGACATCAGCGCAGACTGTGTTCCACAAAACGTTTAGGCTCCAACACGGCAGGCATAAAAATATATTGTAGTTACCGAAATGATGCAGCAGGAACCAAGTAAACTCATTAACCTCTCTAATTAGCTCAATCCTGGCCGACAAAAATCCCCCTCATGGTCAGAAAGTGGGGAAAACGGTTTCCGCAGCCCACGAGGAATTTTATTCTGAGAGGTAAGTTGATGATGGACCGCCATTTGGGGAGAATGTTGATTGGAAAGTTATTTTCCTGCTCGTGAAAGTAACCTCCCTCAGCTGCCGCATTTATGTTGTCACGGTGATTGATTAGAATAGAGTCTATTCAATAGACTGTTTCCCTTTTCTAAACGTGTGAGGAAGCACTTGGAACTGTTAATGTGTAAGAAGAGGTTAAAGAGTAATCTACCTGAATACAGAGTATTAGAATTTACCATCAAGGTGCCTAAACTGAATCAGACCCCTCCACATTTATTTAGTCTCCGGAATGTAAGTGTCCCACGACCCAGGCCTTTAGTCAGGTTGGGGAACATGGATACAGGCTCTGCAGTTGGTGCCCGACCTCTTTCTCATTCTGAAAGAGGAACTGAGAAATTTGGCTGCAATTTGAAGGAGGAAATGACAAATACAAAGTAGAAAACCACCAGAGTGAAAGACAGCAGAGCTCTGAGCTGGGAGACATCACCCACCCAAAACACTCCAAACAATGGAATTAATTGCTCTTCTAATTCTAATGCCGGTATCAAGTGAGTTCCTTTTTTTTTAAACGTTGATCTTTAATATTCTTAAAAAGCATTTTTTTGCAACCTGAGCTGATGCGACCCAGAAACACTGAACTGACTCAGGCACCGGTGGTTTTGTCGGTGTGAGCTGCGGATGGTGTTACAAGTTGTAGGTGTTGTTGGAAAAGCCACGAATCTGCTCCTCCAGCATCTTCAATCAGCCTTCGCTCCTTTCCGCGCTTCCCCCTCTGCATTCTCACTCCATCTGCCTCGTCGCAGCTCTGTCTTCCCTGAAACACCAGCTCTTCATCAATCACAGGAAACTAACTTTGTTCTCTTTTCAGTTTAACACAACAAGTTCTGTGGGGGGGGCACCTTGACCTCAGTAAAAGCTCTCAAGCAGATTCACATGGTGTTCCCTCAGCAGGTTGCATAGATGAATAGGGAACCTAGAAGACATGTATGTGTGTCTTAAATGGCAAACTGTGGAATATTCTTCTTCAGTATAGAAGTAGATTTGGAGAACAAAGACTCACAATCGGCTGTTTTATTTCAGCCAAGATCACCAGCGTGAGAATAGACATTGAGTGGTTCTTTCTGTTTAAATGAATCTGCATTGCGACACATGTCTTTACCAGGGATTATTTCATCATATTTCTCAGCATCAGCTCGGAGCTGACAATTCTCTTCCTGTACCTGTTCATGTCGTCCAACATCATTTCCCATCTGCTTTTTAGTGACAAAATTAGCACAGGCCACCTCCTTAGCCAATTCAGTCTTTGTGTGTTTACAAACTAACGGAGCCACAGAGAACCTGCCTTAACCCCCCTGTCCCCCTATTGCATGGTTATCTTGTTGAATCAGAACCGTAGAATTTCTGCAGTGCCGAAGGAAGCCATTCAGCCCATTGAGTCTGCACTGACCCTCTGAAAGAGCAGCCTACCAAGGCCCACAACCCCAACCCTATCCCCGTAACCCATAACATCACCCAACTTGCACATCTTTGGACACTAGTCTGTGGGATGAAACCGGAGCACCCGGAGGAAAACCACACGGACACAGGCAGAAAGTTCAAACTCCACACAAAAAGTAGCCGAAGGCCAGGATTGAACCCGAGTCCCTGGCACTGTCAGGCAGCAGTGCTAACCACTGTGTCACCCTGCTGTCTCTCAGACATTGATGCTTAGATTTAAAACCCTAGTTTCAGTTTGATCGACATCACTTTCAAACTTAGTGTGAAGTATTTTCATATTGTGGTCACTCTTTCCGAAATACTATTATTAATTAGCCTATATTCATCGCACAATACTGGATCTAAATTAGCAAGTTCCTCAGTGCACTATTCTAGACATCCATCTCCCATACATTCCATGAATTCATCTTCCACAACATTAATACTAATTAGGTTCACCTAACCTATTAGTACATTGATAAATAAATAATCAATAACCTTTATTGACACAAGCAGGCTCACATTAACACTGCAATGAAGTTACTGTGAAAAGCCCCTAGTTGCCACATTCCGGCGCCTGATCAGGAACACAGAGGGAGAATTCAGAATTCTCAGCTGATACGGGAATTGAACCCACGCTGCTGGCCTTGTTCTGCATCACAAACCAGCTGTCAAGCCCACTGAGCTAAACCAGCCCCCAAAGCTTCCAAGAACATTGTATTATTTTTGTCAGACAGATCGCTAATTTCCTGATGTATATTGTGGTTTACTAAACCAATACTACTTGGTGGCCGATAGACTACGCCCACCAATGTTTTCTGCCTGTTGCTGTTTCTTAGTTCCACCCAAACTAATTCGATGGGTGCAATTTAATAGAAAAATAGAGTCCCGCTTTGGGCGCATTTACCACGGTGTTTCCGACGCTTGGTAGCACAGAGAATGATCCCGCTATTATATAGGACTCTTTTTCCGGCCTCGGAGAGGAACGCCCCACTTGGACTCATTTCCCGCTCAGCTTGCCAATGCAGGAAGAGATCTGGGCACCAATTTTAAATGGTGCCCAATTCTCAACCACCCATTGCAGCCTCCGAGTCCCACCCAGTGCCCCAATTTACCAATTAGGGGCTCCACGAGCCACCCCATAATCCATCTCATTAGGGCCGGGCAGCCCCTGTCCCAATCCCTTGCACAGGTAACCTGGCACATAGGTGCCTTGATACTGCCAGCCTGAGATCCTGGCAGTGCCCATGCCCACCTGTCAGTGTTACTTGGGCACCCTGGCAGGGCCAGAGTGGTAGTGACAGTGTGACACTGCCAGAATTCCAGCGTGGAAGTGCCAAGGTGCCGGCGTGGCATCAGGAGTGCCACCGTGCCCAGAGCCTGACACCCCCAGCCCTCCGATCGCCACGGCGATCCCCAAATGACATTATGCCTGGCACACATTTGTGGAAACCAGCACCATGGCGGGGTCTCGGAGGTGGGGCCATTCGATTCTGAGCCTTGCGCAACTTCTCACTAACTACTCACTTGAATATGGCAACGTTAGATCGCGTGAGATATAACAAGCATCGCAAACCTCAAATCCCTGGCGAGATATCACAAACGCTGCATCCGCAAAATCCTGCAAATCCACTGGCAGGATAGGCGTCCCAACCTGAGAGCCCTCTCCCAGGACAATATCCCCAATATCGAGGCACTGGTCGCGCTCGACCAGCTGCAATGGGTGGGCCACATTGCCCGTATGCCCGATTCCCAAGACAAGTGCTCTAATCTGAGCTCCCCAATGGCAAGACATCACCAGGAGGGCAGAGGAACCACTACAAGAACACTCTGAAAGTTTCCATAAATAAATGCAACACCCCAGGAACAGGTGGGAATTGGTTGCCTGAGAAGAAACAAACTGGGAAAAAACATCGGCGCGGAAGCCAATCACCTCGGGCGTCGCAGGGTGGAGCACGCACAGGCCAAGTGTAAACCGTGGAAAGAGATTGAGAATCCAGAATGACCCAACCATCCACCTCATCAATCACCGCCTGCCAGATCTCTGGCAGCGTCTGCGGATCCACGATTGGACTATTCAGCCACCGCAGAACCCACCTCCCCAGAGTGGAACCAGTCATCCTCGACCCTGAGGTACTGCCTTGAAGATGAAGTCCCTTGGTGCCAATGTCAGTCTGTCCATCCACACTATGCCCTTTAATCTTGTCTAAACAATCTGCAAGAATATGGGGCGAGATTCTCTGCTCACCAGGGGGACGGACTGGACTGACGCGATGGAGTGGCGTGAACCACTCCGGGGTCGGGCACCTTCGGGGGCTAGGTCGGCGCTGGAGGGGTTGGCGTCGCGCCAACCAGCACCGAAGGGCCTCTGCCGGCCGGCGCGTGTTGGCGCATGTGCGGGAGCACCAGCGTGTGCTGGCCTCAACCCAGCGCATGCGCAGGGAGGTTCTTCACCGCGCCGGCAATGGCAGACCGTTACAGCGGCTGGCGTGGAGGGAAAGAGTTCCCCCACAGCACAGGCCCGCCCGCGGATCGGTGGGCATCGATCGCGGGCCAGGCCACCGTGGGTGCACCCCCTGGGCCAGATCCCCCCCCCCCCCAAGGACTCCGCAGGCCGCCCTCAGAGCCCGGTCCCGCCAGTACGGACCTGGTTTGATTTACGCCAGCGGGACCGGCGCGATTCCCGCCCCTGCCAAAACCCTGGCACCGGAGAATTCGGCAGCCGGCGTCGGGTCGGGATTCACGCCGCCCCCCCGGCGATTCTCCCACCCAGCGGGGGGTCGGAGAATCCCACCCCTCATACTTGTTGTTCAACTGGAAGGGCTGAAGATCCTGCACTCCCTCCTTCTCAATCCCCTTAACCTACTTGACTCACATGTCACACCCTTCAGTCCCTGATCACTAAACAAATCAGAGGATGCTAATCAAGACAGTGTGGACTGCCTTCTGGAAAAATGTTTCCAGGTAACGTTCCTGCTCGCTGATGCATTCCAATGTCCGTGATGTGACCATCAATTCACGCGAGACAGAGAGTTGGATTGCAGTGGTAGCCATGAGCCCCCACGTGCTGTAGTCTGAACAAAAACTGATACATCTTTGTATCAATTAAATTTATTTTGCTTAATTAATTTGTGGTTCCCCTCTTCACAAAACTCACTCTTGCACACACTCAAGCACTCGTGTACTCCAGCATTCGTGCACTCGCGCACGCACTCGTGTACTCAAGCACTCAAGCATCCGTGCTTGTCAAGGGTGTCTAGGCCACATGTTTAAACATAAATCTCATCCCTGATACCTTTTTAATTGTTATTGCCGGTCCGACAGTTCACCCCACCCTCCATTGATTGAAATTGAAGTTAAATCAAAAGACACTCTGACTAATCGGCCCACCCAGCAACTGTAAAATTAGATGGGCCACGTAAACTTTGCTTTCATTGATCCCTTACTGGGCTAAAGTGCCCCTAAAGTGATTGTGGGTGGGCACACATCTGACCCTCACGTGCACCCGCCAATTGAAATAATTTGCAAGTGCACAATGACGTTGGGATGCGCTCCTGACGCTTCTCCGCGAGATAGACACGCTCCCGGGTCAGGCAGGGCCTTGCCAGAGCAATGTAATATTCTGACCTGTGTACAGGCAGTGATTTGACAGATTGTTGGTGAAATGAGGTGAATGATTGTTGGGGAAATGTGACATGATCGGTAATTGCAAAGGAGATTGCCCTAACAATGAAACAGCCGCGTTTACTTGGTTGTTGTTTTTGTTGATTCTGATGAAGCTATTAGTAACCTTTCGTCATTAATATCCCAACAGATTTGTGTCAATTAACTGGACCCGAGAAGGTTTCTGGGGAATTAGGAAGATCAATCACTGTGAACTGTCTGTATGATCGGAAATACGAGGACAATGTTAAACAATGGCGTAAAGGTCTTTATTACATAACAAGTTCTGTTGTGGTTTCCACTGAACATCCAGAAAAAGGAAAAGTAACTCTGACTGACAACAGAACACAAGGAATATTTTCAGTGACCATGGACAAGCTAATGAAGAGCGATGAAGGACGATACTGGTGTGTGATAGGAACAGGAGCATTTAAATATGATGAAAAGGTTCCTGTTGACATAGAATTATCTGAAGGTAAGATACTAACGGATTTCCTTTTAATTTATTCAGTCAAAATGCTAACATTTGAAATCAGAAATACCACCTGTCCCACCAGAGGACCAGCAGCTCAACAGACTTGACAATGTCACCAAACGGCGTGGCCACTGCTGAGGCTGCAGGAACGCTGCCTCTGCTGAGAGGATTGAATTGGCAGCGGATCTGTTCACAGACAGACATTTCTCACGTGTGGTTCAGCCGCAAAGTAATTGGGTGAATTTTAACAGTTAAATAGACGCACGTTTGGATGTGTGCAAAGGGTTACATCAAGTCACAGAAAGTTGGGATCCCGATAGCATCCAGTGCCCTTTCAGGATATCCGTGGGAAGGTTTGATGGGGGGCGGGGAACCCTCGTGCAGCTCGCTGTCAGATATGTCATTTGCATATTCAGATAAGCAATTAAGTTCTATTTAAATTAAGGATTCTGACCTTAACAGACAGCGGACTTCTTTTCCAAGCTGCTTGGAACTTACTCGTGTCACTGAGGCGACTGCACAACATTTCTTCAATAAAACTGACAGGCTGGGAAGCCTTTGACAGTGAAAATGACGAGCCTCAGTTTCCCAGACCTGGCCGATCACCCGGGTGGGTAACCTTGCCAATGGCCACCCAGCTGGCTGTCCCCACACCCCACCCTCTAACCCACCCAGCTGGCTGTCCCCACACCCCACCCTCTAACCCACCCAGCTGGCTGTCCCCACACCCCACCCTCTAACCCACCCAGCTGGCTGTCCCCACACCCCACCCTCTAACCCACCCAGGTCTCTGCCTCTCCCTGAGGTTCTGTCCTCCCTTCTCCACAAGGAGAGGTCGGGAGTTGTGAGTGTTGGAAATGGCTTGTGCAGGGCAGCCTCACGGCGCCGAGGTCCCAGGTTCGATCCCGGCTCTGGGTCACTGTCCGTGTGGAGTTTGCACATTCTCCCCGTGTCTGCGTGGGTTTCGCCCCCACAACCCAAAGATGTGCAGAGTAGGATTGGCCACACTAAATTGCCCCTTAATTGGAAAAAATGAATTGGGTACTCTAAATAAAAAAAAGAAGAAATGGCTTGTGTGAATAAGAGGGAAGGGTGTGAAGGGTGACTGCGTGCCATGGACTAACAAATGCATCCCAGTATTTTACCTTTAAAAAGGAACGATCAGCTGAATTAAGTGACTCAAATGGTATGGGGTGGAAATTTCATATTTTAAAAATGTGGCGTAGTCAAGAGAATAATTGGGTCAAAATCCAGGAACACCCCTCCCTAACAGCACTGTGGGTTTACCTGCAACGCATGGACTGCAGCGGTTCAAGAAGGCAGCTCACCCTCCACCTTCTCAAGAACAGTTAGTGATGGATAATGAATGTTGGCTTCGCCCGCAACACCCACATCCCAGAAATGAATATTGAAATAGATCGCATTCATTAATAAAATGTTCAACGGCTTCCTCTATTATAGAACTGCAATGGACTTCAACAATGGGCCCTAACACCAGGATAGCATCGGATACTGTGACACCTTCTTCTTCCATAAGTCCCAATCACATGTAAGTTGAAATCAATATATTTGTTTCTTTAGTAACCATATATAAGGAATGGCAGCCTACAGAACATTAGCCAAGATGACCCTATAGAGCTGACAGCAAGATTGTACTTCAGTATTCTTTGGGCAGTCGCAGTTCAAAGTACAGCCAACCCTATATCTACGGGTCAGGTGGCTTTTTTGGGCAAATCAGATTTCAAGGACTATTATTTTTAATTTGTTCATGGGACGTGGGTGTCGCTGGCTGTGCCTGCATTTATTGCCTAGCCCTAATTGCCCTTGAGGGGCAGTTAAGAGTCAACCACATTGATGTGGGTCTGGAGTCACACATAGGCCAGACCGGGTAAGGGAGGCAGATTTCCTTCCCAAAAGGACATTTGTGAATCAGATGGGTTTTTATGACAATCGACAAAAGTTTCATGGTCATTTTTAAGCTTTTAATTCCCAATTTTTATTGAATTCAAATTTCACTAACTGCAGTGGCAGGAATTGAACCAGGGACCCCGAGAGTTCTCTGGGTCACCAGTCCAGTGACAATCCCACTATGCCACCGCCGTCCCAAGTCCCCTATTTAGCAGTTAGATAAGTAAATGAAAACTGCAGCATTATATCATGGCAATTGTTCTGGTCAAGCCTGAGTATCGAAATGTATTTTATCACGTCAGACATTACAAAATCACAGAAACTTTGCAGTGCGAAAGGAGTCCATTTGGCCCATCGTGTCTCCACCAGCTCTCTGAAAAAAGCATGCTGCCAAGTCCTCTGCCTTATCCCAGTAACATTGCAGATTTTTTTCTTTTCAAATAGCAATCCAATTCCCTTTCGAATACTTAGATCGAATCTACCTCCACCGCCATCAGAGGAAGTTCATTCCAGCCTCTGGATGAAACATTTCCTCACACCACTTTTACTCCTTTTGCCAAGAGATTCTCACTTGAGTGGAAACAGTGGGCGGGATTCTCTGATCCTGAGGCTAAGTGTTGACGCAGTCGTAAACGGTGTCGCGTTCCTCGATGCCGTCAACATGCCCTCAGGAGCAGCGATTATGACCCCTACAGGGGGCAAGCACGGCACTGGAATGACCCATACCGCTCCAGCTGTCGATACAGGTGTCAGATGGGCATCGCGGGTCTGCGCATGCGCAGTGCGAAAGGTGCCAATGCGCGCAAGCGTGGTGGGTCCCTTCTCCGCGCCGGCTCGATGCAACATGGCGTAGGGTGACAAGGCCGGCAGGGAATGAAAGAGGCCCCCAGCCTGAGAGGCCGGCCCACCGATTGGTAGGCCCTGATCGCGGAGTCCCCTCCCCCCAGGGTCGGACCCCCCTTCCCTCCCCCACCAGGCTACCCACAGATGGATGGATGCCGAGGCCCCACCGGGTAAGGCCACATGTGGACGGTGCTGGAGCTGCTCGGATTTGTTGTCCAGCCGCTCGGCCCATCCCGGGCGGGAATCGCCGGGGGGGGGGGCGCGTAGTGCGGCCCTGACCGGCGCCCCGATTCCCCACTCTCCGGAGAGTCGGCAGACCGCCGTCGCGGCAGCGTCGCGCAATTCACGCCCAGCCAGACGATTCTCCAGCCTGGGCTGAGAGAATCCCGCCCAGTATCTCATTAATTCCCCTGCCCATACCCCTCAGGGTCATGAACACCTCTATCAAGTCTCTTCTCAGCCTTATTTTCTCCAAGGAAAACAGTCCGAACTTCTCCAATCCATCCTCATAGCTACAGATCTTAATCCCTGGAATCATTCTTGTGTATCCCCTCTGTACTGCCTCCCATGCCTTCAAAACGTCCTCATGTATGACGGCGAGAACGGGACACAATCTCAAGATGAGACCTAACCACCCAGAAGGTGAAAAATAGTAAAATCTCAGAAATAATAATACTGATCCACTTTGTTTTTCTCCATGCGTAGCGTCTTATACAAGTTCAACATGACGTCCTTACTCTTGTACACAATGCCCCGATAGGATCGCTTATTCTATCTTCTGATAAGATCAAAAGTCCGGTTGATTGGAGGTGTCCAAAATACAACTTTTATTTGCTAATTATTCACCTTAATACACTTGCAAAAAAACTAAATCAAAATCGTTGATCAAAAAATACAGAAACTTGTCAGAACATAGCGAAAAGCGTAAAACATAAAGCAGAAGAAAAGTTCAAATAAAATTACTTCAAAACAAATTAAGTCGATAGATGGTTCAAAAATTCATGAAAGCATAAATTTGGACCAACCCCTTAACCACGAGGTCTTTCTCTTAAGGAAATTTCTATCGATGGTCTAATCCCTCATTCACTCTCATTGGTTTCAAATACTCAGCTGAGACCTCCTGGTTTATTCAAATAGATGTTTGTCACTTAGAAGATGATTTATTAATCAAACATTGGTCATTACTTGAGATTTACTAATGTCCATCAAAATTAATTCAGTGTCTACATGCGCACCACTGTACGAGGATAAGATGCTCCCGTCATGGCGAGCTATTAACCTTGCTGTTGCTAATTATCTGATACATTTTCATTACTAAATGCACTAGAATACAATGGTCTATACATTATACAAAATATTTTATGAAACAATGTCTGAATTTATGCAGGCATGGCACCAAAGTTCAAGAGTGTATTCATTATCTGAAACAGTGACTATCATTCTGCAGTTAGGGTGTCTTGAATAATTTTCTTCTCAAGCTATACACTCAATCAATCCTTAAAGGCAGCAAATAAATAAATCAATCAATAATTTGTCAGTCTGTATTAATAAAGCCTAAGATCCTATTAGCTTTATTAACCTCTCCACATGCCCTGCCAGCTTCATATGCATCTCCAGTGATATCCATCTGGGCACCTCCTTTAGAGCTTCTCCCTTTGTTTCTGCTGTCTCTCTATTTTCTTCCTGCCAAAATGAATCACCTCACACTTCTCTATATTGAACTTCACCTGCCACTTGTATGTCTAATCCGCCAACATATCTGTCCCTTTAAAGTTCAGGACTATCCTCATCAAAGTTGACAAAGGTTCCACTCCACATATTACATTGCTTTTTTTAAATAATAATTTTTCTTGAGCTTTTTGAAAAATGTTTAACAACAGAACAATAATAATAATAACAATAACAATAATAAACACCCCCCGGCACCCATAACAATGCATATGACTAACTCCCCCACGCTCCCAAACCCAATAAACAACAAAATAAATTAACAATAAATTAAATAAACAATGCCCCCCTGAAACACCCCCCTTTTTTTCCCCCTCCCCCCCCCCCAGGTTGCTGCTGCCACTGACCTAGTTCCCTATCTTTGAGCCAGAAAGTCGAGGAAAGGCTGCCACCGCCTAAAGAACCCTTGTACAGACCCCCTCTGGGCGAATTTGACCTTCTCCAGCTTAATGAATCCCGCCATGTCATTGATCCAGGTTTCCACGCTTGGGGGTCTCGCATCTTTCCATTACAACAAGATCCTCCGCCGGGCTACTAGGACGCAAAGGCCAAAACACCGGCCTCTTTCGCCTGCTGCACTCCCGGCTCCACCAACTCCTTTGGGACAGGCTGGTCTGAGTACTCCAGCAACTCCACTTTCAGCTCCGTAAAGTAGTGCAGAAGGGCCGCCTGCTGCTCCTCCGCGCACTGCCTCCACTCCTCGGGGGCTCCACCGGCCGCCATTTTGTCCACCTTCCCCCGCTTTTCCAGGGGAGCTGCTGCCGCTTATTTCCTCGTCCCACTCCGGGTCAGCACCATAAATCCCGGGGGTATTGCCCCAGACCCCTTTACACACCGGGAATCGTTGAATCAGCGCCGTTTGGGGTCCTTAAAAGAGCCCACAAGGCCTATAAAAGCGGGAGCTGCCGAACGTGCGGCTTAGCTCCGCATTGCCGGCACCGGACGTCCCACATATTACATTGCTTAACCACACTCAAGAAACGTGGCACCATCCAGGACAAGGCAGCCCACTTTATTGGCACCCATCCATAAACATTCAGCACTGGCGCAAAGAAGCGCCATGTGTACCATCTACAAGATGTAATGCAGGCACTCACCAAGGTTCATTAGACAGCACCTTCCAAACCCACGACCACTACCATCTACAAGGACAAGAGCAGCAGATACCTGGGAACCCCACCACCTGGAGGTTCCCCTCCAAGTGCCTCACCACCCTGACTTGGGAAGATATCGCCGTTCCTTCACTGTTGTTGAGTCAAAATCCTGGAACTCCCTTCCTAACAGCACAGTGGGTGTACTTACACCACAGCAGTTCAAGCAGGCTGCTCACCTCCATCTTCTCAAGAGAAATCAGGGATGGGCAATCAATTCTGATCTACCCAGTAATGTCCACGTCTCGTGAAGGAATAACTATAAAATTAATTAGTAATACAGTTTACTTTCATGCTGTGTATTTTATTACTGGTGTTTGGACTGGCACCTTGTGGTCTGCTGAAGTGTGTGGCTGTGTTTACTGTATACAAGTCCTATTTTACCTGTGTTTATGGGCGGCCCAAGCCCTCCTAGATATGTGCGCAGGCTGGAAAATGGACAAATCTCAGTGCATTCACTATTACGTGACACAATTCCTCGGGACGCTAAAAGGCTAAAAATACTCATCATGGGGTGTAAGCACTTTTATAATGTACTAATGATAGCTTCCTGTTTAACTAGAGAAGCTGAACTGAACAGTCACCGTTTATGGACTCTATTCCGCTGGCTGCTCTTTGCTGCTCTGGCTGTTTGCACCGTTTCAGTCACATGTTGGACACGATTTGCAAAACAATCCAGGTATGATCATTAAAATCTCATGATTCTAATATTCAAGGTGATTTCGTTCAGTTGAAAAGCTCAAGCACTTTGAAAGTTGCCTCAAAATAATAGGTCAAAGATCCAAAATAAAATCCCCACTGCTCATAAACTCCAAGTGAGTGAAGCATTGTCACCATTCCGATGTTATAACGATGGCTTTTACCGTAAGCTTTATGCCTGTCGACTGCAGTTAGTCTGGAGTTTTTGTTCTCAAATGGAAATCCATGAGAGAGGACAAATCGGAGCAGGCAGATGATACAAAACATTCACATACATTGATCACTGACTGATTACAGAACATAACTGCAGTGATATCACGGTAGTGTTGCAATTCACTGACGGACCATTAAGAGTCTCACTCGTATATAGGTGAATTCAGCTGACCAGACATTGGCTGGAGGAAGGAAAAGAGGGAGCTTGCATGTAGCATGATTTTGATGTTGTTCATCTGCTGTCTTGTATAGTTTATCCGTTTCTAACCTTAACTACAAGTGTTCTTGTAATAAATTAGACCATCCAACAAGAACATTACAACAACTACCTGATGATATGGGCTGAATTTTAACGATCAACAGGGAGAGAAATGGAGGTAAAACCCTGGGGAGCAGAATCAGATCAGCTCCTCGACACAGTCCTCCCATCGGGGTAATTTACTGGCCGTGGGGGGGGGGGAGTGGGCAGGCTAATTACCCCATGGAGACAGACAGACAATTTACAGATGTCAAGGCGCCTTTTTAAAAAAATTAATTTGTGGGATGTGGGCGTTGCTGGGTGGACCAGCAGCAAGGCCCATTTTACAGGGCTGTCTACATTTAGCCAACAACGTGGCAACTCCCTGTCACATGTGGTGGAGCCACCAGCTAAATGGAGTCAACCTCTGAGCGACAGCCCAGCTGAGGGGAGGTTTTAAGCAGCAAAGAGAGGGCCCTGGGGGCAGACAGGCCTTGGGGCCTCAACAAACCTGTAGAGATCAGGTCTCCCTCCTGCCTCTGGAGCCAACACCACTCCCGGTGTTCCTGCTGAGTTACTGACCCTCTGGCTGAGTCGACAGTTCTGTGGGCAGACGGCCATCCATAATAGGCAGCTCCCCGCAAAATTTAACTGGCAGACTCTCCGCCCACTCGTGGTGACGCACATTCCCTCCCAATGTCGGGGCTGCCGCGCTCATGGAGGTGAAACCTGCCTTATGTAACCGCTTGACCCAGTCACAACCCACGTGAGTGCAGCACAAGGTCAAGTGTGGAAAACTGATCAGCTTTTGGTCATTTACCCGATATCTCCTTCTGTGACTCAGTGTTGTTGTTGACACTTTACTGCATTTAACGGAGCTATAAAAGTGCAGGTTGCCATTGATGCTGTAGATATTTTGTCACTGACAGAATTACCATTTCCAGTTAGTGCCTGTGATCCATGTATTTTGTCTGGAAGTATGCTCTAGTTCCTGACCATCGATGTGTGTATCCCACTTAAATGATTCTACCAGAAAGCTGCTGTGAATTGTAAAATAAAGAATGTAATTTATTCTCATCCATGCCATTCTCATTCCAAAATAGGTGTCAATAAATATATTGGGTCAAACCTGTAGGGGAGCTGATGGGCCGCACACTGTTTTCCCCTCTGGAATTGACCCTCGGTCATGACGATACCAGGTCACCCCCTCACCAACAGCAGACAGGCATGAAGGTGACCCGACTCCCCCCCCCCCCCCCCCCCCAACCCCCCCACTAGCTCCCTCATCAAAACCACCCATCAAATCCCCCAACAAACCCCCGATCAGAGATTCCCGTCAGTCACTCGTGCCTGAAAGTTGAAGAGAAGTCCAGGCAGTAGAGCGAAAATCACTGCATTTTCACTTCCCCTTCCCTAACACCTGCTGCCTCAGGCAATAATGTTTAACACAGCAGCTTTGCCAGAGGCTTCCTTGAAGACCAAGTACACTGAAAAGGCTTCAAATCCCTCGATAAGCTTTGAAATGCAAATCTTCCATTCAATTCCACGCAACAATACATTTCATTAGCCAGTGATGACAGTTTTAATACTCCAGACACACTTGCTAGGTGGATTGTTTATCTTTCTTTCCCTTCAGACTTGACTGCATCTCAAATAGCCTGTTGTGATGCTAACCACAATGTTTATAAACACTCTTGCCATGATTGACAGATTCTCACCACATCAAAAGCAGCTACGTGCTTTCTGCTGTGGGGGCAAACTCTTCCCCATGCATAAATTAGCATGGGTAGGGAGAGAAACTCGCATTCCGGGCGCTGCTCCTAACACCAGCAGAGACCAGTAGCGATTCTCCACTGGCAAGAGCATCTATGATCCATAGTGGAGAATGCTGACCTTCATCTTAAATCAATGCCTACGTTCAAAGGCAAATATGAAACAGGGGATGGGAGAAGCATCAACAGCGTTCCTGGATCAGGCACAGTGTGTTGCATTGTTCAACCTGGGACCCAATGCCATGGGCACCAATTGCAAAATAGAAAGTTCCCCAAACCCCAGGTAAGTTGAACAATATCAGAGTTAGACGTTATGGCAGACCAATCTCACCATTTGGATCAGAATATTGCCATCCACCATCTCCCCTGCGTATTATTGCCTGGTAGCCCTTCACGTGAAACACTTTTGAAAGAAGGACAATCAGTTCATTTTCTACAGGTCAGTTGCTTAAATTCATTTCTTATTCAGTTCCCCAGGGCAGCAAATGAAGGGTTAAACGGAAACATCAACCACAGAACACGAATGGATCAGAGCGGCATTCGAAGACTGGCCAGAGGATCAGAGCCTAATGTCCAGAACATTTTCACTTGCTTTTAGAAGTTACGCTCCAATGTTATTTTATACTTGATTATAATTTGAAATTTCTCTGTGTTAGAAAACGCGCCCTGCTGGTGGAACATCATCTGATCTATAGTGATGTCAGCAGAGTGTTTGTGTGGTCTTCAGTTCTCCATCTTAGATTGGATGAGTAACATCTCCTAATAAACCTCGCATCTTGTTTGTCAGAAATCCATGCCTGCGGCACCTCCAAACCTTTTCTCTTTGCAGAAAATTGAGAACATAATAAAAGCAAAAACTGGCGACGAGGATTGAGGCAAGAAACAAAACCTGCCGAGGGACTGAAATCGCCGGCGCAAAAAGAGGAGGCGGCGACGAGAGCGGTGGAGGAGATTCTGCGGACTGGACGTTGAAGTCGATCGTAAGAAAGGGCACTGATGCAGGAGGTTTAAATAAGAATAAAACAAAGATATCCGTGATATGTTGTTCCTTGTCACTGAATAAAGCTCGTAGTCTTAAAGTTGAGATAGATGCTTTATTGTGAGTTTGTTCTCTCTCCAGCGCTTAAACTATGTTATATCTGAGCTGCCTGTCTGTGTTCTGCTCCCAGCTGCAGTTCCTGTGAAGTGACCCCTAACTTCCTGTCTGTCTCTATTTACACCTCTCCCGTGCTCCCTCTAGTGCTTGCTCAGTTGTATTGCATCTACATTGCCCCCTCGTATATTTACACAGATATACAGATCACTACACGGGAGTTGGCAGAACAAAAGTTTCGAAATGTTTTCTTGCCGCCGGATGCCAGTGGATTCTAGGTCAGTGTTTCTCGGCCATATTGGTGAGCTGCGGGAAGGATGCAAGTGTGGCTCGGCCGCCGACGCTTCTGCGAACTCACCCTTGCATCATGCCTCCCGACACGGCCGATCTTTTCTCTCCGTGACTGCTCGGCTCCCTCTGTAGCTGCCACTTGAATGCTGCATTCGAAATCCGTTCTCTTCCCAACAGCTGCCGGGCACGCGTCCACCCAGTTAGCAGAGCACCAATCGCTCGGGCCAAGACAAGGGAGGCCCTTTTCAGCTCATACAATGCACCGGTTGTGAGGTCTTTGCTGGGCGCTGTGGAGAAGGCCAACAAAATTATTTTTCTTTCAATATAAATTTAGAGTATCCAATTCATTTTTTCCCAATTAGCGTGACCAATCCACCTACCCTGCACATCTTTTGGGTTGTGGGGGCGAACCCCACGCAAACACGGGGAGAATGTGCAAACTCCACACGGACAGTGACCCAGAGCCGGGATCGAACCTGGGACCTCGGCGCCGTGAGGCAGCAGGGCTAACCCACCGCGCCACCCAGGGCTAATCCACTGTGCTGCCTAGGAGAAGGTCAAAAACAAGGCCTTGCCAAATGTTTGGTCACTGGCTGCCATTAACGTGATGTCGGGCAAGGCAGCCAAATCCTCAATGTAAAATGTACCCAGAGAGAAGCTGCAGCTGCTCCTGTATTCCCTGGGAGTCTCTGTCTGTTATGTTTACTCTGGGACTTTACAGGAAGCGATGTAACTACTCGGAGCCCAAGACACAGAGCAGGCAGTGAATTGATTTGAAAGGAATACTTTTGTGTCTATGAAATGGCCCATTCTTTGAACATATACAAAATGTCACCCCCCCCCCCCCAAGGATTAATGATTTATTGAGACAGAATGCATAGCTTAATTAAAGTACACTCAACGATATATAATAGAAAAATGTTGAGGAAATATATACACCTGTATTTATCTCACGGCGACCGGCGATTCTCCGGCCCGGATGGGCCGAGCGGCCTACCGAGCCCAACCGGTTCACGACGGCGCCTACCAAATCTGGTCGCTGCCGGCGTGAACAGCGCGCGACCGGTGAGTGTGGGGCCTGTGGGGGACGGAGGGAGGATCGAGCACCACGGGCGTGCTCAGCAGATGTCTGGCCCGCGATCGGTGCCCACCGATCGTCGGGCTGGCGTCTCTAAAAGACGCACTCTTTTCCCTCCGCCGACCCGCAAGATCAAGCCGCCATGGAAAACTGTGAGACAGGGGTACATCGCCCCAGGAATGATGAACCTGACCAAATGGTATTTTTTAATGTTAAAACAAACTTTAATTTAAACACAGAATGAATCACATTGACATCAAATAAATAGCTTTACAATTAACAGTTAAACAGTTCTAAATGAAAGGAAAAACCTTAACTCGCTCAGTACACCTGCTTCTGTACATATTCCAACTAAGCAACCCAATGCAGGTCAAAATCCACTCAGAAATAAAGTTAGCAATCAGGGTTACTTGTTGTTGTCTGGACTTGTTGCCAGACCTTGGAAGAGAGACCCTTTCAGGAACAACCTGAATCTGTCTTGTCAGATTCAAATCCTATAGCAAAACCATAGACACACAGGCCCCTCTTATTAATTATATCCCACTAAGATGTCCCATGACCTGCTTAGCTGGGACTAAACAAAATCCCTCAAATTATCTACACTCCAGGGGACCTCCAGCAATTAAAATAATGTTCAATCCACCATCTCCCTGTAAACAAGTAAATGGTTAAAATCAAAGAATTCTTCAAATTTACTATACCTTAATTACCGCTTTGGTAGACACACTGCCTGTCAATGTTGTAAACCAGGGTTTTTAATATCATTATTGCCACAAATTTAAAATAATACGTTGATCAAACTATTATCATTTTCACTGGAATTATTGTTACACTGAATATAAGGGCTTTGAATTAAAGTGAAGCTCAGTCCGAATGCGGATTTAAACTGATCTCCCAGAATGAATGGTCGTACAATGGGGGAACACTTTGCTGCAGATTGCTGAATTGTGGCACAGTTTATGCCCCCTCCCCTAGTATGTGACTGGCCACAGTCGGTTCGCTACTACAATGTGGGGTGTTTATAAGCAATCAATTTGGCTGAAAAAAAAAGTGTTTGTGCTGTGGAATTATATTTCTCATTGAAGTGTGCCCTTTTACTGGACAGGTTGGGAAGCACTGGTCTGGGCTGCAGGAACCACACGCCTGGCGGAATGAAACGGGCTGTGGGATTAGGGATTCAAAAGTCTTTCCGATTCTGTGCATGTCACTACCCCAATAAGGCAAACCAGAGTCCAGGCAAAAGAGACATTTTTATGTTGCATTGTGGATCAGGAGACCTCTTGTTTCACACATGATAAAAAACGGAAGGGAGGAAAGTTGATCGAAGTATATTCCCGAGGCGCCGGTATCTGGAATTGCGGGAAATGGTGGCACCGTGGATACATTTGATGATGACGGTGAGTGTTGGAACTTGCATCGAGAGAACTTTCCATTTGTCCTCCTAGCAACTCAAACATCTGTGGACCTCAAAGATTGCAATATTTCTCAGTTCGGTGAGGTGTAAAACTTTTATGCTGTTGTAAACCTTGGTCCACCCAGCAAAGCTGGGAGATAATACCTACAACAAATGGATGAAAATTCTAGAAGGGCATTTCTGACCGTGACCACTTACAATTACAGGAAGGTTTCGTTTCCAGTCAGGAAGAAGGTTACAATTCTTGGTGACCTTAAGAAAGTGAGCAAAATGCAAAGAGTTTGGTACTACAATTGACGACACCCTTTGGGACAGGCTGGTATGAGTCCTCCACAACAAAGCTGTTCAGAGGAAGCTGCTTACTGTAAGAGATTTAACTCAAATCAGCTGGAGAAATTGCCACATCAATGAAGCTCGCAGCAAAAGCCAATTCACAGATAGGAGCTGGAGTGAAGATGCACAAAATGGAGGCGGCCAAAAACAAGTCTGCAAGGGTTCGACCGTGTCATCGACGAGCAGAAAGTTGGACACTCAATGGGGAAATGCTGGAGAACAGAAAATAAGTGCATAAGTGCTGTGGTAAAAAGGGTCATGTTGCCAAAGTGTGCTGGGCACGGCAAACCTCACCAACACTTAAGATGTGTAAGAGAAAAAATATATCTCAACCTACTCGTCGAGTTTACATGTTAATAAACTAAGTTTGAGACCCCTCAGGGGATGATTTGTCAGGACAGGGTGATTAACAATGTCTTTGGGTACTCCCAAAACTAGATGGTAACCAAATCAAACTGGAAACATATATGGGTGCAGCTGTATCATTGATACCAGAGACTATTTATAATCAGAAGTTCGAGCACCTGCCATTAATACCATTAAATGTTAACCTATACACACAGAGGTCAGACCACTAAAAGGCTATATTACAGTAAAATGGAAGTAAATGAAACAGCGGTGTCGCCTCTCCTCGTTGTCCGTGGAAGCTTTCCTTTTTTATCTGGTAGCGCACGGTTGGGAAACATTGGGCTGGATTCTCCGATTGAGAGAATAACCGCCGACTCTGTGGCTGGAAGGTGGATGTTCCAGGGTCCCGATGGCGGCATCGGTCCCAAAGCAATTCAGGACGGCACTCGCGGCACGTGGAACCAGTGTGATTCCATCTGCCGCCGGCGCTGGATTTGCTGCAGTCAGGATTGGTACCGGAGAGGCTGACAAGCTGGAGCTGCGGATAAGAGCTCCACTCCCCACACACACTCATTCCAGCCAAGAAAATGGCTCCCCAGAGAGCGGCCCCGGGATTCACAGATGCAGAGTTGGAGGTATTGCCAGATGCTGTGGAGGAGACGCAGGAACCCTGTTCCCCGGAGTTGGATGGAGGTTACTACCCGCCGTGTTAACTGGGCCTGGCCGCAGGTGGCAGGAGAGCCGTGGGCCCCACCGCGAGGGCCGGTCAGCAGTGCCGGGCAAAGCTGCACAAACTCCTCAGGGTGGCCCAGGTGAGTCACCGCCTCCTGCCCCTGGCGCCACTCCTGCCCACCCACCCCACACCCATCCCCACAACCACCCCCCACCCCCATCATGCCAACACCCATCCGACTCACCATGGGGTGTGCCCCGCACACACAGGTCACCATCTGCAGACCCCGTGCACTGCCCATGTCCGAGTGTCTTACACTGCGCATAATCTGTCCCCCAGGATAAGGTGGCCCATAACCGCAGGGAGAGAGAATAGACTGGGGAGGGGGGGCTTCCAGACATGCGGCCCCTCACCATCGTGGGGCAGAGGGTGTCGGACCTGTTTGGCGGGGTGAGGAAGAGGGTAGTCGCAGAAGCGGAAGTCGGCATGAGATACCCCCATTTCGTTGCGATGTGCTTATGGCACATGAGGCACCCCTCACTGACCCCCCCCCCCCCCCCCCCCACACCGCGCCTCTCCGCAATTTCACCGTACGTTTTGCACTGTGTCCTGCAGGGTCACCACCAGACCAGGCGGAATCGGCCTGTGTCCCCGCCCCCAACTACAACCCCACGACTCACCAGGCCATGAGACGGGACACCGCTCCCCCACCCGCCCCCCCCTCCGCCGCAATCCCACATCACTCCGTGGCACATGTCCAGGGACGGCACCGACATCTGGTCACACCTGTCACCGGCACCCTCCACCACCCAGAGACACTCACCTCAGTTGGAAGAGGCTCCTGGGACACTATCTGTTGAGCAGCAGGCACATGCAGCGATGCATCAGGTGGAGGTGGGAACACGCGAGGGGACGGGCGGTCGGAGGACACCCGACCCCAGGGACCAGCTGCCGTCCAGAAGGGTCGGGTACTTCTGCACGTGGTGGTCCCATCAATGCTGGAGATGCAGACTCCGAGCCGGGGACTACGGGAGGGGGTGCCAGCAAACATCCAGCACCTGCAGGTGCAGTTGGAGGAGTACAGCCCCCTGCAGGAGGCGTTGCAGACCATGTTTGCTACCCAGGCCAACACCGCATGGGTGGCATCCATGTGGAGGACATGGGTGCAAAGGTATAAAACATGGGTCAGGATATCCAAGGCATGGGGCATCTTGTGCGGGCAGTGGCTGAGGCACAGGTCAGGGTGGCCATGTGTCAGGGCCACATGGACATTGCTGCGGCCATCCAGAGCATGGCCCTACACAACAGGCTCTGGCTGCGGGAGTCAAAAGCATTGGCCTGTTCCTGGATGATCAGAGCCAACCATAAAGGAACCTGGCACAGTCCCTGAGTGAGATGGCCCAGTCCCAGGGGGACGTGGCGTAGTCCCTGTGCTCCATGGACGCGAGTATTGAGACCCTGGTCGGTATGAGTGCAGACCTCCAGGACTGGCAGTGCCAGGTGATGGCAGAGCTGCCGGAGCTCCCTCTCGCCACACCCCCATCCCAAAGAGCAGCGCAGGGGCCATCAGGCACCCTGAGGGTGGAGGAGGTGATAGGGCACTGGGAGTGCCAGTGTGCCAGGGAGAATGTAGCAATTGCCACGGTGCATACATCTGCTATTCCTGTTCAGACTGTGCTCTGCCCCTCCCCCCGCGTCCCTCCCTGCAGATGAGCAGTTCTTTGGAAGGGTGTACTGAGTGATGCCGTCACCTGGAGGGTCACTGGCTGAGCTGGGCCACGCACGCCCTGTACATGGGTTGCCGAGAATCTGGGGGTTCCTAGTGGGATGGCTTGAAGTGGGGCAGGGCCCCCATATAGCCGTTGGTGCTCTGCACATTGACGGTCATGGTGGGCAGTCAGTGAATTGCCCAGCCAGATGGCCACAGCAATGGTGGTGCGTGCCCGGACAACCCGGACTTGGGATGACATTCCCGGACCTCGGGCCATCTCCTGGTCACACACCCCGCTACTCCCCCTGCCCTCAGCCAGCGGCACTGCTATCAGCCCAGGGTTGGGCCTCTAGAAACATGTCTTACCTCCTCTCTCACCCTCAGCAGCACAGCAGGGTGCCAGTTTGGAAGGCTGCCTTAATCAATTCCATCCCCCTTTAAGGTCCCGCCCCCCGTTTTCAATCCCCCCTCAACCCTCCAACCTTGGGGTGCCCCCGGGAACGCTCTCAACCCCCCCCCCCCCCCCCCCCCCCCACCTCCCCATCCGTAAAGAACAGGAGGGGAAAATCCCAGCCAATGCCTTTCATGATTTCCATTGACAGGATTGAAATAATGAGAAGCACAGCAACATAACACTGGCGAACAAAACATTCAAACCAAATAGGTTTTAGCTCCCATATCCAGACAGAAAACGAGCCTGACTATACAGCTTTCCTCAAGTCTGTTCCAATAAACTGGTGCTGACGTATACTTCATGGAAGCCGCTTTTTTACAGGTGGACTTCAGTCAGTGCAGATACAGATTACCGCTTTGTGTTTTTAATTTTCATGCCATGTATAATTAACAGCTGGCCAGCGTTTGGACTGTGTGAGGAAGCCGGAGACCCACAGAGAAACCCACGCAGCCACGGGGGCGAATGTGCAAACTCCACACAGACGGTCACCCAAGGCCGGAAGTGAACTCGGGGCCCCTGGCGCTGTGAGGAAGCACTGCTAACCACAGATAAGAGGAGGGAAGACATTTGCCACGTTTTGCGAGGGCCCCAAAGAATCCAGCACAAGTTGAAGGATGGAAAGAAATAACATTTATTTACAATAACGTATATACGCAGCAGCAGCAGCAGCAATTTCCCTAGCTGCTCACTCTCCTCTAGCCGGTTCCAAACTGGCCAGCTTTATTTATGCAGGGAGTCTGCTGACGATTTCTCCGCCTCCCCCCCCCCGCCGCCTCATTGGGGAAGCTCATACTCCCAAAGGATTGTTGGATTGCCATTAGTCCCCAGCCAGTGGTAAGCAGGCAGGTTATAACACCATGAGACTGCATAACCGGTCATGTACTCACAGAATATGCTGTTTAAACGTGCGGATCGAGACAGTGCAGAATGGCCTTTGTTAATTTGGAGACACGCATTTGGACATCAGTGCAGACTGTGTTCCAGAAAACGTTTAGGCTCCAACACGGCAGGCATAAAAATATATTGTAGTTACCGAAATGATGCAGCAGGAACCAAGTAAACTCATTAACCTCTCTAATTAGCTCAATCCTGGCCGACAAAAATCCCCCTCATGGTCAGAAAGTGGGGAAAACGGTTTCCGCAGCCGGCGAGGAATTTTATTCTGAGAGGTAAGTTGATGATGGAACGCGATTTGGGGAGAATGTTGATTGGAAAGTTATTTTCTTGCTCGTGAAAGTAACCTCCCTCAGCTGCCACATTTATGTTGTCACGGTGATTGATTAGAATAGAGTCTATTCAACAGACTGTTTCCCTTTTCGAAACGTGTGAGGAAGCACTTGGAACTGTTAATGTGTAAGAAGAGGTTAAAGAGTAGTCTACCTGAATACAGAGTATTAGAATTTACCATTAAGGTGCCTAAACTGAAACAGACCCCTCCCCATTTATTTAGTCTCCGGAATGTAAGTGTCCCACGACCCAGGCCTTTAGTCAGGTTGGGGAACATGGATACAGGCTCTGCAGTTGGTGCCCGACCTCTTTCACATTCTGAAAGAGGAACTGAGAAATTTGGCTGCAATTTGAAGGAGGAAATGACAAATACAAAGTAGAAAACCGCCAGAGTGGAAGACAGCAGAGCTCTGAGCTGGGAGACATCACCCACCCAAAACACTCCGAACAATGGAATTAATTGCTCTTCTAATTCTAATGCCGGTATCAAGTGAGTTCCTTTTTTTTTAAACGTTGATCTTTAATATTCTTAAAAAGCATTTTTTTGCAACCTGAGCTGATGCGACCCAGAAACACTGAACTGACTCAGGCACCGGTGGTTTTGTCGGTGTGAGCTGCGGATGGTGTTACAAGTTGTAGGTGTTGTTGGAAAAGCCACGAATCTGCTCCTCCAGCATCTTCAATCAGCCTTCGCTCCTTTCCGCGCTTCCCCCTCTGCATTCTCACTCCATCTGCCTCGTCGCAGCTCTGTCTTCCCTGAAACACCAGCTCTTCATCAATCACAGGAAACTAACTGTTTGTTCTCTTTTCAGTTTAACACAACAAGTTCTGTGGGGGGGGGCACCTTGACCTCAGTAAAAGCTCTCAAGCAGATTCACATGGTGTTCCCTCAGCAGGTTGCATAGATGAATAGGGAACCTAGAAGACATGTATGTGTGTCTTAAAAGGCAAACTGTGGAATATTCTTCTTCTGTATAGAAGTAGATTTGGAGAACAAAGACTCACAATCGGCTGTTTTATTTCAGCCAAGATCACCAGCGTGAGAATAGACATTGAGTGGTTCTTTCTGTTTAAATGAATCTGCATTGCGACACATGTCTTTACCAGGGATTATTTCATCATATTTCTCAGCATCAGCTCGGAGCTGACAATTCTCTTCCTGTACCTGTTCATGTCGTCCGACATCATTTCCCATCTGCTTTTTAGTGACGAAATTAGCACAGGCCACCTCCTTAGCCAATTCAGTCTTTGTGTGTTTACAAACTAACGGAGCCACAGAGAACCTGCCTTAACCCCCCTGTCCCCCTATTGCATGGTTATCTTGTTGAATCAGAACCGTAGAATTTCTGCAGTGCCGAAGGAAGCCATTCAGCCCATTGAGTCTGCACTGACCCTCTGAAAGAGCAGCCTACCAAGGCCCACAACCCCAACCCTATCCCCGGAACCCATAACATCACCCAACTTGCACATCTTTGGACACTAGTCTGTGGGATGAAACCGGAGCACCCGGAGGAAAACCACACGGACACAGGCAGAAAGCTCAAACTCCACACAAAAAGTAGCCGAAGGCCAGGATTGAACCCGAGTCCCTGGCACTGTCAGGCAGCAGTGCTAACCACTGTGTCACCCTGCTGTCTCTCAGACATTGATGCTTAGATTTAAAACCCTAGTTTCAGTTTGATCGACATCACTTTCAAACTTAGTGTGAAGTATTTTCATATTGTGGTCACTCTTTCCGAAATACTATTATTAATTAGCCTATTTTCATCGCACAATACTGGATCTAAATTAGCAAGTTCCTCAGTGCACTATTCTAGACATCCATCTCCCATACATTCCATGAATTCATCTTCCACAACATTAATACTAATTAGGTTCACCTAACCTATTAGTACATTGATAAATAAATAATCAATAACCTTTATTGACACAAGCAGGCTCACATTAACACTGCAATGAAGTTACTGTGAAAAGCCCCTAGTTGCCACATTCCGGCGCCTGATCAGGAACACAGAGGGAGAATTCAGAATTCTCAGCTGATACGGGAATTGAACCCACGCTGCTGGCCTTGTTCTGCATCACAAACCAGCTGTCAAGCCCACTGAGCTAAACCAGCCCCCAAAGCTTCCAAGAACATTGTATTATTTTTGTCAGACAGATCGCTAATTTCCTGATGTATATTGTGGTTTACTAAACCAATACTATTTGGTGGCCGATAGACTACGCCCACCAATGTTTTCTGCCTGTTGCTGTTTCTTAGTTCCACCCAAACTAATTCGATGGGTGCAATTTAATAGAAAAACAGAGTCCCGCTTTGGGCGCATTTACCACGGTGTTTCCGACGCTTGGTAGCACAGAGAACGATCCCGCTATTATATAGGACTCTTTTTCCGGCCTCGGAGAGGAACGCCCCACTTGGACTCATTTCCCGCTCAGCTTGCCAATGCAGGAAGAGATCTGGGCACCAATTTTAAATGGTGCCCAATTCTCAACCACCCATTGCAGCCTCCGGGTCCCACCCAGTGCCCCAATTTACCAATTAGGGGCTCCACGAGCCACCCCATAATCCATCTCATTAGGGCCGGGCAGCCCCTGTCCCAATCCCTGGCACAGGTAACCTGGCACATAGGTGCCTTGATACTGCCAGCCTGAGATCCTGGCAGTGCCCATGCCCACCTGTCAGTGTTACTTGGGCACCCTGGCAGGGCCAGAGTGGTAGTGACAGTGTGACACTGCCAGAATTCCAGCGTGGAAGTGCCAAGGTGCCGGCGTGGCATCAGGAGTGCCACCGTGCCCAGAGCCTGACACCCCCAGCCCTCCGATCGCCACGGCGATCCCCAAATGACATTATGCCTGGCACACATTTGTGGAAACCAGCACCATGGCAGGGTCTCGGAGGTGGGGCCATTCGATTCTGAGCCTTGCGCAACTTCTCACTAACTACTCACTTGAATATGGCAACGTTAGATCGCGTGAGATATAACAAGCATCGCAAACCTCAAATCCCTGGCGAGATATCACAAACGCTGCATCCGCAAAATCCTGCAAATCCACTGGCAGGATAGGCGTCCCAACCTGAGAGCCCTCTCCCAGGACAATATCCCCAATATCGAGGCACTGGTCGCGCTCGACCAGCTGCAATGGGTGGGCCACATTGCCCGTATGCCCGATTCCCAAGACAAGTGCTCTAATCTGAGCTCCCCAATGGCAAGACATCACCAGGAGGGCAGAGGAACCACTACAAGAACACTCTGAAAGTTTCCATAAATAAATGCAACACCCCAGGAACAGGTGGGAATTGGTTGCCTGAGAAGAAACAAACTGGGAAAAAACATCGGCGCGGAAGCCAATCACCTCGGGCGTCGCAGGGTGGAGCACGCACAGGCCAAGTGTAAACCGTGGAAAGAGATTGAGAATCCAGAATGACCCAACCATCCACCTCATCAATCACCGCCTGCCAGATCTCTGGCAGCGCCTGCGGATCCACGATTGGCCTATTCAGCCACCGCAGAACCCACCTCCCCAGAGTGGAACCAGTCATCCTCGACCCTGAGGTACTGCCTTGAAGATGAAGTCCCTTGGTGCCAATGTCAGTCTGTCCATCCACACTATGCCCTTTAATCTTGTCTAAACAATCTGCAAGAATATGGGGCGGGATTCTCCGCTCACTAGCGGGGCGGACTGGACTGACACGATGGAGTGGCGTGAACCACTCCGGGGTCGGGCACCTTCGGGGGCTAGGTCGGCGCTGGAGGGGTTGGCGTCGCGCCAACCAGCACCGAAGGGCCTCTGCCGGCCGGCGCGTGTTGGCGCATGTGCGGGAGCGCCAGCGTGTGCTGGCCTCAACCCAGTGCATGCACAGGGAGGTTCTTCACCGCGCCGGCAATGGCAGACCGCTACAGCGGCCAGCGTGGAGGGAAAGAGTTCCCCCACGGCACAGGCCCACCCGCGGATCGGTGGGCATCGATCGCGGGCCAGGCCACCGTGGGTGCACCCCCTGGACCAGATCCCCCCCCCAAGGACTCCGCAGGCCGCCCGCAGAGCCCGGTCCCGCCAGTACGGACCTGGTTTGATTTACGCCGGCGGGACCGGCCGAAAACGGGCAGCTGCGCGGCCCATCGCGGAGCAGGAAATCGCCAAGTGGGTGCTGACAGCGGCTGCCGACCGGCGCGATTCCCGCCCCTGCCAAAACCTTGCTGCCGGAGAATTCGGCAGGCGCCGTCGGGGGGGGGGGGGGGGGGGGGGGGGGGCGGTGCGGGATTCACGCCGCCCCACCCCCAGCGATTCTCCCACCCAGCGGGGGGTCGGAGAATCCCACCCCTCATACTTGTTGTTCAACTGGAAGGGCTGAAGATCCTGCACTCCCTCCTTCTCAATCCCCTTAACCTACTTGACTCACATGTCACACCCTTCAGTCCCTGATCACTAAACAAATCAGAGGATGCTAATCAAGACAGTGTGGACTGCCTTCTGGAAAAATGTTTCCAGGTAACGTTCCTGCTCGCTGATGCATTCCAATGTCCGTGATGTGACCATCAATTCACGCGAGACAGAGAGTTGGATTGCAGTGGTAACCATGAGCCCCCACGTGCTGTAGTCTTAACAAAAACTGCCATCTTTGTATCAATTAAATTTATTTTGCTTAATTAATTTGTGGTTCCCCTCTTCACAAAACTCACTCTTGCACACACTTAAGCACTCGTGCACTCATACACACACTCGTGTACTCAAGCACTCAAGCATCCGTGCTTGTCAAGGGTGTCTAGGCCACATGTTTAAACATAAATCTCATCCCTGATACCTTTTTAATTGTTATTGCCGGTCCGACAGTTCACCCCACCCTCCATTGATTGAAATTGAAGTTAAATCAAAAGACTCTCTGACTAATCGGCCCTACCAGCAACTGTAAAATTAGATGGGCCACGTAAACTTTGCTTTCATTGATCCCTTACTGGGCTAAAGTGCCCCTAAAGTGATTGTGGGTGGGCACACATCTGACCCTCACGTGCACCCGCCAATTGAAATAATTTGCAAGTGCACAATGACGTTGGGATGAGCTCCTGACGCCTCTCTGTGAGATACACACGCTCCCGGGTCAGGCAGGACCTTGCCAGAGCAATGTAATATTCTGACCTGTGTACAGGCAGTGATTTGACAGATTGTTGGTGAAATGAGGTGAATGATTGTTGGGGAAATGTGACTTGATCGGTAATTGCAAAGGAGATTGCCCTAACAATGAAACAGCCGCGTTTACTTGGTTGTTGTTTTTGTTGATTCTGATGAAGCTATTAATAACCTTTCGTCATTAATATCCCAACAGATTTGTGTCAATTAACTGGACCCAAGAAGGTTTCTGGGGAATTAGGAAGATCAATCACTGTGAACTGTCAGTATGATCGGAAATACGAGGACAATGTTAAACTATGGTGTAAAGGTTCTTATTACATAGGAAGTTCTGTTGTGGTTTCCACTGAACATCCAGAAAAAGGAAAAGTAACTCTGACTGACAACAAAACACAAGGAATATTTTCAGTGACCATGGATAAGCTAATAAAGAGCGATGGAGGACGATACTGGTGTGTGATAGAAACAAGACTATTTAAATATAATAAAATGGTTTCTGTTGACATAGAATTATCTGAAGGTAAGATACTAACGGATTTCCTTTTAATTTATTCAGTCAAAATTTTAACATTTGAAATCAGAAATACCACCTGTCCCACCAGAGGACCAGCAGATCAACAGACTTGGCAATGTCACCAAACGGTGTGGCCACTGCTGAGGCGACAGGATGACGATGAAGCATCTCCACTCTGAGGCACCATCAGAGAATAGTATTTACAAAGCTGGGGCCTAGTCGGCAGGCTTCAGCCATCAGGGGGTGCACCTTCCATTATGGGCCATGGAGGCTTCCCCCTTCCATGGAACCCACTGGGATAAAGGCCAGGGTTTATCTGGATGTCTCAACTTGTGGTGGCAGCTGCTCCCAATACCTGGAAATTGCTGATTGCAGCAGAACGTGGCCCTTAATTGGGCAATTAATCGGTTTAATTGCAAGGAGACAAGAGGCAGAGAGGTAGCCGGTGGTGTAGTGGTATTGTCACTGGACTAGTAATCCAGAGACCCAGGCAAATACTCTGGGCTAAAAGCAAATTACTGCGGTTGCTGGAATCTGAAAGCAAAGAGGAAATGCTGGAAAATCTCAGCAGGTCTGGCAGCATCTGTCGGGAGAGAAAAGAGCCAACGTTTCGAGTCCAGATGACCTTGGTCAAAGCTAAAAGACCGAGAAAGTGGGAAATATTTATACTGGAGTGTGAATGAAAGATGAGTCATAGCCACAGAAACCAAGGGAACAGAGTGCAGATAGCTACAGAAACCAAGGGAACAGAGTGCAGACAGCTGCAGAAACCAAGGGGGAAGGGTGCTAATAATCCAGGTGGTGATCTTCAGATTCTGCAGCAGTACCTTTACGTTAAGGCCCCTCCTAGACGATGTACCCCTGGTGACGCATTTCTTCCACCAGGTGCACGGCCTGCACTATGACATGCAACACCTGTTCGTAGACCAGACCTATCGTCACAATTCTTTGCAGGTGTTGTCCATCTTTTACCAGGACCTTCTCAAAGTCTGGAACATGGTCACGCGCGCCGCAGCTCCTCCCCTGTCAGGAGTAGCGACTGTCATCAGAGAGCCACTGCTCAGGAAGCTGCACCTCCACTAATACCACTTCTCCAAAATGGCCAAGCAAGTCAATCAGTGCAAGGGCAATTAGAAATGGGCAACAAAAACTGACCCTGCTCGTGACATCCACATACCACAAAATAATTTTAAAATCCCACCAACTGGGGGTAGGTGAATTCTCGTTGTGTAACTGAGGTTGCTGCCGCTGACAATACATTGGGCGGCCCTCCTGTCACCGCCCCCCCCCCCCCCCCCATTGTCCAAGTCTCAGCTGCCTCCCAATTCACTGTGCACAAAAAGTATATTTAATAATAAAGTGTTCAACAAGTTTGTCTCTTATAGGCCAACCACAGAGGTCAACAATGAGCCCATCTACTGTCACAACAGAAAGTAACAAGACTCCTGTTACCACAGCTCTCACCACTTCTACCACTGCTAACTTTCACAAGTGAGTCCTGTAAAAACTGAACTCAGTATATTTGCTTCTGTAGTATTCGTACATGCTATCTGTATTCTTTGAAGGTGTAACAAGCCAAGTGGATAATGGGGATCCTGTAGATGTAGTATATCTGGACGTCCGGAGGGCATTTTATAAGGTGACGCACAGAAGGTTAATGCACAATGTTAGATCACATGGGATTGGGGTAATTTATTATCTTGGATAGAAGACTGGCTGACGGACAGAAGACAGAGAGTCAGGATAAACGGGCCTTTTTCTGGATGGCAGGGTGTAACTAGTGGGGTTGCAGAGCGTTTGGTGCTTGGGCCCCAACTACTTACAATCTATATTAATGACTCAGAGACAGGGATAGAAAGTTCTATGGACAAATTTGCAGATGACACTAAAACAGGTGAGACAGTAAATTGCAATGAGGAAATAAGAACCTTAGAAATGGATATAGACGGGCAGCACGGTGACGCAGTGGATATCACAGGTTTGGAAGCTGTTGCTGAACAAGCTTTGGGAAGTTGCTGTAATGCAGCCTCAACAGAGGATTGGATTGGATTTATTTATTGTCACGTGTACCGAGGTACAGTGAAAAGTATTTTTCTGTGAGCAGCTAAACAGATCATTAAGTACATGGGAAGAAAAGAAAATACCTAATAGGGCAACACAAGGTATACAGTGTAACTACATAAGCACCGGCATCGGATGAAGCATACAGGGTGTAGAGTTAATGAGGTCAGTCCATAAGAGGGTCATTTAGGAGTCTGGTGACAGTGGGGAAGAAACTGTTTTTGAGTCAGTTTCGTGCGTGTTCTCAGACTTCTGTATCTCCTGCCCGATGGAAGAAGTTGGAAGAGTGAGTAAGCCGGGTGGGAGGGATCTTTGATTATGCTGCCCGCTTTCCCCAGGCAGCGGGAGGTGTAGATGGAGTTCACGACTCTCTGAAGTTTCTTGCGGTCCTGGGCCGAGCAGTTGCCATACCAGGCTGATGCAGCCCGATAGGATGCTTTCTATGGTGCATCTGTAAAAGTTGGTAAGGGTTAATGTGGACATGCCGAATTTCTTTAGTTTCCTGAGGAAGTATAGGCGCTGTTGTGCTTTCTTGGTGGTAGCGTCGATGTGGGTGGACCAGGACAGATTTTTGGAGATGTGCACCCCTAGGAATTTGAAAATGCTAACCATCTCCACCTCGGCCCCGTTGATGCTGACAGGGGTGTGTACAGTACTTTGCTTCCTGAAGTCAATGACCAGCTCTTTAGTTTTGCTGGCATTGAGGGAGAGATTGTTGTCTTTACACCACTCCACTAGGTTCTCTATCTCCCTCCTGTATTCTGACTAGTCGTTATTCGAGATCCGGCCCACTATGGTCGTATCGTCAGCAAACTTGTAGATGGAGTTGAAACCAAGTTTTGCCACGCAGTCATGTGTAGGGAGCTAAGTACGCAGCCTTGCGGGGCCCCGGTGCTGCGGACTATTGTCGAGGGGGTGTTGTTGTTCATTCTTACTGATTGTGGTCAGTTGGTCAGAAAATCGAGGATCCAGTTGCAGAGTGGGGAGCCAAGTCCTAGGTTTTGGAGCTTTGATATGAGCTTGGCTGGGATTATGATGTTGAAGGCGGAGCTGTGGTCAATAAATAGGAATCTATTGTAGGAGTCCTTGTTTTCAAGATGCTCTAGGGAAATGGCGTCTGATGTGGACCGTTTGCAACGGATATGCGAATTGGATCAAGGCATTCTGGGAGTATGGAGGTGATGCGCTTCATGATCAACCTCTCGAAGCACTTCATTACGACTGAAGTCAGGGCCACTGGACGGTAGTCATTGAGGCACGTTGCCTGGTTCTTCTTTGGTACCGGTATGATGGTGGTCTTCTTGAAGCAGGTGGGAACCTCGGAGTGGAGTAGGGACAGGTTAAAGATGTCCGCGAATACCTCTGCCAGCTGGACCACGCAGGCCCTGAGTGCACGACCAGGGATCCCGTCCGGGCCTGTCGCCTTCCAAGTGTTCACTTTCAGGAAGGCCGATCTGACTTCGGAAGCTGTGATGCTGGGTATGGGTGAATTATGGGCTGATCTGTTGGGTGAACTCGCAGAGAGTCGCCTCGCTCCGGCGCCATCTTGGAATCTCAGAGAGATGCCGTCTCACCAGAACACAGCTCATCTCTCAGCAATTCCTGTTTGAGATATTTTCACTGTGTGTACAAAGCCCAAAGCCCCCTGGATGTGGGGTGCGATTCAGCGAGCACATTACGGAGGCAATGGGTGCATTCCAGGAAAGGCTCAAATCAAGCTTCACACCGAGTGCTGGTCCAATCACCCGACTCGCTACGCCCAGCGCGATCTGGATCACGCCTTCACTAGGTAGGATCCTGATATTTAAATGAGTAATTGGGCTTATTTAAATACCCGGTCGCTGTATTCACCCGTCGCCCAAGAGTCACCAGCCATGCCAGCGAGGCCTCAATCGGGCGCCGTTCAGCTTCCACAACCATGGGCCAGGCGTGATGGCACCTCATTGCTGTCTCGCAGGGCATCAGAGGGTGCCCCCCCTTCCCTGGTGGCCTGGGACTGGGCACTCCCCCGGCACCTGGGCATCTTGGCATTCTAGCTTAGCACCCTGGCAGTGCCAACCAAGTGTTAGCTTTTGGCTGCTGTTGAGTAAAGAGTCAAGAGTTCTGCTCCTTTCCCAAACACCTTTACTTTCCTTGAACGCACTCCATACAAAACTCTATCACCACACACCACAAGTGCCACCTGCAAACCCTTCACATATCAATGTCAATTATTGGATACTTAACACCAATTTGACATGTAATTGAAATGTCTCTTAACCCATTCCTAACACCAAGCACCCAGGCAGTGCCAATCTGGCACTGTCGGGGTGGCTGGTTTGCACTTCCAGGGTTCCCAGTCGGCACTGCCAAGAGGGCCTGAGAGGGCCGAAGGAAGGGTGGAGTGGTGAAGGGGGGGGTCTTGAAAGGGGAGGGTGTAGAGATGGGGGCGGCCTTTCAGAATCGCACTCTGATCTCTGACCTGCTGGTGAGCTCCGATCCGCAGCGCAGGAAACCTCTCCGAGTGTGGCTTCAATGGGGAGGAATTCTCCGAGGCCCACAAACATGGCTAGGTGCCATTGAACGGCTGTGTCATTCTCGGCACTGCGGCCCCTTAGAAACATCCCACCACACCCTCCCGAAACCAGACTCAGAAATGATTGGGGTGAATTGTGCTCCTAATTACATGAATGCAGGAAGTAAGTCGGTTCACAAGAATGTAACCCGCACATTTGCGTTAAATTCCTATTTTAACAGAAACGTTTAATGTGCTTTTGAAAAACATTTGCAAATATAGCAGGAAAAATAATTTAGTAGGAACACATTAAATGTTCAGGAACTAATCTTGGCACGGTATGGTTCCAAAGGCACAGAGTTTCCTTAAATGGCAGCAGAAAGAATGATAATAATAATAATCTTTATTAGTGTTACAAGTAGGCTTACATTGCAATGAAGTTACTGTGAAAAGCTCCTAGTCGCCACACTCCGGCGCCTGTACGGGTACACAGACAGAGAATTCAGAATGTCCAAATTACCTAACAACACGTCTTTGGGGACTTGTGGGAGGAAACTGGAGCACCCGGAGAAACCCACGCAGACACTGGGAGAACGTGCAGACTCCGCACAGGCCGTGACCCAGCGGGGAATCGAACCTGGGACCCTGGCCCTGTGAAGCCACGGTGCTAACCACTGCGCTGCCGTGCTGCCCTTAGTTGCTTATTTCATGCACCACTTAGAGCTACAGGTTTAGCAACATTAAAATGTATTTCTTATTTGCACTTGATCAGATTGCGACTGAGTGAACTTGCGAGGAATGTTGTACGATTACATCAGTTGTGACGGTCTCATGCCCCATTATCTGAATTGTATTTTGCAGCGAGGGACCGTGGGGTGTGATCCTGCCGGTGGTCTTGGCGCTCTTCATCCTACTGGTCATCGCTGCTGTTATTCTTTATGTAAAACTGAGGCAGCAGAAGAAAAACGGTACGTTCTGTCCGCAACAGAATGTAAAAATCAGCCGCAGCAAATATAACTATGAGAACAAATGAGCATTTATTTATGCAGCGTTTCCCGGCACCTCGGGGAATCCCTGAATCACTTAACAACCAATTAAATATTTTGAAGAGCAGTGACTGTCGCAATGTCGGAATTGCATCTAATTTGTACACAGCAAGATCCCAAAAACTGCAATGAGCAGAGTCATTGATTAATGACATGAATTGAGGGGTAAATATTGGTCCTGATGGCTATGAGAATTCCTCTGGTCTTCTTTGAGGTATTTAGAAGGAGAGGGAGGGGGAGGGAGGGGGGGGGGGGGGGTGGAGGGACTGGATTCTATTTAGCTGATGTGATTTTAAAACAATTTGAAGGATTGATCAGCAGGAGCTATAATTCAGTCTGCTGTTAAAAACCACCTCATTCAGCGAGGAATAACTGTTTCAAGTGTTTTTACAACCAGACTCGCAGAATAAAATGTATAATTGATTTTCACCTGCAAGGACCTCAACAGCGCACCCGGTGGGGAAGCAGGTTATCAATGAAAGCAGTGAACTCTGCGTATGTTAATAGCAGAAGTTGTCATCAGTTTCCTAGAATCATAGTGACAAATGCTGACAGATCATCAGCATTACAGCTGAATGTCAGGTGTTACTGCCACAGTGCCGGGGTATCCTGGATTACCTACATCCACGGTAGCACAATGGTTAGCACTGTTGCCTCGCAGCGCCAGAGACCGGGTTCGATTCCCGGCTTGAGCCACTGTCTGTGCGGAGTCTGCACATTCTCCCCGTGTCTGCGTGGGTTTCCTCCGTGATGTGCGGGTTAGGTGGACTGACCACGCTAAATTGCTCCGTAGTGTCCAAAGGTTAGGTGGGGTTGCTAGGTTACGGGGATGGGGTGGAGGTGTGGGCTCAGATAAGGCGCTCTTTCAGGGGCCAGCATAGACTCGATGGGCCGAATGGCCTTCTTCTGCACTGTAACTTCTATGATTCTATGATTGCAAGAGGAAGATTGGGTAGGGTGAAAAGCAAATGGCCACATAGGTTTGTGCCCCGTCTTCTCCCATGTGATCCAATGCATGCAGGTCCGGGAGGAGGAAAGTCTACTCCTTTGTGTCTTTCCAGGGCACTTGAAGATTTGCAAGCAGTTTAGTAATGTCTTCAAATGGTCTAAATTATGAATCCAGTACATTAGAAACCCATTGGGCGAAATTCTCCACCCCCCACGACGGGTGGGAGAATAGCGGGAGGGCCTTCCCGACTTTTTTGACGCCCTCCCGCTATTCTCCCACCCCCCCGCCGAAATCCCGACACGAATCGCTGCCGCCGTTTTTTTACGGCCGGCAGCGATTCACAGCTGTTAGAAGGGCCGAAGTCCCAGCCCTTTACGACCTTTTTACGAACGGCAAACACACCTGGTCCTGCCGTTCGTAAAAACGTCGTGACTACCTGGAAAAAAATAACCATGGCACCGATTGGCACGGCAGTACCACGGCCGTGCCAAGGGTGCCATGGGCCCGCGATCGGTGCCCACCGATCGCGGGCAGCGGGCCCGATGCCCGCGCACTATTTGTCCTTCCGCCGCCCCGCAGTATCAATACGCGGGGCGGCTGAGGGGCAACCCGGACCGCGCATGCGCGGGTTTCGCGCAAAAACGCGGTGACGTCACCCGCGCATGCGCGGGTGGCGTCTTCCCACCTGCGCATGCGCGGCTGACGTCATATGACGCGTCAGCCGGCGCTAAGTCCGACAAGCGGGTTTAACGATTTTCGTTAAGCCCGACTTGTCGGAGCCTCCGACGTCGGGCTGCTAGCCCCGACGGGGGACCAGAATCGGTCCCCCGTCGGGAAGGGGCGCGATGCCGTAAAACCCGCCCGGGTTTTACGGCGGTTTGACGATTTTTCCCGTTTTGGGAGAATTTCGCCCATAGATTCTGTTATACAATGGAATATCTTGAGGATGCGATTGGAAACTAACAAGGTCTATCTTTCAGAAGAATAAAATCTCCACCTAAATCATAGGTCAAATATCGATTAAATAAATAAAGCCCATCAAGAATCTTTGCATATTTGAACTCAATAAAGTTCTGATAATAAAATGATGTTTGATAATTTTCTTTTGCAGTCACGACCGGACAGAACCTTTCTGGTGTGGAAAATTCTGTGGCAGTCCGTCAGGTGAGATGATGTCGCGTCAATGGTCACACCATGACAGCAGACCCAAAGAGACAATTCCAAACATAGATTGGGTACAGCAGGGGTGGGCATACCTTTCCGTGCAAGGGCCACATTCAGAAATTCACAATTTTAAAGGGCCGCATAGTATATTAAGTAAAATAATTACTTCACCCGGTTATGATTCTGGGCGCCTCATATAGAACATAGAACAGTACAGCACAGAACAGGCCCTTCGGCCCTCGACGTTGTGCTGAGCAATGATCACTCTACTCAAGTCAACGTATCCACCCTATACCAGTAAGTAACCCAACAGCCATTAACCTTAAAAAAATAATTTTAAATTTTTTTTTTTTTAATTTAAAAATTGACTTGGTGGGCCCCATAAAGACCTTTGGCAGGCCGCATGCGGCCCGCGGGCCGTAGTTTTCCCACCCCTGGGGTACAGCCTTACATGACATTCTGACCACATGACACTCAATCACATGACTCTGATCGCATAACGTTCAAAAAACGTGACAAATGTAAACATGACTGCATTTACTTTATAAAAGTTTGGTCACCTGTCGTTGTCATAGAATCATGGAATTTACAGTGCAGAAGGAGGCCATTCGGCCCATCGAGTCTGCACCGGCTCTTGGAAAGAGCACCCTACCCAAGCCCACACCTCTGCCCTATTCCCGTAACCCCACCCAACACGAAGGACTATTTTGGACACCAGCGACAATTTAGCATGGCCAATCCACCTAACCTGCACATCTTTGGACTGTGGGGGGAAACCGGAGCACCCGGAGGGAACCTACACAGACACGGGGAGAACGTGCAGACTCCACACAGACAGTGACCCAATAAATCGAACCTGCAACCCTGGAGCTGTGAAGTAATTGTGCTAACCACTATGCTACCATGCTGCCCTTGGGTGCTTGTCCGTGGGTTTGAACCAGGAACTGTTGTGCAGGGAAACTCTGAGGACGAAGAAGTCACTCATTATGCGAAGAGAGGAAACATAGGACAAGCAAGGGTAGAAATTGAGAATGATGGAGCAAATCAAAGGGGGGGAAACCAGGTGGAAGGAGCTTTAATTCCACCATTAACCAGAAACAACTCACTGGAATTGGGCTGGTAATTAGTAGTAAAGGTAGGAACACTCAGACACACCGAGTAAGTGAAAGCATTTGAATAACTCACTGGTAGTATTTTATATTCTTTCCCGGGTTATGGGCATCACTGCCTAGCCTAGCTTTTCTTCCCCATCCCTAATTTCCTCGAGGAGGTGATGGTGAGCTGCCTTCTTGAACCGCTGTAGTCCATGTAGGTACTCCCACTGTGCTGCGAGGGAGTTCCAGGATTCTGAGCCAAAGACAGCGATGGAATGAAGATATATTTCTAAATCAGGATGGTGTGCGTCTTGGAGGGGAGCTTGGTGACAGTGGTGTACCCCTGCAAATGCTGCTCTCCTACTTCCAGGTCGTAGAGAGTGAAAGTTTGGTAGGTGATGCTAAAGGAGCCTTTGTGAGATGCTGCACTGCATCTTGAAGATGGTACACACGGCTTCCACTGTGTGTTCCTGGTGCAGGGAGTGAATGTTCAAGGTGTTGAATGGGTTGCCAGTCAAGCGGGCTGCTTTGCTCTGGATAATGTTCAGCTTCTTGAGTGTTGTTGGAGCTGCATTCATCCAGGCAAGTGGAGAGTATTCCATCATATTCCTGACTTGTGCCTTGTAGATGGTGGACAGGCTTTGGGGAGTTAGGAGATGCATTACTTGCCACAGAATTCCAGGTCCCTGACCTGCTCTTGTAGCTACAGTATGTATATGGCTTGTCCACTTCAGTTTCTGGCCAATGGTAAACCCAGGAGATTGATAATCTATACATAATTGGTTTTAACAGGTGTAACACCACAATATCCAACTTACCAGGGGCTGTTTAGCACAGGGCTAAATCGCTGGCTTTGAAAGCAGACCAAGCAGGCCAGCAGCACGGTTCGATTCCCGTAACAGCCTCCCCGAACAGGCGCCGGAGTGTGGCGACTAGGGGCTTTTCACAGTAACTTCATTTGAAGCCTACTCGTGACAATAAGCGATTTTCATTTCATTATAATCAGACATAATCCTCTAACCGACTGAAATTTGCACTGAAACCATAGATAGAATCCTCCTGGATTGCAAAAAAAGGGGTCAGATGCCACTATCAACAGACCTTTTTATCATAGAATTTACAGTGCAGAAGGAGGCCCATCGAGTCTCCACCGGCCTTTGGAAAAAGCACCCTACCTAAGCCCACACCTCCACCTTATCCCCATAACCCAGTAACCTCACCTACCCTTTTTGGACACTGAGGGCAATTTAGCATGGTCAATCCACCTAACCTGCACATCTTTGGACTGTGGGAGGAAACCGGAGCACCCGGAGACACGGGGAGAAAGTGCAAACTCCGCACAGACAGCAACCCAAGCCGAGAACCAAGCCTGGGACTCTGGAGCTGTGAAGCAACTGTGCTAACCACTGTGCTATCGTGCAGCCCCACTTGTCCCCTCTCCCTATCTCCTTGGACTATGGTTCTGTCTCTGGTTCCCTGTCAAGGTGACAATGCTACTGGAATCCTCAATCGGAGCCAATCTGTACTCCGCATGTCAAAACTGGCTGGTGCAAATTCAGCGAACCAAGAGATTCAGCGAACCAAGAGATTATGAAGCGGGTAGTAATCTCAGTGCTTGGCATAGTTCACACAGGACTGCCACGGCATCGTGAATTGCCGAGGAGTCTCCTGGATTGCAGCACATGGCAGTGTCCAGTTGGCCCAAGTTTTGGGGCCATAGCAGGAGGGTTCCCCCACCCATCCCCAAGGCGACAGAGATCCAGGACTAGCCGGTAACAATCCGGGGTCACCGAGCGGCTGGTGTGTTGGGAATGAGAGATAGCGTGAGGACTGGACGGTGTGAGTTGTGGGGTGTGAGAGGTGGATACCATCATTGGTTGGTTAGGGCAGCCAAAGTCCAGCGAGGGAAGGCATATGGGGCGGGTGGGGGGGGGGGGGGGGGGGGGTAAATGTGCCATGGGGAATAAGATCAGGGCAAGAGGATTGCAAAGGGTGTGGGTTTTACTAACTGTAGAATGTTTGGAACTCCTGAGACCATGAAAGACACAACATTATGCAAGATCCTTTTTCCGCTACTTTCTGACCTATCTTAGTTTCCCCCCCATTCCGTGTAGTCTTGGTGATTCCCGAGCCTGCTCGGGCATGGCTGATCTTGGCTTTCATCTTCATTTTCCCGGCATTCCCTATATCCCTTAATTCACGGAGTGACCAAGAATCTGTCATTCCCAGCCTTAAATTTATTCAACGATGGAGCGGCCACGACTCTCTGGGATGGAGAATTCCAAAGGTTCAAAACCCTTTGAGGGAAGTAATTTCTCCTCGACTCAGTCCTAAATGATTGGCTGCTTAACCTGAAGCTATGGCGCCATGTTTTCGATTCCTCGACCAGTGGGAACAGGCTTTTGAGCGTCCGCCTTACCAAACCCCTTCTGGGTTTTGTAGGTTTCAACGCGATGGTATCTCACAGATGAAACCAATTTACTCAGCCTCTCTTCATTGGACGTTCCCCCTCATTCCAGGTTCCACTTTAGTGAACCTTTGCTGTCCTGCCTCTGTATATCCTTTATTGAGTGTGGGGACGGCATTCCAGATTCAGTCTCTCAAAACCCCCACAACTATAGCGAAATATCTTTACTCATTTACTCCAAACCTTCCTAACCCTGATCCTTCATTCAAGTTCCTCAACTTGAAAAATAATGATAGAACAGTCACAAGAACAATAGACAGCAACAGAACATTTGCAGCTCTAGTATTCATTAGGTATGATAAAAGTCTGTGGTCAAACGTTAATACCTTTCCCCATGGGGACTATGGTGATCGGGCGGAAGGACAATCAATAATAATAATCGCTTATTGTCACGAATAGGCTTCAAATGAAGTTACTGTGAAAAGCCCCTAGTCGCCACATTCCGGTGCCTGTTCGGGGAGGCCGGTACGGGAATTGAACCAGCGCTGCTGGCCTGGTTCTGCATTGCAAGCCAGCTGCTTAGCCCACTGTGCTAAACCAGCCCCTTGTGCTATACCAGCCCCTGGCCCTCACGGAGGGAGGCTGGCGGTTGGGGACTCCACCACCTTCCCACCTCCACCTCGATTAAGTCTGTGGCGCGAAGGCCTGAGGAGAGCCTTCCTGGCCCACGGGTAATGAGTGGCCTTGTCCTGCCACCCAGCGATCGCCAAGCGAGGAACGTGACAAGCAAAACCATGCAGCGCTGCTTGTGGGCTTGGGCAGGGAGTTGGAGGAGTGGGGCGGGCGGGTGGGTGGGGGGGCGGGTTGTTGTTCTTGTTCAAAGACACTCAGTGCCTGATTGAAGGGTCAGCTGAGAATCACCCACCTACCCTTGCTGCCGATGCTCCTCCCCCGTGATCCCCTGACCCGCTCCCGCCATCACTCCGGCTATTTACTAGACCACGGGTGGGGGTCTGACCAGCAGCTGCCACCACCTCCCCGGTGCGCTGCCATTCAATAGAGCTGCCAGCACCTGGGTGGCCAGAAGCTCTCGGCAGGTGGCAGTTCTGCCCCTGGGGATCTTGATCCCAGGGAAGGCCTTCCACTGTCCGGCTAAGTGCCTGAATGACACTGAATACAGCAGCGCGCAGGAGTGTTGCTGGGTCTCCAGCTGACAGGCGAGGCTCGCTTTTCCTCCCTGAAATACCACCTGTCGGTAACATTCTGCATCATTGTGGTAACGGTTTCCTTTTGTCTCAATTTCCTAAGGAGGACACAGAGGTGGCGTACGCCACTGTGAACGTGGTTCCCAGGCCTGACTTGGAAAATACTTACCTCAATCTTCAGGAAGCTCAAAGAACAGCCAAAGGCCGCGATTCTTCGGAAACTGTGGAATATTCCACACTTCATTTCGGCTCACAATGAAGTGACCCAAAAAAAAAGGATCCACGTTTGTGAATTGTCTGGACCACCCCAGCGATGTGCCTTGAACCCAGCTACAAATGATCAACCTCCCGTTATAATGTTTCTCAAGAAGACCGTGTATATGAACTGATATATGTTTTGAAGAAATAATTTTTGGCAGGTTCACTCAGCGATTGTCAGGCTCCCTTTTTTATTGAGAGATTACACATTGGCAATCAGAAATTCCCTCTTAGACAGAACACCCCCTACTTTGAGTTTTGTTTGTAGAGTGCTTCTCAGCTCATTTAAGAGGCTAGGGGGCTGAAAGTGGAGGGGGGGGGGGGGATTGGGTCAGCCAAACAAAATGACAGCCCAATCTGCGAGGAGCCTTTCCTGCTCGGCTGGGATTACCAGCAGGAAATGAGTCAAGTGCGGCCTCGATAGGGACAAACACCCCATATAAATACCCCCAATGGAGAGAGGAGGGGGGGGGGGAATCATTAACAGTGTCGTATCTGGCTAGAGAGGGAACCAGGAGTGAACTGCTTGCCCCATGTACATATTGTTGTAAATAACGTTACTTTCTGTTTGACTCTGCAGATTCGCGCTGGATTCTTTGTGGCCCTCACAAAATAAACAATGCATTATTTTGGGGCTAAATATGTCAGAATAAATAACATTTTCTTTTTAAGCTTACAAACGCTTGCTGCTGAAATTATTTGATTTGGGATCCACGCTCTTGAAGGTAGGAAAGCACATACCCGTACATACAGACAGGAACATGACTTCCCTGAATCCTAATCAACTGTCACTTGAAAGATTCTCACATATCCGATGTTGATTTACCCTCCAACAACAATTACTTAAAGGGATGGCAGGGGCTAGGCAATGGCAAACATTCAAAGAACGAGTGGGGGAACTACAGCAGCTGTTCATTCCTGTCTGGCACAAAAGCAAAGGGGGTAAGAGGGCCAATCCATGGCTTACACAGGAAATTAGAAATAGTATCCGATCCAAGGAAGAGGCCTACAGATTGGCCAAGAAAAATAATGGGCGAGATTCTCCGCAAATGCGGAGAATCGTAAAGGCTGCCGTAGGACCGTGTGACCCCGGCAGCCTTCACGCCCACTTCCGGGGCCGATTCTCCCCCCCCCCCCGGCGAGGCTAGGAGCGCGGCCCCGTGCGTCACGGCGGCGTGGCCTTGACGACGGTCGTCAAGGCCGCACGTCAAGCGTCACGCCGGCTGACGCGGCCGATGACGTCAGCTGCGCATGCGCAGGTTGGTCAACGCCAACCCGCGCATGCGCAGTTGCCGTCTTTTCCCTCAGCCGCCCCGCAAGACGTGGCGGCTTGATCTTGCGGGGCGGCGGAGGGGAAAGAGTGCGCCCGTTACGGATGCACGGCCCACGATAGGTGGGCACCGATCACGGGTCTATGCCCCCCTTGGCACGGCCGTGGTACTGCCGTGCCAATCGGGCCCCCAGGTGCCCCAAACGGGCACCTGGCGCCAGTTTCACGACGGCAGCGAGCAGGTGTGTTTGCTGCTGTGTTGAAACGGCCGTGAAGGCCCGGCCGCTTGGCCCATCGGCTTCGGAGAATCGCCGCTCGCTGTAAAAAATGGCGAGCGGCGATTCGTGGCGTGGGTCGGGCGTGGGGGGGGGGGGAGAATAGCGGGAGGGCGTGAAAAATGGCGGGAGGCCTTCCCGCTATTCTCCCACCCGGCGTGGGGGGGCGGAGAATCGCGCCCAATAAGTCTGAGGACTGGGAGAAGTTTAGAATTCAGCAAAGAAGGGCGAAGGGATTGATTAAGAAGGGATATGTACAGTACGAAAGGAAGCTTGCAGGGAATATAAAGACTGACACTAAGAGTTTCTATAGATATGTGAAGAGAAAGAGATTGGTAAAGAGAAATGTAGGCCCCCTACAGACAGAAACGGGAATATATAATAAGGGACAAGGAAATGGCTGAGCAATTGAATACATACTTTTGTTCTGTCTTCATAAAAGAGGACACAAATCTGATACCAGAAATGTTGGAGAATGAAAGGTTTAGTGAGGGGGAAGAACTGAGAGAGATCAACATTAGTAGAGAAATGGTGCTGGGAAAATTAATGGGATTGAAGGTGGATAAATCCCCAGGGCCTGAGAATCTGCATCCCAGAGTCCTTAAGGAGCTGGCTCTGGAATTAGTTGATGCATTGGTGGTCATCTTCTGGGATTCTATAGACTTGGAACTGTCCCTGCAGATTGGAGGGTAGCTCATGTCACTCCGATATTGAAAAAGGGAGGCAGAGAGAAAGCAGGGAATTATAGACCAGTAAGCCTAACATCGGGAGTGGGGAAAATGCTTGAATCCATTATCAAGGACTTTATAGCGGAACATTTAGAAAGCAGTGGCGGGATCAGTCAGAGTCAGCATGGATTTATGAAGGGAAAATCATACTTGGCAAATCTGTTGGAATTTGTTGAAGATGTAACCAGTACAGTTGACAAGGTGGAGCCAAGAGATGTGGTATATTTAGACTTTCAGATGGCATTTGACAAAGTCCCGCATAATAGATTATAATACAAGATTAAAGCATATGGGATTGAGGAAAGTGTATTGAGGTGGATAGAAAACTGGTTGGCACTTCCGGTTGCGGCTATGACTAGCTAAGCCGCACATTTGGAAGCTCCTGCGACAAAGGTGTTTTTGGGCCAATTGGAGGACCCCAACGGTGCTGAAAAAACGAATCCCGGTGGGGGAAGGTCCCCTGAGGAGAACTAGACCGATTTTATGGTCGGTACCCGGAGTGGAGCGGCAAGAAAAACGGCAGCAGCTCCCCAAAAAAAGCGGGGGAAGAAAATCAAAATGGCGGCCGGCGGCGCATCGGAGGAGTGGAAGAAATGGGCGGAGGAGCAGCAGGCCGCTCTCCTCCGTTTTTTCACGGAGATGAAAGTGGAGCTCTTAGAGTCCATGAACGCGACGGCCACCAGGTTGGTGGGAGCCCAGGCGATCCAAGAGGCGTCGATTAAAGATCTGCAGCAGGAGATGACCGCGAGGGAGGAGGAGGCCACAGTCATCGGGGCAAAGGTGGAGGTGCACGAGGCACTCCACATGAAGTTGCAGAGCCGCTTCGAGGAGCTGGACACTCGGATGAGGAGGAAAAATTTGAGGATCCTGGGCCTGGAAGAAGGCCTGGAGGGGTCGGATCTCCCGGGATATGTGGCGGAGATGTTGAGCTCCCTGATGGGGGAAGGGGCCGGTCCGGCGCCCCTGGAATTGGAAGAGGCATACCGGGTCATGGCCAGGAGGCCTAGGGCAAACGAGCCCCCGAGGGCGGTGCTGGTGCGGTTCCAGCGGCTAAGTGATCGAGAGAAAGTCCTGAGGTGGGCAAAAAGGGAGAAAAGCAGCAAGTGGCAGAACTCGACGGTAAGGGTGTACCAGGACTGGAGTGCGGAGGTGGCAAAGCGGCGGGCCCGGTACAACCGGACAAAGGCGGTGCTACACGCGAAAAAGATCAAATTTGGAATGCTGCAACCGGCGCGCTTGTGGGTCACCTACAAGGACCAACATCATTATTTCGAGTCCCCAGAGGAGGCCTGGACCTTTGTACAAGAGGAAAAGTTGGACACGAACTAAAACCTGGGAGCACCGGCGGTCGTAGCCGCCTGGGGACTCTTGATTGAGCAAGTGGCCCTTTTCTTTTTCAGGCCAGGTCGGAACTGGGTAACAGTTTCGTGGATTGTTTGGGGTGTTTTTTCTCGAACGGTTGACTTTCCTGAATATCTTGAAGGTTTCGAGTTGTTGGGTGTTTCTGTATATTTGTACTGTTGAAATCTCTATTGTGGGTCGTTGGCTTCTTATGGGGTGTTTCTTCCCGTTTCCAATTTCCCTTAGTTATTTACCCCTCTTACCCTTTTTCTTTGGGTGCTTGGGGGGGGTTTTTTTTTTGTGTTCCTTTTTTTTTCTTTTCGGGTTATGGTTATCTGCGGTTATTTATACTGTTTGATGGAGGGTGATGGTTGGGCACACTGTTAGTTGATAGCTAGTTAATTATTTTGTTATTTAAGTATGTAGTTAAGTATTTATGTATTTAGTTGCCATTGGGTATTTATATCGTTAAGTTGGGGGGACGGGACGGGGGGAGCGGGTTGATTATGCGGGTCTTTCTCTGGGGTTTTAAGGGGATCTTTCACGGGCGCAGATGGGGTGAACCGGGAGGAGTCGGAATGTGGCAGGAGCAGCCGGGTCAGCGGAGACCAGCTGACTCTCGGGAGTACGATGTTGGGTACATCGCGGCTAGGAGGGGTCCTAGCCGGGGGGGGGGGGGGGGGGGGGGGGGGGAAGGGGGGGGGGCTGGGGGGTGACACCGGGTTGCTGCTGGAAAGACCAGGGACGAGAAGGGGAGAGCCGGGGGGGTGGGGGGGCCATCGCTATGGGAAGCGGGTCAGAAAAGGAGGGATGACCCGGGGCGAGCTAGGGACAAGACATGGCTAATCGACAGGGAGTAGGGACGGGTCGCTCTGCGATCCGATTGATCACGTGGAACGTAAGGGGGCTGAATGGGCCGGTCAAAAGATCAAGGGTCTTCTCACACCTGAAGGGACTGAAGGCTGATGTAGCAATGTTACAGGAGACCCATTTGAAGGTAGTGGACCAGGTTCGCCTGAGAAGGGGGTGGGTGGGACAGGTGTTCCACTCAGGCTTGGATATCAAGAACCGGGGGGTGGCGATTTTGGTGGGAAAGAGGGTGTCGTTTGTGGCGGCAGAGGTGGTGGCAGACAAGGAGGGCAGGTACGTGATGGTGAGGGGTAGGTTGCAGGGAGAGAATGTGGTACTGGTAAATGTGTATGCCCCGAACTGGGACGACGCGGGTTTTATGAGGCGCCTGCTGGGCCTCATCCCGGGACTGGAGGCAGGGGGCCTGATCATGGGAGGGGACTTTCATACGGTGTTAGACCCTGGGCTGGATAGATCGAGTTCCAGGACGAATAGGAGGCCGGCAGCGGCAGAGGTGTTAAGGGGGTTCATGGAGCAGATGGGAGGGGTAGACCCATGGAGATTTGGTAGGCCTAGGGCGAGGGAGTATTCTTTTTTCTCCCACGTCCACAGAGTGTACTCTAGGATCGATTTTTTTGTATTGAACAGGGGGCTGATACCGAGAGTGCAGGACACGGAGTACTCGGCCATTGCGATATCGGACCATGCACCACATTGGGTGGACGTGGACATGGGGGAGGCGCGGGATCAACGCCCGTTGTGGCGCCTGGATGTAGGGCTGTTGGCGGACGAAGAGGTGTGCAGAAGGGTGAGAACGGGCATTGAGAACTATCTGGGTACGAATGACACAGGTGAGGTGCAGGTGGGGACGGTCTGGGAGGCCTTGAAAGCAGTGATTAGAGGAGAGCTGATCTCCATAAGGGCACACAGAGAGAGGAAGGAGAGGCAGGAAAGGGAGAGGCTGGTGGGGGAGCTCCTAGAAGTAGATAGGAAATATGCGGCGGCACCAGAGGAGGGGCTATTAAGGGAGCGGCGTAGCTTGCAGGCCAGGTTCGACCTACTGACCACCAGGAAGGCGGAAATGCAGTGGAGAAGGGCGCAGGGTGCGGCGTATGAGTACGGGGAAAAGGCGAGCAGGATGCTGGCACACCAGCTTCGTAAGCGAGATGCAGCCAGAGAGATTGGGGGAGTGAGAGAGAGGGGTGGGGACGTAGTGCAGAAGGGGCAAGAGGTGAATAGGGTCTTTAGGGACTTCTATAGGGAATTGTATAGGTCTGAACCGCCAAAGAGGAGAGGGGGAATGAAGAACTTTCTCGACAAATTGGGGTTCCCAAAGGTACAGGAGGAGCTGGTAGAAGGGTTGGGGGCGCCGATAGAGCTGCAGGAGCTAATTAAGGGATAGGCCAGATGCAGGCGGGGAAGGCGCCAGGGCCGGATGGGTTCCCGGTGGAGTTTTACAGGAAATTTGTGGACTTGGTGGGTCCAGTGCTGGTGCGAGCCTTTAATGAGGCGCGCGAGGGGGGGGTTCTGCCCCCAACAATGTCGCAGGCCCTGATCTCCTTGATTTTGAAGCGGGACAAGGACCCGGTCCAGTGCGGGTCCTACAGGCCCATCTCCCTCCTGAATGTTGACGCCAAGCTGTTAGCAAAGGTCCTGGCAACCAGGATAGAGGACTGTGTGCCAGGGGTAGTCCATGAAGACCAGACGGGGTTCGTGAAGGGACGCCAACTTAACACAAATGTCCGGAGATTGTTAAATGTGATTATGATGCCAGCAGTGGAAGGGGAGGCGGAGATAGTGGTAGCGCTGGACGCGGAGAAGGCATTTGACAGGGTGGAGTGGGAATACTTGTGGGAGACGTTGGAAAGGTTTGGGTTTGGGGAGGGATTTATCAAGTGGGTAAAACTGCTCTATTCAGCTCCGATGGCAAGTGTGGTAACAAACGGGAGGAGGTCAGAATATTTTGGGCTCCATCGAGGTACTAGGCAGGGATGTCCCCTATCTCCCTTACTCTTTGCATTAGCGATTGAGCCGTTGGCGATGGCACTGAGGGGTTCAGGGGGGTGGAGAGGACTGACAAGGGGAGGGGAGGAACATCGGGTCTCGCTCTATGCGGATGATTTGTTGTTGTATGTGGCAGACCCGGAGGGGGGAATGCCGGAGGTAATGGGGATACTAGCGGAGTTCGGGGTCTTTTCGGGGTATAAATTAAATCTGGGGAAAAGTGAGGTCTTTGTAATACACCCGGGAGACCAAGGGGAGGGAATTGGGAGGCTCCCCTTCAAAAGAGCAGTTAAAAGTTTTAGGTATTTGGGGGTGCAGGTGGCAAAGAACTGGGGGACCCTCCACAAGTTGAACTTTTCCAGACTGGTGGAACAGATGGAGGAGGAGTTTAAGAGGTGGGACATGGTGCCGCTGTCGCTGGCAGGGAGGGTGCAGTCAGTTAAAATGACGGTCCTCCCGAGGTTCTTGTTTTTGTTCCAGTGTCTGCCCATCTTCCTCCCCAGGGCCTTTTTCAAGAAGGTAACGAGTAGTATCATGGGGTATGTGTGGGCGCATGGCACCCCGAGAGTTAGAAGGGTCTTTTTGGAGCGGAGTAGGGATAGTGGAGGGCTGGCGTTACCCAACCTTTCAGGATATTACTGGGCGGCAAATACATCGATGGTACGAAAGTGGATGATGGAAGGGGAGGGGGCAGCCTGGAAGCGCATGGAGAGGGCGTCCTGCGGCAACATAAGCCTAGGGGCACTGGTAACGGCACCATGGCCGCTCCCTCCCACGAGGTATACCACGAGCCCGGTGGTGGCGGCCACCCTCAAGATCTGGGGGCAGTGGAGGCGACACAGGGGGGAAGTGGGAGGTCTGATAGGGGCACCACTAAGAGGGAACCACAGATTTGCACCGGGAAACACAGGAGGGGGATTCCAGAGCTGGCAGAGGGCGGGCATTAGACAACTGAGGGACTTGTTTATAGAGGGGAGGTTTGCGAGCCTGGGAGAGCTGGAGGAGAAATTTGGGCTCCCCCCGGGGAACACGTTCAGGTACCTCCAAGTGAAGGCATTTGCCAGACGACAGGTAGCGGGGTTCCCCGCGCTCCCCGACAGGGGGGTTAGTGATAGGGTGCTATCAGGGGTCTGGGTCGGGGAGGGGAAGATCTCGGACATCTATAAGATTATGCAGGAGGTGGAGGAGGTACCAGTAGTGGAGCTGAAAGATAAGTGGGAGTTAGAGCTGGGGGAACAGATAGAGGACGGGACATGGGCAGACGCCCTGGAGAGGGTCAACTCGTCGTCGTCATGTGCGAGACTAAGTCTCATTCAATTTAAGGTACTGCATAGAGCCCACATGACGGGGACAAGGATGAGTCGGTTTTTCGGGGGTGAAGACAGGTGTATTAGATGTTCGGGAAGCCCTGCGAATCATGCACATATGTTTTGGGCATGTCCGGCACTGGAGGAGTTCTGGAAGGGGGTGGCAGGGACGGTTGTCGAGAGTGGTGGGGTCCAGGGTCAAGCCAGGATGGGGACTTGCGATCTTCGGGGTTGGGGTGGAACCGGGGGTACAGGAGGCGAGGGAGGCTGGAATATTAGCCTTTGCGTCCTTGGTGGCTCGGAGGAGGATCTTGATTCAGTGGAGGGACGAAAGGCCTCCGAGTGTTAACACCTGGTTAAACGACATGGCAAACTTCATCCAATTGGAAAGGATCAAATTCGCCCTGAGAGGGTCGGTGCAGGGGTTTTTCAGGCGATGGCAGCCCTTCCTAGACCTCTTGGATCAGAGATAGAAACTGAGGCCGTGACAGCAGCAACCCGGGAGGGGAGGGGAGGGCGGGAGGGAGGGGGGGGGAGGGGGGACAAAGACGAAGGAAGTACGGTAGCGGTGGTGGCACGGGCAAGGCCTGCCCGAGGACGCTGCCAGAAATGATAAGTTGGTCTGACTGTCGGTTCGCCGGCGGGGGGGGGGGGGGGGGGGGGGGGGGGGACGCGCGAGTAGGGGGGGGGGGGCTTTTTTCTTTTTGTGTTAAGTAGGGGGGTTTGACTTTGTTTTGTTATAATTTAAATGTAAATGTAGGGGGGGTTAAAATGTTTGTATTTTGAAAAACTTCTTCAATAAAAATTATTTAAAAAAAAAAGAAAACTGGTTGGCAGAGAGGAAACAAAGAGTAGGAATTAATGGGTCCTTTTCGAATTGCCAGGCAGTAACCAGTGGGGTACCACAGGGATCGGTGCTGGGACCCCAGCTATTCACAATATATATTAATGATTTGGATGAGGGAGCAAAATGTAACATCTTGAAGTTTGCAGATGTTACCAAGTTGGGTGGGAGGGTGAATAGTGATGAGGATGCAGAGATCTTAGAGCAAAATCTGGACAGTTTGGGCAAGTGGGCAAATCGATGGCAGCTGCAGTATAATTTGGATAATGTGAGGTTATTCACTTTGGAAGCAAAAACAGGAAGGCAGATTATGACCTGGATGGTTTAAATTGGGAGAGGGGAGTGTGCAGCGGGACCTGGGTGTCCTTGTGCATCATTCGCTGAAGGTAAGCATGCAGGTGCAGCAGGCGGTAAAGAGGGCTAATGGCATGTTGGCCTTCATTGCAAGAGGTTTCAAGTATAGAAGCAGGGATGAATTGCTGCAATTGTACAGTGCCTTGGTGAGGCCACACCTGGAGTATTGTGTGCAGATTTGGCATCCTTTTCTGAGGAAGGATGTTGTTGCTCTCGAAGGAGTGCAGCGAAGGTTTACCAGACTGATTCCAGGGATGGCGGGACTGTCGTATGAGGAGAGATTGATTAGATTAAGATTGTTCTTGCTGGAGTTCAGAAAAATGAGGGAGGATCTCAGAGTGACTTATACAATTCTAGCAGGACTAGACAGGGTAGATGCAGGGAAGATGTTACCAATGATGGGTGTGTCCAGAACCAGGGGTCACAGTCTGAGGATTCAGGGTAAACCATTTCGGACAGAGATAAGGAGACATTTCTTCACCCAAAGAGTGGTGAGCCTGTGGAATTCATAGAATCATATAATCGTACCATTGAATACAAAATAGTGAAGTTCAAAAGCTATCGATTTATTGAACATCAAACAGGGCATTAGCATAACAAATCCATTAGTATTCGTACATTTGTGCGACATCCCAGACCATTGATCCAATATTACTGTCTTGGTTTCTATTGATGTACAAATAGCAATCTAGGCCCAGGGTAAAGAATTCCAAACATTCACCACTCTTTGAGAGAATAAATTCTTCCTCAAACTCGGCTTCAATGAGCAGCCCCTTATTATGCGCCCTCTGGTCCTACACTCTCTCAAGAGTGGAAACAGCCTCCCATTATTTACCCTGTCTAAACCCCTGAGAACCTTATGTTTCAATCATGTTGTAGAGTGTTTACTTAATGCTCAAATTTACTCAATTCTTATTGACACACGGGAAAAAGCTTAACAAGACTGTTTTGCACAAAGAGGAATTAGGTAGATTAAATATTTATGGGATGTGTCAATGCTGATGTCAATATGGGTGTATCTCCAATACAGAAACATGCTCGAAGGCAGCACGGTAGCACAGTGGTTGGCACAGTTGCTTCACAGCACCAGTGTCCCAGGTTCGATTCCCGGCTTGGGTCACTTTCTGAGTGGAGTCTGCACGTTCTCCCCGTGCGTGCGTGGGTTTCCTCCAGGTGCTCCGGTTTCCTCCCACAGTCCAACGATGTGCAGGGTTAGGTGGATTGGCCATGCTAAATTGCCCTTAGGTGGGGTTACTTGGTTATGGGGATAGGGTGGAGGTGTGGGCTTGAGTAGGGTTCTCTTTCCAAGAGCCAATGAAGATTCGAAGGACCGAATGGTCTCCTTCTGCACGGTAAATTCTGTGATTCTATGATTCTAAAGTGAAGAGTGGTGCGGTGGAGGGATGGGGGGGGCGTGGTGGCTATGTTGGTGCAGTGGGGGGGAGGGTTGTGTTGGTGCAGTGGGGAGGGTGGTGGCTGTGTTGTGGCAGTGGGGGGGCTGTGTTGGTGCAGTGGGGGGGGGCTGTGTTGGTGCAGTGGGGGGGGGGTGGCTGTGTTGGCGCAGTGGGGGGGTGGCTGTGTTGGTGCAGTGGGGGGGGGGGTTGTGTTGGTGCAGTGGGGGGGTGGCTGTGTTGTGGCAGTGGGGGGGGGGTGGCTGTGTTGGTGCAGTGGGGGGGTGGCTGTGTTGGTGCAGTGGGGGGGGGGGTTGTGTTGGTGCAGTGGGGGGGTGGCTGTGTTGGTGCAGTGGGGGGGTGGCTGTGTTGGTGCAGTGGGGGGGTGGCTGTGTTGGTGCAGTGGGGGGGTGGCTGTGTTGGTGCAGTGGGGGGGGGGTGGCTGTGTTGGTGCAGTGGGGGGGGGGTGGCTGTGTTGGCGCAGTGGGGGGGTGGCTGTGTTGGTGCAGTGGGGGGGGGGTGGCTGTGTTGGTGCAGTGGGGGGGGGCTGTGTTGGTGCAGTGGGGGGGGGGCTGTGTTGTGGCAGTGGGGGGGGGGGGGGGGTGGCTGTGTTGGTGCAGTGGGGGGGGGGCTGTGTTGTGGCAGTGGGGGGGGGGTTGTGTTGGTGCAGTGGGGGGGTGGCTGTGTTGGTGCAGTGGGGGGGGGGTGGCTGTGTTGGTGCAGTGGGGGGGGGCTGTGTTGTGGCAGTGGGGGGGGGGCTGTGTTGATGCAGTGGGGGGGTGGCTGTGTTGGTGCAGTGGGGGGGTGGTTGTGTTGGCGCAGTGGGGGGGGGGGCTGTGTTGATGCAGTGGGGGGGGGTTGTGTTGTGGCAGTGGGGGGGTGGCTGTGTTGGTGCAGTGGGGGGGGGGCTGTGTTGGTGCAGTGGGGGGGGGTGGCTGTGTTGGTGCAGTGGGGGGGTGGTTGTGTTGGTGCAGTGGGGGGGTGGTTGTGTTGTGGCAGTGGGGGGGTGGTTGTGTTGGTGCAGTGGGGGGGGGGTTGTGTTGGTGCAGTGGGAGGGGTTGTGTTGGTGCAGTGGGGGGGGGGTGGCTGTGTTGTGGCAGTGGGGTGGTGGCTGTGTTGTGGCAGTGGGGGGGTGGTTGTGTTGGTGCAGTGGGGGGGGGGTTGTGTTGGTGCAGTGGGGGGGGCTGTGTTGGTGCAGTGGGGGGGGTGGTTGTGTTGGTGCAGTGGGAGGGGTTGTGTTGGTGCAGTGGGGGGGGTGGTGGTGGCTGTGTTGTTGCAGTCAGGGGTGGTTGTGTTGAGGCAGTGGGGGGAGGGGGTGGTGGCTGTGTTGGCGCAGTGGGGGGGGGTGGTTGTGTTGGTGCAGTGGGGGGAGGGGGGTGGTGGTGGTTGTGTTGGTGCAGTGGGGGGAGGGGGTGGTGGTGGTTGTGTTGGTGCAGTGGGGGGGGGGGTGGTTGTGTTGTGGTAGTGGGGGAGGGGGGTGGTGGTGGTTGTGTTGGCGCAGTGGGGGGAAAGTCAGGTTGAATTTCAGGTTTGGACCACACCATTGGAGTTTCCCTGTGCCCCTCTGCCTCAACATTCTGGACAGCATCAATGGGAGAGAATAGCAAACAGATATCCCGTTGATCAAATTTGAATTGAAGCGTCGGTCACCGGGGAAATTCCAGCAGGCCCACCAACCCCAGAAAAGAGAAGGAGGCGGCCAGGCGAGAGAGACCAGACTGTTCTTAACAAACCTTCGCCTGCTCCGACCCTGGGTCCCCCGACTAACCTGCCACACTCTCCAATACCGACCTTCACTCCTCCCGTCATCAGCATTTATACGTCAAAAAATCTTTATGAAACAGCCATTGCGGCATTCTGACATAGAGACACCATTAAAGAACATGAGCAGCTTATGTACAAAGAAGGTCTTTAGTTCTAATATAAACTATCCAAGCAGGGCGGTTAGGTACCAGTCCTTTTTGTTAAACTAGCACTGATGGTGAACTAAGAGAGGCAGCTGAACACCCTTGGGAGCTAATAGTTACAATGTGGAGACTAAATAGGAAATCTCACAATCCAGGCAAAGGTGACTCCCACACCCTTGGTGTTATCTAAATCATTAGTAACTTAGAGTGCTGTCAAGACACAATTGAATCTGTGACTAGAGTCTGACCCACCCTAACACCAGAAATTCCCGCTCGAGGTCAACGGACCTTTCCATGGTTCCGATCCCGACCTTGGCAATATTGCAGCAGGCGCAGCCGAAAAATCCCGCTCTGAGATTCCCAGATAAAGGAACTTTCCTTATTTATTATTCAGAAAGAGCTGGGCACTAACTGTTGCGTGTGTGTACATACCTATCTCTGGGTCCCACATTCACTGTGACACTGTTTTCCCCTTTGAGGGGGGAGAGCTGACTGGCGGTGATTTAACCTGAGGGTCACCACACCTCAGGCGAGGGGCAAAGCTGAGAAGGTGGGGCCTTGATCAATAACCTCAGCCGGTACGGGGAATTGAACGCATTCTGTTGGCCTCTTTCTGCATCATGAGCCAGCTGATGTGTTATCTGTGTTGGTCTAACATCGACTGCAACTGGATGCAGTGAAACGGGAAACAGGCTTCCGACACAGGAAATGGTCCAACACTGTTTTATTGAAACTGCTGATTGCTGTACATAATCTGCTGTGGGTTGACACTCGATTAACCTAACTGATAACCTCCTACTGGCTTGGCCAGACAAGCTCTTAACTACATGGTGATGATGTTCACTGGCTTATGCACTGTGACTATCTCCTCAGCCGTGTCCTGTGAGAGAGAGAGAGCCTTAATGTCCTGTGGGCTTTATCGTGGTGGTGTCCTGTCTGGTGATTGGTTGTTCTGTGTCCTGTGTGTTCATTGGTTATCCTGTGTGTCAATCACTGCCTGTCTGCATCTCATGATATACATGAGAGGATATTATGTCACCAGCTGCCCAGCCAACTGAGTAATACAATAAAACTGACAAAACTGTAACTGACTATGGAATACCCCTTTTCCAACCCCCCCCCCTCTTCGAACTACCCCCACTCTCTACACACACACAAACACCACGGAGGGGGGGAGGTGTTTGGGAGGTAAAGAAAACATCAATAAAAGTAAAAGGATAAAGGATCTTTGATGCATTGGGATGGCTTCCAGTTAAGCTCTTTCAGCAGTTCAAACTTTAATTTTGGTACTTCTTCTTTCTAGGCTTGAGATGGTTTTCTCTGGCAAGATCGTCTACTTTCTCTGTAGATTCAAGATCCTTTTGATTTTATAGTAAAGATGTGCCAGCCACTCACTGGTTTTAGAACAATAAAGCAGCTCTTTACTTTAGCAGAGAGCGAGAGAGAGACTGTCCCTTACCCTTTCAAGGTCTAATCACTTCTGCTCAGCTCTCTCAGTAGCATCACACAAGAACCAATCACTGACTGTCGAGAGACACTTTGAGAAGCTGTGGAGAGAGGCAGTTTTGGAGAAAACCTCAGGGAGAAGAGTTGCATTCTGATCTGCCTGATGCTGGGTCCACAATTCTCCCACTGGAAGATAGATTGAGAGCTGTATGTTTCTTTTCTTGTTTTGTAATGCAAAATTGAGTACAGGTGTCTAAGGTGAAACTGTAAGCTGTTATCTTCGGGTGTGAAGGTTTTTTTTAAACGTATTTTATTACAAACATGTATCAAAACATGTTACAGCGAACAAACACCTTGGAAAGCATGCTTCCCGAAAATCAACTATACATTCTGTACAGAGTTTCCTCTTTTTCAGCCCCCCAACCCTCCCCCGCAATGATCAGCCCCTCAAACACAATCACAAACATCCCCACCTTCCCTCAAACCCCTCTGAAGAGCCCCTTAACTCATACTTTGTCTTCTCTAATCGCAGGAAGTCATACAGGTCACCCAACCAAGCCGCTACCCCCGGTGGCGATGCCGACCGCCACTCTAGTAAAATTTGCCGCCGTGCAATCAGAGAGGCGAAGGTCACGACATCGGCCTTCCTCCTCTCCATGAGCTCCGGCTTCTCTGAAACCCTAAATATCGCCACCAAAGGGTCCAGGTCCCACTCCCTCCTCCACTGTCCTGGCTAAGGCCACCAACACTCCCGCCCAGAACCTTCCCAATTTTTCGCAACCCCAAAACATGTGCGCGTGATTGGGTGTGAAGTTAACAAAGTGTAATATTGTAGCCATCATAAAGTTTTGTTTTAAAAATAACTAAGCCCTATTTCTTCATGCAATCACTCCTGGAGTGAATCATTCTTTCCCAATAGTCTTTCAAACACTAAAATATTGGGGTTTTAATCCACTATCCTAGCCATTGTCGGGATCTGGTCTTGGATCATAACAGTGGGTCAGTGAAACTGGCAATTTCCTTAATTGCAACTGTTCATGGATACACAAACAAATTGTGAAACTGCATGATTGGTCAATTTCCCTTATCCTGTGCATATGTAGGAAATATTTCTAATTCTATGAGGAAGTCAATGATTCAGTTCGGATGTTTTGACCGATAGAGACATTTGTGCTGAAAACTGTGGATATCGTCACTGGGACCATGGCGTTCACTACGTTGCTGTTCCTCACTTTGGTATCAGGTAAGATTTCCTTATTCTACATTTGGATTAACAGCTCACGTTTATGTCGGATGCTCAGCTCATACTTTTCAGTGTGGTTCTTGCAGTATAAGGGTCTGGTACACACAGGATTGAGGTGGAAGTGAATCCAGTACCGCCCCCATAGCGATTTTTCTTTTAAATGTCATTCCTTTCTCAGAGTCACAAAGCCAAAGTGCAGTGTGAAAGGGGCGCGCCCCTAATCCATCTCCTTGCTTGCTCTGAAAACCAATTCGAATTGAACCCAATTCATGGTCCCCACGGAAGGGGCATACTCCTGAGACTGGTTTAGCACAGTGGGCTAAACAGCTGGCTTGTCAGGCAGAACAAGGCCAGCAGCCCGGGTTCAATTCCCGTACCGGCCTCCCCGGACAGGCGCTTGAATGTGGCGACTAGGGGCTTTTCACAGTAACTTCATTGAAGCCTACTTGTGACAATAAGCAATGGTTATTAGATTCGATGACAAGAGAAGGCATTGCACCCAATTTCGGGCTTGATCCTACGCTCGATCCTAGCCAAGTGGCACAGTGATGACCCAGGTCCGAGGGTCAGTGCAGAATTGAGCAGCAACATATACAGACCTAAGCCTAGAGTCAGATCCTAGCCTAAACCCTTTACTGTAAATGTGTAAATAGTCCTAGTAGTTAATAAAGACTTATAGTTAACCAACGGAAGATTATCGAGACTTCTTTAAAACATACCGTTCTGTAACCAGCACTTTCCCAACAGTGTTGCCTTTGAAGCTACATCACAAAAAGGAGAAGCTTTCTTTGTCGACTCAAGTCATTATAATGGTTCTACCAATCAATTGGATAATGAAATACAGATTACTCCTGGTTTGGAGTAGGAGAGCCACAAAAGTCCACAAATCTCACACTGATTGGCTTCACATATTCCCGGCACCTTTTACTGGGTCCACCTCTGCTGGTTTCCATGTCTCAGTTCTCAAGTCATATGTGTCACCTTGCTCAGTAAAACGAACCTTCAGATTCCCAATGTCCCCATGACAATGACAGAGGACTAATGGGCGCTTCATTTTCTAGATGCATAGCCCAGTGTCTCGTGGTTACCAACCACACAAATGTCCCCAAAGTACAATGGAATTCACAGACTGACTTTCACATTAATGAAAAGGCAGAACGTGCTGGAGAAACCATCAGGTCCAGCAGAGAGGCACTACACAGATTCCAGAACTGGTAGGTCCTTAGGAGGTAAAGCAAGCAGTGTGCTTCCAGCAGGAATTCCACATCGATCCAGGAAACAAAGCCACGTGGGGGGTTCTACATGAGTTACCTGGCCTCCAATTCTAGCAGGGTGGCTCTCTTGTTCGCCCCGCTATTTCGCCCCGCTATTTCGGCCAGAGATCTTGGGAGTCAAGGAGCACATACCAGGCCGATTGCTGCACTTTGTGAATGTCTTCTCTCCCCTGGCTGACCAGCAGCAAAGTGAGCGAGTGTCCACTCATCTCGGTTCCATCGACCTGGGCGAATACACTGTTCTTGGGGGTGGGAGATTTCAGCTGCCCCCTCAAGGCCAGGGACTGCTTTGGAACCCTGCGCCACATGCCAGTGATGGAGAAGTTGAGGGACCAGGTCGGGTCCCTCAACCTGGTGGATGTCTGGCGACATCTCCATCCTGACTTACATGAGACCTGGACTTGGAGTGTGCTGAATAGACCGGCTTTACATTTTGAAGGCGTACATTTCAGGTGTAGGGAGCATCTGTGGAAGGGAAGAGAGAGCTAACATTTCAGGTTGAAGACCTGCAACAGGTTTTAAGTAAATACAATGGTCGGGGCAGGGGAAGGACAGGAAGGAACATCAAGAGCAGGTTTGTGAAGGAAGGAGAAATTAAGGACAAAAGCGAAGACGACGTGGGGAAATAGGAAGTTGGTAGCAGAACAAGCAACGGAATTAAAGAGGGAGTAAGAGGAGCTTTAGATGGCAATGGCAGGAACATTACCAACAGCTGCCATCTGAAGATAGGGGAGCAATAGTTCCGATCTTAAGTAATTGAATTCACTGCTGAGTTTGTGAGCCTAATTTGATGAAAGGTCACTGACCTGGATTGTTAACCCTGTCTCTCTCTGCACAGGTCTCGCCAGCCCCATTGAATTCTTCCAGCATTTCTTGTTCTTATTTCGGTTTTATCAGTATTTTGTTTTTTGACTTTAACTCGGACAAATTGCAGAAAATGCTGGATAAACTCAACAGGTTTGGCAGCATCTGTGGAGCGAGACAGAGGGTGCACATTAACGAAAGATCAGAGTCCCGATTTGGGCTCGTAGAGCAGGGTGTTACTTGGCACCTGCAACACCGAGAGCGGCCCTGCTATCTAATGGTGCAGGGAACACCCCGCCGAAACAGCGCTTACATCATTTCCTGCAGTGGGGAGCTCACCTCAACTGTGCTGGGAGAGATTGGGGTGCCATTTTTAAATGGCGCCCCAATATTTCGGCCCCCCCTCAGCATCTCCAGCCGTCGTCTCCGGAACCCCCCACCACCCCACCTCCAGAACTAAACCTCTTAGGGGGTCCACGAGCCCCCACCCCCCCTCACCAGTCCTCTTAATAACAAGGCACACCCGGGCCCAATCCCTGGCCTAGGCAACCTTGCACCTGGGCACATTGGCACTGTCAGCCTGGCACCCTGGCAGTGCCCCTGTCAGTCTGGCACTTCCAATGTGCCAGGATAATGGTGCCAATGTGCAGTCTGGCAACGCCAAGGTGTCTGGATGCCAGCGGAATACCTGGGTACCACCCTGGCAAGAGTTCGACCACTGTGGGGTCTCCAATGACCTGGGAGAGCCCCCAGATGCCATTGCGTTTGGTCCACGTTTGAGTGGACCAGTAGTAAACAGCACCATGACAAGGCCCCGCTGTGGAGGCCGCTAGTTCTCAGGCCCCTAATGGCTCATTTAAATATGTTAATGTGGATCTCACCCAGCTAGGGCGAGATCCAGATCGCGACGACTCGAGGGATCCTGATAGATCTGACGAGGCAATCTCACGAAAGGCCTCTCGCGAGATTAAACGGCCTCGTCCCAACACTTAATCTGGTGCGATGAGGCCATTTATCCGCGCCCAGAGTTACTGTTTCGGATCTTAATGTTCCGTCTACAGAAGCTGCCAGGCCTGCTGAGTTTATACAGCGTTTTCTGATTTTATTTCAGATTTCCAGCATCCCCAGTATTGTACACTTTGATTTTAACGAGGAAGAATTTCATTTAATTTACACGCAGATCATTGCAGGGGCTTTTTCTCCCCTGATAGTGAGTGCTTCCCAGCATACATCAGAAAAGGCGGGACGTGCTGCCTGCAACAGTCCAATAGGAACTGATTTGCCACTGTCAATGTGCTCTTGAAAAATTATCACCGATGTGTCATTTCGGGGGTAGTATTTTAAAGGGAAATCGGTGGGGTTTACTGTCAGAAAATCTTAAGTATCTCAAGCACGGTAGCACAGTGGTTAGCACTGTTGCTTCACAGCTCCAGGGTCCCAGGTTCGATTCCCGGCTTGAGTCACTGTCTGTGTGGCGTCTGCACAATCCCCCCGTATCTGCGTGGGAGTCGTCCGGGTGCTCCGGTTTCCTGCCACAAGTCCCAAAACACGTGCTTGCTAGGTGAAATGGACATTCTGAATTCTCCCTCCGTGTACCCGAACAGGCGACTAGGGGATTTTCACACTAACTTCATTGCAGTGTTAATGTAAGCCTACTTGTGACAATTAATTTTCTAAGAGGGCAGCACGGTGGCACAGTGGTTAGCACTGCTGCTTCTCAGCGCCAGGAACCAGGGTTCGATTCCGACCTTGGCTGACTGCCTGTGTGGAGTTTGTACATTCTCCCCGTGTCCGCGTGGGTTTCCTCAGGGTGCTCCAGTTCCCCCCTCAGCCCAAGGATGTGCTGGTTAAGTGGATTGGCCATGCTAGACTGCCCTTAGTGTCCGAAGATGTGTAGATTGGGTTGTGGGGAGAGGGCGGGGGAATGGGCCTAGGTAGGATGCTCTTTCAGTGGGTTGATGCAGACTTGATGGACCAAATGGCCTCCTCCAGCACTGTAGAGATACCTCCATTGATATAATACTAGCTGGACAGGCCGAATGGCCTCCTTCTCTGCTTTAAGGTTCTTGATTCCAGTCCCACTCAGGATTTGTGTGTGTCCCCTTGTGAAAGGATTGTCTAAAATTGATTGTTGGGATATTTCCAGCTTTCCTAAACTTAATGTTTCCCCCAACAGCTTCACAGACACAGACGGCTTCGATAGTGGTGAAAGCTGCAGTGGGAGAAACCATCACAGTGGGATGTCCACAGGCAGAAAGGTACAAAAGAAACAATGTCATCTGGTGGTGCAAGGCAACTTGGGGAAGTGGGTGCGATCATATATCGAGCATTGATGGGCAGAAAGTCAGAAACGATTATCGAGGAACATCGATTACTGATACCAATGGCAAGATTTCAGTAACCATACAACACCTTGAAGAGAAAGATACTGGAACATACTGGTGTGGACCAGGAGATAAACACACATTCAATGTTTTAGATATTGTATTGCTGAAGGTTTTCACAGGTAAGAATATTTCAGAAGATTGATTCTAGCGTTGATAATGTGGTTGGGCTGCAGTAACATTGCTGCTGTGTGAGCTCAGACTACGAAAGGATTATCACAGCTCCTTATGTGCAAGTAAAGACCCCCCATCCTCCCATTTCTACCCATTTCCATCTCTAAACATACTTCCCCCTCACACATCGACAAACCTAACATCAAATTCCACCAATGCCTCTTTTTAAAAAATTATTTTAAAGTATGTGAGCGTTGCTGGCTAGGCCAGTATTTATTGCCCCTCCCTACGTATCCCTGAGAAGGTTGTGGTGAGCTGCCTTCTTGAAACTCTGCAGTCCACGTGGTGCAGGTACTATCAGATTGTTGTTAAGGCAGGGAGTTCAGGATTTTGATCCAGCGACATCGAAGGAACGGCGATGTAATTCCAGGTCAGGCTGCTGAGTGACTTGAAGAGGAGCACGCAAGTGGTGGTGTTGCCATACACCTGCTTCCCTTGTCCTTCTCGGTGAAAGGGGGAGCAAGTTTGGAAGGAGTGAGTCGCTGTGTGTAACCACAGTAGAAATCTCTAATAGTTGCCAAATCAATAGTTGCCTTCTGCAACACAATGGCGTCAATTGGTTAAAACTAGTTGGAGGTTGTTTTATTGGAATTACGTTTAGCATAATTTGCATTCAACAGCATTCATTTGCACTTATTTACAAAATAAGTCTACAAGTTTACAAAAGGTCTATAAAATTATGAGGGGCATAGACAGAGTGGACGGTCAGAGACTTTTTCCCAGGGTAGAGGGGTCAATTACTAGGGTATATAGGTTTAAGGTGCGAGTGGCAAGGTTTAGAGGAAATGTACGAGGCAAGTTTTTTACACAGAGGGTAGTGGGTGCCTGGAACTCGCTGCCGGAGGAGGTGGTGGAAGCAGGGACGATAGTGATGTTTAAGGGGCATCTTGACAATACAAGAATAGGATGGGAATAGAGGGATACGGAGCCCGGAAATGTAGAAGATTTTAGTTTAGATGGGCAGCATGGTCGGCACAGGCTTGGAGGGCTGAAGGGCTTATTCCTGTGCTGTACTTTTCTTTGTTCTTTGTTATTTGATATCAATTGTGCTCAAAAGCATTCAGATATCATTTGCCATTGTAAATAGTGATCAACAGGCATCATTATCATCAATTGCCAATAAACTGCATTGCTCAAACATTGCTGATTACTTAGTTGAAGCATTAGTTGAAAAATTATTTAGTTGAAGCATTATGCGAGCATATGAAATAGGCAGGAAAGTTGGCCATTCGGCCCCTCGAACCTACTCTGCCATTCAATAAGACCATTGCTGCTCTGTTTGTATTTTGAATTCCACATTCCCATCTACTCCCAATAACCACTGATACCCTTCCCTAACAAGAAACAATCTACCTCCACCTTAAAAATATTAAGTGTACCCCGTATTCCCCTGGCTGCTGAGGCAAAGAGTTCCAAAGTTGCACAACCCTCTGCGAGAAGCAGAATTCTCCTCATCGCTGTCCGAAAACGATGTCCCCCTTATTCTAAAACAGTTGCCCCCTAACTCTGGACTCACCCACAAGAGGAAACATCCTTTCCACGCCCACTTTGTCATGACCACTCAGGATCATTGTATACTTCAATCTAAACGTCAGTGGAAACAAACACACACCGTCTCTCCAACAATCTGAAACCAAAACTGATCAGAGAGTTTATTCTCCCAGTTTCTGAATTACCATTGCTTCAATCACCTGAAAGAGGAGCTAGCTTGAGAAAAAGTAGATGCTGTTTCAACATATGTTTTTATAAGATAGTTTTATGTTTTTCTGCCAAATGTATGACTAATACAGCAGTGCCCCCATTACCCCAGATTGTAGCAGCTTTCTTTCCCCACATGTAATTTTACCCTACCTCTTCTCAAAAATCCCACCTCACAGATTGCAACAGTTTTCATCACTCCTCCCTCTCTTACCCAACTCCTCCTCCCCCTTGCCCTGTCCCCTCCTTCTCCCTCTCTACCCCCCTCTCCTCTCTCCACCTCCACTGAGCCTTTCCCCCTCGTTCCCTCCTTCCCCTCCACCCATCCCACCCCCACTTGTCTCTCTGCCTCTCCGCCCCTCCACGCTCTGCTGAAGATATCCAGGCAACGTGGAGCAACAATGGCTGCACAAATGTGGTGTGTGCTCGGGTTGGGGAGGTCAGGGGTGAAGAGAGTCAACAGTGGCATCCCGGGCTCGAGGTTTGGCAGCATCTGGAGAGGCAGCAAAAGCTGGCCCGAAACCGGTTGTGGTGGGTGCAGGCCAGAGACTGGAGATGGTGGAGGAGGGAGTGGAGTGGAAGGGAAGAACCAGGGGCACCAAGACGCATACGTATCATCCTGCACCCTGCATGCTTTCTTCCGAAGATGACATAAATAAATTAAGAACCAATGGGAATCTGGTGATGCTCTCAAGCATACATTATGGGATGGGTTTTTTTCGACTAAATGAAAAAATACATAAATTCAGATATTATTTCAGTAATTAATTTCCTTGTGTTTTTTGATTTCGATTCTGAGCATATTTGATGCCTTTGAGCGTGGTTGATGCCTTTGAGCGTGGTTGATGCCTTTGAGCATGGTTGATGCCTTTGAGTGTGGTTGATGCCTTTGAGCGTGGTTGATGCCTTTGAGCGTGGTTGATGCCTTTGAGCGTGATTGATGCCTTTGAGCATTGTTGATGCCTTTGCGCACCTTTTGCCTTCTAGCTCCTTTGATTACATTTCATTACAAAACATTGTTGTCCGCATAAAAAACACATTCCAAATTAAAACGCTTGTTGTCAAATGAGCGCTGGTCATTTTTGAGCGCAAAGAATAATGTCAACACTTTCTGGTAGGGTTTCAACCCAGTGGCTAAAATCTGAAATCATTCAAATCCATCCACTTACAAAAGGTTAAAATCAGACCCAATGGTTCTAGCAATGCAAACTAAAACTCAAACTGCTTAATGTGCAACCAGAACTATACTCCGTCCCTTCCCTGTGTAACAGGCCTGGTGTTGGATGTAATTCAAACACTAAGGAACATCGGCCCAGAGGTGGATACAGTTGGTTCTGGGCAATAGCATAAAATGGCTATTCACAAATTGCCAGCTCAATTCTTAAACTTCTTTTTTTCCCCCATTCGACTTTAACTGCAATACTCCAATCATGAACGTAGAGGAGCCCTACATAGTCCACTTTGAACTCAGTGTGCAACATCTTAGCTCATTCAAACCCATCCAACTACATAGGGTTAAACTCAGGCCCAATGATTCTGGCGATGAAAACTGAAACTCCTTTTGACCTACAAGTAACAAACTCACATTGTTTGTATATTTTTAGTGTTTATCCAAAGCGATGCTCAGTTTGTGTCCAACAGGCTTGGAGTTGGGGTCCCTTCATCGACTTTGAAAATTCACCCGAACGTTCTGAGCAATTTCACTGCAGCTACAGAAATAGAAATGGTTCACTAAATGTAGACCCACACACCTATGAAATATTAAATTAAAGGTTTAGAACGAGCAGGAATTGAACGCAGGAGCTTTCAATGATTACAGTGCATTTTACACTATAATCCAGTCCGTACATTAAAAACAGAAAATAATTTTGACATTTTCAACATTTGGCTGGTTCATTATATTTTGAGCAATGAAAAGATGCTCAGTTTTTCAGCATTTGGAACTTTTATTGATTGTGTTTCTCATTTATCAACAGGTACATGGGAGCCAATTGTATCAGAGATCAGTGGTGTTGTGGGAAATGTCACCACTGTACCATGTCTGTACACGGAGGAGGAGAAATACTATAAGAAATTCCTGTGTAAAGTAACCTCTATAAATAAATGCACCATTATTGCCAGCTCTGATGGGGCTGTAAACAATCTGCAAAATGGGAGTGTTTCAATCACTATTAATAATTCTCATAATTTTACTGTTACCCTGGGCAACATTAATAAAGCTGATGAAGGAGAGTACTGGTGTGGAGCAGTGACAGTAAAGAACATAAAGATCATCCAGGTAAAACATCTGACAACTGCTGAAGGTAAGGGTCAGTATAAAATTATTATCATTCAATCAGTGTTGAATATAACTTACAAAACAATAACAATTGGTCAATGCTGAGTTCTTTATTTACACATTGCGGCCACCCTACTTCATCTCAACCTTTCAGCACATCCTTCTCTTACTTTCCCCCTCGCTAAGTTTAGCTCAATTTCCCCCGAAGAGCATCTATGAAATTTGTCACAATTACACCTTGTGGTACAGGTAGAACGTCTCAGATCCGCTGACCAAAAAAACAACAGTGTCCGTCCACAAACCAGACATTTTTAGGATGCTCAAGGCACCAATTTTAACTGAGTGAAATTTTTGAAAAAACACACTGGACAACTTGGCTAGGTGCCACGTTGGCACGATGTGGCTCCAGACTAGATACTGGCTTCACCATCCACTCTATCCGCCTCTCCATATGATCCTTACACCAGCTGACCCGGCCTCACATGAACCACCCGTGGCCTGGACTGCCCACCCTGCACCCCAGCAAGATCTGAAAGCCATCACTGGATTGGAGGTACTGTCCCTAGTTCCACATTTAACAAGTTCCAGCTTCTATCAGCTCTCTGGGTATAGTGTCCAAAACTTTCACGAATACTACAAGAAAATATAAATGTTAAAAATAAATAGAGAGTTTGTGCGAATACCTCACAGATTATTGTCCTCCCAACACTATAAGCTCTTTGTGAAGGCCCCTCAGAATCTATTTTTTCCTGAGCTCAAAACACCCAGGTTCACTTTCCATAAGTACAGTACGTTGAAGGTAATAATGGTGGTGGTTGGCAATTATTCATCAAATTATTCATTTATCTTTACTTCCAACAATAGGAAGATCAAGTATTTCCAACGATACCTCAAGGTAAGATTTTAATTTGCAACTTCTAAATATCAATTTTGTGCCACCCTCATTGAAGCCACGGTTGTTAGATAATCCTGCTTTCCTCACAGGTCATGATGAGCAATGCAATGTTATTAAATTACTATAATCCACGCAACCACCATATTGATGCCATATATTTCCTCATAATTCTGCCATTGATTGTCTTCCCATTTAATACAAACATATCGAAGCCAGGGGGCGACGTTTTTCAGACCTTGGCAGTAATCATTCGGTGCGATAATATGAGAGAGTGACATTAACACTTTCTGCTGATACGTTCCCTTACGGAACATCCGACACCCCAGCCCAGCGTTTATTCATTCACGGGATGTTGATGCTGCTGACAAACCCTCATTCATTGCCCATCCCTAATTGACCTTGATAAAATGTTGGTAAGCCACCACCTTTAACCCCTGCTGTCCATGTGATGTCAATACACCCACCTGTGTAGTTCGGTAGAGAGGGTTTTGACGCAGAAAAGGTGAAGGAATCATGATCCACTTACAGGTCAAGTTAGTGTGGTAGTTGAAAAGGTGAAGTTGAGGTGGTGCTGCTTTACCTGTTGTCCTTGTCTTTCCAACTGGTGATGGTCACAGGTTTGAAAGGTGTTACTGAAGAAGCCTTAGAACACTGCTCTAATGCATCCTCAACAGAGAGATGCAGTCTCACCAGAACACAGCTCGTCCCTGCGCAATTCCTGTTAGAGATATTTTCCCCTGTGTACAAAGCCCAAAACTCCGAGGCATGACTACACTTTGAAAATCACCCCATAGCCTGTAAAAACTGTCAATGTGTTCAATATAATTTTCCAGAATTGTTGGGATGTTACTGATGGTCATTTTGCATAAACTGTGCGTTAATTTATTTTGTACTGTATTAATTATAATTCCTTGTTTAATCAGAGAGGTTCTGCTGAAGATATGGACTATATTCCGTTGGCTGCTCTTTGCGGCTCTGGCTGTTTGCTCCGCTTCAGTCACATTCTATGAACATTTTGCAAAAGGGCCAGGTATAAAATATGAAATCTTTTTGCTCTAATATTTACAGATATTTAACTTCAGCCTAAAAACTCAGGCACTTGGAAAGTAGCCAAGAAAAACAACACATAATCCACAAGAAATGAAGTTCTCTTCGTGAAAATGTAACAAGGGAGCCATTCGAGTGTGATAACAATGACCTTTGGGCTGAATTTTATGCTCGTCGACAGAAAGGATAAAAATGTCAGTTCGTCAGGAGATTTTCATTTTTACGCGGGAGTGCAAAATGGGAAAAGTTGTGTAGACACTCAATGCAAAGCACTGTTTAATTAAATTTTTATTTAAAATGCATACCTGTGTCCAATAGTGGCCTTGAACATGGGTAAGGGAGCATCAACAGTGCCCCTGGACCAGGCACAGTATGGTGCATTGTATAACCTGGAACCCATGATGTGCCCCAGAGCTGTGGGCACCAGATGCAAAATAGGTTATTGCAAACAAACCTCAGCACTTACATCAGGATGTCTCCATCCACACTCTCACCTATTTTTTCGCCATGTATCGCTTGAAGTATTTCACTTACAGAAAGAAGGTCAATTCCTCTGTTTTCTTTATTACGATTGATTAAATTTATTTGTTATTCAGTTCTGCAGGCCAGCAAATGAGGGGTTCTGTGGAAACATCAGCCAGAGAACATCAATGGGGTCAGAGAGAGCTGCATTCGAAGACCGGCTAGAAGGTTGACTAATACCTACACGAATGTCCAGAATATTTTCACCTTGCTTTTATAAGTTACTTTACCGTTTTGCAGTATTTTTATTCTTTATGACAATCTGAAAATCTTTGTAAAGTCTTGAGAAACTATGTGAACTGCTTTCATTATAATAAAAACAACTGGATGATAACATTTCTTGATGTTTTTGATATTAAGGGGCAGTGGATGCCGGAACACGATCCAAATTTGAGGAGGAGATAGATAGGTTTTTAATTAGTGGTGGAATGAAGGATTATGGCAATGGGCAGGATGGTGGAGATGGGGCCTGGACGAGATCAGCCCAGGTTTTTAGGGGAGGTGATGGTATAGTGGTATTGTCACAAGACTAGTAATCCAGAGACCTAGAGGTCTGGGATCCTGGGTTCCCACCACGGCAAATGGTGAAATTTGAATTCATCTGGAATGAAAAGTATAATGATGACCATGAAGCCATTGCCGATTGTCATAAAAACCCATCTGGTTCACTAAGGTCCTTCGGGGAAGGGAATCTGCCGTCCTTACCTGGTCTGGCCTACATGTGACTCCGGACCCACACAACAATGCTTCGCCCCTCAGTTCAAGGGCAATTAGGGATGGGTAACAAATGATGGCCCAGCCCAGCGACGCCCACATCCAAAGAGCGAATAAGAAAAAGTATTGAATGGTGGAGGGGTTGAATTGCCGACCCTTGCTCTTGGTTCCTATAGTCTTATGTTTGTGTCCTAATAAGTCAAATATGATTTCAGAAACTTTTATATGAACCCAGAATACATATTTAATGATATCAATGCCTTCGTTGGGAATGACACACCTTGCTTGCAGAGGGGAAAAAATAGAATTTGGACTTTTTTTTAACATTGCTTTCCTTGTAAAGCAAGAGAAATGGGAGCTTACATTTGGTGCACTTATTCTATCATCCTCACATTAATTTTATATTGCAATTATCAGTAAACAGCCTTCCTTCTTTAAGCTTGGGGGAGTGATTCGGGATGGCACGGTCACACAGTGGTTAGCACTGCTGCCTCACACCTCCAGGGGCCCGGCTTCAATTCCGGCCTCGAGTGGCGGTCTGTGTGGAGTCTGCATGTCCTCCCCGTGTCTGCGTGGGTTTCCTCCGGGTGCTCCGGTTTCCTCCCACAGTCCAAAGATGTGCAGGTTAGGTGGATTGGCCGTGCTAAATTGCCCCTTAGAGTCCAAACGGTTAGGTGAGGTTACTGGGTTATGGGGATCGGGTGGAGGCGTGGCCTTAAGTAGGGTGCTGTTTCCAAGAACCGGTGCAGACTCAATGGGCCGAGTGGCCTCCTTCTGTACTGTAGGGATTCTGTGATTCAACGACCTTGTTGAATCCTGTGAGAGGCCTCTCGTGAGATTTGCGACGCTTGTAATGCCTCACGAGAACCAACGGAATCTCACAAGACGTCGCGATCTGGATCTCGCTCTCGCTGCGCGTGACCCAGATCGGTATATTTAAATGAACCATTCGGTGTTCGCTGGATTCTCCCAGCACTCGGGATGTAACGGGCGCTCCTTGGAGATCTTCGTCAGGATGCCATTTGGAGCTGGTTTCCACAAACGTGGATCAGGGATCACAGACTCAGGGTGGGGTGGGGGGCGGGGGGGGGGTTGCTCCCAGCCATTAGAGACCCCTGGGTGGTCGGGCACAGGGCAAGGTGATACCGTGGGACTCCCGATGGCAGCCTGGCACCTTAGCCCTGCCACCCTGGCACCTTGGCAATGCCATCTTGCTGCTGCCTGGGTGCCAGGCTGGCAGTACCATCGTGTCCAGGTAGCAGATTGACACTGATGGCGATCAGGCCCAGTGGAGCCTTTACAGGTGGAGGAGGGGTGACAGGGTGTTCCCAATGACCTCCTCAAAGTTGGGGTCAGAGGGGTCAAAAACAGGGCGGGAGGACTGAAAGTGTGCAGGGGGGGGGGGGGGGAGAGAAGGATTGGGTCAGTATTTCAAAATGCGAGGTGCATTTCCTGGCGGTGAGTAGAAGCAGGAAATCGCTCAAAGTGCGGCCTCAGGGGGGAGTCACTCCCCTCGGCCAAAAGAACAGCAAAGTGCCGTTCAATATTGGGGTGTTTTTCAGCTCTGCAGCCACCCAGAAACACCCTGCTAAACGCGTGCCAACCAGACATAAACATTGTCTGCTTGAATTGCCCTGAGGTTTCTCATCAACCCTCTTGGGATTAAGCTCAAATCTAGTTGGATTTGTAGCTTCGGATGAGCTGTGGGGTTAGTGAAGTGCCCAATTTAACTCTGCAATCCTCGGAAGAATTGGACTTCACAGGCTGTTGGGGGACAGGGCTTACACTCTGCAAATTTATATCACTGCATGTGTGTCCTGATTGTACATGCTTCACCTGAACCAATTGACTGTTGTTTCTACAACCCTTTGGTTAGATAGTTCTGTTTTTGGTACATTTAGAATCCTTGGCTTAAATATTCCACCCATTCCTGACGATGGGATATTCCGGTCCTGCCAATGGTGACCACCCGTGGTGCAATCCCGAGTGGCAGGAGATGCCAGGAAGGCAAGACACCACATTGAAATTGGCCAACACAATGTTGTAGGCGTCACAGAGATGTAGCTGCAAGGAGATCAAGGCTGGGATCTACATATACAAGGTTAAGGTTGCATTGTGAGTATGGAATGAAGTTAAATCGATGCCAGGGAGCGATATAGCCTCAGAAGGCGTAGAATCTCTGTGGGTAGAGTTGAGGAATCACAAAGGTAAAAAAGACCCTGATGGGAGTTATGTACAGGCCCCCAAGCAGTAGTCAGGGTGTGGGGCAGAATACAAATCAGGAGACAGAAAAGACATGTAAAAAAGGCAATATCACAATAATCTTGGGGGACTTCAATATACAGGTGGACTGGGAAAATCAGGTTGGTAGTGGATCCCAAGAAAAGGAATTTGTGGAATGTCTAAGAGATGGTTATTTGAAGCAGCTTGTGACAAAGCCAACTAGGGAACAGACAATTCTGGATTTGGTGATGTGTAATGAGGCAAATTTGATGAGGGAACTTATGATGAAGGAACCCTTAAAGAGCAGTGACCACAATATGATAGAATTTACCCTGCAGTTTGAGAGGGAGTAGCTGGAATCAGAGGTAACGGTATTACAATTAAATAAGGGTATCTACAAAGACATGAGGGAGGAGCTGGCCAGAGTTGATTGGAGAAGGAGCCTATCAGGGAAGACAGTCTTCACTGTGGAAGACACCAGTGGGATTCCAGAGCTCAAATTGAATTGTTATTCATGACCCAAGTAGGAGGCATTTGGATTAATTTCCTGCATAAAGCACCAAGAGGATAATTTATTATATTGATACACATTACAGCAAGAAGCAAAACAACCAGAAATTGAAATTGAAAAGATATTTTCACATAGAAACAGCAGGATGCTCCATCCCGCTGAACCGCATTTCTGCCCCATCACGCCGGCGGGATGTTCCATTACGCTGGCCAGTCAATCGGGTTTCCCATTGTGGGGCAGCCCACGCTGTCAGGAAACCCCCAGGCTACCAGCAAAACGGAGCATCTCACCGGCGGAGCATCCCGCCCAATATCTTTACTTAATGTCGGAATTTGGCAATGGTCAGCCAACAAGAGATCATTTCCTCAAATTGCAACAAGTGGCATCGACACAAATAATGTTGTGAAGCAGTATGATTGGTCAGCTTCTCTTATCCTGTATGTGTTGGGCAGATATTGCTGGATCAAGGAGGAAGTAAATGATTCATCGCAGATCTTCTGACCGATACAGAGGCACTGAAAACTGTGGAAACCATTGGGAGCATGATTATTACTGCGTTGCTGTTCCTCACTTTGATATCAAGTAAGATTTTCCAATTCTATATTTGGAGTAACAGCTCATGTTTATGTCTGAGAAAAATGGCACGACGTTTCTATTTTTAAAATTCAGTTCGGGGATGTGGGTGCCGCTGGTTATGCCAGCATTTATGGCCCATCCCTAGCTGCCCTTCAGAAAGTGGTGGTGAGCTGCCTTCTTGAACCGCTGCAGTCTGGGTGTAGGTACACCCACTGTGCTGTTCGGGAGGGAGTTCCAACGACAGTGAAGGAACAGCGATCTATTTCCTAGTCAGGATGGTGAGTAACTTGGAGGGGAACCTCCAGGTCGGGGGGGGGGGGGGGGGTGGTTCCCAGGTATCTGCTGCTCTTGTCCTTCTGGATGGTAGTGGTCGTGGATTTGGAAGGTGCGATCTAAGGAACCTTGGTGAGTTACTGAGGTGCATCTTGTAGATGGTACACACGGCTGCCACTGTTCGCGGTGGTCGAGGGTTTGAATGTTTGTGGAAGGGGGAGCAATCAAGCGGGGCTGCTTTGTCCTGGATGATGTTGAGCTTATTGAGTGTTGTTGGAGCTGCGCTCACCCAGACAAGTGGTGAATAAGCCATGGGGACGTCACGGGGTCCAGAGTCGATGTTGAGGACTCCCAGGGCAACTCCCTCCCGACTGCATACCACTGTACCACCACCTCTGCTGGGTCTGTCCTGCCGAATAGACAGGACATTCCCAGAAATGGTAATTGTGCAGTCTGTGACATGGGCTGTAAGATATGATTCTGTGAGTATGACTATATTAGGCTGTTGTTTAGCTAGGCTGTGAAAGAGCTCTCCCAACATTGGCACAAGCCCCCAGATGTTAGTAAGGAGGAACTTGCAGGGTCGGCAGAGCTGGGTTTGCTGTTGTTGTTTCCGGAGCCTGGTTCGGTGTTGGGCAGCTGTCGGGCAGTCCGCCCATTTTTAGCAATATATATATATATATATATATTTAGCAGTATATATATATATATATTTAGCAGTATATATATATATTTAGCAGTATATATATATATATATTTAGCAGTATATATATATATATTTAGCAGTATACATATATATATATTTAGCAGTATATATATATATTTAGCAGTATATATATATTTAGCAGTATATATATATATTTAGCAGTATATATATATATTTAGCAGTATATATATATATTTAGCAGTATATATATATTTAGCAGTATATATATATATATTTAGCAGTATATATATATATTTAGCAGTATATATATATATTTAGCAGTATATATATATATTTAGCAGTATATATATATTTAGCAGTATATATATATATATATTTAGCAGTATATATATATATATATTTAGCAGTATATATATATATATATTTAGCAGTATATATATATATTTAGCAGTATATATATAATTATATTTAGCAGTATACATATATATTTAGCAGTATATATATATTTAGCAGTATATATATATATTTAGCAGTATATATATATATATTTAGCAGTATATATATATTTAGCAGTATATATATATATTTAGCAGTATATATATATATATTTAGCAGTATATATATATATATTTAGCAGTATATATATATTTAGCAGTATATATATATATATTTAGCAGTATATATATATATATTTAGCAGTATATATATATTTAGCAGTATATACATATATATATATTTAGCAGTATATATATATATTTAGCAGTATATATATATATATATTTAGCAGTATATATATATATATTTAGCAGTATATATATATATTTAGCAGTATATATATATATATTTAGCAGTATATATATATATATTTAGCAGTATATATATATATTTAGCAGTATATATATATATTTAGCAGTATATATATATTTAGCAGTATATATATATATATTTAGCAGTATATATATATATATTTAGCAGTATATATATATTTAGCAGTATATATATATATATTTAGCAGTATATATATATATATATTTAGCAGCGTGTCGCGTCTTTTCGTCCGACGTCACTTCGTCCAACGACACTTCGTCCACGACTTTTGGTCCAACGTCTTTTTGTCCGCCCGTCTTTTGGTCCAACGTCACTTCGTCCAATTATCCAATTACAAATTAACTCCGTATAAAACCATTTAATTGATAAAATGCAAGTACAATACAGCAAGTGAATTTAATTCCTAAAATGCAAGTAATTGATAAAATGCAAGTAAAATGTAAGTTGAAAAATGCAGTTAAAAAGTTAAAAAATCTAAAAATGCAGTTAAAAAATCTAAAAGTTTACTAATTACTTAAAATTCCCGAAATTACTTAAAATTGATGTAAATTGTAAATTCCCGAAATTCCCTAAAAGTTAGAGAACTGTACCCGAGAGAGAATAATGGGGAGAGGACAAGATGATTTGATATTCTACAATTCCGACAGACACAGATATAAGTGGGAGTCTAATTGGATTTAGACAATGAGTGCAGTTCTGAAAGAAGCAGATTTAAACTCGATTTTCGTCGAGTGATTAAAACCTCTGGTTGGCAGTGGGTTCTGACATTACAGGTCTGAAATGATCAAATATTCCATCAGATACAATGGCTCTCATCACGCTGGAGCATACATGGGTGAATATCCTGCAGCTTATCTTAATAATGTCTGGAGATCAAGCAGCACAAATGCAGAATTCAACCTCAAGAGGCGAAATAGGTGGAGAGGATCCTTGAGCAGTAACATTGAAAAACTAAATTAAACTATTTGTAATTGGATAATTGGACGAAGTGACGTTGGACCAAAAGACGGGCGGACAAAAAGACGTTGGACCAAAAGACGTGGACGAAGTGTCGTTGGACGAAATGACGTCGGACGAAAAGACATAGCACCATTTAGCAGTATATATATATATATTTTAAGGGCCTAACGGGTGTTTAATCTTTTTTTTCCTTTTAAAGCTCTTTGGGAATTCAAATCAGAGGGGATGGAAGCTAGGGCAGTTACCAGCTCCTCCTGTAGGATGTGGATGGTGATTACACCAGCCGGATGTGCACCCAACTCCAGCTCCTCAGAGACCGCGTTAGGGAACTGGAGCTAGAGCTGGATGAACTTCGGATCATCCGGGAGGCAGAGGGGGTGATAGAGAAGAGTTACAGGGAGGTAGCCACACCCAAGGTGCAGGACAAGAGTAGCTGGGTTACACTCAGGGGAAGGAAAAGGAACAGGCAGACAGTGCAGGGATCCTTCGTGGCCGTTCCCCTTCAAAACAAGTATACCGTTTTGGATGCTGTTGGGGACCTACCGGGGGAAGGCCCAAGCAGCCAGGTCTCCGGCACTGAGCCTGGGTCTGTGGCCCAGAAGGGAAGGGGAAGAATAGAAAAGCAATAGTGATAGGAGCCTCAATGGTTAGGGAAACGGGTAGGAGATTCTGTGGTCGCGAACGAGACTCCCGGAAGGTATGTTGCCTCCCGGGTGCCAGGGTCAGGGATGTCTCGGATTGAGTCTGCAGGATTCTGAAGGGAGAGGGGGAGCAACCAGAAGTCGTAGTACACATAGGCACCAACGACACAGCTAAGAAAAGGGATGAGGATCTAAAAAGGGAGTTAGGTTGGAAGCTAAAGAGCAGGACAAGCAGAGTACTGATCTCAGGATTGCTACCGGTGCCACGTGCAAGTGAGGCAAGGAACAGAGAACGAGTGCAGCTGAACACATGGCTACAGGGCTGGTGCAGGAGGGAAGGCTTCAGATATGTGGATCATTGGGAGATCTTCTGGGGAAGGTGGGACCAGAACATGAAGGACGGATTGCACCTAAACTGGAGGGGGCACCAATATCCTGGGTGGGAGGTTTGCTCGAGCTCTTCGGGAGGGTTTAAACTAGTTTGGCAGGGGGATGGGAACCAGAGCTATGGATCAGAGGATAGGGTAGCTGTTGAATGGGCTGAAATAGTATGCAGCAAGTCTGTGAGGAAGGATAGACAGTTGATAGGGCAAAGTTGCACTCAGTGGAATGGGTTAAAGTGTGTCTGTTTCAATGTAAGAAGTGTCAGGAATAAGGGAGATGAACTCAGAGCATGGATCAGTACTTGGAACTATGATGTGGCCATTACGGAGACATGGATTTCACAGCGGCTAGAATAGTTGTTCGATGTTTTGTGGTTTAGATGTTTTAAGAAGAATAGAGAGGGAGGTAAAAGAGGAGGGGGAGTGGCACTGTGAATTCGGGAGTGCACCACACTGCAGAAAATGTGGTAGTGGAGGAAGGTTTGTCTTCTGAGTCAGTATGGGTGGAAGTCAGAAACAAGAGAGGAGCAGTCACTTTATTGGGAGTTTTCTATAGACCCCCCAATAGCAGCAGTGAGATGGAGGAACAGAACTATCTGACCAAAGGATTGTAGAAACAGCAGTCAATTGGTTAAGATGAGGCAGCTACAATCAGGACACACATGCAGTAACATAAATTTGCAGAGTGTAAGTCCTGTCGCCCAACAGACTGGGAAGTCCAATTCTGTCCAGGATTGCAGAGTTAAACTTCCTTTTTCATTTTTTTCCAATTAAGGGGCAATTTAGCGAGGCCAATCCACCTACCCTGCACATCTTTGAGTTGTGGGGGCGAAACCCACGCAAACACGGGGAGAATGTGTAAACTCCACACGGACAGTGACCCGGAGCCGGGATCGAACCTGGGTCCTCAGCGCCCTGAGGCCACAGGGCTAACCCACTGCGCCACCGTGCTGCCCCTTGATTGCAGAGTTAAGATGGACACTCCACTAACCCCACAGCTCATCCGAAGCTACAAATCCAACTAGATTTGAGCTTCATCCCAAGAGGGTTGATGAGAAACCTCAGGGCAATTCAAGCAGACAATATTTATGTCTGGTTGGCACGCGTTTAGCAGGGTGTTTCTGGGTGGCTGCAGAGCTGAAAAACACCCCAATATTGAACGGCACTTTGCTGTTCTTTTGGCCGAGGGGAGTGACTCCCCCCTGAGGCTGCACTTTGAGCGATTTCCTGCTTCTGCTCACCGGCAGGAAATGCACCTCGCATTTTGAAATACTGACCCAATCCTTCTGCCCCCCCCCCCTTGCACACTTTCAGCCCTCCCCCCCCCCCTCCTTTTCACCCTTCTGACCCCAACCTTGGGGAGGTCATTGGGAACACCCTGTCACCCCTCCTCCACCTGGTAAGGCTCCACTGGGCCTGATCGCCATCAGTGTCAATCTGCTACCTGGACACGATGGTACTGCCAGCCTGGCACCCAGGCAGCGGCAAGATGGCACTGCCAAGGTGCCAGGGTGGGAGGGTCAAGGTGACAGGCTGGCACAGGGAGTTCCAGGGTATCACCCTGCCCTGCCCCCAACCACCCAGGGGTCTCTAATGGCTGGGAGCAGCCACCCACCCCCCCCTCCCCTCCCCCCCCCCCCCCCCCCCCCCCCACCCCCACCACCCTGTTTGGGTCTGTTTTGCCTGATCCATGTTTCTGGAAACCAGCTCTAAATGGCGTCCTGACGAAGATCTCCCAGGAGTGACCGTTACATCCCAAGTGCTGGGAGACTCCGGCGATTGCCTAATGGCTAATTTAAATATACCGATCTGGGTCACGCGCAGCGAGAGCGAGATCCAGATCGCGACGTCTCGTGAGATTCCGTTGTTTCCAGCGTCGCAAATCTCACGAGGGGCCTCTCGCAGGATTCAACGGCCTTTTTGGGCCCAACGAAGCCGTTGAATCACAGAAGCCCTACAGTGCAGAGGGAGGCCATTCGGCCCATTGACTCTGCACCGGTTCTTGGAAACAGCACCCTACTTAGGGCCACGCCTCCACCCTATCCCCACAACCCAGTATCTCACCTAACCTTTTGGACACTAAGGGGCAATGTAGCACGGCCAATCCACCTAATCTGCACATCTTTGGACTGTGGGAGGGAACCGGAGCACCCGAAGGAAACCCACGCAGACACGGGGAGAATGTGGCAAACTCCACAGAGACAGTCACCCGAGGCCGGAATTGAACCCGAGCCCCTGGAGATGTGAGGCAGCAGTGCTAACCACTGTGCGGCTGTGCCATCCCGAATCACTCCCCCAAGCTTAAAGAAGCTGATAATTGCAATATAAAGTTAATGTGAGGATGATTTTTGAATTTTAAATCGGAGTAATAAATACAAAGTGAGGAGTTATGTTAACCCTTCACTACTCACTGGTTAGGTCACTGGTTAGGTACTGTGTTCAACTCTGGGCAACACACTTGAGGGAGGAGGTCAAGCCCCTGGCGAGGGCACAGGGCAGATTTACCAGGATGATACCAGGGATGTGGCAGTTTGGATTTGTGGGCAGATTGGAGAAATTGGGATTATTGTCCTTAGAGCAGAAAAGATAAAAGGGAAAAAAGTATTGAAATTGAGGAAGGGTCTCATGCAGCAAGTGGAGAGTAATTATTTCCTCTGCTGGTGGATTGGTAACAAGAGATCATAGAGTTAAAATAGTTGGGAGAAAAAACAGTGGGTAAATGAGGAGACGTTATTTCACACATTAGGCTGTTACCATCTGGAAAACACCAACTGGAATAATCATGGAATGTGATTCCAGAGGAACTTTCCAAAGGCTGATGGACATACATTTGAAGGGGACCAATGTGCAGGGTTTCGGGGGGGGGGGGCTGGGGTGTGGGATTAAATTGGACAATAAATGTTCTAAGAGCTGGCACAGACATGACGGGCCGAATGGCCTCCTTCTCTGCTTTAAGGTTCTTGAGACCGGTCCCACTCAGGATTTGTGTGTGTCCCCTTGTGAAAGGATTGTCTAAAATTGATTGTTGGGATATTTCCAGCTTTCTTAAAACATGTTTCACCCAACAGCTTCACAGACACAGACGGCTCCGATAGTGATGAGAGCTGCAGTGGGAGAAACCATCACAGTGGGATGTCTACAGGGAGAAAGGTACAAAGGAAACTCTGCAATCTGGTGGTGCAGGACAACTTCGGGAACTCGGTGCAATCATATATCGAGCATTGATGGGCACAAAGTCAGAAATGATTATCGAGGAACATCAATTGCTAATACAAATGGCAAGATTTCAGTAACCATACGACACCTTCAAGAGATAGAAACAGGAGCATACTGCTGTGGACTAGAAGATACCGGCTCATTCAATATTTCAGATGTTATATTGCTGAAGGTTTTCACAGGTAAGAATGTTTCAGAAGATTGATTCTAGCGTTGATAATGTGGTTGGGCTGCAGTAACACTGCTGCTGTGTGAGCTCAGACTATGAAAGGATTATCACAGTTCCTTATGTGCAAGTAAAGGCCTCCCATCCTCCCATTTCTATCCATTTCCATTAACCTCTCTAAACATAGGATAAAAGCAAATTACTGCGGATGCTGGAATCTGAAACGAAAGAGAAAATGCTGGAAAATCTCAGCAGGTCTGGCAGCATCTGTAGGGAGAGAAAAGAGCAAACGTTTCGAGTCCGATGACTCTTTGTCAAAGCTAAAAGACAGAGAAAGTGGGAAATATTTATACTGTGGAGTGAGAATGAAAGATGAGCCACAGCTACAGAAACCGAGGGAAACTGGGTGCTAATAGCCACAGAAACCAAGGGGAAAGATGGCAGTCCACAGAGAGAACAAAAGGTGTGAAAGGCCAAACAGCAGAAAAACTAACATCAGAGGCTAAACTGTGACAGATGGAGATGTGGGGGGGATGGGAAGGGGGAAGCAAAGGGGAGAAGGGATAAGGAAAGGTTGATAAGATGGGGCGGGGAGTTAAATATATATTAGGAAAGACAAGAAAGAAAGAAATGGTAAGAGATAGTTGAAATGAAATGGGATGAAAAGCATAATCCTCCGCCATTTTTGCCATCTCCAGCGTGATGCCACCACCAAGCACGTCTTCCCTTCACTCCCTCTGTCAGCGTTCCGCAGAGACCGTTCGCTCCGAGATAATCTGGCCCACTCCTCCACCCAACACCTCTCCCATCACCCATGGCACCTTCCCATGCAATCGCAGGAGGTGTAACACCTGGCCCTTTACCTCTTCCATGCTTAACATCCCAGGCCCAAAACATTCATTCCAGGTTAAGCAGCGTTTCACTTGCATCTCTTCCAATTTGGTCTATTGCATTCGCTGCTCCCAATGTGGTCTCCTCTATATCGGAGAGACTAAACGCAGACTGGGTGATCGCTTTGCTGAGCATCTTCAGTCTGTGCGTATTCAGGACCCTGACCTTCCCGTTGCTTGCCATTTTAACACAAGACCCTGCCCCCATGCCCACATGTCTGTCCTTGGCCTGCTGCAATGTTCCAGTGAAGCTCAATGCAAACTGGAGAAACAACATCTCATCTTCCGGTTAGGCACGCTACAGCCTTCTGGTCTCAACATCGAATTCAACAACTTCAGATGATTAGCTCTACCCCACCTCGACCCATTTTGTTTTCATCCCATTTCATTTCAACTGTCTCGTAACATTTCTGTCTCACACCATTTCTTGTTAGGTGAATTGGACGTTCTGAATTCTCCCTCTGTGTACCCGAACAGGCACCAGAATGTGGTGACTAGGGGATTTTCACAGTAACTTGATTGCAGTGTTAATGTAAGCCAACTTGTGACAATAAGGATTAATTTATTAATAAATTAATCAATATTAAAGATGCGTGCCAGTGGTGTGGGAACCTTGTCAGCAATGGGGTGGGGGTGAGGGGCCTTGCCAGTGGTCCTGGGTGGGGGGAGGTGGGGGTCTTGCCAGCGATTTGTGAGGGAGCTGCATCAATATTGTGAAATGGGGGGGGGGCCGAATACCTGTCAGAGAGATTAGGCCCCACCCCTCTCAAGCCCAAAGTATGGGTGGCATGTTGGCACAGTGGTGGCTCAGCTCCAGGGATCTGGGCCCATTTCTGGCCTCAGGAGACAGTCTGTGCGGAGTTTGCACGTTGTCCCCAATGGGCTGAATGGCTTCCTTCTGCACTGTAATTTCTATGGTACTATGTAAAGCCCAATCCTGTGAATAAAACATTCTAAATCCCATTCAATGGTTTTCCTGCTGGAAAGATTCTGGGGTTTTTAAACAGGAGAATTATGGCCCATATTTCTGAATTTCTATTCCTTCAATCAGCCGAAATCTGAGCTAACTTTAGAGGAAGCAGCTTCTATATTAACATATCTTTTTGAGCTAGTTTTTTATGTTTTTCCTCATAACTTACAACTAATACAGTACATCCCCTTGCCCCCCCCCTGCCATCTCACCCCCGCTACCTCAGATTGCAGCATTTGTCTTCCCCTTCTGCCCCTCTGGAGTCATTTTCTGCCAACTGTCCCCACAATTCCACCCCCCCCCCCCCCACCCCCCGCCCACACTCCTGGATTACATCAGGTTTCTTCCTTCATATTCCCCCCCTCCCCTTCTCCTCCTGCCTCCCTCTCCTCCACCCCCCCCCCTCTTTGACTCTCCATCCCCCATTATCCGCCCATCTTTCCACCTTTTTTCCCTACTCATTCCCTCCCTGCCTTCTCTGTTGCTCCGTCTCTTCCCACCACCCTCCCAGCCCTGAGCATGCAGGTCGCAGGGAAGGCCGGAACTAGAAATGACCCAGGTGTCCAGCTCTACTGCACGTAGTGTACTGGACGTCAATGGGCCGGGGACAGGGGGGACAGGGGGGAGGAGGGGGGGGGGGGGGGGGGGGTGACCATCAGAGATGCAGAGACGAGATTGGCGAGATGGGGGTGGGGGAACAACCAGGCCACCGAAACTCACTCCTATTGTCCTGAGCCCTCATAATTTCTTCCCAGTTCGACAATTAATAGATTACTAAAATGGATTAAGTGCTGATGGGATATAATAATAATAATCTTTATTATTGTCACAAGTAGGCTTACGATAACACTGCAATGAAGTTACAGTGAAAATTCCCCTAGTCGCCACATTCCGGCGCCTGTTCGGGTACAAGGAGGGAGAATTCAGAATGTCCAAATTCCCTAACAGCCCCTCTTTCGGGACTTGTGGGAGGAAAGCGGAGCACCCGGAGCACGCAGACACGGGGAGAACGTGCAGACTCTGCACAGACAGTGACCCAAGCTGGGAATCGAACCTGGGACCCTGGCGTCATGAAGCCACTGTGCTAATCACTGTGCTACCGTGCTGCTGACTTCCCACTTATTAATTAATAATAATAGTAACGCCTGCTGTCTTTCATCACATCTGACATCAAAGTTGGCAAAATACTGCTGACGGCATGAAAAACCCTTCCCAAATTAGAACACGATGTCATTGAATCATAGAATTTACAGCGCAGAAGGAACATCTGACCATTTTCTTTAGTATAAAAGCAGTTCAGCAGTTAATCTCAGACCCAATGGTTCTGGCGATGAAAACTGAAACTCCATTTGACCTACAAGTAACAAACTCACATTGTTTGTATATTTTTAGTGTTTATCCAAAGCGATGCTCAGTTTGTGTCCAACAGGCCTGGAGTTGGGGTCCCTTCATCCACTTTAAAAATTCACCCACCCGAACGTTCTGAGCAATTTCACTGCAGCTACAGAAATAGAAATGGTTCACTAAACGTAGACCCACACACCTCTGAAATATTAAATTAAAGGTTTAGAACGAGCAGGAATTGAACGCAGGAGCCTTCAATGATTACAGTGCATGTTACACTATAATCCAGTCCGTACATTAAAAACAGAAAATATTTCTGACATTTTCAACATTTGGCTGGTTTATTATATTTTGAGCAATATAAAGATGCTCAGTTTTTCAGCATTTTGAACTTTTATTGATTGTGTTTCTCATTTATCAACAGGTACATGGGAGCCAATTGTATCAGAGATCAGTGGTGTTGTGGGAAATGTCGCCACTGTACCATGTCTGTACACGGAGGAGGAGAATTACTATAAGAAATTCCTGTGTAAAGTAACCTCTATAAATAAATGCACCATTATTGCCAGCTCTGATGGGGCTGTAACCAATCTGCAAAATGGGAGTGTTTCAATCACTATTAATAATTCTCATAATTTTGCTGTTACCCTGGGCAACATTAATAAAGCTGATGAAGGAGAGTACTGGTGTGGAGCAGTGACAGTAAAGAACATAAAGATCGTCCAGGTAAAACATCTGACAACTGCTGAAGGTAAGGTTCAATATAAAATTATTATCATTCAATCAGTGTTGAATTAAACTCACAAAACAATAACAATTGGTCAATGCTTAGTTCTTTATTTACACAACCCTACTTCATCTCAACCTTTCAGCCCATCCTTCTCTTACTTTCCCCCTCGCTAAGATTAGCTCAATTTCCCCCGAAGAGCATCTATGAAATTTGTCACAATTACACCTTGTGGTACAGGTAGAACGTCTCAGATCCGCTGACCAAAAAAACAACAGTGTCCGTCCACAAACCAGACATTTTTAGGATGCTCAAGGCACCAATTTTAACTGATTGAAATTTTTAAAAACGCGCTGGACAACTCGGCTAGGAGCCACGTTGGCACGATGTGGCTCCAGACTAGATACTGGCTTCACCATCCACTCTATCCGCCGCTCCATATGATCCTTACACCAGCTGACCCAGCCTCACATGAACCACCCGTGGCCTGGACTGCCCACCCTGCACCCCAGCAAGATCTGAAAGCCATGACTGGATTGGAGGTACTGTCCCTAGTTCCACATTTAACAAGTTCCGGCTTCTATCAGCTCTCTGGGTATAGTGTCCAAAACTTTCACTAATACTACAAGAAAATGTTGATATTAAAAATATGTTGAAAGTTTGTGCAATACCTCACAGATTATTGTCCTTCCAACACTATAAGCTCTTTGTGAAGGCCCCTCAGAATCTACCTTTTCCTCAGCTTTCGTGTCAGTCAAGGACAAAGACGTCCTCTCAAAAATCATTGTTCATTCATCCTGTGTTTGACTAATTGGCTTAAGAAAACTTAATCAGCAAGTGTCCAGGAAAAACGTAACATTTTCCTACCCTTCTGGCCACCCACTCCCACCATTTCGCTGCTCACAATACCCAGGTTCACTTTCCATAAATACAGTACGTTGAAGATAATAATTGTGGTAGTTGGCAGTTATTCATCAAATTATTCATACATGTTTATTTCTGACAATAGGAAGACCAAATGGTTCCAACGATACCTCAAGGTAAGATTTTAAATTGCAACTTCTAAATATCAGTTTTGTGCCACCCTCATTGAAGCCACGGTTGTTAGATAATCCTGCTTTCCTCACAGGTCATGATGAGCAATGCAATGTTATTAAATTACTATAATCCACGCAACCACCATATTGATGCCATATATTTCCTCATAATTCTGCCATTGATTGTCTTCCCATTTAATACACACATATCGAAGCCAGGGAGTGACGTTTTTCAGACCTTGGCAGTAATCATTCGGTGCGATAATATGAGAGAGTGACATTAACACTTTCTGCTGATTCCTTCCCTTACGGAACATCCGACACCCCAGCCCAGCGTTTATTCATTCACGAGATGTCGATGCTGCTGAAAAACCCTCATTCATTGCCCATCCCTCGTTGCCCTTGATAAAGTATTGGTAAGCCACCACCTTGAACCACTGCTGTCCATGTGATGTCGATACACCCACCGGTGTTGTTCGGTGGAGAGGGTTTTGACGCAGAAAAGGTGAAGGAATCATGATCCACTTACAGGTCAAGTTAGTGTGGTAGTTAAGAAGGTGAATTTGAGGTGGTGCTGCTTTACCTGTTGGCCTTGTCTTTCCAACTGGTGATGGTCACAGGTTTGGAAGGTGTTACTGGAGAAGCCTTCGAAAGTTGCTGTCATGCATCCTCAACAGAGAGATGCAGTCTCACCAGAACACAGCTCGTCTCTGCGCAATTCCTGTTAGAGATATTTTCCCTGTGTGTACAAAGCCCAAAACTCCGAGGCGTGACTACACTTTGAAAATCACCCCATAGCTCGGACAAACTGTCACTCCGTTCATTATAATTTTGCAGAATTGTTTTGACATTATTGATGGTCATGTTGCATAAACTGTGAGTTAAATTATTTTGTACTGTATTAATTATAATTCCTTGTTTAATCAGAGAGGTTCTGCTGAAGATATGGACTATATTCCGTTGGCTGCTCTTTGCGGCTATGGCTGTTTGCTCCGCTTCAGTCACATGCTACGCACATTTTGCAAAAGGGCCAGGTATAAAATATGAAATCTATTTGCTCTAATATTTACAGATATTTTACTTCAGCCTAAAAGCTCAGGCACTTTGAAAGTTGCCAAGAAAAGCAACGCATAATCCACAAGAAAATAAGTTCTCCCTGTGAAATTTTAACAAGGGAGCCATTCGAGTGTGGTAACAATGACCTTTGGGGTGAATTTTAAACTCGTTAACAGAAAGGATAAAAATGTTAGTTCATCAGGAGATTTCATTTTTACGCGGGAGCGCAAGGTGGGGAAAATTTAAGTCGGCAGTCAAGGCAAAGCACTGTTTAATTAAATTATTTATTTATAATGCATGCCTGTGTACAAAGGCGGCCTTGAACATGGGTAAAGGAGGATCAATAGTGCCCCTGAGGGCAGCACGGTGGTGCATTGGGTCCCAGGTTCGATCCCGGCTCTGGGTCACTGTACGTGTGGAGTTTGCACATTCTCCCCGTGTTTGCGTGGGTTTCGCCCCCACAACCCAAAGATGTGCAGGGTAGGTGGATTGGCCACACTAAATTGCCCCTTAATTGGAAAAAATGAATTGGGTACTCTAAATTTATTTTTAAAAAACAGTGCCCCTGGACCAGGCACAGCATTGCATTGTATAATCTGGAACCCATGATGTGCCCCAGAGCTGTGGGCACCAGATGTAAAATAGAGAGCTTCCCTGAACCCAGGAAATTGGAGCGAGATCACAGTGCGAGGTTATGGCAAACAAACCTCAGCACTTACATCAGAATATCTCCATCCGCACTCTCACCTATTTTATCACCAGTATCGCTTGAAGTATTTGCCTTACAGAAAAAAGTGAATCCATCCGTTTTCCTCATTCCGATTGTTTAAATTCATTTGTTATACAGTTCTGCAGGCCAGCAAATGATCGTTTCTGTGGAAACATCAGCCAGAGAACACCAATGGGATCAGAGCTGCACTCGAAGACCGGCCAGAAGGTTGACTAATACCTACACGAATGACCAGAATATTTTCACCTTGCTTTTAGAAGTTACTTTCCCATATTGCAGTGTTTTATACTTTATGACAATCTGAAAAGCTTTGTAAAGTCTTCACAAATTGTGCGAGCTGCTTTGATTATAATAAAAACAACTAGATGATAAACTTTGTTGATTTTTTTTGACATTAAGGAGCAGTGGATGCCGGAACACTAAAGAAATTTGAGGAGGAGATAACCAGGTTTTTAATTAGTGGTGGGATGAAGTATTATGGGAATGGGCAGGATGGTGGGAGATCAGGCCTGGACGAGATCAGCCAAGATTGTTAGGGAGGCGATGGTACAGTAGTGTTGTCATTAGACCAGTAATCCAGAGGTGCGGGATCCTAGTTCAAATCCCACCTTGGCAGATGGTGAAATTTCAATTCAATAAAAAAATCTGGAATGAAAAGTAGAATGATGACCATTGCCGATTGTCGTAAAAACCCATCTAGTTCACTAAGGTCTTTCAGGAAAGGGAATCAGCCGTCCTTACCGGTCTGGCCGAAATGTGACTCCAGATACACACAACAATCCTTCGCCCCTCAGTTCAAGGGCAATTAGGGATGGGTAACAAATGCTGGCCCAGCCCAGCGACGCCCACATCCAAAGAGCGAATTTTAAAAAGTATTGAATGGCGGAGCAGGGCCGAGGGTTTGAAATGCTGACTCCTGCTCCTGGTTCCTATGGTCTTACGTTTGTGTCCTTATAAGTAAAATGCGATTTCAGAAATTTTTATATGAACCCAGAATTCATATTTAATGATATTACTAGGGAATTACTAAACCCAAGGTCACTCTGAGTTGGAAGGTTGTGAATGAGTTTTGTTGTCCAGCAGCTACAATAGCTGATCCTCTCGCTTCGGAATCTCTTTGTCCAGCCACATGACTTTTAAAGTTCTGCAAGAGGGAATTATTTTGTGCTCACCCAACAGGATTACTTCTCTTAATCCCTCATTCATGTGGCCAATTGTGAGTGTTCACACCCACCAGTCAAATGCTAGCTGTTTAATTCTTTCTAATTCAAGGAAGGTTAAGTGGGCTTTTTGCAAGAATTCCTAAATCCCATAGATACATAGATGATAGGAGCAGGAGGGGGCCTTTTCGCCCTGCGAGCCTGCTCCGCCATTCATCACAATCATGGCTGATCATCCAACTCAATAGCCTAATCCTGCTTTCTCCCCATGGCCTTTGATCCCATTCTCCCCAAGTGCTGTATCCAGCCACCTCTTGAATATATTCAATGTTTCAGCATCAACTACTTCCTGTGGTAATGAATTCCACAGGCTCACCACTCTTTGGGTGAAGAAGTGTCTCCTCATCTCTGTCCGAAATGGTTTACCCAGAATCCTCAGGCTATGACCCCTGTTTCTGGACACACCCATCATTGGTAACATCTGAGGGTTGGGGGGTGGGGTGTGTGCAGAGTGCCACCCCCCCCCCCAACAGCCTCCTGCCTTCCTGAGTACGAGGGGCTGAGGCCATGACTGCAGAACAAGTTAATGGAACCCTTCCCGCCACCTCCGTCAGCTTCCCACACAACTCCTGGGAGACATCGGGGGGTTTATAACGCTGTGGTAGTATGACTACTGGTACTCCGGTACCTAGCAATGCCGAGACACCATTAGTGGAGACGGCTCGCTGCTCATTGGTATGTAACACTAGTCACCCATTGGTTAGAACTGTAAGGTAGCTCCGCCCTGTAAGGCGGGGTATAAGAGCCCGTGTATTCCCCACAGCTTCCTTTCTGTACCTGAGCTGCTGGGGAAACATCTTGTGTATTAAAGCCTTCAGTTCGGACTACAACCTGGCTTCTGTGGTCAATTAATAGTGCATCAATTTAATAGACAAGATTTTAACGGATGGAGGTCCGCATCAAGCCGGAGTGTCGACAACTTAGCCCCCATGCGACTAACGCAGCAGCAACCTTTAAGCACTGGTTAGCATGTTTTAACGGCTACCTCGGCACGGCAGAAAGCACACCTACGAGGGAGCAGAAACTGCAGATCTTGCACTCGAGAGTGGGCCTGGACATCTATAGGCTCATCAAGGACGCTACTGACCGGGCGTTAATTTATTGCTTCTCTTTTGTATTTACGGCAGTGGGGGGGGGGGGGGGGGGGGGGGGGGAGTTCTGTTTTTTTTTGTTCTTAGAATTTTCGGTTATTGTTTTCAATTTTGTGAAAATGTGAAAATTTGAATAAAAATTAATTTTTTTTAAAAAAGGACGCTACTGACTACGATTCCGCAATGGAACTACACAAAGGACATTATATCCACCCAGTAAACCAAGCCTACGCCCGGCACCTGCAGGCAACGAGGCGGCAGAGCCCTGGTGAGTCACTAGACAAGTTCTATCGTGCGCTCCTCGTGCTACGGAGAAACTGCAGCTTCCCACAGGTTTCGGCTAACGAACATACTGAATTATTGATCTGGGACGCTTTTGTTGCGGGTATGCAGTCCCCACAAATCCACCAGAGACTGCTCGTGAAAGAAACTCTGGGCCTCAAGGAGGCACAGGCCTCGCCGACTCGCTGGGTGTGGCCTCCCAAAACACCCACGGCTACGTCCCCGACCGCGCGCCGGCCCCCTGGGCAGTGTGGAATTCCCCCTCAGTGGACTCTGAATCGCCTGAGGCCTGCGCTGCGAGACACCCCAGCAACCCCGCTGGGCCCCGTTGTTGTTTCTGCGGGCAAGCGAAACACCCCCGACAGCGCTGCCCAGCCCGTTCGGCAACGTGTAAGGGGTGCGGCAAAAAGGGCCATTTCATGGCGGTCTGCCCGGCCCGGGCGGTCGCTGCGGTCCCGGGCGGCGAGTGCGGATCGCGGCTCCAACCCTCTCCACGGGTACCATGCGGCCCATGAATATCGCCATCTTCCTCCCTCAGCGCCACGTGGGGCCTCCGGGCGCTGCCATCTTGCTCCGCAGACGCCACGTGCGGGGGGATGGGCGCCGCAATTTTGTCCACCCTCAGCCATGCGCGACCAGTGGGCGCCGCCATCTTGGACCGGCTCCAAGGACCTCAGAGCGGGTGACCACACACCGCCCGATGATGACTCTGAACTCCTGCCACAGCTGGCACCGGTGACCCGGGACCAGTCTCGACCCTGCACTCTTTCCACAGCAACGACAATGGTATTGATCAACGGGCACGAGACGTCCTGTCTGCTCGACTCTGGGAGCACGGAGAGCTTTATACATCCTGAGACAGTAAGGCGCTGTTCTCTTCCTGTCCACCCCGTCAATCAAAAATCTCCCCGGCCTCTGGCTCCCATTCAGTTGAAATAAAAGGGTATTGTGTAGCGAACCTCACGGTCCAGGGAAGCGAGTTCAAGAATTACAGGCTCTACGTCCTCCCCTACCTCTACGCGGCCACACTCCTAGGGTTGGATTTTCAGTGTAATCTTCAGAGGCTAACGTTTAAATTCGGCGGCCCTACACCCCCTCTCACTGTCTGCAGCCTCGCGACCCTCAAGGTCGACCCCCCCCCTCCCTATTAGCAAACCTCAGCCCGGATTGCCACCCCGTCACTCCAGCAGTAGACGGTACAGTGCCCAGGACCTGACGTTCATCAGGACCGAGGTCCAGCGGCCTCTGAGGGAAGGGGTCATCGAAGCCAGCAACAGCCCCTGGAGAGCTCAAGTTGTGGTGGTAAAGACCGGGGACAAGAACAGGATGGTCATCGATTACAGCCAGATCATCAACAGGTTTACGCAACTGAATGCGTACCCCCTACCCCGTATATCCGACCTGGTCAACAGGATCGGGCAGTAGAAGGTCTTCTCCACGGTAGACCTAAAGTCCGCCTGCCACCAGCTCCCCATCCGCGCGAGTGATCGCAGGTATACTGCGCTCGAGGCGGATGGGCGATTCTACCACTTCTTAAGGGTTCCCTTCGGTGTCACAAACGGGATCTCAGTCTTTCAGCGAGAAATGGACCGAATGGTCGACCAATACGGTTTATGGGCAACATTCCCGTATCTCAATAATGTCACCATCTGCGGCCACGATCAGCAGGACCACGACACCAACCTCCGCAAATTCCTCCAGACTGCAAAACTCCTGAACCTAACGTATAACAAGGATAAATACGTGTTTGGCACCGACCGTCTAGCCATCCTCGGCTACGTAGTGCGAAATGGAGTGATAGGCCCCGACCCGGAACACATGCGCCCCCTTATGGAGTTCCCCCTCCCTCACTGCTCCAAGGCCCTGAAGCGCTGCCTCGGGTTCTTCTCTTACTACGCCCAGTGGGTCCCCAACTACGCCGACAAAGCCCGTCCTCTTATCCAAACAACTACTTTCCCCCTGTCGAGGGAGGCCCGCCAGGCCTTCAGCCGCATCAAAGCGGATATCGCAAAGGCCACGATGCGCGCCATCGACGAGTCCCTCCCCTTCCAAGTCGAGAGCGACGCGTCTGACGTGGCTCTGGCGGCCACCCTCAACCAAGCGGGCAGACCCGTGGCCTTCTTCTCGCGTACCCTCCATGCTTCCGAAATCCGCCACTCCTTGGTCGAGAAGGAAGCACAGGCCATAGTAGAAGCTGTGCGACATTGGAGGCATTACCTGGCCGGCTGGAGGCTTACCTCCTCACGGACCAACGGTCGGTAGCTTTCATGTTCGACAATGTACAGCCGGGCAAGATAAAGAACGATAAGATCTTGCGGTGGAGGATCGAATTATCCACCTATAACTACGAGATCCTGTATTGTCCCAGGAAGCGAAACGAGCCTCCCGATGCCCTGTCCCGCGGCACATGTGCCAAAGCACAAGTGGACCGCCTCCGAGCCCTTCACGAGGACCTCTGCCACCCCAGGGTCACTCGTTTCTTCCATTTCGTAAAGACCCGCAACCTGCCCTACTCCATCGAGGAGGTCAGAACAGTCACTAGGAACTTCCACATCTGCACGGAGTGCAAGCTGCACTTCTACCGTCCAGAGAAAGCGCATCTGATAAAGGCTTCCCATCCCTTTGAACTCCTCAGCATGGACTTCAAAGGACCCCTCCCCTCTACCAACCGCAACACGTACTTCCTCAACGTGATGACGAGTACTCCTGCTTCCCGTTCGCCATCCCCTGCCCCGACATGACCACAACCACAATCATCAAAGCAGTCCACAGCATTTTTTCCCTGTTCGGACTACCCGCCTACATACACAGTGATAGGGGGTCCTCCTTTATGAGTGACGAACTGCGTCAATTCCTGCTTAGCAAGGCAATTGCCTCGAGCAGGACGACCAATTACAATCCCCGGGGTAACGGACAGGTTGAGAGGGAGAACGGAACAGTCGGGAAGACCATCCTACTGGCCCTACGGTCCAGAAATCTCCCGGTACCCCGCTGGCAGGAGGTCCTCCCAGACGCCCTCCACTCCATCCGGTCTCTGCTCTGCACTGCAACTAACCAAACACCTTACGAACGTCTCCTTGTCTTCCCTAGGAAGTCCTCCTCAGGGACCTCGCTCCCGACCTGGTTGGCAGCCCCCGGGCCCATCCTGCTCCGGAAACACGCGCGGGCACACAAGTCGGACCCGTTTTTCGAAAGGGTCCTCTACTCCATGCTAACCCCCAGTACGTGTACGTGGAGTACCCCGACGGCCGACAAGACACGGTCTCCCTATGGGACCTGGCGCCCGCTGGATCCCCTCCCTTGCCCTCGACGCCAGCCCCACCTTCCCCCCCACCGGCGCACCTCACTGTCGCCCCCTGCCTTGGACAACCGGTTTTCCCACTGGCCCTGCCTGGAACCCCCCCACCCCCCCTCCCCCCACCCCCCGCCCACGACTGCACTCTACAGACGCTCCCTTCCCTGGTCAGTCAACCTCCCCACCAGCGCCATCTAGAGGTCTGGATGCCGCCTCCCCGGGTCGGCCACCCTCACCAGCGCCATCTAGGGGTCTTGAAGCCGCTATGGGGACTGGATCCACGCTCCCGGAGTCACAAACGCCTGCACCTACTTTACACTGGTTTAGGTACAACAGTTATACAATTTTCCAAAATTCAGTACCCACCCCAGTTGGACTATATCCAATCCTTGTATCTGTCAATTTTATCTTCACCAATGAAGTTTATTTTAGGCAGCATGGTGACTGCGTGATCAGCTCATGATTTAGCCCCATCCTGTTCCCTGGCCTCTGTCATTTTCATATCCATGTTCCTTTGCTCCCCCCTGTCCCATGTCGCTTATCTCAATCAGTCCCTGCCCAGCTGATTCTTCGTTCTGGGTGCAGGGTGTTGAAGCTGGTTCCTCTTTGTGCCATGGCCTGTCTGAGCGCAGGATGTTGGGCCACTGATAAGAAGTATTCACTGAGCTGACTGTGTTACTGCTGGCCACACTATTCCTGTCTAATTCTGCCTATCTTGAGAACTCGGTCACGTTAGCTTAAATCCCATCATACATCCCGCCCACTACTTATTAGCCAGAGTTTAAATGCCTGTCACTGCTATGTTCTACATGTTTAATGGTTAATAATGATTACTGGGGATACGTTCGATGATTAATCTCAATTCTTAACAAGTTAATTTATGTAGAATTATTCTAGTGTTATCCTAGCAATCCGGTTTTAAGGGGTCATACCTCAGGACACCCCCCTTCACTGCTGCTGCTGCTGCTGGTGGAGCTGCTGGTGCTGCTGGTGGAGCTGCTGTTTCTGCTGCTGGTGGAGCTGCTGCTTCTGCTGCTGCTGCTGCTGCTGCTGGTGGAGCTGCTGGTTCTGCTGCTGCTGCTGGTGGACCTGCAGGTTCTGCTGCTGCTGCTGGTGGAGCTGCTGGTTCTGCTGCTGCTGCTGGTGGAGCTGCTGGTTCTGCTGCTGCTGCTGCTGGTGGAGCTGCTGTTTCTGCTGCTGGTGTTGGCAGAGCTGCTGCTTGTGTTCTGGTGCTGCTGCTGGAGCTGCTGGTGGAGCTGCTGGAGCTGCTGGTGGAGCTGCTGGTTCTGCTGCTGGAGCTGCTGGTGCTGGCAGTGCTGCTGTTTGTGTTTTCAAATGGATTTGTCAGTTCAGGTAAAATGACAGAGAATAGCACAAGGACTGCAAGATACCCAACCATCATTGAGCAGGGATGAAACCTAAATATCCAATGAGGGCAGCACGGTAGCATTGTAGATAGCACAATCGCTTCACAGCTCCAGGGTCCCAGGTTCGATTCCTGCTTGGGTCACTGTCTGTGAGGAGTCTGCGCATCCTCCCCGTGTGTGCGTGGGTTTCCTCCGGGTGCTCCGGTTTCGTCCCACAGTCCAAAGATGTGCAGGTTAGGTGGATTGGCCATGATAAATTGCCCTTAGTTTCCAAAATTGCCCTTAGTGTTGGGTGGGGTTACTGGGATAGGGTGGAGTTGTTGACCTTGGGTAGGGTGCTCTTTCCAAGAGCCGGTGCAGACTCGATGGGCTGAATGGCCTCCTTCTGCACTGTAAATTCTATGAATAAGGGAAAAATGTTACATGTCATAAAACGACATTCGCAAAATGGCAAAGGAAGTTTGTGAAAAAGTTTTGTGAGAAACAGATTTATGTTGTAGAAACAAAGCTCAGGGGAGTCAGCGAAATGTTTATTTCAAAGTCAAAATTTCACTTCAAATTGCGTACAATCAGCTCCAATCAGGATTGTCTCTAACAGTGTGTTTTATATTACACTGTTACCAATTGATTGCCACAACCCATGTCTTACAAGTAGCAAACAAATCTGTAAAGTATCAATTTCTGACAACTATCAACGACTGCAAACTTAATAATAACAACAATAATCTTTATTAGTGTCACAAGTCGGCTTACATTAACACTGCAATGAAGTTAATGTGAAAATCCCCTGGTCGCCACATTCCGGCGACTGTTCGGGTACACAGAGGGAAAATTCAGAATGTCCAATTCACCTAACAAGCACGTCTTTTGGGACTTGTGGGAGGAAACCGGAGCACCCGGAGAAACCCCACGCAGACACGGGGAGAAAGTGCAGACTCCGCACAGACTGTGACCCAAGCCGGGAATCGAACCCGGGACCCTGGCGCTGTGAAACAATAGTGCTAACCACTGTTTGAACAAGTTCATTATTTGATTCTCGGTAAATCACTCGGGTCTGAAGATTCAGGCTCTGTCCCGTTTGAAGCCTTTGTAAATCCTGGGTAGAGCAGTGTGCCAAGCCGTTGATTACCACAGAATGCCAACAGCTACATTACTGAGTTTGAACCGGACAGCTGTTTCCTCTTCAACTAAATGAGTTGGATAGAAACTACATTCTTTCCTCAATATCAATACTGCTCCTCCGTATCTACTGCGTACAAACCAGCTGCTTTCTGACAGCCGAATGCCCGAGTGGCAGACCTGCCCCCTTGACACCCACCAAGCTGGGCATGGGCATGAAGACGGAGCTGGGAGACCTGTGTTATGGGCCAGAGTTTAGAAAACACCAAATTATATCATGGAGTTCACCTGATCTATAACTGTTTATTGATTCTGGTTACGATGAGCACAAGAGCCTGCCTTTCAAGTGTTATTCAACAGAGTTCTCAGGCGCTTTTCATCATTTGAATAAAAACACACAGTAAGAATTTGTGTCAACTGCAAACATAAAGATCCCACACAGCTACAGTAATCGATGTATAACCCTTAGTGAATTTCCCCTTAACTGTTCCAATTCAATAACAAAATCCAAGTAAAGCCAGAAACCCCTTTTCAAATGCATACCCCGGCACCCTTACTGGAATAAGACTTGTTATTGAGACTCAGTTCCCCCTTTTCAAACAGCAGGTTTGAATTCCTTCCAGAAAGCAATTATCTCTTTTAAGTCATCAAACAGTCTGGAAGCAGCTTTTAAAATGAAGATAGAGAGACACTGCTTTCAACCTGTGCAGTTCAAACTCAGTCCAAAATTCAAAGCGAACGTCAAACCCAGAGCCACAGCCCAGTTCCATCCACACAATGACATCACTAAAGCCATGTGATAAGACAAACACATTTCTTAAAGGGACACTCACGTGATACCTGCCCATTTTCAACGTGCCACCCACCCCCTGCCTGGACTCGCAATCATTCCAGGAGGGAATCTGCCCCATGGTGGTGATGCAACGGGGTCAGCAGCTGCCTGGCCATCCCTCAGACCACCAGGGAGCCGCTGCAATTGGATTTGCTCTTGACCAATTTCCAAACCCAGGATCTTTGGCAAGGCTTTTCCCCGGTCGTCAAAGGTGACACGTCCAAGACTTTGAATGTGACCCTGGAAAACAGGTAACTTTGAAAAAAGGGGGGGAATAGGACAAATATTGCCCTCCGAATTGGCCTAGCCACCTATTCAGTTGTACCTAAACATGCAATAGAAAATTGGATAACAATGAAACCGTACCAACGGCCTGGAAATGACAAGGGCAAAAATGGCATTGTCGACCCTACAAAGTCCTCCACCAACACCAGGGGCTTCTGCCCAAATTGGGAGAGCTGTCTCCATAGTCAACATAGTCACACTGCCAGAATCCTACCTGACAGGATAGTGACCCAGACACCACCATCCCGTGGGTACGTCCTGTTCCACCAGCGGGACAGTCCCAGCAAAAGCGGTGGCAGCACAGTGGTATAGAGTCAGGGGGGATATGCCCTGGGAGTCCTCAGCATTGAGTCCAGGCAGGGCTGCACGGTGGCGCAGTGCTTAGCACTGCTGCCTCATGGCGCTGAGGTCCCAGGTTCGATCCCGGTTCCGGGTCACAGTCCGTGTGGAGTTTGCACATTCTCCCCGTGTCTGTGTGGTTGCCACCCCCACAACCCAAAAGGTGGATTGGCCACGCTAAGTTGCCCCTTAATTGGAAAAAAATAACTGGGTATTCTAAATTTATATTTTAAAAAGATCATTAACTCCAGACCTCATGGAGTCTCTTGTCTTTAGGTCAAACATGAGCTGGGAAAACCCCTGCTCAACACCGCGATTCGCAACCCCCCTCCCGGCTAATGAATCATTGTTCCTCCGTGTTGACCAACACTAGGGGGAAGCACTGAGGGTGACAAGAGTGCAGAGTGTACCGTGTCTGAGGGACTTTAATGTTCATCGTCAAGAGTGGCCTGGTAGCCCCACTACTGACCGAGCTGGCCCAGTCCTAAAAGATAAAGCTGCTTGACTGGGTCTGCGGCAGGTGGTAAGGGAACCAACAAGAAGGAAAAGATTACTTGGCGTCACCCTGGCCAATCTGCCTGCAGCAGCTGAATCTGTGGGTAGGAGTGTCCCCCACACCGTACTTGTGGAGACAAAGTCCCAATTTCACATTGAGGGTCACCTCCATCGTGCTGGTTGGCACTAGCGATGAGCTAAATGGGACGGACTGTTGAGGGAGAGCTGATTGGTGGTGATTTAACTGGAGTGTTAACCACACCTCCGGAGAATGGCTAGGTTGAGAAGGCGGGGTCTTCATGGATAACCTCAGCCAGTGCGGGAATTGAACTTGTGATGTTAGCGTCACTCCACATCGCGTACCAGCCGTGCAGCCAACTGTGCTAACAACCCCCCAAACCCAGACTGTAGTAATGTCTGATAAACCTTAGCACCACTGCAGATATCTTTCTGGGCCTCTCACAATCCAATGTCTTATCGATTCTCTGTGACTTCACTCGCTCAAGAATAACCTGTTCTAGTTCCCAGTTTCCTCTGTTCCGTTTACTCCACATTTCCTGGAATCCTCTCTTCATTTCTCTTGTCTCCACTTGGGATCTCTGCACTTGTTTTCTTCACCATTGCTCCATAGTATGGTTACCTTCTAGAAAAGCTGAGAGAGATGTTCCCTCTCTAGCCCCCCACCAACAGTTTCTAGCAGAGCTGTGAGATCGGCCTTCCCTCTCACTATCTTATCTCCAACTTAAAACAAATTCAGCTAAAACTAAGAACAAAGAGAATCCCTCCCCTCTGGAAAGTAGCCTACTGTTGCTCAGCAACCATTGCTAGTTTATTTGCTCACGCCACAGCCCTCTCAAAGCACAATGGAATTACAATTGGAAATGAACCAACCCCGACACATACACCTTTATGCAGCATCAATATAATTATAGGTTTTACCCTTCCCGGCACAGAAACATTAACTTAAACCCAAGGGATCAAACACCCCAGTTTGAAATGTTATGTATATGGTTAGGTTCGCATACCCTCAGTCTAGTTCCTCTTTACACACCCTGAATACCAATTCACAGATTCCCATCCCTCGAATTTTAAAGGATGTGTTTGAATGAATTTCCTGTGTAAAGCACCAAGAGGGTTATTTATTTTATTAATACAAATTACAGCAAAAAGCAAAACAACCAGATGTCCAAATTGAAAATATATTTTCAAAGAGAATATCTTTACTGAATATCGTAATGTGAGAATAGTCGGCGAACAAGAGATCATTTCCTCAAGTTGCAACCATTGGCATTTACACAAACTATGTTGTAAAGCAGTGTGATTGGTCAACTTCTCTTATCCTGTACGTGTTAGGCAGATATTTCTAGTTCGAGGAGGAAGGAAATGCTTCATCACAGATCTTTTGAACGATACAGAGACTCTTCTACTGAAACCTGTGGAAACCGTCACTGGGAGCATGGTTTTTACTGCATTGCTGTTCCTCACTTTGATATCAAGTAAGATTTTCAAATACTATATTTGGAATAACAGCTCACGTTTATGTCTGAGAACAATGGCACGACAATCCTATTTAAAAAATTCAGTTCGGGGATGTGGCGTCTCTGGTTTTGCCAGCATTTATGGCCCATCCCTCGTTGCCCTTCAGAAGGTGGCGGTGAGTTGCCTTCTTGAACCACAACGAGACTTTGAGGTGTAGGTACACCCACTGTGCTGTTAGGGAGAGAGTTCCAGGGTGTTGCCCCAGCGACAGTGAAGGAACGGCGATCTATTTCCTAGTCAGGGTGGTGAGTGACTTGGAGGGGAACCTCCAGGTGGTGGGGTTCCCAGGTATCTGCTGCTTTTGTCCTTCTAGATGGTAGTGGTTGTGGGTTTGGAAGGTGCTGTGGAAGGAACCTTGGTGAGTTACTATGGTGCATCTTGTAGATGGGACACACGGTATCCACTGTTCGGTGGTCGAGGGTTTGAATGTTTGTGGAAAGGCGAGTAATCAAGCGGGGCTGCTTTGTCCTGAATGGGTGTCCAGCTTCTTGAGTATTGTTGGAGCTGCACTCATCCAGGCAAGTGGAGAATATTCCATTGCACTCCTGACTTGTGTCTAGTAGATGGTGGACAGGTTTTGGGGTAGGAGGTGTGTTCTTCACCTCAGGATTCCTGTATTGTAGCTTCACCAGGTTGACACCTCATTTTTCAGTATTCCTGATGTTGTTCCTGGCATGCTCTCCTGCACTCTTCCGGGGCATTGCCGTGTCCGGGGCATTGCCGTATCCGGGGCATTGCCGTATCCGGGGCATTGTCGTGTCCGGGGCATTGCCGTGTCTGGGGCATTGTCGTGTCCGGGGCATTGCCGTGTCCGGGGCATTGCCGTTTCCGGGGCATTGCCATGTCCGGGGCATTGCCGTGTCCGGGGCATTGCCGTATTTGGGGCATTGCCATTTTTGGGGCATTGCCGTTTCCGGGGCATTGCCGTGTCCGGGGCATTGCCGTGTCCGGGGCATTGTCGTGTCCGGGGCATTGTCGTGTCCGGGGGCATTGCCGTGTCCGGGACATTGCCGTGTCCGGGGCATTGCCGTGTCCGGGGCATTGCCGTGTCCGGGGCATTGCCGTGTCCGGGGCATTGCCGTTTCCGGTGCAATGTCGTTTCCGGGGCATTGCCGTTTCCAGTGCATTGCCGTGTCCGGGGCATTGCCATTTCCGGGGCATTGCCATTTCCGGGGCATTGCCGTGTCCGGGGCATTGCCGTTTCTGGGGCATTGCCGTGTCCGGGGCATTGCCGTGTCCGGGGCATTGCCGTGTCCGGGGCATTACCGTGTCCGGGGCATTGCCGTGTCCGGGGCATTACCGTGTCCGGGGCATTGCCGTTTCCGGGGCATTACCGTGTCCGGGGCATTGCCGTTTCCGGTGCATTGCCGTGTCCGGGGCATTGCCGTTTCTGGGGCATTGCTGTGTCCGGGGCATTGCCGTGTCCGGGGCATTACCGTGTCCGGGGGCATTGCCGTGTCCGGGGCATTGCCGTGTCCGGGGCATTGCCGTGTCCGGGGCATTGCCGTGTCCGGGGCATTGCCATTTCCGGGGCATTGCCGTTTCCGGGGCGTTGCCGTGTCCGGGGCATTGCCGTGTCCGGGGCATTGCCGTGTCCGGGGCATTGCCATTTCCGGGGCATTGCCGTTTTTGGGGCATTGCCGTTTCCGGGGCTTTGCCGTGTCCGGGGCATTGCCGTGTCCGGGGCATTGCCGTTTCCGGGGCTTTGCCGTGTCCGGGGCATTGCCGTGTCCGGGGCATTGCCGTGTCCGGGGCATTGCCGTGTCCGGGGCATTGCTGTGTCCGGGGCATTGCCATGTCCGGGGCATTGCCGTTTCCGGGGCATTGCCGTTTCCGGGGCATTGTCGTTTCCGGGGCATTGCCGTGTCCGGGGCATTGCTGTGTCCGGGGCATTGCCATGTCCGGGGCATTGCCGTGTCTGGGGCATTACCGTGTCCGGGGCATTGCCGTGTCCGGGGCATTGCCATGTCCGGGGCATTGCCGTGTCCGGGGCATTGCCGTGTCCGGGGCATTGCCATGTCCGGGGCATTGCCGTGTCCGGGGCATTGCCGTGTCCGGGGCATTGCCGTTTCCGGGACATTGTCGTTTCCGGGGCATTGCCGTGTCCGGGGCATTACCGTGTCCGGGGCATTGCTGTTTCCGGGACATTGTCGTTTCCGGGACATTGTCGTTTCCGGGGCATTGCCGTGTCCGGGGCATTACCGTGTCCGGGGCATTGCCGTTTCTGGGGCATTGCCGTTTCCGGGGCATTGCCGTTTCCGGTGCATTGCCGTGTCCGGGGCATTGCCGTTTCCGGGACATTGTCGTTTCCGGGGCATTGCCGTGTCCGGGCCCTGGTTCGATGCCGGATGGTCCGTTCCTTTTTTGTGTTTTTCTAGCGGTTGGATATCACTGAGTGGGGATGGGCCATTTCAGAGGGCGTTTAAACGTCAACCACATTGGGGCTGGAGACACATGTGGGCCAGACCAGGTCAGGATGGTAGATGCAGATTTCCTTCCCTAAAGGGCATTAGTGAACCAGATGGGTTTTTAACAACCATTGACAACGGTTTCATGGTCATCATTAGATTTTTAATTCCAGAAATTTAACTGAATTTAAATCCCACCACCTGCCGTTGTGGGATTCGAACCCAATTCCCCAGATCATTGTCCTGGGTCTCTGGATTACACATCCAGCGACAATACCACTACACCACTGCCGCACAGGGGTAAAGAAACACAGACTCTGGGCCAAAGGAGGGAAGGTTGGAGGGGTTGACCAAAAGCTCCGTCAAAGGGATGGGTTTTAAAGAGGATCCTAAATGGGGAGAGGGAGTTGGCGAGGAGGAGGGGTTTAGCGATGGAGATTCAAAACTTTCGATCTGATTGAAAACTCAGCCATTAACAGAGGGGCAAAGGGAGGAACCGATGCACTTGTTTCGGAGGATTGGAGAGTTCTCTCAGGGAGGGGGATAATGGAATATCGGAGGATATTACAGGAATGAGAACAGATGACAACAATTTGCAAGATCTAGAGGTCCACATGGTACTGAAGCCTGCCACCCAGGGACAGCAGCAGGAATAGAATCCATCATATGTTCCATATCTGAAGTAAAGAAAAGGGAGGAGGGTGGGGACTAGGACAGTGGGGATAGTACTTTCTGAGGGCAGATCAGTTACAATGATGGGCTGTGTAGTTTCCTTCTGTCTTGTGAAATCCTGTGGTTCCCTCATGGAAATTGAATATCATCTCAGGATACTGATTAAACCCATCACTTCCCAACATGTTGAGACATTTTCATGTTGCAGAAATCCTTGCCTGCACCCTCAACTATCTTTCCCTGCCATACTATCTACTGAATAAGGTAACACCCTCATTTCTGACCAATTATCATCATTTCGGAATATACTTTACCTCTTTGATTGAGGAAATGTGGCTGTGTTTCACAAAGGATAAAAGATGTGGTGACAAACTTCTGGGGCCGAAAGAAATTTCTTGATTCGTCCAGAATTTTGCTTCACATGAGCCAAGTCTTGATCTTTAAACAATGTTTATCAGGTTGGGAAGGGTAAAGAGGTCGCAGTCCGTTGTTGAGATTCTATAATAGAGGCCATTCCTTCTGCTTGTGATAACACAACGGAAGAAAGGATAATAATCAAAAAGCAGAACACATTATTATTTTAAGAGAATGCAGGTTTAACGTGGATAGGTTTGGGCCCATTGCTCAGTGCCTGGGAGAGATGTACCTGCAGAATGTGCTTCTCTCTCCGTGCCACATCCTTCAGCAATGGCAGCTGCCCCACAACACATCCAGTCACCAAATGTATCACAATGCCAAGGTGGCAGCTTCCTGGGTGGTAGCAGCTGTCAGGATTGGCTCATTCCTGAAGGAGCAGGCCCAATTCTTCACACGCACACATACAAGCACACTCACACATACTCTCCCTCTCACTCCCGAACAGACACACTGGCCGGGATTCCCCGGCCCTGCGGCGGGTCGGAGAATCCCAGGGGGGGAGGCGCGAATCCCGACCCACCGCCCCGACGCTGGCTGCCCTATTCTCCGGCGCCGTTTTTCAGGGGCCGGCGGGATTCCCGCCACGCCGGTCAGGGGGCCATTGACAGGCCCCTCCCCCAGTGATTCTCTGGGCCCCGATGGGCCAGGTGGCCGTAAAGTTTTCCCAGTCCTGCCGGCGTGAATTACTCACCTCACGCATAGCGGGACCTGGCAGGTAAGTGTGCAGGGGCGGTTCTGGGGGCAGGGTGGTTCTGACCCCAGGGGGGGGGGGGCCCCACGGTGGCTTGGCCCGCGATCGGGGCCTACCGATCTGCGGGCGGGCTGGTTCCGTGGGGGTCCTCTTTCCTCCGGGCCCCTGTCAGGCTCCGCCATATTGCCCGGGGGCCGGCACGGAGAAGGGAATCCCCGCGCATGCGCGGAAATACGCCAGCCATTCTGCGCATGCGCAAACTCCGGCTGGAGCTGTGGGGCGACTCCGGTGGCAGCCTAGCCCCCCAGAAAGGTGAGGATTTTCTCACTTTCGGGGGCTGCTGACATCGGAGTTGTTGGCGCCGGTTTTCCCGCCGGTGTGGGGACATAGCCCCATTTTCAGAGAATCCCGCCCACTGACTCTCTCACTCCCATTAACACACACACACAATCTCACTGCCTCACACACACACACATCTCTCATGTGCACACACTTTCTTTCTCACACACACCACACACCACACACACTCACTGGCACACTTCCACACAAACACAAGGGGTGGGATTCTCCGTCCGTGGGATCCTCCGCTTCGCCGGCAGCGCACTCACGCCCCCGTGATTTCCCCATGGCGTGGGGGGGTGTCCACAACGGGAAACCCCATTGGCCGGCTGCCGGGACGGAGAATCCCGCTCAAACTCTCACTTCCTGACATAAGCACACTCTCGCTCCTTTACGCACACACTTATCCACACACACTCTCACTTCCTGACACACACACACACACTCTCACACACGCACCCCTCCCACTTCCTGACACACACACACACACACCATCGTCATCCTCTTCCTCCCAAACTCCAACCTCCATTCCGAGTGATGCACGATCAATTGTACAAAGACTCAGATTGGGTACAACTGTGGCTTTATTGCAGTAAGATGCGTGGCCTCCTACAGCAGCTGGCGAAATGGCAGCTGCATAGAGGACACACATATTTATACTCCTCTTCCTGGGCGGAGCCAGCAGGCAGGGGCTACCAGCGAACCTGTAATACAGGTCCTACCTTACATCCCCTAACACAGGTGTAACAATGGTTCACCACACCGAGGCCTTGCAATGAGCCTCTCCTCCCCTGCATCTCACAATCTGTGTCTCCTCCCCGGGGCCTCCTCACTCTGCTCCCCATTCCCGTTTGGAGGTGCCGGAGTGGTATTCCGGTGTGCTCCAGCATCATTACATCACTAACGGAAGAGGAAGATGATAAGGGAGTTGTGGGATTCTTGAATTTTAAATAGGAGTATTAAATACAAAGTGTGAGGAGTTATGTTAACCCTTCACTTCTCACTGGTTAGGCCTCTGGGGTTAGGTACTTGTTCAACTCTGGGCAACACACTTGAGGGAGGAGGTCAAGCCCCTGGCGAGGGCACAGGGCAGATTTACCAGGATGATACCAGGGATGTGGCAGTTTGGTTATGTGGGCAGATTGGAGAAATTGGGATTATTGTCCTTAGAGCAGAAAAGATTAAAGGGAAATTTAATAAATGTATTGAAATTGAGGAAGGGTCTTAAGCAGCAGGTGGAGAGTAATTATTTCCTCTGGCTGGTGGATTGGTAACAAGAGATCATAGAGTTAAAATAGTTGGGAGAAAAGCGAGTGGATAAATGAGAAGTTATTTCACACATTAGGCTGTTATTATCTGGAATACACCAACTGGAATAGTCATGGAATAAGATTCATAATTCATAAGATATAAGAACAGAATTAGGCTATTTGGCCCATCGAGTCTGCTCCACCATTCTATCATGGCTGTCATGTCCCTCATCTGCTATCTACAATGTTACAGACCAAGAGCGAGATTGCAGAATCAGCCGGAGCATCTCCTCCCTGGAACACACGACCTCGGGGCCGGAGTGGGGAATTTACCCTCCCGAGCCCAACACCCTCAATGTGATCGTGGCTGATCCCATCCTGGCCTCAATTCCACCGTCCTGCCTGTTCTCCATAACCCTTTGATGTGACCATCAATTCACACAAAACCAGGAGTAGAGGTAAACTGTGGTTTTAATCAACTAGAACAGTGCCTGCCTGCAACTGGTCTGCTACTGAGAGCCGCTTACAGGGCGACTGCTCTTTATACCTCCCCTCAGGGGGTGGAGCCCACACAGGCCCCAACATGCTACATTATAGGTAATACCTTACAATGGTCCATAGGTGGAGCCCACATGGGCAACAGCATAATACAGTAAGACACATGGTGAATTATTCCTGCAATACATTCACCACACCCTTCAAACCCATTACCAATTAAAAATCTGTCTAACCCCTCCTTAAATTTACTCCAGTATCTGCATCCACCGCACTCTGGGGTAGCGAATTCCACAGATTCACAACCCTTTGGGAGAAGTAGGGTGGAATTCTCCCCCCCCCCCCCCCCCCCCCCGCCACGCCGCCACGGCACCCGCACGCGATTCTCCCACCCCCCCCCCCCCCAAACCGGCATGGCGAGATTCACGGCTGGCCGCTGGGAGAATCGGCGCTCACCGTTTGTAGCGAGCGAGCGGCGATTCTCCGGCCCGGATGGGCCGAGCGGCTGCCCCAACATGACAGGTTCCCGCCGCCGCCGTCCTCACCTGGTCGCTGCCGGCGGGAACAGCGCGGGAACACTGGGGGGGGCAACCTGTGGGGGGGGGGGGGGTCCTCAAAAGGGGTCTGGCCCACGATTGGTACCCACCAATCGGCGCGCCAGATCTCTGAAGGAGGACCTCCTTTCCTCTGCCGCCCCGCAAGATCCATCCGACATCTTCTTGCGGGGCAGACGCGGGGAGGTTGCACTCGCACATGCGCGGGTGACGTAATTTACACGGCGCAGCCGCGTCATTTATGCGTGCAGGGCCTTGGCATCGCGTAAATGACGCTGTGCTGCTCCTCGCCCCCCCGGGAGCGGGAGAATAGGGGGCTGGGAGCCGCCAGGAAATGCACCTCGCATTTTGAAATACTGGTCCGATCTTTCTGCCCCCGCCCTGCACACTTTCAGCCTTCCCCCCCCCCCCCCCCCACTCCTTTTCACCCTTCTAACCCCAACGTTGGGGAGGTCATTGGAAACACCCTGTCACCCCTCCTCCACCTGGTAAGGCTCCACTGGGCCTGATCGCCATCAGTGTCAATCTGCTACCTGGACACGCTGGTACTGCCAGCCTGGCACCCAGGCAGCGGCAAGATGGCATTGCCAAGGTGCCAGGGTGGGAGGGTCAAGGTGACAGGCTAGCAGAGGGAGTTCCAGGGTATCACCCTGCCCTGCCCCCAACCACCCAGGGGTCTCTAATGGCTGGGAGCAGCCACCCACCCCCCCCCCCCCCCCCGCCCCCACCACCCCACCCCGGGTCTGTTTTGCCTGATCCACGTTTGTGGAAACCAGCTCTAAATGGCGTCCTGACGAAGATCTCCCAGGAGTGGCCGTTACATCCCGAGTGCTGGGAGAATCCGGCAATCGCCTAATGGCTCATTTAAATATACCGATCTGGGTCACGCGCAGCGAGAGCGAGATCCAGATCGCGACGTCTCGTGAGATTCCGTTGTTTCCAGCGTCGTAAATCTCACGAGGGGCCTCTCGCAGGATTCAACGGCCTTTTTGGGCCCAACAAGGCCGCTGAATCACAGAAGCCCTACAGTGCAGAGGGAGGCCATTCGGCCCATTGACTCTGCACCGGTTCTTGGAAACAGCACCCTACTTAAGGCCACGCCTCCACCTTATCCCCACAACCCAGTAATCTCACCTTACCTTTTGGACACTAAGGGGCAATTTAGCACGGCCAATCCACCTAATCTGCACATCTTTGGACTGTGGGAGGAAACCGGAGCACCCGGAGGAAACCCTCGCAGACACGGGTCGAATGGGGCAAACTCCACAGAGACAGTCACCAGAGGCCGGAATTGAACCCGAGCCCCTGGAGATGTGAGGCAGCAGTGCTAACCACTGTGCGGCTGTGCCATCCCGAATCACTCCCCCAAGCTTAAAGAAGCTGATAATTACAATATAAAGTTAATGTGAGGATGATTTTTGAATTTTAAATAAGAGTAATAAATGCAAAGTGAGGAGTTATGTTAACCCTTCACTACTCACTGGTTAGGTACTGTGTTCAACTCTGGGCAACACACTTGAGGGATGAGATCAAGCCCCTGGCGAGGGCACAGGACAGATTTACCAGGATGATACCAGGGATGTGGCAGTTTGGATTTGTGGGCAGATTGGAGACATTGGGATTATTCTCCTTAGAGCAGAAAAGATTAAAGGGAAAAAAGTATTGAAATTGAGGAAGGGTCTTCTGCAGCAAGTGGAGAGTAATTATTTCCTACGGCTGGTGGATTGGTAACAAGAGATCATAGAGTTAAAATAGTTGGGAGAAAAAACAGTGGGTAAATGAGGAGACGTTATTTCACACATTAGGCTGTTATCATCTGGAAAACACCACCTGGAATAATCATGGAATGAGATTCCAGAGGAACTTTCCAAAGGCAGATAGACATACATTTGAAGGGGACCAATGTGCAGGGTTTCGGGGGGGAGCTGGGGTGTGGGATTAAATTGGACAATAAATTTTCCAGGAGCTGGCACAGACATGACGGGCCGAATGGCCTCCTTCTCTGCTTTAAGGTTCTTGATTCCAGTCCCACTCAGGATTTGTGTGTGTCCCCTTGTGAAAGGATTGTCTAAAATTCATTGTTGGGATATTTCCAGCTTTCCTAAAACTTAATGTTTCCCCCAACAGCTTCACAGACACGGACGGCTCCGATAGTGATGAGAGCTGCAGTGGGAGAAACCATCACAGTGGGATGTCCACAGGCAGAAAGGTACAAAAGAAACTATGTCATCTGGTGGTGCAAGGTAATTTCAGGAACTCGGTGCGATCAGATATCGAGCATTGATGGACAGACAGTCAGAAACGATTATCGAGGAACATCGATTACTGATACCAATGGCAAGATATCAGTAACCATACGACAACTTGAAGAGAAAGATACAGGAACATACTGGTGTGGGCCACATGATAATGGTGTAACCCATATTTCAGATGTTATATTGCTGAAGGTTTTCACAGGTAAGAATATTGCAGAAGATTGATTCTAGCGTTGATAATGTGGTTGGGCTGCAGTAACACTGCTGCTGTGTGAGCTCAGACTATGAAAGGATTATCACAGTTCCTTATGTGCAAGTAAAGGCCTCCCATCCTCCCATTTCTCCCCATTTCCATTAACCTCTCTAAACATATTTCCCCCTTACCCATCGACAAACCTAACATCATATTCCATCCAAACCTGTTTTTTAAAATTATTTTACGGTATGTTGGCATCGCTGACTAGACCAGCATTTTTATCCCTAAGTACCCTTAAGAAGGGGGTGTTGAGCACGATAAAGGTGCTGGAAAAAGCATTGACCGACCAGAGCAACCAAATGGTCGCCCTGGAGGCTGAACTGAAGAGGTTGCTGGCGACCCAGGGGAGCCGGATGGGGAAGGTCGAGGACCAAGAAAATCAGTCGAGGTGACAGAACATTTGAATAGTGGACCTGGCGGAGGGAATCGAGGGCAGGGACCCGACCGACTACATGTCCCAAATTCTGATTAAAGCCACGGTTTACTTCTACTCAGGTCTCGAGTGAATTGATGGTCGCATCACCAGGTTCGATTCCCGGCTTGGGTCACTGTCTGCGTGGAGCCTGCACGTTCTCCCCATGCCTGCGTGGGTTTCCCCCGGGTGCTCCGGTTTCCTCCCACAGTCCAAAGGTGAAAATGAAATGAAAATCGCTTATTGTCACGAGTAGGCTTCAATGAAGTTACTGTGAAAAACCCCTAGTCGCCACATTCCGGCACCTGTCCGGGGAGGCTGGTACGGGAATCGAACCGTGCTGCTGGCCTGCTTGGTCTGCTTTAAAAGCCAGCAATTTAGCCCAGTGAGCTAAACCAGCCCCTTGTGCAGGTTAGGGGGATTGGCCATGCTAAATTGCCCCTTAACGTCGAAAAGATTCGGTGAGGTTACGGGGTTACGGGATGGGGTGGAGGTGTGAGCTTAAGTAGTTTGCTCTTTCCAAGGGCCGGTGCAGACTCGATGGGCTGAATGGCCTCCTTCTGCACTGTAAATTCTATGATACTATGTAAAGCCCAATACTGTGAATAGAACATTCTAAATCCCATTCAATGGTTTTCCTGCTGGAAAATCTGGAGTCTTCCATATTTCTGAATATCTATTTCTTCCATCATCCAAAATCCACGCTAACTTTAGAAGAAGCAGCTTCGATATTAATATCTGTTTTTGAGCTGGTTTTTTACATGTTTCTTCATAACCTACAACTAATACAGTACATCCCCTCGCCCCCCCCCCCCCCCCATGCCCTCTCACCCCCGCTACCCCGGATTGCAGCATTTGTCTTCCCCATCTGGAGTCATTTTCTGCCAACTGTCCCCACAATTCCCCCCCCCCCCCCATAGCCCGCACTTCTGGATTACATCAGGTTTCTGCCTTCATATCCACCCTCCCCTTCTCCTCCTGCCTCCCTCTCCTCCACCCCACCCCCTTGACTCTCCATCCCCCATTATCCATCCACCTTTCCACCCTTTGTCCACACTCATTCCCTCCCTGCCTTCTCTGTTGCTCCGTCTCTTCCCACCACCCTCCCAGCCCTGAGCACGCAGGTCGCAGGGAAGGCCGGAACCAGAAATAACCGAGAAATAGCCAGAAATAGTCGAGTGTTACTGGCCAGGGTTGAGAGAACCCCAAAATGTAGCATGGAGTTCACCTGACCCACAACTTTTAATAGATTGTGGTATGGGGAGCACACGGCCCACTCAACAGGTGTGGTACAGCAGAAATGGAAAAGTATTTTTTTAAAGCAAAACAATGTTTATTCTGTGAACTCAAGTTAACCTTTTTGAAACATACAGTGAACATCTTAGCAACCATTAATTCAAATACAACCCCCAAAGACTACAACACTAACTAATCCTTAATAACTTTCCAAACAACATCCAGAAGACCCAAAAAACACCTTTTAACAGAAGGTTTACATTCACTACTGAGAATATTTATAATTCTGAATTCACCAAATGATCAAGAGATAGTCTTTTCATGGCAGAGAGATCAACAGTATAGCTGCTCTGTCTGGCTTCAGTTCCAACACAGAAAACAAAACTAAAACACACGATGCAGCAAACAGCCTAAAACAAAAGTAAAAAGCTGACAGGCAGCTCAGCTCCACCCACTCTCTGACATCACTGCAGTAGCAAACACCCATTTCTTAAAGATACTCTCACTACAGATATTTATATGCATACCCATTTATAAACATCCATTTCTTAAAGGTACTCTCACATGACACTATCCTTTAAGAAATGCACACAGTGACTTCCGGTGGCGGTGATGATCAGCTGAGCCGCACGTTCGGTGGCTCCCGCGGAAGAACGGACTTTGGGGCTCTTTTCAGGGCCCCAACGGAGCTATAGTGGCGAACCCCAACAGGGGAAGAAGGCAGGAGGTGTCCCCGACGGTCCCATTGTCCGGACCAGGAGCGGGGCAGGAAGAAACCCAAGGAAAGTGCCTCTGAAAAAACGGGGGCAGGAAGAAAAAATAGCGGCCGGTGAAGTCCTCGAGGTCCTGAGGAAGTGGGTCCAGGAGCCGTAGGCGACTCTGCTGCGCTGCTTCCAGGAGCTGAAGCTGGAGCTGCTGGAGTCGCTGAAGGTAACTAACAGGGAGCTGATGGAGACCCAGACAGCCCAGGGGGCTGCGATCCGGGAGCTGCAGCAGCAGGCCTCCGAAAGGGAGGACAAGGTCGTGGCCGTGGCGGGGAAGGTGGAGATGCACGAGGTGCTCCATAAAAGATGGCAGGAGCGGTTCGAGGACCTAGACAACCGGTCGAGGAGGAAGAATTTGCGGATCCTGGGCCTCACGGAGGGGCTGGAGGGGTTGGATAGTGGTGGCATTAGATGCGGAGAAGGCCTTCGACAGGGTTGAGTGGGAGTATTTGTGGGAGGTGTTGGAGAGGTTCGGGTTTGGGGAGGGGTTTATCCAGTGGGTGAGGCTGCTCTACGAGGCCCCGATGGCGAGTGTAGCCACAAATAGGAGGAGGTCGGAGTACTTTCGGCTGTACCGGGGGACAAGACAGGGGTGCCCCCTGTCCCCCTTGCTCTTCGCGTTGGCAATTGAGCCCCTGGCCATGGCATTGAGGGAGTCAGGGAACTGGAGGGGCCTGGTGCGGGGTGGGGAGGAGCATCGAGTGTCACTGTACGCGGACGACCTGTTGCTGTATGTGGCGGACCCGGTGGGGGGGATGCCGGAGGTGATGAGGATTCTTAGGGAATTCGGGGGTTTCTCGGGGTATAAGTTGAACCTGGGCAAGAGTGAGGTCTTTGTGGTACATCCGGGGGATCAGGAGGAGGGGATTGGTAGGCTCCCATTGAAGCAGGCAGGGAAGAGCTTCAGGTACCTCGGGGTCCAGGTGGCGGGGAGCTGGGGGGCCCTGCACAAGCTCAACCTCACAAGGTTGGTGGAGCAGATGGAGTAGGAGTTTAAGAGGTGGGATATGTTACCGCTGTCACTGGCGGGTAGGGTGCAGTCCGTTAAGATGACGGTGCTCCCGAGGTTTTTGCTCCTGTTCCAGTGCCTCCTCATCCTTATCCCGAAGGTCTTTTTTAGGAGGGTCAACAGGGATTTGTGTGGGCGCATGGGACTCCGAGGGTTCGAAGACTGTTCCTGGAACGAGGCAGGGATGGGGGGGGGGCTGGCATTGCCCAACCTCTGTGGGTACTATTGGGCTGCCAACGCAGCGATGGTGCGTAAGTGGGTAATGGACGAGGAGGGGGCAGCATGGAAGAGGATGGAGGCGGCGTCTTCTGTGGGCACGAGCTTGGAGGCGCTAGTAACGGCGCTGTTGCCGCTCCCTCCAACGAGGTATACCACGAGCCTGGTGGTGGCGGCTACCCTCAAAATTTGGGGGCAATGGAGGCGGCACAGGGGAGAAATGGGGGGCTCGATGGAGGCCTCGATACGGGGAACCATCGGTTCGTCCCAGGGAGCATTGATGGCGGATTTCTGGGCTGGCACAGGGCAGGGGTTAGGAGGTTGAGGGACCTGTTTGTGGAGGGAAGGTTCGCGAGTTTGGGGGAGTTAGAGGGGAAGTTTGGGCTCCCCCCGGGGAACATGTTTCAGTACATGCAGGTTAGGGCGTTTGCCAGGCGGCAGATGGAGGGGTTCCCCTTGTTGCCCCCATGTCGGGTACGGGACAGGGTGCTCTCGGGGGTGTGGGTTGGAGGAGGGAGGATTTCAGACATATACCGGGTAATGCAGGAGGTAGACGAGTCCTCGGTGGAGGAACTGAAGGGTAAATGGGAAGAGGAGCTGGGTGAGGAGATTGAGGAGGGGACGTGGGCAGATGCCCTGTAGAGAGTGAATTCCTCCTCTTCCTGTGCGAGGCTTAGCCTCATACAGTTCAAGGTGCTGCATAGGGCCCACATGACTGGGACGAGGATGAGTAGGTTTTTCGGGGGCGAGGACAGGTTTGCTAGGTGCTCGGGGAGCCCAGCGAACCACGCCCATATGTTTTGGGCGTGCCCAGCGTTGGGGGAGTTTTGGAAGGGGGTAGCAAGGACGGTGTCGAGGGTGGTGGGATCCAGGGTCGAGCCAGGCTGGGGACTCGCAATTTTTGGGGTTGCAGTGGAGCCGGGAGTGCAGGAGGCGATAGAGGCCGGTGTTCTGGCCTTTGCGTCCCAATAGCCTGGCGGAGGATCTTGCTCCAATGGAAGGATGCGAGGCCCCCAAGCGTGGAGGCCTGGATCTCTGATATGGCGGGATTCATTAAATTGGAGAGGGTGAAATTTGCCCTGAGGGGATCAGTTCAAGGGTTTTTCAGGCGGTGGCAGCCTTTTCTGGACTTCCTGGCGGAACGGTAGGGAGATAGGCCGACAGCAGCAGCAACCCGGGAGGGGGGGGGAGGGGGGTAAGGAGTGGGGGGAGGTAGAACTGTGCACATGGGCTGGTGGAGGGTGCTATCTCTTTTCCTTTCGTTGTCTGGGTGCTCTTTTGTTTTTTTTGTGTTTTTTTTTTGTTTTTGTTCTTTCCTTTTGTTTGAAGTTGCTCTTGAAGCTGGGGGGGTATTGTTCATGGGGTGTTACCGCGGTTGTTTGTTTCCTTAAATGTTTAAACCTTTGTGTGTAAGCTCCAGGCATTAGTTCATATGTACCGAAGATGGATTTTTTCACCTCCTCATATGTCCCAGATACCTCCTCCAGTAATGATGCAAACACTCACTTGCTCTCCCTACCAGCTTTGTTTGAATCAATAATACCCACGTGTCCTGTGGCCATTTCATTTGTTTAGCTACCTTCTCAAATGAAATGAAAAAGGCTTATACCTCCTTCTCATCAAACCTTGGCAATGCTTGGGCCTATTTAAATAGATTCCCACCAAGCCTTCGACTGTGACGCTTTTTCTCACTATCGTCATCACTATCCTCCAACTGTACGTTTTCCTTTACGTCTGCCAATTTTAATTGACTGTTATGTTTCATAGCCATTTTCTGAAGTTCAAACTCTCTCTCTTTTTCCTTTTCCTCTCTATCTCTTTCTTTTTGTTCTGCTAGAGCTATTCTTTCTTTGTTTCTTTCTGCTCTCTCCTTTTCCTTTTCCCCGATCTGTATCTCCCTCTCTTTCTTTTTCTCTCATTGCATATTCAAGCTGCTTTAATTCTTTTTCATGTTCAAGTTGCTTAATCTGAAACTGGATCTTTGCCATTTCTAATGAGTCAGACTGTATCTTGGACAACTTTAAATGCTTAGCCACCGCCATAATTACCTCGCCTTTTCGCATTTTGGCAAGTAATGTTAACTGCAATGTTTTTGCCAAATCTAACAGTCTGCTTTTAGTCTCTGTCCATAAGGTACTGTGTGTGACCATCTCCAGCCCCAAAAACTTCAGAGCCTCTGAAAGAGCCATTGTCCACAACACACTCCCCATTTGAACTAAAATACCTGAAAAGCAACCACAATATGCTCACCCCTCACTGTCTTTAAGTTCACTAAGCCAATCCAATAGATAGACTTTTATACCAGACGAGCCCCCAATTTGTTATGGGCCAGGGTTTAGAGAATCCCAAAGAATATCACGGAGTTCACCTGACCCACAACTTTTAATAGATTGTGGTATGGGGAGCACACGGCCCACTCTACAGGTGTGGTACAGCAGAAATGGAAAAGTAATTTTTTAAAAGCAAAACAACATTTATTCTATGAACTCAAGTTAACCTTTTTGAAACATAGATGTCATAGAATTTACAGTGCAGAAGGAGGCCATTCGGTCCATCGAGTCTGCACCAGCTCTTGGAGAGAGCACCCTACCCAAGATCAACACCTCCACCCTATCCCCATAACCCAGTAACCCCACCCAACACTAAGGGCAATTTTGGACACTAAGGGCAATTTATCATGGCCAATCCACCTAAACTGCACATCTTTGGACTGTGGGAGGAAACCGGAGCACCCGGAGGAAACCCACGCACACACGAGGAGGATGTGCAGACTCCGCACAGACAGTGACCCAAGCCGGAATCGAACCTGGAACCCTGGAGCTGTGAAGCATTTGTGCTAACCACAAAGCTATCGTGCTGCCATACACTGAACATCTTAGCAACCATCAATTCAAATACAACCCCCAAAGACTACAACACTAAGTAATCCTTAATAACTTCCCAAACAACATCCAGAAGACCCAATAAACACCTTTTAACAGAAGCACATTAGGTTTACATTCACTACTGAGAACATTTATAATTCTGAATTCACCAAATGATCAAGAGATAGTCTTTTCATGGCAGAAGAACAGCAGTACATCTGCTTGGTCTGGCTTCAGCTCCAACACTGAAATCGAAACTAAAACACACCCAGCAGCAAACAGCCTAAAACAAAAGTAAAAAGCTGACAGACAGCCCAGCTCCACCCACTCTCTGACATCACTGCAGTAGTAACACTCATTTCTTAAAGGTACTCTCACTACAGATATTTATATACATACCCATTTATAAACACCCATTTCTTAAAGGTATTCTCACGTGACACCAGCTCTACTGCAGCTTTCCAGCAACATGGAACAGCACTGGCTGCAGGAAGGTGGTATGTGTTTGAAGTGGGGAAGTCAGGGGTGGCAGGGGCCTGGGCTCAAGGTTTGGTGGCATTTCGAGCGGCCCTTGACTCGGCCCGAGAAACCTACATTTCCACAATAGCTGCCAGAAGGTGATTTGAGGGCCGGGGGGAGGATTTTTTAAAAAATGTTTTTTTTGTTTTTTTGTTATGTAGAGCATAATATAAAAACACACAAAATGATAAGGGAGGCACCTGCGTGGTGACCCGAATGTTATTTACATTCCGGTGTTTTTTTGTTATTTACATGGGTTTAGATCCTTTCTTATTTTCATTCTTTTGTTTTCTTTCCTCCTTGCCATGTTTGCTGTGGCCGTTGTGGTCCCCTGTGTCACTGTTCCTGCCTGTGTTCCCCTCTATTTTCTCCCTCCTGGTTCCGCCCCATTATTGATGATGACGGAGGCAAAGGCAAGGGTGGTGGCCTTCCTCCGCATGAAGAGATCTGGCTGATCTGATACCCCGACGACTGCCACTTTCGGGCATGGCTCCACCTTCTTCTCCCTGGGTGGGTGAATCACCATGAGTCCACCACCCCCATCTGCTCCATAAAGAGACCGAGTTCCTTTGACATGCTGGAGGTCCTTCCCATTTTGGGGTTCAACCTCTCCGTCCGTGGGTCCTGTACACAGTTAAAGTCCCCCTTCCCATGATCAGCTGGTGCGTATCTATGTCGGGGATTTCTTCCATGGTCTTTGTTATAAATTCCGTGTCGTCCCAGAGGCCGTTCAAGATGGCCACGGTCACTGTTTTCCCCATCTGATCATGTCCCTGGGCTCTGGGGTTTCCCTTTGTCCAGGGGGCACCCAACATGGCTGCCAACGATGCGTCCGCCATGTGGATATGTCCCTACACACTGGGTTTTCCCATCGCCCAGGGGCGTTCTAGGTGGTTGCTTGCAGTGCCATTTTATTCCGGACCCCACTTGTGGCCTGATGTAGCCATACTGCCTTTATCATTCTGCCCATATCTATTTCTAAGTCCCCGTTCCCCCCTACCATCCCCTTTCCCCACCCTTCCCGTAGCCCGCTCCCGTCTATCCCCCTTACCCCTGCTTCTCTCCCCCTTCCCCTGCTTCTCTCCCCCTTACCCCCTGTCACCGTTTTTTGTGCCTCTCCCCCCCCCCCCCCCCCCACTTGCGGGCGCTGTTCCCCTTGCTAGGGGTGCGCCGTTGCCTCTGTCTGCTCCATCAGTCATGGTGCTAATTATGCCGCTAGTGTGATGACTCCCCTCCCGGAGTTACTGTCCTTCTGTTCCTCGCCCACTCTCTGGAATTCCTACCTGCCCTATCCCCGGATTATCCTGTATTTTTCCTGGGTGCCACTCTGCCTTCCCTCTGTCGCTACCCTCATTGTCCCGAACGAGGCCACGTTCTCACACGTAAAGCGGTCTCTTTGGTGGGGGTTTGCTGTTGGTCGTACAGGTTGTGGTGGGGGGGGAGAGGGAGGCACAGGTTCTTCTCTCCTCCTCCCCTCCTCCCCATTGTAGCCATCTCAGATGGCCACCTGCAAAGGACCATGGGAATTATGGCCAACCCAGGACTCAGACACACTCAGAGCTTGTGTGTGTATTTGCAACTCAGATAGTTAGACACGATCGAAACCTCCGCTCGTTTGCATTCTAATGGCCCATTTCCCCAGAACAAAAGGACTGTACTCAGGTAACCGATACAGATGCAGACTAACCGACACCACTCCCTTTGCTAAGAAAGCCCAAACAGCAAAGGTCAATGAATGCTCAGGACACACCCGGCCTTCAAGGCACCCACCCCTTTATTGGCCAAAGTCGAAGGGAGTGATCGAAGCCTGTCGAATTATTGGGTCCAAAGCTAAGGACAGCCTCAAAGAGGGCGAAATCCCAGAGGGATAAAAAGAGACACAGTCATGTGTTCAGTCTCTCTTGGCCCTGGCGCTCGGTCTCTCTTGGCCCCGACCTACGCCTAAAGCCAAGTGCAGCATTACGACCAGAAGACAAGTTCAAGACCAACGATCGCTACCAGACGGATGAGCCCAGCAGAAACGAAGCCACTTCTTCTACCCAGCCACGCAAGTTCCAAACAAAGGCCTTGTTCATCTGCAAAGAGCCGGTTGCACTGAAGTTAAGTACAGGTTATTGTAGCTGTTAGGTGTAGTTTAACTTGTAGTGTTTTGTGTTGCATGTTGAAGTAATTCTTGTGTGTAAATAAACTATCCTTGAACTTGAACTAACTAACTGGTTGTTTGTCTTTGATCGATATCCGGTAAAGCCTTGTGGTGGTACCATTTGATACCTGCCGACTCTGAAAAGCAATATTATCATTAATAACTGTCAAATCTAATTAATTTGGCAACATTATTGGCATCTCTGGTACCGATTGGCAACACCATGTCAGCCCATTGCAGCGTTATAATTTCTTCCCATGGCTCCTCATCGCTTTCCTTGTTGCCACTTCTCCAGCCCACATTCCGCGGCAAATTTATCAGCCTCCGCCGGGGCTGTAAAGAAATGTTCTTTTCCCTGGTACGTGACCCAGAGTTTGGCTGGGTACAGCATACCAAACCGTACGCCGCTCTTGTACAGCGCGTCCTTTGACTTGTTGAACACGGCCTGGTTCTTGGCCAGGTCAGCCCAAAGTCTCGGTATATCCGGATCTTATGTCCTTCCCAGCGACAGTTCTTGGACTGCCTGGCGCAGCGCAGGATTCTCTCCCGGTCCTGGTATCGATTCAGTTTCGCTATCACCTGCCTTGATTGGTCCCCGGCTTTGGGCTTTAGTCGCAGCGACCGGTCTGCTCTGTCTATTTCTGGTTGGTTGGTGAAGGTCTCCCTGCCCACCAGGTTGCCCAGCATTTGGGCCACGTAGTCTGTGGGGTCCCTATCTTCAATTCCCTCCAGTAGGCCCACGATCTGGACGCTTTGTCGCCTTGACCGGTTTTCTTGATCCTTGACCTTTCCTTTCAGGCCGTCTTGCGCCGCGATCAGCCTCGCCACCTCTTTTTCCAGGGCGACGATCCGGTCGCTCTGGACCATTGAGGCCCTTTACAGGTCTGTGATCGTCGCCTTCTGGGCCTCCAATCTCTTTTCCACTTTGCCCAAGGAAACTTGGGTTTCGCCGCTTTGTGCACCGATCGGCTCGTCCGTTTACTTCTGCTCTAGGCTCTTTCCACTCCTGGAGCGCGATTCTTTGCTCCCCACGCCGGGTGGGAGAATCGCAGGAGGGCCGGTCGAATCACGAAACGCCGCCCTGGCACCCCCTGCGATTCACCCCCCCCCCCCCCCCCCCCCCCCTCGGAGAATCGCCGCTCTGGCCCGGATGGCCAGGATGGGGCGAGCGGCCTGACGTTCCCAACCTGTTCACGCCGGCGGCAACCATACCTGGTCGCTGCCGTCGTGAAAATGGCGCCAAAGATTCGTTTGTGGCTGGTGGGGGGCGGAGAGGGGAGTGAGCACCACGGCTGTGCTCGGGAGGGGACTGGCCCGCGATCGGTGCTCACCAAGGGACGCACTCTTTCCCCTCTGCGCCACGCAAAATCAAGCCGCCATGTCTTGCGGGGCAGCGGAGGGGAAGACGGCAACTGCGCATGTGCGGGTTGGAGCCGGCCAACCTGCGCATGCGCGGCTGACGTAACTTAGGCGCCGCCTTCGCGTCATTCTCGGCGTGCCGCTTTGACGCAAGCGGCAAGGCCCGGCGGCCGAGTTTCTCACAACGCCGCTCCTAGCCCCCAGGGGAGAATAGGGGGCGAGGAGCGGCCTCCGACACTGTCATGAAACTCGGCCGGGTTCACATCGGCCTTCCCGATGCCGCGCAGGAGCGGAGAATCGCACCCAATGGTTCTGACTATGAAAACTGAAACTCCATTTGACCTACAAGTAACAAACTCACATTGTTTGTATATTTTTAGTGTTTAAGCGATGCTCAGTTTGTGTCCAACAGGCCTGGAGTTGGGTTCACTTCATCCACTTTGAAAATTCACCCGAACGTTCTGAGCAATTTCACTGCAGCTACAGAAATAGAAATGGTTCACTAAACGTAGACCCACACACCTCTGAAATATTAAATTAAAGGTTTAGAATGAGCAAGAATTGAACGCAGGAGCCTTCAATGATTGCAGTGCATTTTACACTATAATCCAGTCCGTACATTAAAAACAGAAAATACTTTTGACATTTTTAACATTTGGTTGGTTCATTATGTTTTGAGCAATGAAAAGATGCTCAGTTTTTCAGCATTTTGAACTTTTGTTGATTGTGTTTCTCATTTATCAACAGGTACATGGGAGCCAATTGTATCAGAGATCAGTGGTGTTGTGGGAAATGTCGCCACTGTACCATGTCTGTACACGGAGGAGGAGAAATACTATCAGAAACTCTTGTGTAAAGTCACCTCTAGAAATAAATGCACCATTATTGCCAGCTCTAATGGGGCTGTAACCAATCTGCAAAATGGGAGTGTTTCAATCACTATTAATAATTCTCATAATTTTACTGTTACCCTGGGCAACATTAATAAAGCCGATGAAGGAGAGTACTGGTGTGGAGCAACAAGAATAACAAACATAAAGATCGTCCAGGTAAAAAATCTGACAACTGTTGAAGGTAAGGTTCAATATAAAATTATTATCATTCAATCAGTGTTGAATAAAACTCCCAAAACAATAACAATTGGTCAATGCTTAGTTCTTTATTTACACATTGCGGCCACCCTACTTCATCTCAACCTTTCAGCCCATCCTTCTCTTACTTTCCCCCTCGCTAAGTTTAGCTCAATTTCCCCCGAAGAGCATCTATGAAATTTGTCACAATTACACCTTGTGGTACAGGTAGAACGTCTCAGATCCGCTGACCAAAAAAACAAGTGTCCATCCACAAACCAGACATTTTTAGGATGCTCAAGGCACCAATTTTAACTGAGTGAAATTTTTTAAAACGCACTGGACAATTCGGCTAGGTGCCACGTTGGCACGATGTGGCTCCAGACTAGATACTGGCTTCACCATCCACTCTATCCGCCGCTGCATATGATCCTTACACCAGCTGACCCGGCCTCACATGAACCACCCGTGGCCTGGACTGCCCACCCTTCACCCCAGCAAGATCTGAAAGCCATGACTGGATTGGAGGTACTGTCCCTAGTTCCACATTTAACAAGTTCCAGCTTCCATCAGCTCTCTGGGTAAAGTCTTCAAAAATTTCACGAATACTACAAGAAAATATAAATGTTAAAAATAAATTGAGAGTTTGTGCAATACCTCACAGATTATTGTCCTCCCAACACTATAAACTCTTTGTGAAGGCCCCTCAGAATCTACCTTTTCCTCAGCTTTAAACACCCAGGTTCACTTTCCATAAGTATAGTACGTTGAAGATAATAATTGTGGTGGTTGGCAGTTATTCATCAAATTATTCATACATGTTTATTTCTGACAATAGGAAGACCAAATGGTTCCAACGATACCTCAAGGTAAGATTTTAATTTGCAACTTCTAAATATCAATCTTGTGCCATCCTCATTGAAGCCACGGTTGTTAGATAATCCTGCTTTCCACACAGGTCATGATGAGCAATGCGATGTTATTAAATTACTATAATCCACGCAACCACCATATTGATGCCATATATTTCCTCATAATTCTGCCATTGATTGTCTTACCATTTAATACACACATATCGAAGCCAGGGGGCGACGTTTTTCAGACCTTGGCAGTAATCATTCGGTGCGATAATATGAGAGAGTTACATTAACACTTTCTGCTGATACCTTCCCTTACGGAACATCCGACACCCCAGCCCAGCGTTTATTCATTCACGGGATGTTGATGCTGCTGAAAAACCCTCATTCATTGCCCATCCCTAATTGCCCTTGATAAAATGTTGGTAAGCCACCACCTTGAACCCCTGCTGTCCATGTGATGCCAATACACCTGTGTTGTACGGTGGAGAGGGTTTTGACACAGAAAAGGTGATGGAATCATGATCCACTTACAGGTCAAGTTAGTGTGGTAGTTAAGAAGGTGAATTTGAGGTGGTGCTGCTTTACCTGTTGGCCTTGTCTTTCCAACTGGTGATGGTCACAGGTTTGGAAGGTGTTGCTGAAGAAGCCTTAGAACACTGCTGTAATGCATCCTCAACAGAGAGATGCAGTCTCACCAGAACACAGCTCGTCCCTGCGCAATTCCTGTTAGAGATATTTTCCCTGTGTGTACAAAGCCCAAAACTCCTAGGTGTGATTACACTTTGAAAATCACCCCATAGCTCGTACAAACTGTCAATGTGTTCAATATCATTTTCCAGAATTGTTGGGATGTTACTGATGGTCATTTTGCATAAACTGTGGGTTAATTTATTTTGTACTGTATTAATTATAATTCCTTGTTTAATCAGAGAGGTTCTGCTGAAGATATGGACTATATTCCGTTGGCTGCTCTTTGCGGCTCTGGCTGTTTGCTCCGCTTCAGTCACATTCTATGAACATTTTGCAAAAGGGCCAGGTATAAAATATGAAATCTTTTTGCTCTAATATTTACAGATATTTAACTTCAGCCTAAAAACTCAGGCACTTTGAAAGTTGCCAAGAAAAACAACACATAATCCACAAGAAAATAAGTTCTCTTTGTGAAAATGTAACGAGGGAGCCATTCGAGTGTGATAACAATGACCTTTGGGCTGAATTTTATGCTCGTCGACGGAAAGGATAAAAATGTCAGTTCGTCAGGAGATTTTCATTTTTACGCGGGAGTGCAAGATGGGAAAAGTTGTGTAGACACTCAATGCAAAGCACTGTTTAATTAAATTTTTATTCAAAATGCATACCTGTGTCCAATAGTGGCCTTGAACATGGGTAAGGGAGCATCAACAGTGCCCCTGGAGCAGGCACAGTATGGTGCATTGTATAACCTGGAGCCCATGATGTGCCCCAGAGCTGTGGGCACCAGATGCAAAATAGAGAGCTTCCCCGAACCCAGGAAATTGGAGCAATATCGCAGTGCGAGGTTATTGCAAACAAACCTCAGCACTTACATCAGGATGTCTCCATCCACACTCTCACCTATTTTTTCGCCATGTATCGCTTGAAGTATTTCACTTACAGAAAGAAGGTCAATTCCTCTGTTTTCTTCATTACGATTGATTAAATTTATTTGTTATTCAGTTCTGCAGGCCAGCAAATGATGGGTTCTGTGGAAACATCAGCCAGAGAACATCAATGGGGTCAGAGCTGCATTCGAAGACCGGCCAGAAGGTTGACTAATACCTACACGAATGTCCAGAATATTTTCACCTTGCTTTTATAAGTTACTTTACCGTTTTGCAGTATTTTTATTCTTTATGACAATCTGAAAATCTTTGTAAAGTCTTGAGAAACTATGTGAACTGCTTTCATTATAATAAAAACAACTGGATGATAACATTTCTTGATGTTTTTGATATTAAGGGGCAGTGGATGCCGGAACACGATCCAAATTTGAGGAGGAGATAGATAGGTTTTTAATTAGTGGTGGAATGAAGGGTTATGGCAATGGGCAGGATGGTGGAGATGGGGCCTGGACGAGATCAGCCCAGGTTGTTAGGGGAGGCGATGGCGCAGTGGTATTGTCACAAGACTAGTAATCCAGAGACCCAGAGGTCTGGGATCCTGGGTTCCCACCACGGCAAATGGTGAAATTTGAATTAATCTGGAATGAAAAGTATAATGATGACCATGAAGCCAGTGCCGATTGTCATAAAAAACCCATCTGGTTCACTAAGGTCCGTCGGGGAAGGGAATCAGCCGTCCTTACCTGGTCTGGCCTACATGTGACTCCGGACCCACACAACAATGCTTCGCCCCTCAGTTCAAGGGCAATTAGGGATGGGTAACAAATGCTGGCCCAGCCCAGCGATGCCCACATCCAAAGAGCGAATAAGAAAAAGTATTGAATGGTGGAGGGGTTGAATTGCCGACCCTTGCTCTTGGTTCCTATAGTCTTATGTTTGTGTCCTAATAAGTCAAATGTGACTTGCACAGGGGAAAAAATAGAATTTGGACTTATTTTTTAACATTGCTTTCCTTGTAAAGCAAGAGAAATGGGAGCTTACATTTGGTGCACTTATTCTATCATCCTCACATTAATTTTATATTGCAATTATCAGTAAACAGCCTTCCTTCTTTAAGCTTGGGGGAGTGATTCGGGATGGCACGGTCACACAGTGGTTAGCACTGCTGCCTCACACCTCCAGGGGCCCGGCTTCAATTCCGGCCTCGGGTGGCTGTCTGTGTGGAGTCTGCATGTCCTCCCCGTGTCTGCGTGGGTTTCCTCCGGGTGCTCCGGTTTCCTCCCACAGTCCAAAGATGTGCAGGTTAGGTGGATTGGCCGTGCTAAATTGCCCCTTAGTGTCCAAACGGTTAGGTGAGGTTACTGGGTTATGGGGATAGGGTGGAGGCATGGCCTTAAGCGTTTCCAAGAACCGGTGCAGACTCAATGGGCCGAATGGCCTCCTTCTGTACTGTAGGGATTCTGTGATTCAACGATCTCGTTGAATCCTGTGAGAGGCCTCTCGTGAGATTTGCGACGCTTGTAATGCCTCACGAGAACCAACGGAATCTCACAAGACGTCGCGATCTGGATCTTGCTCTCACTGCGCGTGACCCAGATCGGTATATTTAAATGAGCCATTCGGTGTTCGCTGGATTCTCCCGGCACTCGGGATGTAACGGCCGCTCCTTGGAGATCTTCGTCAGGATGCCATTTGGAGCTGGTTTCCACAAACGTGGATCAGGGATCACAGACTCAGGGTGGGGTGGGGGGCGGGGGGGGTTGCTCCCAGCCGTTAGAGACCCCTGGGTGGTCGGGCACAGGGCAAGGTGATACCGTGGGACTCCCGATGGCAGCCTGCCACCTTGGCCCTCCCACCCTGGCACCTTAGCCCTGCCACCCTGGCACCTTGGCAATGCCATCTTGCTGCTGTCTGGGTGCCAGGCTGGCAGTACCATCGTGTCCAGGTAGCAGGTTGACACTGATGGCGATCAGGCCCAGTGGAGCCTTTACAGGTGGAGGAGGGGTGACAGGGTGTTCCCAATGACCTCCTCAAAGTTGGGGTCAGAGGGGTCAAAAACAGGGTGGGAGGACTGAAAGTGTGCGGGGTGGGGGGGCACAAAGATCGGGTCAGTATTTCAAAATGCGAGGTGCATTTCCTGCCGGTGAGCAGAAGCAGGAAATCGCTCAAAGTGCGGCCTCAGGGGGGAGTCACTCCCCTCGGCCAAAAGAACAGCAAAGTGCCGTTCAATATTGGGGTGTTTTTCAGCTCTGCAGCCACCCAGAAACACCCTGCTAAACGCGTGCCAACCAGACATAAACATTGTCTGCTTGAATTGCCCTGAGGTTTCTCATCAACCCTCTTGGGATGAAGCTCAAATCTAGTTGGATTTGTAGCTTCGGATGAGCTGTGGGGTTAGTGAAGTGCCCAATTTAACTCTGCAATCCTCGGAAGAATTGGACTTCACAGGCTGTTGGGGGACAGGGCTTACACTCTGCAAATTTATATCACTGCATGTGTGTCCTGATTGTACATGCTTCACCTGAACCAATTGACTGTTGTTTCTACAACCCTTTGGTTAGATAGTTCTGTTTTTGGTACATTTAGAATCCTTGGCTTAAATATTCCACCCATTCCTGACGATGGGATATTCCGGTCCTGCCAATGGTGACCACCCGTGGTGCAATCCCGAGTGGCAGGAGATGCCAGGAAGGCAAAACACCACATTGAAATTGGCCAGCACAATGTTGTAGGCGTCACAGAGATGTAGCTGCAAGGAGATCAAGGCTGGGATCTACATATACAATGTTAAGGTTGCATTGTGAGTATGGAATGAAGTTAAATCGATGCCAGGGAGCGATATAGCCTCAGAAGGTGTAGAATCTCTGTGGGTAGAGTTGAGGAATCACAAAGGTAAAAAAGACCCTGATGGGAGTTATGTACAGGCCCCCAAGCAGTAGTCAGGGTGTGGGGCAGAATACAAATCAGGAGACAGAAAAGACATGTAAAAAAGGCAATATCACAATAATCTTGGGGGACTTCAATATACAGGTGGACTGGGAAAATCAGGTTGTGTAGTGGATCCCAAGAAAAGGAATTTGTGGAATGTCTAAGAGATGGTTATTTGAAGCAGCTTGTGACAAAGCCAACTAGGGAACAGACAACTCTGGATTTGGTGATGTGTAATGAGGCAAATTTGATGAGGGAACTTAAGGTGAAGGAACCCTTAAAGAGCAGTGACCACAATATGATAGAATTTACCCTGCAGTTTGAGAGGGAGTAGCTGCAATCAGAGGTAACGGTATTACAATTAAATAAGGGTATCTACAAGGACATGAGGGAGGAGCTGGCCAGAGTTGATTGGAGAAGGATCTAGCAGGGAAGACAGTCTTCACGGTGGAAGACACCAGTGGGATTCCAGAGCTCAAATTGAATTGTTATTCATGACCCAAGTAGGAGGCATTTGGATTAATTTCCTGCATAAAGCACCAAGAGGATAATTTATTATATTGATACACATTACAGCAAGAAGCAAAACAACCAGAAATTGAAATTGAAAAGATATTTTCACATAGAGACAGCAGGATGCTCCATCCCGCTGAACCGCATTTCTGCCCCATCACGCCGGCGGGATGTTCCATTACGCTGGCCAGTCAATCGGGTTTCCCATTGTGGGGCAGCCCACGCTGTCAGGAAACCCCCAGGCTGCCAGCAAAACGGAGCATCCCAACGGCGGAGCATCCCGCCCAATATCTTTACTTAATGTCGGAATTTGGCAATGGTCAGCCAACAAGAGATCATTTCCTCAAATTGCAACAAGTGGCATCGACACAAATAATGTTGTGAAGCAGTATGATTGGTCAGCTTCTCTTATCCTGTATGTGTTGGGCAGATATTGCTGGATCAAGGAGGAAGTAAATGATTCATCGCAGATCTTCTGACCGATACAGAGACACTGAAAACTGTGGAAACCATTGGGAGCATGATTATTACTGCAATGCTGTTCCTCACTTTGATATCAAGTAAGATTTTCCAATTCTATATTTGGAGTAACAGCTCATGTTTATGTCTGAGAAAAATGGCACGACGTTTCTATTTTTTAAATTCAGTTCGGGGATGTGGGTGTCGCTGGTTATGCCAGCATTTATGGCCCATCCCTAGCTGCCCTTCAGAAAGTGGTGGTGAGCTGCCTTCTTGAACCGCTGCAGTCTGGGTGTAGGTACACCCACTGTGCTGTTCGGGAGGGAGTTCCAACGACAGTGAAGGAACAGCGATCTATTTCCTAGTCAGGATGGTGAGTGACTTGGAGGGGAACCTCCAGGTGGGGTGGGGGGGGGGGGGGGGGGGGGGGGGGGGGGGTTCCCAGGTATCTGCTGCTCTTGTCCTTCTGGGTGGTAGTGGTCGTGGATTTGGAAGGTGCGATCTAAGGAACCTTGGTGAGTTACTGAGGTGCATCTTGTAGATGGTACACACGGCTGCCACTGTTCGCAGTGGTCGAGGGTTTGAATGTTTGTGGAAGGGGGAGCAATCAAGTGGGGCTGCTTTGTCCTGGATGGTGTTGAGCTTATTGAGTGTTGTTGGAGCTGCGCTCAACCAGACAAGTGGCGAATAAGCCATGGGGACGTCACGGGGTCCAGAGTCGATGTTGAGGACTCCCAGGGCAACTCCCTCCCGACTGTATACCACTGTACCACCACCTCTGCTGGGTCTGTCCTGCCGAATAGACAGGACATTTCCAGAAATGGTAATTGTGCAGTCTGTGACATGGGCTATAAGATATGATTCTGTGAGTATGACTATATTAGGCTGTTGTTTAGCTAGGCTGTGAAATAGCTCTCCCAACATTAGCACAAGCCCCCAGATGTTAGTAAGGAGGAACTTGCAGGGTCGGCAGAGCTGGGTTTGCTGTTGTTATTTCCGGAGCCTGGTTCGGTGTCGGGCAGCTGTCGGGCAGTCCGCCCGTTTTTAGCAGTATATATATATATATATATTTAGCAGTATATATATATATATATTTAGCAGTATATATATATATTTAGCAGTATATATATATATTTAGCAGTATATATATATATATTTAGCAGTATATATATATATATTTAGCAGTATATATATATATTTAGCAGTATATATATATATATTTAGCAGTATATATATATATTTAGCAGTATATATATATATATTTAGCAGTATATATATATATTTAGCAGTATATATATATATTTAGCAGTATATATATATTTAGCAGTATATATATATTTAGCAGTATATATATATATTTAGCAGTATATATATATTTAGCAGTATCTATATATTTAGCAGTATATATATATATATATATATTTAGCAGTATATATATATATTTAGCAGTATATATATATATATTTAGCAGTATATATATATATATTTAGCAGTATATATATATATTTAGCAGTATATATATATATATTTAGCAGTATATATATATATTTAGCAGTATATATATATATTTAGCAGTATATATATATTTAGCAGTATATATATATTTAGCAGTATATATATATATTTAGCAGTATATATATATTTAGCAGTATCTATATATTTAGCAGTATATATATATATATATATATTTAGCAGTATATATATATATTTAGCAGTATATATATATATATATTTAACAGTATATATATATATATATTTAACAGTATATATATATATATTTAGCAGTATATATATATATTTAGCAGTATATATATATATTTAGCAGTATATATATATTTAGCAGTATATATATTTAGCAGTATATATATATTTAGCAGTATATATATATATATTTAGCAGTATATATATATATATTTAGCAGTATATATATATATTTAGCAGTATATATATATTTAGCAGTATATATATATATATTTAGCAGTATATATATATATATTTAGCAGTATATATATATATATATTTAGCAGTATATATATATATATTTAGCAGTATATATATATATTTAGCAGTATATATATATATTTAGCAGCGTGTCGCGTCTTTTCGTCCGACGTCACTTCGTCCAACGACACTTCGTCCACGTCTTTTGGTCCAACGTCTTTTTGTCCGCCCGTCTTTTGGTCCAACGTCACTTCGTCCAATTATCCAATTACAAATTAGCTCCGTATAAAACCATTTAATTGATAAAATGCAAGTACAATACAGCAAGTGAATTTAATTGCTAAAATGCAAGTAATTGATAAAATGCAAGTAAAATGTAAGTTGAAAAATGCAGTTAAAAAGTTAAAAAATCTAAAAATGCAGTTAAAAAATCTAAAAGTTTACTAATTACTTAAAATTCCCGAAATTACTTAAAATTGATGTAAATTGTAAATTCCCGAAATTCCCTAAAAGTTAGATTTCCAGAACTGTACCCGAGAGAGAATAATGGGGAGAGGACAAGATGATTTGATATTCTACAATTCCGACACACAGAGATATAAGTGGGAGTCTAATTGGATTTAGACAATGAGTGCAGTTCTGAAAGAAGCAGATTTAAACTCGATTTTCGTCGAGTGATTAAAACCTCTGGTTGGCAGTGGGTTCTGACATTACAGGTCTGAAATGATCAAATATTCCATCAGATACAATGGCTCTCATCACGCTGGAGCATACATGGGTGAATATCCTGCAGCTTATCTTAATAATGTCTGGAGATCAAGCAGCACAAATGCAGAACTCAACCTCAAGAGGCGAAATAGGTGGAGAGGATCCTTGAGCAGTAACATTGAAAAACTAAATTAAACTATTTGTAATTGGATAATTGGACGAAGTGACGTTGGACCAAAAGACGGGCGGACAAAAAGACGTTGGACCAAAAGACGTGGACGAAGTGTCGTTGGACGAAATGACGTCGGACGAAAAGACATAGCACCATTTAGCAGTATATATATATATATTTTAAGGGCCTAACGGGTGTTTAATCTTTTTTTTCCTTTTAAAGCTCTTTGGGAATTCAAATCAGAGGGGATGGAAGCTAGGGCAGTTACCAGCTCCTCCTGTAGGATGTGGATGGTGATTACACCAGCCGGATGTGCACCCAACTCCAGCTCCTCGGAGACCGCGTTAGGGAACTGGAGCTAGAGCTGGATGAACTTCGGATCATCCAGGAGGCAGAGGGGGTGATAGAGAAGAGTAACAGGGAGGTAGCCACACCCAAGGTGCAGGACAAGAGTAGCTGGGTTACACTCAGGGGAAGGAAAAGGAACAGGCAGACAGTGCAGGGATCCTTCGTGGCCGTTCCCCTTCAAAACAAGTGTACCGTTTTGGATGCTGTTGGGGACCTACCGGGGGAAGGTCCTAGCAGCCAGGTCTCCGGCACTGAGCCTGGGTCTGTGGCCCAGAAGGGAAGGGGAAGAATACAAAAGCAATAGTGATAGGAGCCTCAATGGTTAGGGAAACGGGTAGGAGATTTTGTGGTTGCGAACGAGACTCCCGGAAGGTATGTTGCCTCCCGGGTGCCAGGGTCAGGGATGTCTCGGATTGAGTCTGCAGGATTCTGAAGGGGGAGGGGGAGCAACCAGAAGTCGTGGTGCACATAGGCACCAACAACACAGGTAAGAAAAGGGATGAGGATCTAAAAAGGGAGTTAGGTTGGAAGCTAAAGAGCAGGACAAGCAGAGTACTGATCTCAGGATTGCTACCGGTGCCACGTGCAAGTGAGGCAAGGAAGAGAGAACGAGTGCAGCTGAACACATGGCTACAGGGCTGGTGCAGGAGGGAAGGCTTCAGATATGTGGATCATTGGGATATCTTCTGGCGAAGGTGGGACCAGTACATGAAGGACGGATTGCACCTAAACTGGAGGGGGCACCAATATCCTGGGTGGGAGGTTTGCTCGAGCTCTTCGGGAGGGTTTAAACTAGTTTGGCAGGGGGATGGGAACCAGAGCTATGGATCAGAGGATAGGGTAGCTGTTGAATGGGCTGAAATAGTATGCAGCAAGTCTGTGAGGAAGGATAGACAGTTGATAGGGCAAAGTTGCACTCAGTGGAATGGGTTAAAGTGTGTCTGTTTCAATGTAAGAAGTGTCAGGAATAAGGGAGATGAACTCAGAGCATGGATCAGTACTTGGAACTATGATGTGGCCATTACGGGGACATGGATTTCACAGCGGCAAGAATAGTTGTTCGATGTTTTGTGGTTTAGATGTTTTAAGAAGAATAGAGAGGGAGGTAAAAGAGGAGGGGGAGTGGCACTGTGAATTAGGGAGTGCACCACACTGCAGAAAATGTGGTAGTGGAGGAAGGTTTGTCTTCTGAGTCAGTATGGGTGGAAGTCAGAAACAAGAGAGGAGCAGTCACTTTATTGGGAGTTTTCTATAGACCCCCCAATAGCAGCAGTGAGATGGAGGAACAGAACTATCTGACCAAAGGATTGTAGAAACAGCAGTCAATTGGTTAAGATGAGGCAGCTACAATCAGGACACACATGCAGTAACATAAATTTGCAGAGTGTAAGTCCTGTCGCCCAACAGACTGGGAAGTCCAATTCTGTCCAGGATTGCAGAGTTAAACTTCCTTTTTCATTTTTTTCCAATTAAGGGGCAATTTAGCGAGGCCAATCCACCTAGCCTGCACATCTTTGAGTTGTGGGGGCGAAACCCACGCAAACACGGGGAGAATGTGTAAACTCCACATGGACAGTGACCCAGAGCCGGGATCAAACCTGGGACCTCGGCGCCCTGAGGCCACAGGGCTAACCCACTGCGCCACCGTGCTGCCCCTTGATTGCAGAGTTAAAATGGACACTCCACTAACCCCACAGCTCATCCGAAGCTACAAATCCAACTAGATTTGAGCTTCATCCCAAGATGGTTGATGAGAAACCTCAGGGCAATTCAAGCAGACAATGTTTATGTCTGGTTGGCACGCGTTTAGCAGGGTGTTTCTGGGTGGCTGCAGTGCTGAAAAACACCCCAATATTGAACGGCACTTTGCTGTTCTTTTGGCCGAGGGGAGTGACTCCCCCCTGAGGCCGCACTTTGAGCGATTTCCTGCTTCTACTCACCGGCAGGAAATGCACCTCGCATTTTGAAAATACTGACTCAATCCTTCTCTCCCCCCCCCCCCCCCCCCCCCTGCACACTTTCCGCCCTCCCCCCCCCCCCTCCTTTTCACCCTTCTGACCCCAACCTTGGGGAGGTCATTAGGAACACCCTGTCACCCCTCCTCCACCTGGTAAGGCTCCACTGGGCCTGATCGCCATCAGTGTCAATCTGCTACCTGGACACACTGGTACTGCCAGCCTGGCAGCCAGGCAGTGGCAAGATGGCACTGCCAAGGTGCCAGGGTGGGAGGGTCACGGTGATAGGCTGGCATAGGGAGTTCCCACCACCCCCCCCCCCCCCACCCCCCCGCCCCCACCACCCCACCACCCCGGGTCTGTTTTGCCTGATCCAGCTCTAAATCCTGACGAAGATCTCCCAGGAGTGACCGTTACATCCCAAGTGCTGGGAGACTCCGGCGATCGCCTAATGGCTCATTTAAATATACCGATCTGGGTCACGCGCAGCGAGAGCGAAATCCAGATCGCGACGTCTCGTGAGATTCCGTTGTTTCCAGCGTCGCAAATCTCACGAGGGGCCTCTCGCAGGATTCAACGGCCTTTTTGGGCCCAACGAGGCCGTTGAATCACAGAAGCCCTACAGTGCAGAGGGAGGCCATTCGGCCCATTGACTCTGCACCGGTTCTTGGAAACAGCACCCTACTTAAAGCCACGCCTCCACCCTATTCCCACAACCCAGTATCTCACCTAACCTTTTGGACACTAAGGGGCAATGTAGCACGGCCAATCCACCTAATCTGTACATTTTTGGACTGTGGGAGGGAACCGGGGCACCCGGAGGAAACCCACGCAGACACGGGGAGAATGTGGCAAACTCCACAGAGACAGTCACCCGAGGCCGGAATTGAACCCGAGCCCCTGGAGATGTGAGGCAGCAGTGCTAACCACTGTGCGGCTGTGCCACCCCGAATCACTCCCCCAACCTTAAAGAAGCTGATAATTGCAATATAATGTTAATGTGAGGATGATTTTTGAATTTTAAATAAGAGTAATAAATGCAAAGTGAGGAGTTATGTTAACCCTTCACTACTCACTGGTTAGGTACTGTGTTCAACTCTGGGCAACACACTTGAGGGAGGAGGTCAAGCCCCTGGCGAGGGCACAGGGCAGATTTACCAGGATGATACCAGGAATGTGGCAGTTTGGATTTGTGGGCAGATTGGAGAAATTGGGATTATTGTCCTTAGAGTAGAAAAGATTAAAGGGAAAAAAGTATTGAAATTGAGGAAGGGTCTCATGCAGCAGGTGGAGAGTAATTATTTCCTCTGCTGGTGGATTGGTAACAAGAGATCATAGAGTTAAAATAGTTGGGAGAAAAAACAGTGGGTAAATGAGGAGACGTTATTTCACACATTAGGCTGTTATCATCTGGAAAACACCACCTGGAATAATCATGGAATGAGATTCCAGAGGAACTTTCCAAAGGCAGATGGACATACATTTGAAGGGGACCAATGTGCAGGGTTTCGGAGGGGGGCTGGGGTGTGGGATTAAATTGGACAATAAATGTTCTAAGAGCTGGCACAGACATGACGGGCCGAATGGCCTCCTTCTCTGCTTTAAGGTTCTTGACACCAGTCCCACTCAGGATTTGTGTGTGTCCCCTTGTGAAAGGATTGTCTAAAATTGATTGATGGGATATTTCCAGCTTTCTTAAAACATGTTTCACCCAACAGCTTCACAGACACAGACGGCTCCGATAGTGATGAGAGCTGCAGTGGGAGAAACCATCACAGTGGGATGTCTACAGGGAGAAAGGTACAAAGGAAACTCTGCAATCTGGTGGTGCAGGACAACTTCGGGAACTCGGTGCGATCATATATCGAGCATTGATGGGCAGAAAGTCAGAAATGATTATCGAGGAACATCAATTGCTAATACAAATGGCAAGATTTCAGTAACCATACGACACCTTCAAGAGATAGAAACAGGAGCATACTGCTGTGGACTAGAAGATAACGGCTCATTCAATATTTCAGATGTTATATTGCTGAAGGTTTTCACAGGTAAGAATATTGCAGAAGATTGATTCTAGCGTTGATAATGTGGTTGGGCTGCAGTAACACTGCTGCTGTGTGAGCTCAGACTATGAAAGGATTATCACAGTTCCTTATGTACAAGTAAAGACCTCCCATCCTCCCATTTCTATCCATTTCCATTAACCTCTCTAAATATAGGATAAAAGCAAATTACTGCGGATGCTGGAATCTGAAACGAAAGAGAAAATGCTGGAAAATCTCAGCAGGTCTGGCAGCATCTGTAGGGAGAGAAAAGAGCGAACGTTTCGAGTCCGATGACTCTTTGTCAAAGCTAAAAGACAGAAAAAGTGAGAAATATTTATACTGTTGAGTAAGAATGAAAGATGAGCCACAGCTACAGAAACCGAGGGAAACAGGGTGCTAATAGCCACAGAAAGCAAGGGGGAAGATGGCAGTCCCCAGAGAGAACAAAAGGTGTAAAAGGCCAAACAGCAGAAAAACTAACATCAGAGGCTAAACTGTGACAGATGGAGATGTGGGGGGGATGGGAAGGGGTAAGCAAAGGGGAGAAGGGATAAGGAAAGGTTGATAAGATGGGGCGGGTAGTTAAATATATATTAGGAAAGACAAGAAAGAAAGAAATGGTAAGAGATAGTTGAAATGAAATGGGATGAAAAGCACAATCCTCCGCCATTTTTGCCATCTCCAGCATGATGCCACCACCAAGCACGTCTTCCCTTCACTCCCTCTGTCAGCATTCCGCAGAGACCGTTCCCTCCGAGATAATCTGGCCCACTCCTCCACCCAACACCTCTCCCATCACCCATGGCACCTTCCCATGCAATCGCAGAAGGTGTAACACCTGACCCTTTACCTCTTCCATGCTTAACATCCCAGGCCCAAAACATTCATTCCAGGTTAAGCAGCGTTTCACTTGCATCTCTTCCAATTTGGTCTATTGCATTCGCTGCTCCCAATGTGGTCTCCTCTATATCAGAGAGACCAAATACAGACTGGGTGATCGCTTTGCTGAGCATCTTCAGTCTGTGCGTATTCAGGACCCTGATCTTCCCGTTGCTTGCCATTTTAACACAAGACCCTGCTCCCATGCCCACATGTCTGTCCTTGGCCTGCTGCAGTGTTGCTGTGAAGCTCAATGCAAACTGGAGGAACAGCATCTCATCTTCCGGTTAGGCACGCTACAGCCTTCCGGTCTCAACATCGAATTCAACAACTTCAGATGATTAGCTCTACCCCACCTCGACCCATTTTGTTTTAATCCCATTTCATTTCAACTGTCTCGTAACATTTCTGTCTCACACCATTTCTTGTTAGGTGAATTGGAAAATTCCGAATTCTCCCTCTGTGTACCCGAACAGGCACCAGAATGTGGTGACTAGGGGATTTTCACAGTAACTTGATTGCAGTGTTAATGTAAGCCGACTTGTGACAATAAGGATTAATTTATTAATAAATTAATCAATATTAAAGATGCGTGCCAGTGGTGTGGGAACCTTGTCAGCAATGGGGTGGGGGTGAGGGGCCTTGCCAGTGGCCCTGGGTGGGGGGAGGTGGGGGTCTTGCCAGCGATTCGTGAGGGAGCTGCATCAATATTGTGAAATGGGGGGGGGGGGGCCGAATACCTGTCAGAGAGATTAGGCCCCACCCCTCTCAAGCCCAAAGTATGGGAGGCACGTTGGCACAGTGGTGGCTCAGCTCCAGGGATCTGGGTCCATTTCCGGCCTCAGGAGACAGACTGTGCGGAGTTTGCACGTTGTTCCCGATGGGCTGAATGGCTTCCTCCTGCACTGTAATTTCTATGGTACTATGTAAAGCCCAATCCTGTGAATAAAACATTCTAAATCCCATTCAATGGTTTTCCCGCTGGAAAGATTCTGGAGTTTTCAAACAGGAGAATTATGGCCCATATTTCTGAATTTCTATTCCTTCAATCAGCCGAAATCTGAGCAAACTTTAGAAGAAGCAGCTTCTATATTAACATATCTTTTTGAGCTAGTTTTTTATGTTTTTCCTCATAACCTACAACTAATACAGTACATCCCCTCGCCCCCCCCCCCCCCCTGCCACCTCACCCCCGCTATCCCAGATTGCAGCATTTGTCTTCCCCATCTGCCCCTCTGGAGTCATTTTCTGCCAACTGTCCCCCCCCCCCCCTCCCCCCCTCCCGCCCACACTCCTGGATTACATCAGGTTTCTTCCTTCATATCCCCCCCTCCCCTTCTCCTCCTGCCTCCCTCTCCTCCACCCCCCCTCTTTGACTCTCCATCCCCCATTATCCGCCAATCTTTCCACCTTTTTTCCCTACTCATTCCCTCCCTGCCTTCTCTGTTGCTCCGTCTCTTCCCACCACCCTCCCAGCCCTGAGCACGCAGGTCGCAGGGAAGGCCGGAACTAGAAATGACCCAGGTGTCCAGCTCTACTGCACGTAGTGTACTGGACGTCAATGGGTCGGGGACAGGGGGGACGGGGGACGGGGGGGGGGGGGGGGGGGACCATCAGAGATGCAGAGACGAGATTGGGTAGATGGGGGTGGGGGAACAACCAGGCCACCGAGACTCACTCCTATTGTCCTGAGTCCTCATAATTTCTTCCCAGGTCGACAATTAATAGATTACTAAAATGGATTAAGTGCTGATGGGATATAATAATAATAATCTTTATTATTGTCACAAGTAGGCTTATGCTAACACTGCAATGAAGTTACAGTGAAAATTCCCCTAGTCGCCAAATTCCGGCGCCTGGTCGGGTACATGGAGGGAGAATTCAGAATGTCCAAATTCCCTAACAGCCCCTCTTTCGGGACTTGTGGGAGGAAAGCGGAGCACCCGGAGCACGCAGACACGGGGAGAACGTGCAGACTCTGCACAGACAGTGACCCAAGCCGGGAATCGAACCTGGGACCCTGGCGTCATGAAGCCACTGTGCTAACCACTGTGCTACCGTGCTGCTGACTTCCCACTTATTAATTAATAATAATAGTAACGCCTGATGTCTTTCATCACATCTGATATCAAAGTTGGCAAAATACTGCTGACGCCATGAAAAACCCTTCCCAAATTAGAACACGATGGCATTGAATCATAGAATTTACAGCGCAGAAGGAACATCTGACCATTTTCTTTAGTATAAAAGCAGTTCAGCAGCTAATCTCAGACCCAATGGTTCTGGCGATGAAAACTGAAACTCCATTTGACCTACAAGTAACAAACTCACATTGTTTGTATATTTTTAGTGTTTATCCAAAGCGATGCTCAGTTTGTGTCCAACAGGCCTGGAGTTGGGGGTCCCTTCATCGACTTTGAAAATTCACCCGAACGTTCTGAGCAATTTCACTGCAGCTACAGAAATAGAAATGGTTCACTAAACGTAGACCCACACACCTCTGAAATATTAAATTAAAGGTTTAGAACGAGCAGGAATTGAACGCAGGAGCCTTCAATGATCGCAGTGCATTTTACACTACAATCCAGTCCGTACATTAAAAACAGAAAATATTTCTGACATTTTCAACATTTGGCTGGTTTATTATATTTTCAGCAATGAAAAGATGCTCAGTTTTTCAGCATTTTGAACTTTTATTGATTGTGTTTCTCATTTATCAACAGGTACATGGGAGCCAATTGTATCAGAGATCAGTGGCGTTGTGGGAAATGTCGCCACTGTACCATGTCTGTACACGGAGGAGGAGAAATTCTATAAGAAATTCCTGTGTAAAGTAACCTCTATAAATAAATGCACCATTATTGCCAGCTCAGATGGGGCTGTAACCAATCTGCAAAATGGGAGTGTTTCAATCACTATTAATAATTCTCATAATTTTGCTGTTACCCTGGGCAACATTAATAAAGCCGATGAAGGAGAGTACTGGTGTGGAGCAGTGACAGTAAAGAACATAAAGATCATCCAGGTAAAACATCTGACAACTGTTGAAGGTAAGGTTCAATATAAAATTATTATCATTCAATCAGTGATGAATAAAACTCACAAAACAATAACAATTGGTCAATGCTGAGTTCTTTATTTACACATTGCGGCCACCCTACTTCATCTCAACCTTTCAGCCCATCCTTCTCTTACTTTCCCCCTCGCTAAGTTTAGCTCAATTTCCCCCGAAGGGCATCTATGAAATTTGTCACAATTACACCTTGTGGTACAGGTAGAACGTCTCAGATCCGCTGACCAAAAAAACAACAGTGTCCGTCCGCAAACCAGACATTTTTAGGATGCTCAAGGCACCAATTTTAACTGATTGAAATTTTTAAAAACGCACTGGACAACTCGGCTAGGAGCCACGTTGGCACGATGTGGCTCCAGACTAGATACCGGCTTCACCATCCACTCTATCCGCCGCTCCATATGATCCTTACACCAGCTGACCCGGCCTCACATGAACCTCCCGTGGCCTGGACTGCGCATCCTGCACCCCAGCAAGATCTGAAAGCCATGACTGGATTGGAGGTACTGTCCCTAGTTCCACATTTAACAAGTTCCAGCTTCTATCAGCTCTCTGGGTAAAGAGTCCAAAACTTTCACTAATACTAATAGAAAATGTTGATATTAAAAATATATTGAAAGTTTGTGCAATACCTCACAGATTATTGTCCTTCCAACACTATAAGCTCATTGTGAAGGCCCCTCAGAATCTACCTTTTCCTCAGCTTTCGTGTCAGTCAAGGACAAAGACGTCCTCTCAAAAATCATTGTTCATTCATCCTGTGTTTGACTAACTGGCTTAAGAAAACGTAATCAGCAAGTGTTCAGGAAAAATGTAACATTTTCCCACCCTTCTGGCCACCCACTCCCACCATTTCGCTGCTCACAATACCCAGGTTCACTTTCCATAAATACAGTACGTTGAAGATAATAATTGTGGTGGTTGGCAGTTATTCATCAAATTATTCATTCATGTTTATTTCTGACAATAGGAAGACCAAATGGTTCCAACGATACCTCAAGGTAAGATTTTAATTTGCAACTTCTAAATATCAGTTTTGTGCCACCCTCATTGAAGCCACGGTTGTTAGATAATCCTGCTTTCCTCACAGGTCATGATGAGCAACGTGATGTTATTAAATTACTATAATCCACGCAACCGCCATCTTGGTGCCATATATTTCCTCATAATTCTGCCATTGATTGTCTTCCCATTTAATACACACATATCGAAGCCAGGGGGCGACGTTTTTCAGACCTTGGCAGTAATCATTCGGTGCGATAATATGAGAGAGTGACATTAACACTTTCTGCTGATTCCTTCCCTTACGGAACATCCGACACCCCAGCCCAGCGTTTATTCATTCACGGGATGTTGATGCTGCTGACAAACCCTCATTCATTGCCCATCCCTAGTTGCCCTTGATAAAATGTTGGTAAGCCACCACCTTGAACCCCTGCTGTCTATGTGATTTCGATACACCCACCGGTGTTGTACGGTGCAGAGGGTTTTGACGCAGAAAAGGTGAAGGAATCATGATCCACTTACAGGTCAAGTTAGTGTGGTAGTTAAGAAGGTGAAGTTGAGGTGGTGCTGCTTTACCTGTTGGCCTTGTCTTTCCAACTGGTGATGGTCACAGGTTTGGAAGGTGTTACTGAAGAAACCTTAGAACACTGCTGTAATGCATCCTCAACAGAGAGATGCAGTCTCACCAGAACACAGCTCGTCTCTGCGCAATTCCTGTTAGAGATATTTTCCCTGTGTGTACAAAGCCCAAAACTCCGAGGCGTGACTACACTTTGAAAATCACCCCATAGCTCGGACAAACTGTCACTCCGTTCATTATAATTTTGCAGAATTGTTTTGACATTATTGATGGTCATGTTGCATAAACTGTGAGTTAATTTATTTTGTACTGTATTAATTATAATTCCTTGTTTAATCAGAGAGGTTCTGCTGAAGATATGGACTATATTCCGTTGGCTGCTCTTTGCGGCTATGGCTGTTTGCTCCGCTTCAGTCACATGCTACGCACATTTTGCAAAAGGGCCAGGTATAAAATATGAAATCTATTTGCTCTAATATTTACAGATATTTTACTTCAGCCTAAAAGCTCAGGCACTTTGAAAGTTGCCAAGAAAAGCAACGCATAATCCACAAGAAAATAAGTTCTCCCTGTGAAATTTTAACAAGGGAGCCATTCGAGTGTGATAACAATGACCTTTGGGGTGAATTTTAAACTCGTTAACAGAAAGGATAAAAATGTTAGTTCATCAGGAGATTTCATTTTTACGCGGGAGCGCAAGGTGGGGAAAATTTAAGTCGGCAGTCAAGGCAAAGCACTGTTTAATTAAATTATTTATTTATAATGCATGCCTGTGTACAAAGGCGGCCTTGAACATGGGTAAAGGAGGATCAACAGTGCCCCTGAGGGCAGCACGGTGGTGCATTGAGTCCCAGGTTCGATCCCGGCTCTGGGTCACTGTCTGTGTGGAGTTTGCACATTCTCCCCGTGTTTGCGTGGGTTTCGCCCCCACAACCCAAAGATGTGCAGGGTAGGTGAATTGGGCACACTAAATTGCCCCTTAATTGGAAAAAATGAATTGGGTACTCTAAATTTATTTTTTAAAAACAGTGCCCCTGGACCAGGCACAGCATTGCATTGTATAATCTGGAACCCATGATGTGCCCCAGAGCTGTGGGCACCAGATGTAAAATAGAGAGCTTCCCCGAACCCAGGAAATTGGAGCAAGATCGCAGTGCGAGGTTATGGCAAACAAACCTCAGCACTTACATCAGAATATCTCCATCCACACTCTCACCTATTTTATCACCAGTATCGCTTGAAGTATTTGACTTACAGAAAAAAGTGAATCCATCCGTTTTCCTCATTCCGATTGTTTAAATTCATTTGTTATACAGTTCTGCAGGCCAGCAAATGATCGTTTCTGTGGAAACATCAGCCAGAGAACATCAATGGGATCAGAGCTACACTCGAAGACCGGCCAGAAGGTTGACTAATACCTACACGAATGACCAGAATATTTTCACCTTGCTTTTAGAAGTTACTTTCCCATATTGCAGTGTTTTATACTTTATGACAATCTGAAAAGCTTTGTAAAGTCTTCACAAATTGTGCGAGCTGCTTTGATTATAATAAAAACAACTAGATGATAAACTTTGTTGATTTTTTTTGACATTAAGGAGCAGTGGATGCCGGAACACTAAAGAAATTTGAGGAGGAGATAACCAGGTTTTTAATTAGTGGTGGGATGAAGTATTATGGGAATGGGCAGGATGGTGGGAGATCAGGCCTGGACGAGATCAGCCAAGATTGTTAGGGAGGCGATGGTACAGTAGTGTTGTCATTAGACCAGTAATCCAGAGGTGCGGGATCCTAGTTCAAATCCCACCTTGGCAGATGGTGAAATTTCAATTCAATAAAAAAATCTGGAATGAAAAGTAGAATGATGACCATGAAACCATTGCCGATTGTCGTAAAAACCCATCTAGTTCACTAAGGTCTTTCAGGAAAGGGAATCAGCCGTCCTTACCGGTCTGGCCGAAATGTGACTCCAGATACACACAACAATCCTTCGCCCCTCAGTTCAAGGGCAATTAGGGATGGGTAACAAATGCTGGCCCAGCCCAGCGACGCCCACATCCAAAGAGTGAATTTTAAAAAGTATTGAATGGCGGAGCAGGGCCGAGGGGTTGAAATGCTGACTCCTGCTCCTGGTTCCTATGGTCTTACGTTTGTGTCCTTATGAGTAAAATGCGATTTCAGAAATTTTTATCTGAACCCAGAATTCATATTTAATGATATTACTAGGGAATTACTAAACCCAAGGTCACTCTGAGTTGGAAGGTTGTGAATGAGTTTTGTTGTCCAGCAGCTACAATAGCTGATCCTCTCGCTTCGGAATCTCTTTGTCCAGCCACATGACTTTTAAAGTTCTGCAAGAGGGAATTATTTTGTGCTCACCCAACAGGATTACTTCTCTTAATCCCTCATTCATGTGGCCAATTGTGAGTGTTCACACCCACCAGTCAAATGCTAGCTGTTTAATTCTTTCTAATTCAAGGAAGGTTAAGTGGGCTTTTTGCAAGAATTCCTAAATCCCATAGATACATAGATGATAGGAGCAGGAGGAGGCCTTTTCGCCCTGCGAGCCTGCTCCGCCATTCATCACAATCATGGCTGATCATCCAACTCAATAGCCTAATCCTGCTTTCTCCCCATGGCCTTTGATCCCATTCTCCCCAAGTGCTTATCCAGCCACCTCTTGAATATATTCAATGTTTCAGCATCAACTACTTCCTGTGGTAATGAATTCCACAGGCTCACCACTCTTTGGGTGAAGAAGTGTCTCCTCATCTCTGTCCGAAATGGTTTACCCAGAATCCTCAGGCTATGACGCCTGTTTCTGGACACACCCATCATTGGTAACATCTGAGGGTGGGGGGGTGGGGTGTGTGCAGAGTGCGCCCCCCCCCGCAACAGCCTCCTGCCTTCCTGAGTACGAGGGGCTGAGGCCATGACTGCAGAACAAGTTAATGGAACCCTTCCCGCCACCTCCGTCAGCTTCCCACACAACTCCTGGGAGACATCAGGGGGTTTATAACGCTGTGGTAGTATGAGTAGAGGTACTACGGTACCTAGCAATGCCGAGACACCATTAGTGCAGACGGCTCGCTGCTCATTGGCCCGATGGTATGTAACACTAGTCACCCATTGGTTAGAGCTATAACGTAGCTCCGTCCTGTAAGGCGGGGTATAAGAGCCCGTGTATTCCCCACAGCTTCCTTTCTGTACCTGAGCTGCTGGGGAAACACCTTGTCTATTAAAGCCTTCAGTTCGGACTACAACTTCGCTTCTGTGGTCAATTGATAGTGCATCAATTTAATAGACAAGATTTTAACGGATGGAGGTCCGCATCAAGCCGGAGTGTCGACAACTCAGCCCCCACGCGACTAATGCAGCAGCAACCTTTAAGCACTGGTTAGCATGTTTTAACGGCTACCTCGGCATGGCAGAAAGCACACCTACGAGGGAGCAGAAACTGCAGATCTTGCACTCGAGAGTGGGCCTGGACATCTATAGGCTCATCAAGGACGCTACTGACCGGGCGTTAATTTATTGCTTCTCTTTTGTATTTACGGCAGTGGGGGGGGGGGGGGGGGGAGTTCTGGTTTTTTTTGTTCTTAGAATTTTCGGTTATTGTTTTCAATTTTGTGAAAATGTGCAAATTTGAATAAAAATTAATTTTTTTAAAAAGGACGCAACTGACTACGATTCCGCAATGGAACTACACAAAGGACATTATATCCACCCAGTAAACCAAGCCTACGCCCGGCACCTGCAGGCAACGAGGCGGCAGAGCCTTGGTGAGTCACTAGACAAGTTCTATCGTGCGTTCCTCGTGCTACGGAGAAACTGCAGCTGCCCACAGGTTTGGGCTAACGAACATACTGAACTATTGATCCGGGACATTTTGTTGCGGGTATGCAGTCCCTACAAATCCACCAGAGACTGCTCGTGAAAGAAACTCTGGGCCTCAAGGAGGCACAGGCCTCGCCGACTCGCTGGGTGTGACCTCCCGAAACGCCCGTGCCTACGCCCCCGACCGCGCGCCGGCCCCCTGTGCAGTGTGGAATTCCCCCTCAGTGGACTCTGAATCGCCTGAGGCCTGCGCTGCGAGACGCCCCAGCAACCCCGCTGGGCCCCGTTGTTGTTTCTGCGGGCAAGCGAAACACCCCCGACAGCGCTGCCCAGCCCGTTCGGCAACGTGTAAGGGGTGCGGCAAAAAGGGCCATTTCATGGCGGTCTGCCCGGCCCGGGCGGTCGCTGCGGTCCCGGGCGGCGAGTGCGGATCGCGGCTCCAACCCTCTCCACGGGTACCATGCCGCCCATGAATATCGCCATCTTCCTCCCTCAGCGCCACGTGGGACCTCCGGGCGCCGCCATCTTGCTCCGCCGACGCCACGTGCGGGGGGATGGGTGCCGCCATTTTGTCCCTCCTCAGCCATGTGTGACCAATAGGCGCCGCCATCTTGGACCGGCTCCAAGGACCTCAGAGCGGGTGACCACACACCGCCCGATGATGACTCTGAACTCCTGCCACAGCTGGCACCGGTGACCCTGGACCAGTCTCGACCCTGCACTCTTTCCACAGCAACGACAATGGTATTGATCAACGGGCACGAGACGTCCTGTCTGCTCGACTCTGGGAGCACGGAGAGCTTTATACATCCTGAGACAGTAAGGCGCTGTTCTCTTCCTGTCCACCCCGTCAATCAAAAAATCTCTCCGGCCTCTGGCTCCCATTCAGTTGAAATAAAAGGGTATTGTGTAGCGAACCTCACGGTCCAGGGAAGCGAGTTCAAGAATTACAGGCTCTACGTCCTCCCCTACCTCTCGTGGCCATACTCCTAGGGTTGGATTTTCAGTGTAATCTTCAGAGTCTAACGTTTAAATTCGGCGGCCCTACACCCCCTCTCACTGTCTGCAGCCTCGCGACCCTCAAGGTCGACCCCCCCCTCCCTATTAGCAAACCTCACCCCGGATTGCCACCCCGTCACTCCAGCAGTAGACGGTACAGTGCCCAGGACCTGACGTTCATCAGGACCGAGGTCCAGCGGCTTCTGAGGGAAGGGGTCATCGAAGCCAGCAACAGCCCCTGGAGAGCTCAAGTTGTGGTGGTAAAGACCGGGGACAAGAACAGGATGGTCATCGATTACAGCCAGACCATCAACAGGTTTACGCAACTGAATGCGTACCCCCTACCCCGTATATCCGACCTGGTCAACAGGATCGCGCAGTACAAGGTCTTCTCCACGGTAGACCTAAAGTCCGCCTACCACCAGCTCCCCATCCGCGCGAGTGATCGCAGGTATACTGCGTTCGAGGCGGATGGGCGATTCTACCACTTCTTAAGGGTTCCCTTCGGTGTCACAAACGGGGTCTCAGTCTTTCAGCGAGAGATGGACCGAATGGTCGACCAATACGGTTTATGGGCAACATTCCCGTATCTCAATAATGTCACCATCTTCGGCCACGACCAGCAGGACCACGACACCAACCTCCGCAAATTCCTCCAGACTGCAAAACTCCTGAACCTAACGTATAACAAGGATAAATACGTGTTTGGCACCGACCGTCTAGCCATCCTCGGCTACGTAGTGCGAAATGGAGTGATAGGCCCCGACCCGGAACGCATGCGCCCCCTTATGGAGTTCCCCCTCCCTCACTGCTCCAAGGCCCTGAAGCGCTGCCTCGGGTTCTTCTCTTACTACGCCCAGTGGGTCCCCAACTACGCCGACAAAGCCCGTCCTCTTATCCAAACAACTACTTTCCCCCTGTCGACGGAAGCCCGCCAGGCCTTCAGCCGCATCAAAGCGGATATCGCAAAGGCCACGATGCGTGCCATCGACGAGTCCCTCCCCTTCCAAGTCGAGAGCGACGCATCTGACGTGGCTCTGGCGGCCACCCTCAACCAAGCGGGCAGACCCGTGGCCTTCTTCTCGCGTACCCTCCATGCTTCCAAAATCCGCCACTCCTTGGTCGAGAAGGAAGCACAGGCCATAGTAGATGCTGTGCGACATTGGAGGCATTACCTGGCTGGCAGAAGGTTTACCCTCCTCACGCACCAACGGTCGGTAGCTTTCATGTTCGACAATGCACAGCCGGGCAAGATAAAGAACGATACGGTGGACGATCGAATTATCCACCTATAACTACGAGATCCTGTATTGTCCCTGGAAGCTAAACGAGCCTGCTGATGCCCTGTCCCATGGCACATGTGACAAGGCACAAGTGGACCGCCTCCGAGCCCTTCACGAGGACCTCTGCCACCCCGGGGTCACTCGTTTCTTCCATTTCGTAAAGACCCGCAACCTGCCCTACTCCATCGAGGAGGTCAGAACAGTCACTAGGAACTTCCACATCTGCACGGAGTGCAAGCTGCACTTCTACCGTCCAGAGAAAGCGCATCTGATAAAGGCTTCCCGTCCCTTTGAAAGCCTCAGCAAGGACTTCAAAGGTCCCCTCCCCTCTACCAACCGCAACACGTACTTCCTCAACGTGATTGACGAGTACTCCTGCTTCCCATTCGCCATCCCCTGCCCCGACATGACCACAACCACAATCATCAAAGCAGTCCACAGCATTTTTTCCCTGTTCGGACTCCCCGCCTACATACACAGTGATAGGGGGTCCTCCTTTATGAGTGACGAACTGCGTCAATTCCTGCTTAGCAAGGGAATTGCCTCGAGCAGGACGACCAATTACAATCCCCGGGGTAACGGACAGGTTGAGAGGGAGAACGGAGCAGTCGGGAAGACCATCCTACTGGCCCTATGGTCCAGGAATCTCCCAGTCCCCCGCTGGCAGGAGCTCCTCCCAGACGCCCTCCACTCCATCCGGTCTCTGCTCTGCACTGCAACTAACCAAACACCTTACGAACGTCTCCTTGTCTTCCCTAGGAAGTCCTCCTCAGGGACCTCGCTCCCGACCTGGTTGGCAGCCCCCGGGCCCATCCTGCTCCGGAAACACGCGCGGGCACACAAGTCGGACCCGTTTTTCGAAAGGGTCCTCTACTCCATGCTAACCCCCAGTACGTGTACGTGGAGTACCCCGACGGCCGACAAGACACGGTCTCCCTATGGGACCTGGCGCCCGCTGGATCCCCTCCCTCGCCCTCGACGCCAGCCCCACCTTCCCCCCCACCGGCGCACCTCACTGTCGCCCCCTGCCTTGGACAACCGGTTTTCCCACTGGCCCTGCCTGGAACCCCCCCCCCCCCCCCCCCCGCCCACGACTGCACTCTACAGACGCTCCCTTCCCTGGTCAGTCAACCTCCCCACCAGTGCCATCTAGAGGTCTGGATGCCGCTATGGGGACTGGATCCACGCTCCCGGAGTCACAAACGCCTGCACCTACTTTACACTGGTTTAGGTACAACAGTTATACAATTTTCCAAAATTCAGTACCCACCCCAGTTGGACTATATCCAATCCCTGTATCTGTCAATTTTATCTTCACCAATGAAGTTTATTTTAGGCAGCATGGTGACTGCGTGATCAGCTCATGATTTAGCCCCATCCTGTTCCCTGGCCTCTGTCATTTTCATATCCGTGCTCCTTTGCTCCCCCCTGTCCCATGTCGCTTATCTCAATCAGTCCCTGCCCAGCTGATTCTTCGTTCTGGGTGCAGGGTGTTGAAGCTGGTTCCTCTTTGTGCCATGGCCTGTCTGAGCGCAGGATGTTGGGCCACTGATAAGAAGTATTCACTGAGCTGACTGTGTTACTGCTGGCCACACTATTCCTGTCTAATTCTGCCTATCTTGAGAACTCGGTCACGTTAGCTTAAATCCCATCATACATCCCGCCCACTACTTATCAGCCAGAGTTTAAATGCCTGTCGCTGCTATGTTCTACAGGTTTAATGGTTAATAATGATTACTGGGGATACTTTCAATGATTAATCTCAATTCTTAACAAGTTAACTTATGTAGAATTATTCTAGTGTTATCCTAGCAATCCGGTTTTAAGGGGTCATACCTCAGGACACCCCCCTTCACTGCTGCTGCTGCTGGTGGAGCTGCTGGTGCTGCTGGTGGAGCAGCTGGTTCTGCTGCTGCTGCTGCTGGTTCTGCTGCTGCTGCTGCTGGTGGAGCTGCTGGTGCTGCTGGTGGAGCTGCTGTTTCTGCTGCTGGTGGAGCTGCTGCTTCTGCTGCTGCTGCTGCTGGTGGAGCTGCTGGTTCTGCTGCTGCTGCTGCTGGTGGAGCTGCTGGTTCTGCTGCTGCTGCTGGTGGAGCTGCTGGTTCTGCTGCTGCTGCTGGTGGAGCTGCTGTTTCTGCTGCTGGTGTTGGCAGAGCTGCTGCTTGTGTTCTGGTGCTGCTGCTGGAGCTGCTGGTGGAGCTGCTGGAGCTGCTGGTGGAGCTGCTGTTTCTGCTGCTGGTGTTGGCAGAGCTGCTGCTTGTGTTCTGGTGCTGCTGCTGGTGCTCCTGCTGGTGCTGCTGGTGGAGCTGCTGTTTCTGCTGCTGCTGTTGGCAGAGCTGCTGCTTCTGTTCTGGTTCTGCTGCTGGAGCTGCTGGTGGAGCTGGTGGAGCTGCTGGTTCTGCTGCTGGAGCTGCTGGTGCTGGCAGTGCTGCTGTTTGTGTTTTCAAATGGATTTTGTCAGTTCAGGTAAAATGACAGAGAATAGCACAAGGACTGCAAGATACCCAACCCTCATTGAGCAGGGATGAAACCTAAATATCCAATGAGGGCAGCACGGTAGCATTGTAGATAGCACAATCGCTTCACAGCTCCAGGGTCCCAGGTTCGATTCCTGCTTGGGTCACTGTCTGTGAGGAGTCTGCGCATCCTCCCAGTGTGTGCGTCGGTTTCCTCCGGGTGCTCCGGTTTCCTCCCACAGTCCAAAGATGTGCAGGTTAGGTGGATTGGCCATGATAAATTGCCCTTAGTGTCCAAAATTGCCCTTTGTGTTGGGTGGGGTTACTGGGTTATGGGGATAGGATGGAGTTGTTGACCTTGGGTAGGGTGCTCTTTCCAAGAGCCGGTGCAGACTCGATGGGCTGAATGGCCTCCTTCTGCACTGTAAATTCTATGAATGATGGAAAAATGTTACATGTCATAAAACGACATTCGCAAAATGGCAAAGGAAGTTTGTGAAAAAGTTTTAAATGCTTCCATGAGAAGGGAGACATGAGATGGTTTGGGGCAGAGTCAGAGAGAGAAACAGATTTATGTTGTAGAAACAAAGCTCAGGGGAGTCAGCGAAATGTTTATTTCAAAGTCAAAATTTAACTTCAAATTGAGTATAATCAGCTCCAATCAGGATTGTCTCTAACAGTGTGTTTTATATTACACAGTTACCAATGGATTTCCACAACCCATGTCTTACAAGTAGCAAACAAATCTGTAAAGTATCAATTTCTGACAACTATCATCGACTGTAAACTTAATAATAACAATAATCTTTATTTGGTTAGGTTCGCATACCCTCAGTCTAGTTCCTCTTTACACACCCTGGATACCAATTCACAGATTCCCATCCCTCGAATTTTAAAGGATGTGTTTAAATGAATTTCCTGTGTAAAGCACCAAGAGGGTTATTTATTTTATTAATACAAATTACAGCAAAAAGCAAAACAACCAGATGTCCAAATTGAAAATATATTTTCAAAGAGAATATCTTTACTAAATATCGTAATGTGAGAATGGTCGGCGAACAAGAGATCATTTCCTCAAGTTGCAACCATTGGCATTTACACAAACTATGTTGTGAAGCAGTGTGATTGGTCAACTTCTCTTATCCTGTACGTGTTAGGCAGATATTTCTAGTTCGAGGAGGAAGGAAATGCTTCATCACAGATCTTTTGAACGATACAGAGACTCTTGTACTGAAACCTGTGGAAACCGTCACTGGGAGCATGGTTTTTACTGCATTGCTGTTCCTCACTTTGATATCAAGTAAGATTTTAAAATACTATATTTGGAATAACAGCTCACGTTTATGTCTGAGAACAATGGCACGACAATCCTATTTAAAAAATTCAGTTCGGGGATGTGGCGTCTCTGGTTTTGCCAGCATTTATGGCCCATCCCTCGTTGCCCTTCAGAAGGTGGCGGTGAGTTGCCTTCTTGAACCACAGCGAGACTTTGAGGTGTAGGTACACCCACTGTGCTGTTAGGGAGAGAGTTCCAGGGTGTTGCCCCAGCGACAGTGAAGGAACGGCGATCTATTTCCTAGTCAGGGTGGTGAGTGACTTGGAGGGGAACCTCCAGGTGGTGGGGTTCCCAGGTATCTGCTGCTTTTGTCCTTCTAGATGGTAGTGGTTGTGGGTTTGGAAGGTGCTGTGGAAGGAACCTTGGTGAGTTACTATGGTGCATCTTGTAGATGGGACACACGGCTGCCACTGTTCGGTGGTCGAGGGTTTGAATGTTTGTGGAAAGGCGAGTAATCAAGCGGGCTGCTTTGTCCTGAATGGGTGTCCAGCTTCTTGAGTATTGTTGGAGCTGCACTCATCCAGGCAAGTGGAGAATATTCCATTGCACTCCTGACTTGTGTCTAGTAGATGGTGGACAGGTTTTGGGGGTAGGAGGTGTGTTCTTCGCCTGAGGATTCCTGTATTGTAGCTTCACCAGGTTGACACCTCATTGTTCAGTATTCCTGATGTTGCTCCTGGCATGCTCTCCTGCACTCTTCATTAAACCAGGGTTGATCCCCTGGCTGAGTGGTAATGGTAGAGTGGAGGATATGCCGGGCCATGAGGTTGCAGATTGTGGTTGAGTACAATACTGCTGCTGATGATGACCCACAGCGCCATATGGATGCCCAGTGTTGAGTTGCTGGATCTGTTCAAAGTCTACCCCAGTTTCCTTGGCCATGTTTAGTCTGAAGCCATACGGACTTCATGGGGTCCAGAGTCGATGTTGAGGACTCCCAGGGCAAGTCCCTCCCGACTGTTACCCACTGTGCCTCCACCTTGCTGGTGAGACAGGACATAGCCAGGAATGGTGATGTCTGGGACGTTATCTGTAAGGTATGATTCTGTGAGTATGTCAGGCTGTTGCATAACTAGTCTGTGAGATAGCTCTCCCAACTTTGGCACAAGCCCCCAGATGTTAGTAAGGAGGACTTTGCAGGGTTGGCAGGGCTGGGTTTGCCATTGTTGTGTCCGGGGCATTGTCGTGTCCGGGGCATTGCCGTGTCCGGGGCATTGCCGTGTCCGGGGCATTGTCGTGTCCGGGGCATTGCCGTGTCCGGGGCATTGCCGTGTCCGGGGCATTGTCGTTTCCGGGGCATTGTCGTGTTTTTCTAGCGGTTGGATATCACTGAGTGGGGATGGGCCATTTCAGAGGGCGTTTAAACGTCAACCATATTGGGTCTAGAGACACATGTGGGCCAGACCAGGTCAGGATGGTAGATGCAGATTTCCTTCCCTAAAGGGCATTAGTGAACCAGGTGGGTTTTTAACAACAATTGACAACGGTTTCATGGTCATCATTAGATTTTTAATTCCAGAAATTTAACTGAATTTAAATCCCACCACCTGCCGTTGTGGGATTCGAACCCAGCTCCCCAGATCATTGTCCTGGGTCTCTGGATTACACATCCAGCGACAATACCACTACACCACTGCCTCCGCACAGGGGTAAAGAAACACAGACTCTGGGCCAAAGGAGGGAAGGTTGGAGGGGTTGACCAAAAGCTCCGTCAAAGGGGTGGGTTTTAAAGAGGATCCTAAATGGGGAGAGGGAGTTGGCGAGGAGGAGGGGTTTAGCGATGGAGATTCAAAACTTTCGATCTGATTGAAAACTCAGCCATTAACAGAGGGCAAAGGGAGGAACCGATGCACTTGTTTTGGAGGATTGGAGAGTTCCCTCAGGGAGGGGGATAATGGAATATTGGAGGATATTACAGGAATGAGAACAGATGACAACAATTTGCAAGATCTAGAGGTCCACATGGTACTGAAGCCTGCCACCCAGGGACAGCAGCAGGAATAGAATCCATCATATGTTCCATATCTGAAGTAAAGAAAAGGGAGGAGGGTGGGGACTAGGACAGTGGGGATAGTACTTTCTGAGGGCAGATCAGTTACAATGATGGGCTGTGTAGTTTCCTTCTGTCTTGTGAAATCCTGTGGTTCCCTCATGGAAATTGAATATCATCTCAGGATACTGATTAAACCCATTACTTCCCAACATGTTGAGACATTTTCATGTTGCAGAAATCCTTGCCTGCACCCTCAGCTATCTTTCCCTGCCATACTATCTACTGAATAAGGTAACACCCTCATTTCTGACCAATTATCATCATTTCGGAATATACTTTACCTCTTTGATTGAGGAAATGTGGCTGTGTTTCACAAAGGATAAAAGATGTGGTGACAAACTTCTGGAGCCTAAAGAAATTTCTTGATTCGTCCAGAATTTTGCTTCACATGAGCCAAGTCTTGATCTTTAAACAATGTTTATCAGGTTGGGAAGGGTAAAGAGGTCGCAGTCCGTTGTTGAGATTCTATAATAGAGGCCATTCCTTCTGCTTGTGATAACACAACGGAAGAAAGGATAATAATCAAAAAGCAGAACACATTATTATTTTAAGAGAATGCAGGTTTAACGTGGATAGGCCTGGGCCCATTGCTCAGTGCCTGGGAGAGATGTACCTGCAGAATGTGCTTCTCTCTCTGTGCCACATCCTGCAGCAATGGCAGCTGCCCCACAACACATCCAGTCACCAAATGTATCACAATGCCAAGGTGGCAGCTTCCTGGGTGGTAGCAGCTGTCAGGATTGGCTCATTCCTGAAGGAGCAGGCCCAATTCTTCACACGCACACATACAAGCACACTCACACATACTCTCCCTCTCACTCCCGAACAGACACACTGGCCGGGATTCCCCGGCCCTGCGCCGGGTCGGAGAATCCCCGGGGGGAGGCGCGAATCCCGACCCACCGCCCCGACGCTGGCTGCCCTATTCTCCGGCGCCGTTTTTCAGGGGCCGGCGGGATTCCCGCCACGCCGGTCAGGGGGCCATTGACAGGGCCCCTCCCCCAGTGATTCTCTGGGCCCCGATGGGCCAGGTGGCCATAAAGTTTTGCCCAGTCCTGCCGGCGTGAATTACTCACCTCACGCATAGCGGGACCTGGCAGGTAAGTGTGCGGGGGCGGTTCTGGGGGCAGGGTGGTTCCGACCCCAGGGGAGGGCCCCCACGATGGCCTGGCCCGCGATCGGGGCCTACCGATCTGCGGGCAGGCTGGTTCCGTGGGGGTCTTCTTTCCTCCGGGCCCCTGTCAGGCTCCGCCATATTGCCCGGGGGCCGGCACGGAGAAGGGAATCCCCGCGCATGCGCGGAAATACGCCAGCCATTCTGCGCATGCACAAACTCCGGCTGGAGCTGTGGGGCGACTCCGGTGGCAGCCTAGCCCCCCAGAAAGGTGAGGATTTCTCACTTTCGGAGTTGTTGGTGCCAGTTTTCCCGCCGGTGTGGGGACATAGCCCCATTTTCAGAGAATCCCGCCCACTGACTCTCTCACTCCCATTAACACACACACACAATCTCACTGCCTCACACACACACACATCTCTCATGTGCACACACTTTCTTTCTCACACACACCACACACACTCACTGGCTCACTTCCACACAAACACAAAGGGTAGGATTCTACGTCCGTGGGATCCTCCGCTTCGCCGGCAGCTCCCTCACGCCCCCGTGATGTTCCCATAGCGTGGGGGGTGTCCACAACGGGAAACCCCATTGGCCGGCTGCCGGGACGGAGAATCCCGCACAAACTCTCACTTCCTGACACACACACACACACTCTCACTTCCTGACACACACACACACACTCTCACTTCCTGACACACACACACACACTCTCACTTCCTGACACACACACACACACTCTCACTTCCTGACACACACACACACACTCTCACTTCCTGACACACACACACACACTCTCATTTCCTGACACACACACTCTCACACACGCACCCTCCCACTTCCTCACACACACACACACTCTCACTTCCTGACACACACGCACACACTCTCACTTCCTGACACACACACACACACTCTCACACACACACACTCTCACTTCCTGACACACACACACACACACTCTCACTTCCTGACACACACACACACACACTCTCACTTCCTCACACACACACACACACTCTCACTTCCTGACACACACACACACACTCTCACACACGCACCCTCCCACTTCCTGACACACACATACACACTCTCACTTCCTGACACACACACACACACTCTCACTTCCTGACACACACACACACACTCTCACACACGCACCCTCCCACTTCCTCACACACACACACACACTCTCACTTCCTGACACACACACACACACTCTCACTTCCTGACACACACACACACTCTCACTTCCTGACACACACACACACACTCTCACTTCCTCACACACACACACACACACACTCTCACACACGCACCCTCCCACTTCCTGACACACACACATACACACACACACACACCATCATCATCCTCTTCCTCCCACACTCCAACCTCCATTCCGAGTGATGCACGATCAATTGTACAAAGACTCAGATTGGGTACAACTGTGGCTTTATTGCAGTCAGATGCGTGGCCTCCTACAGCAGCTGGCGAAATGGCAGCTGCATAGAGGACACACATATTTATACTCCTCTTCCTGGGCGGAGCCAGCAGGCAGGGGCTACCGGCAAACCTGTAATACAGGTCCTACCTTACATCCCCTAATACAGGTGTAACTGTGGTTCACCACACCGAGGCCTTGCAATGAGCCTCTCCTCCCCTGCATCTCACAATCTGTGTCTCCTCCCCGGGGCCTCCTCACTCTGCTCCCCATTCCCGTTTGGAGGTGCCGGAGTGGTATTCCGGTGTGCTCCAGCATTATCACACCATTAACAGAAGAGGAAGATGATAAGGCAGTTGTGGGATTCTTGAATTTTAAATAGGAGTATTAAATACAAAGTGTGAGGAGTTATGTTAACCCTTCACTACTCACTGGTTAGGTCACTGGTTAGGTACTGTGTTCAACTCTGGGCAACACACTTGAGGGAGGAGGTCAAGCCCCTGGCGAGGGCACAGGGCAGATTTACCAGGATGATACCAGGGATGTGGCAGTTTGGTTATGTGGGCAGATTGGAGAAATTGGGATTATTGTCCTTAGAGCAGAAAAGATTAAAGGGAAATTTAATAAATGTATTGAAATTGAGGAAGGGTCTTAAGCAGCAGGTGGAGAGTAATTATTTCCTCTGGCTGGTGGATTGGTAACAAGAGATCATAGAGTTAAAATAGTTGGGAGAAAAACCAGTGGATAAATGAGAAGTTATTTCACACATTAGGCTGTTATTATCTGGAATACACCAACTGGAATAGTCATGGAATAAGATTCATAATTCATAAGATATAAGAACAGAATTAGGCTATTTGGCCCATCGAGTCTGCTCCACCATTCTATCATGGCTGTCATGTCCCTCATCTGCTACCTACAATGTTACAGACCAAGAGCGAGATTGCAGAATCAGCCGGAGCATCTCCTCCCTGGAACACACGACCTCAGGGCCGGAGTGGGGAATTTACCCTCCCGAGCCCAACACCCTCAATGTGATCGTGGCTGATCCCATCCTGGCCTCAATTCCACCGTCCTGCCTGTTCTCCATAACCCTTTGATGTGACCATCAATTCACACAAAACCAGGAGTAGAGGTAAACTGTGGTTTTAATCAACTAGAACAGTGCCTGCCTGCAACTGGTCTGCTACTGAGAGCCGCTTACAGAGCTACTGCTCTTTATACCTCCACTCAGGGGGTGGAGCCCCACAGGCCCCAACATGCTACATTATAGGTAATACCTTACAATGGTCCATAGGTGGAGCCCAAATGGGCAACAGCATAATACAGATAAGCACATGGTGAATTGTTCCTGCAATACATTCACCACACCCTTCAAACCCTTACCAATTAAAAATCTGTCTAACTCCTCCTTAAATTTACTCCAGTCTCTGCATCCACCGCACTCTGGGGTAGCGAATTCCACAGATTCACAACCCTTTGGGAGAAGTAGGGTGGAATTCTCCCCCCCCCCCCCCTCCCGCCATGTCGCCACGGCACCCGCACGCGATTCTCCCACCCCCCCCAAACCGGCATGGCGAGATTCACGGCTGGCCGCTGGGAGAATCGGCGCTCACCGTTTGTAGCGGGCGAGCGGCGATTCTCCGGCCCGGATGGGCCGAGCGGCTGCCCCAACATGACAGGTTCCCGCCGCCGCCGTCCTCACATGGTCGCTGCCGGCGGGAACAGCGCGGGAACACTGGGGGGGGCAGCCTGTGGGAGGGGGGGGAGCCTCGAAAGGGGTCTGGCCCGCGATCGGTACCCACCAATCGGCGCGCCAGCCTCTCTGAAGGAGGACATCCTTTCCTCTGCCGCCCCGCAAGATCCATCCGACATCTTCTTGCGGGGTAGACGCGGGGAGGCTGGCACTCCCACATGCGCGGGTGACGTAATTTGCACGGCGCAGCCGCGTCATTTATGCGTGCAGGGCCTTGGCGTCACGTAAATGACGCGGTGCTGCTCCTCGCCCCCCGGGAGCGGGAGAATAGGGGGCTGGGAGCGGCCTCCAACGCCGGAGTGAAACACTCTCCTTTTCACTCCGACGTCAGGATTTAGTCTCCCGATGGGAGAATTGCATCCTTCGTTTTTCCTCAAATCTGTTTTAAATTTGTTACCTCTTATTCTAAGATTATGACCTCTCGATTTTAAATGCCCCACAAGAGGAAGCATCAGCTCCACGTCTACTTTATCCAGACCGTTTATCATCTTGTCTACCTCAATTAGATCTCCCCTCATTCTTCTAAACTCTGGAGAGTATCGGCCTAAACTGTTCAATCTCTCCCCATACGACAAATCCCTCATCTCTGGAATCAATCGAGTGAACCTCCTCTCAACTGCCTCCAATCCCACTACATTTCTCCTCAAATATGGGGCGAAATTCTCTGCAGACCATCGTAACGCCGATTTCCGGCGAGCAAAATTGGAGTAGATGACTCCGGCGTCCGGGCCTTCTTTTAGGCGGCTATTCTCCGTTCCCGGAGGGGCCAGCATCGGACTGACGCGATACGCGTCAGTTTCACCAGCTGCGGAAGTGGTGAGACCCGGCGTTTTTTTGGGGGGGGGGGAGGAGGAGAGAGACAGACCCGGCATTTGGGGGGGGGGGAGGAGAGAGACAGACCCGGCATTTGGGGGGGGGGGTTCCGGCATTTGAGGGGGGGGGTTGCGGCATCGGGGGGGGTTGTGGCATCGGGGGGGGGGTTGCGGCATCGGGGGGGGGTTGCGGCATCGGGGGGGGGTTGCGGCATCGGGGGGGGGGGTGGGGCATCGGGGGGGGTTGGGGCATCGGGGGGGGGTTGCGGCATCGGGGGGGGTTGCGGCATCGGGGGGTGTTGCAGCATCGGGGGGGGGTTGCGGCATCGGGGGGGGTTGCGGCATGGGGGGGGGTTTGGGTGCAGCGGCGTGCAGAGAGGGGGGGCGACGGATGCCCGGGGCCAACGCACCATCGCCCCCCCCTCTGTACGCCGCTGCCCCCTACCCCAACCACCCCCCCCTCACCACCCCTACCTCCCTCCAACGCCCCTACCCCCCACCCCCCACCCCCCAGTAACGCCGCACCCCCCCCCCCACTAACGGAGGAAGGAAGGGGGGGAGGAGGAAGGAAGGGGGAGGAGGAAGGGGGGGGAGGAAGGAAGGGGGGAGGAGGAAGGAAGGGGGGGAGGAGGAAGGAAGGTGGGAGGAGGAAGGAAGGGGGGAGGAGGAAGGAAGGGGGGGAGGAAGGAAGGGGGAGGAGGGGGGGGAGGAGGAGGAGAGGGGGGGGTTGGGTACTGGCCTTCAGAGGGAGGGGGGGTGTGGGTACCGGCCTTCAGAGGAGGGGGACGGGGTCGTGGGTACCGGCGTTGGGGGGGGGATGGGGACACGGCGTTGAGAAGGGGGGGGACCCGGCGTTGAGGGTGGGGGGTTGCGGCGTTGCGAGAGATGGGGGTGCGGCGTTGGAGGGGGTAGGGGTGGTGGGGAGGGGGGTTGGGGAGGGGGGTAGGGGTGGTGGGGAGGGGGGTAGGGGTGGTGGGGAGGGGGGTAGGGGGGGGGGAGGGGGGTTGGGGAGGGGGGTAGGGGTGGTGGGAGGGGGTAAGGGTGGTGGGGAGGGGGGGGGTAGAGGTGGTGGGGAGGGGGTACGGGTGGTGGGGAGGGGGGTAGGGGCGTTGGAGGGAGGTAGGGGTGGTGAGGGGGGGTGGTTGGGGTAGGGGGCAGCGGCGTACAGAGGAGGGGGCAGCGGCATACAGAGGGGGGGGGGACGGTGCGTTGGCCCCGGGCATCCGTCGCCCCCCCTCTCTGCACGCCGCTGCCCCCAAACCCCCCCCCATTGCCGCACCCCCCCCCCGATGCCGCAACCCCCCCCCGATGCCGCAACCCCCCCCGATGCCGCAACCCCCCCCGATGCCGCAACCCCCCCCCGATGCCGCAACCCCCCCCGATGCCGCAACCCCCCCCCGATGCCGCAACCCCCCCCCGATGCCGCAACCCCCCCCCGATGCCGCAACCCCCCCCCCCCATCATCAATGGTTGACGCCGTTTTAAAGGTACTGTGATTTACGCCGACGTGACCCGTGGCCACGTCGGCGGGACTTCGGCCCATCCGGGGCGGAGATTTGTGGAAACAAAAATATAATGACATCCCACCGGCGCCAGCTGTTTTCAGAGGCTGCCGGCGGGATTTGCACAGCGCCGGTTTTTGGCCGGTCAGAGAATTAAAAACCCTGCGGGAGCGGGATTAACGCCGCTGCCGGCCGATTCTCCGACCCTGCGTGGGGTCGGAGAATTTCGCCCAAGGGGACCAAATACTCCAATACTCCAAGCAGCACAATACTCCAAGCAGCACAATACTCCAAGCAGCACAATACTCCAAGCAGCACAATACTCCAAGCAGCACAATACTCCAATACTCCAAGCAGCACAATACTCCAATACTCCAAGCAGCACAATACTCCAATACTCCAAGCAGCACAATAGTCCAGGTGCAGTCTTACTAATGCTTCCAAAAGGCAGATGGACAAAAATTTGAAGGGGACCAATGTGCAGGGTTTCGGGGGGGGGGGGGGGGGGGGTGGTGTGCTGGGGGGTGGGATTAAATTGGACAATAAATTTTCCAGGAGCTGGCACAGACATGACGGGCCGAATGGCCTCCTTCTCTGCTTTAAGGTTCTTGATTCCAGTCCCACTCAGGGGGCGAAATGCTCCGCGGACCGACGTGACGCCCATTTCCCGCGGGAAAAAGCGGTGCGCATGACTCCGGCGTCCGGGCCTTCTTTTCAGCTGGCAATCTCCGTTCCCGGAAGGGCCAGCAGCGGACTGACGGGGGGTTCCGGCAATGGGGGGGGGGGGGGGGTTTCCGGCATGGGGGGGGGGGTTCCGGCATTGGGGGGGGGGTTCCGGCATTGGGGGGGTGTTCCGGCATTGGGGGGGGGTCCGGCACTGGGGGGGGGGGGTTTCGGCATTGTGGGGGGGGGGGGTTCCGGCATTGGGGGGGGGGGTTCCGGCATTGGGGGGGGGGGGGTTCCGGCATTGGGGGGGGGGTTCCGGCATGGGGGGGGGGTTGCGGGCAGCGGCGTGCAGAGAGGGGGGGCGACGGATGCCCGGGGCCAACGCACCGTCGCCCCCCCCCCTCTGTACGCCGCTGCCCCCTACCCCAACACCCCCTCACCACCCCTACCTCCCTCCCCACCCCTACCTCCCTCCCCACCCCTACCTCCCTCCCCACCACTACCCCCCTCCCCACCACTCCTACCCCCCTCCAACGCCGCCCCCCCATCTCTCGCAACGCCGCAACCCCCCCCCCCCTCAACGCCGGGTCCCCCCCCCCCTCAACGCCGGGTCCCCCCCCCCTCAACTGCCTGGTACCCCCCCCCCTCAATGCCGGTACCCCCCCCCCTCAGCGCCTGGTACCCCCCCCCTCAACGCCGGTACCCCCCCCCCCAACGCCGGTACCCACACCCCCCCCCCTCTGAAGGCCGGTACCCACACCACCCCCCTCTCTCTCCTCCTCCCCCCCTTCCTTCCTCCCCCCCTTCCTTCCTCCCCCCCCCTTCCTCCTCCCCCCCCCCTTCCTTCCTCCGTTAGTGGGGGGGGGTGCGGCGTTGGAGGGGGGTAGGGGTGGTGGGGAGGGGGGTAGGGGTGGTGGGGAGGGGGGTAGGGGCGTTGGAGGGAGGTAGGGGTGGTGAGGGGGGGTGGTTGGGGTAGGGGGCAGCGGCGTACAGAGGGGGGGGCGACGGTGCGTTGGCCCAGGGCATCCGTAGCCCCCCCTCTCTGCACGCCGCTGCCCCCAAACCCCCCCCCGATGCCGCAACCCACCCCCCGATGCCGCAACCCACCCCCCCCATGCCCCCCCGATGCCGCAACCCACCCCCCGATGCCACAACCCCCCCATGCCCCCCCGATGCCGCAACCCACCCCCCGATGCCGCAACCCACCCCCCCATGCCCCCCCCGATGCCGCAACCCACCCCCCGATGCCGCAACCCACCCCCCCATGCCCCCCCCCGATGCCACAACCCACCCCCGATGCCGCAACCCCCCCCCCGATGCCGCAACCCCCCCCCCCCCGATGCCGCAACCCCCCCCCCGTACACTGAACGGCGTCAACCATCATCAATGGATGACGCCGTTTTAAAGCAACTGTGATTTTCGCCGACGTGACCCGTGGCCACGTCGGCGGGACTTCGGCCCATCCGGGCCGGAGATTTGTGGACACTAAAAAAAAAATGAAATCCCGCCGGCGCCAGCTGTTTTCAGAGGCTGCCGGCGGGATTTGCACAACGCCGGTTTTTGGCCGGTCAGAGATTTAAAAACCCTGCGGGAGCGGGATTAACGCCGCTGCCCGCCGATTCTCCGACCCTGCGTGGGGTCGGAGAATCCCGCCCCGGATTTGTGTGTCTCCCCTTGTGAAAGGATTGTCTAAAATTGATTGTTGGGATATTTCCAGCTTTCCTAAAACTTAATGTTTCCCCCAACAGCTTCACAGACACAGACGGCTTCGATAGTGATGAAAGCTGCAGTGGGAGAAACCATCACAGTGGGATGTCCACAGGCAGAAAGGTACAAAAGAAACTATGTTATCTGGTGGTGCAAGGCAACTTCGGGAACTCGGTGCGATCATATATCGAGCATTGGACAGAAAGTCAGAAACGATTATCGAGGAACATCGATTGCTGATACCAATGGCAGGATTTCAGTAACCATACGACACCTTGAAGAGAAAGATACAGGAACATACTGGTGTGGGGCACTTGATAATGGTGTAATCCATACTTTAGATGTTATATTGCTGAAGGTTTTCACAGGTAAGAATATTTCAGAAGATTAATTCTAGCGTTGATAATGTGGTTGGGCTGCAGTAACACTGCTGCTGTGTGAGCTCAGACTATGAAAGGATTATCACAGCTCCTTATGTGCAAGTAAAGACCCCCCCCCCCATCCTCCTATTTCTCTCCATTTCCATTAACCTCTCTAAACATATTTCCCCCTTACACATCGACAAACCTAACATCATATTCCACCCAAACCTGTTTTTTAAAATTATTTTACGGTATGTTGGCGTCGCTGACTAGACCAGCATTTCTATCCCTAGAAAATGAGCACGATAAAGGTGCTGGAAAAAGCATCGACCGACCAGAGTGACCAAATGGTCGCCCTGGAGGCTGAACTGAAGAGGTCGCTGGCGACCCAGGGGAGCCGGATGGGGAAGGTCGAGGACCAAGAAAATCAGTCGAGGTGACAGAACATTCGAATAGTGGACCTGCCGGAGGGAATCGAGGGCAGGGACCCGACCGACTACATGTCCCAAATTCTGATTAAAGCCACGGTTTACTTCTACTCAGGTCTCGAGTGAATTGATGGTCGCATCACCAGGTTCGATTCCCCGTTGGGTCACTGTCTGCGTGGAGCCTGCACGTTCTCCCCGTGCCTGCGTGGGTTTCCTCCGGGTGCTCCGGTTTCCTCCCACAGTCCAAAGGTGAAAATGAAATGAAAATCGCTTATTGTCACGAGTAGGCTTCAATGAAGTTACTGTGAAAAGCCCCTACTCGCCACATTCCGGTGCCTGTCCGGGGAGACTGGTACGGGAATCGAACCGTGCTGCTGGCCTGCTTGGTCTGCTTGGTAAGCCAGCAATTTAGCCCAGAGAGCTAAACCAGCCCCTTGTGCAGGTTAGGTGGATTGGCCATGCTAAATTGCCCCTTAACGTCGAAAAGATTCGGTGAGGTTACTGGGTTACGGGATGGGGTGGAGGTGTGAGCTTAAGTAGTTTGCTCTTTCCAAGGGCCGGTGCAGACTCGATGGGCTGAATGGCCTCCTTCTGCACTGTAAATTCTATGATACTATGTAAAGCCCAATACTGTGAATAGAACATTCTAAATCCCATTCAATGGTTTTCCTACTGGAAAATCTGGAGTCTTCCATATTTCTGAATATCTATTTCTTCCATTATCCAAAATCCGCGCTAACTTTAGAAGAAGCAGCTTCGATATTAATATCTGTTTTTGAGCTGGTTTTTTACATGTTTCTTCATAACCTACAACTAATACAGTACATCCCCTCGCCCCCCCCCCCCCCCCCCATGCCCCCTCACCCCCGCTACCCCGGATTGCAGCATTTGTCTTCCCCATTTGCCATCTGGAGTCATTTTCTGCCAACTGTCCCCATAATTCCCCCCCCCCCCCCCCCTCCCCATAGCCCGCACTCCTGGATTACATCAGGTTTCTGCCTTCATATCCACCCTCCCCTTCTCCTCCTGCCTCCCTCTCCTCCACCCCCCCCCCTTTGACTCTCCATCCCCCATTATCCACCCACCTTTCCACCCTTTGTCCACACTCATTCCCTCCCTGCCTTCTCTGTTGCTCCATCTCTTCCCACCACCCTCCCAGCCCTGAGCACGCAGGTCGCAGGGAAGGCCGGAACCAGAAATAACCGAGAAATAGCCAGAAATAGTCCAGTGTTACTGGCCAGGGTTGAGAGAACCCCAAAATGTAGCACGGAGTTCACCTGACCCACAACTTTTAATAGATTGTGGTATGGGGAGCACACGGCCCACTCTACAGGTGTGGTACAGCAGAAATGGAAAAGTATTTTTTTAAAGCAAAACAATGTTTATTCTATGAACTCAAGTTAACCTTTTTAAAACATACAGTGAACATCTTAGCAACCATCAATTCAAATCTAACCCCCAAAGAATACAGCACGAAGTAATCCTTAATAACTTCCCAACCAACATCCAGAAGACCCAAAAAACACCTTTTAACAGAAGTACATTAGGTTTACATTCACTACTGAGAACATTTATAATTCTGAATTCACCAAATGATCAAGAGATAGTCTTTTCATGGCAGAGAGATCAACAGTACACCTGCTCTGTCTAGCTTCAGTTCCAACACAGAAAACAAAACTAAAACACACGCTGCAGCAAACAGCCTAAAACAAAAGTAAAAAGCTGACAGGCAGCTCAGATCCACCCACACTCTGACATCACTGCAATAGTAAACACCCATTTCTTAAAGATACTCTCACTACAGATATTTATATGCATACCCATTTATAAACACCCATTTCTTAAAGGTCCTCTCACATGACACTATCCTTTAAGAAATGCACACAGTAAATATACTTTAACATTCAAAAAACAACACACGCAACCAGGCATAATAATAGAGTCCATTTTTTTTTCTTCTTCCTCCAACTGAAATCCTTCTCGATTGACAGTCGCTTTTAACAAGAAGGTCTCTGCACGATCCGTCCATTTCTCTACGCCATGGCATTTCCTTTTAAAGTCAGATACTTTAGATCAGTTTGATCACAGAGTCCCTTGTAATTCTCCAACACAGGAGCATTGGTTATCACAGCTTTCAGGCCGTCAAATGCCTGTTGAAACTCAGCTGTCCACTGAAATTTTTGACGTTTCTTCAGCAAGTCCATCAGTGGAGCAACCACGCTACAAAACTTTTCCACAAATGTTCGATGAAATCCACTCATGCCAAGAAATCGCCTTATTTCCCTTCATCTTGAGGGTATTGAAAACTCCTCAATAACTGTTGGTTTTGCATCCCGTGGGACCATTCGACCCTGTCCGATTGTATGGCCAAGGAAAGTGACTTGGGCTTTTCCAAATTCACTTTTGGCTAGGTTTATCACCAGACTCACCTCCTGAAGTCAATCGAATAACTCCATCAGATGTTTTAAATTTTCTTTCCATGTCTGGCTGAAAATGACCAGATCTTCGATGTATACCGCACAATTGGGTAATCCTGAAACAACTTTATTAGTTAACCATTGAAATGTGGCTGGGGCGTTTTTCATGCCAAATGGCATAACTATGAATTGGTATATACCACCTGGAGTCACAAAAACTGAAATCTCCTTCGCCCTTTCGGATAAAGGTACCTGTCAGTAACCTTTAAGCAAATCCAGTTTGGAAATAGAAGCTGATTGTCCCATTTTCTCAATGCAATCCTCCAAACGTGGGATAGGATAAGAGTCCGTTCTGGTAACTGATTAACCTTTCTATAGTCCACACACAACCGTTAGTTACCATCTGGTTTTGGTATCATCACTATGGGTGAGCTCCATTGGCTACAACCCACTTCAATTATGCCATTTTTAAGTATACTCTCAATCTCTTTGTTAACCTGTGCCAATTTTAAAGGGTTAAGTCTGTATGGATGTTGTTTGATTGGAACAGCATTTGCCACATCTACATCATGTATAGCCATTTTAGTACTTCCCAATTTATCTCCACAAACTTGCCCATGTGATATCAATAACTCTTTCAGGTCAGTTCGTTTTTCCTCTGGAAGGTAACATAACAATTTATCCCAATTTTTAAGAACATCCTCATTTTCCAATTTAATTTGAGGTCTGTCAAATTCACAGCCATCTGGAATTAGTTCATCACTTTGAGTTAGAATCATTAAAACTTCCCTTTTTCTCTCCTTCCCTTTCAAAGTACCTTTTAAGCATATTCACATGACACACTCGGTGAGTTTTCCTTCTATCTGGTGTTTTTAACACATAATTCACCTCACTTAATTTCCATTCAATCTGATAAGGTCCACAAAACCTAGCTTTTAAAGGTTCACCTGCCACTGGTAACAATACTAAAACTTTATCTCCACTGGTAAAACTACGAACTTTGGATTTCTTGTCCGTTCCCTGTTTCATCACATTTTGTGCAACTTTTAAATGTTGTCCAGCCAATTCACCTGCTCTATTTAATCGTTCCCTAAAATTTGACACGCAATCCAATAATATAATTTCCAATTTCTCACTCACCAATTTTTCCTTAATCAATTTAAGTGGTCCTCTTACCTCATGACCAAAAATTAGTTCAAAAAGACGAAATTTAGTTGGCTCATTATGTGTATCCCTAATTGCAAACACTATGAATGGAATTCCTTTATCTCAATCCTCTGGATAATCTTGACAATAATGCCTCAACATTGTCTTTAACATCTGATGCCACCTTTCTAACGCTCCCTGCGATTCTGGATGGTAAGCAGTTGATTGAAATTGTTTTATTCCTAAGCTATCCATAACCTCTTTGAATAACCTTGAGGTAAAATTTGATCCTAGATCCGATTGATTTCTGTGGGTCCATATCTAGTAAAGAATTTAAGTAACCCCTCCACAATCATTTTAGCTGTAATATTATGTACTGGAATGGCCTCTGGGAACCTAGTAGACACAGCCATTATCGTCAAAAGTTATTGATTCCCATTTTTTGGTTTTGGAAGCAGTCCTACGCAATCAATTAGGACCCTTGCAAAAGGTTCCTCAAATGCTGGAATGGGTATTAAGGGTGCTGGTTTTATCACTGCTTGAGGTTTCCCTATCACTTGACATGTGTGACGTGATTGACAAAATTTAACTACATCCTTATGTAGTCCAGGCCAATAAAAATGTTTCTGGATTTTAGCTTGAGTTATTCCTTATTCCCAAATGTCCTCCCACTGGTACCTCATGTGCAACTCGCAACACCTCTTTTCTATACCCTACCGGCTATACTACTTCATCCACCTGCATATGTAAAGGTCTCCATTTTCTCATCAATACACTACTTTTACGGTAATAACACTCTGGTATACACGCAGATTCCTCTTCCATGTATGATTTCTGATACATACGTTTTATTTCTGCATCTTTTCATTGCAACTCCGCCAGTTTTCCTGAACTAAAAATATCCGCCTCATCCTCCACCTGTTCTTGTTTTTTTTCAACCACCTGATCAAAAACCATTTCTGATAATTGCACTTCAACTTCATCTTCACTCTTTGATTTCTCTTCTTGTCTTAACCTGTGATTTTGCAACCTTCCTACTACACAATCCGGAAAAATACCAGGATATTCGTCCTTCAACACTTCAGTTGTCTGATTTTCCACTGGCTTATCCACCACAGTAGGCATCACTCCCACCTGCTATCCAACTATATCATTTCCCAAGATAAACTGTATTCCTGGACAAGATAGTTTCTCTATTATTCCTACTACCACTTCACCACTCTTCACTGGACTTTCCAACATTACCTTATATAATGGAACACTACTCCTCTCACCCTGAATTCCACATATTGCCACCTTTTCTGGCAACATTGAGTTGCTGGACTCCCTGAATGCAACTACAAACAAGCTGCTTGGAGCTCAGGCGGCCCAGGAGGTGTCTATCCGGGAGTTGCAGCAGCAGGCCGCTGAGCGGGAGGAGGAGGCCGTGGTCCTCGTGGGGAAAGTGGAGTTGCACGAGGCACTTCACAAAAAGTGGCAAGACCGCTTGGAGGAGCTGGACGTTCGCACGAGGCGAAAGAATTTGAGGATCCTGGGCCTGGCGGAGGGGCTGGAGGGGTCGGATCTCCCATCGTACGTGACCACGATGTTGAGCTCGTTGATGGGAGCGGGGTCCTTCCATCTGCCCCTGGAGCTGGAGGGGGCCAACAGAGTGCTGGCCAGGAGGCCTAAGGCAAATGAACCCCCGTGGGCGGTGCTGGTGCGGTTCCATCGATTTAGCGACCGGGAGTGTGTGCTGCGCTGGGCCAAGAAAGAGAGGAGCAGCAAGTGGGAGAATTCAGTAGTGCGAATCTACCAGGACTGGAGTGCGGAGGTGGCTAAGCGGCGGGCCGGGTTCAACCGGACGAAGGCGGTGCTGCATGCCAAGCAGGTCAGATTTGGAATGCTGCAGCCTGCGCGTCTGTGGGTGACATATAAGGACCAGCACCATTACTTCGAGTCCCCAGAGGAGGCGTGGGCCTTTGTACAGGCGGAGAAGTTGGACTCGAACTAGTGTCTGGGGACACACTATGGCCGTTTCTGTTTTCGCTGTTGCTGTTATTTAATTTTGACATGTGTTATTTTTATGCTGGTTTTCTTTTTGCTCTGTTTCCGGGTGGGTTTGTCTGTTGGGTATGGGTGTGGGGTATGTGGGGAACATTGGGGGTATGTGCTTTATATGTTCTCTTCTGTACGGGGCTGGGGGTTGGGGTGAAACTGGATTTTGAGGAGCTGTGTCAGAAGGGTGGGGTGTGGCAGTGTGAAAGCGCGGTCTTTCCTCTGGATGTCTGCGCTGCGGGGCAGGGGGGGGCGGAGCTGGAGGTGGGGGCATGGCCTTCACTGGTTTTCTTTCCCCCACTGAAGCGGTGCCAAGGAGGTGTGGCAAGAAGGGGATGACCCCATGCCGGGAGGAGATGGGTTTTGGCGGGAGCTGCCGGGTCAGCAGAAGTCAGCTGACTCACGGAAGTACCATGGAGGGTGTGTCGCGGCTAGGAGGGGTCCTAGCCTGGGGGATGGGGTGGGGGGGGGGGTGGGGTGGGGGGGGGATACCGGGTTGCTGCTGGAATGGCCAGGATGGAGCTGGTGTGGGCCGGGGGGATAGAGGAGAGGCGTTATCGCCATGGGGAACGGGTCAGGTGGGGCGAGCTGGCCTGGGGCGAGCAGTCGATAAGCTATGGCTAGCCAGCGGGGGAGAGGGGCAGGTTGCTCTCTGATCCGGCTGATTACCTGGAACGTGAGGGGGCTGAATGGGCCGGTTAAGAGAACCAGGGTATTTTCTCATCTGAGGGGGCTGAAGGCGGACGTGGCTATGCTCCAGGAGACCCACTTGAAGGTGGCGGACCCGGTCCGTCTGAGGAAAGGGGTGGGCGGGGCAGGTTTTTCACTCAGGATTGGACGCGAAGAACCGGGGGGGTGGCGATTCTGGTGGGGAAGAGGGTGGCGTTCGAGGCGGCTGAGGTGGTGTCGGACAAGGAGGGCAGATATATTATGGTGAAGGGTAGGCTGCAGGGAGAGAAGGTGGTGCTGGTTAATGTATATGCCCCGAATTGGGATGATGCCGGCTTCATGAGGCGCTTGTTGGGCCGCATTCCGGACCTGGAGGCGGGGGGCCTGATCATGGGGGGAGACTTTAACACAGTGCTGGATCCCCCACTGGACCGGTCCAGTTCAAGGACGGGTAGGAGACCGGCGGCGCCAAAGTGCTGAGGGGGTTTATGAATCAGATGGGAGGGGTGGATCCCTGGAGGTTTGGGAGGCCGAGAGCGCGGGAGTATTCCTTTTTCTCTCATGTCCATAGGGTCTATTCCTGAATAGATTTTTTCGTCCTGAGCAGGGGATTGATCCCGAAGGTGCAGGATGCCGAGTATTCGGCCATAGCAATTTCAGACCATGCTCCGCACTGGGTTGATCTGGAGATGGGGGAGGCGCGGGACCAGCGCCCACTCTGGCACCTGGATGTGGGGATGCTGGCTGATGAGGAGGTGTGTAGGAGGGTCCGGGGAAGTATTGAGGGATATCTGGATACCAATGATACAGGGGAGGTCCGGGTGGGGATGGTCTGGGAGGCTCTGAAAGCAGTGATCCGGGGGGAGCTGATCTCCATCCGGGCCCATAGGGAATGGAGGGAGAGGAAGGAGAGGGAGAGACTGGTGAGGGAGCTCCTGGATGTGGACAGGAGATACGCGGAGGCACCGGAGGAGGGGTTGCTGGGGGAACGGCGCAGGTTGCAGGCCAATTTTGACTTGTTGACCACCAGAAAGGCGGAGACACAGTGGAGGAGGGCGCAGGGCGCGGTATATGAGTATGGGGAGAAGGCGAGCAGGATGTTGGCGCATCAGCTCCGCAGGCGAGATGCGGCTAGGGAAATTGGTGGAGTGACGGATAGGGGTGGGAATGTAGTGCAGAAGGGGACAGAAGTAAATGGGGTCTTTAGGGACTTCTACGAGGAACTGTACTGGTCAGAACCTCCGATGGGGAGAGGGGGGATGGAGAGCTTCATGAACAGGCTACGGTTCCCAAGGGTTCAAGAGGGGCTGGTAGAGGGGCTGGGGGCGCCGATAGAGCTGGAGGAGCTAGTCAGGGGGATTGGACAAATGCAGTCAGGTAAGGCGCCGGGGCCGGACGGGTTCCCGGTGGAATTTTATAAAAAGTATGCGGATCTGGTGGGCCCCCTGTTGGGGCGAGCCTTCAATGAGGCATGGGAGGGGGGGCTTTGCCCCCGACGATGTCACGGGCACTGATTTTTCTGATACTGAAGCGGGGTAAGGACCCCTTGCAGTGTGGATCATACAGGCCTATCTCGCTCCTCAATGTTGACGCTAAGTTGCTGGCGAAGGTCCTGGCCACCAGGATAGAGGATTGTGTGCCAGGGGTGATACACGAGGATCAGACAGGATTTGTCAAGGGACGGCAGCTCAATACGAATGTGCGGAGACTGCTAAATGTTATTATGAAGCCGGCAGTGGAGGGGGAGGCGGAGATAGTGGTGGCGCTGGATGCGGAGAAAGCGTTTGATAGAGTTGAGTGGGGGTACCTGTGGGAGGTGCTGGAGTGGTTCGGATTCAGGGAGGGATTCATCAAATGGGTGAGGCTGCTCTACGCGGCTCCGATGGCAAGTGTAGTTACAAATGGAAGGAGATCGGAGTACTTTAGGCTCTATCGTGGGACCAGGCAGGGGTGCCCCCTGTCCCCCTTGCTCTTTGCACTGGCGATTGAACCTTTGGCTATGGCGTTGAGGGAGTCAGGGAGATGGAGGGGTCTGGTGCGGGGTGGGGAGGAAAATCGTGTATCGCTGTATGCGGACGACCTGCTGTTGTATGTGGCGGATCCAGAAGGGGGAATGCCGGGGGTGATGGAGCTGTTAGCGGAATTTGGGGGCTTCTCGGTCTATAAGTTAAATTTAGGCAAGAGTGAGGTATTTGTAGTACACCCGGGTGATCAGGAGATGGGAGTTGGGAGACTCCCATTTAAGAGGGCAGTGAAGAGTTTCAGATACCTGGGGGTGCAGGTGGCCAGGAGTTGGGGGACTCTCCATAAGCTTAATTTTACCAGGCTGGTGGAGCAGATGGAGGAGGAATTTAGAAGGTGGGACATGGTGCCGCTATCGTTGGCAGGTAGAGTGCAGTCCGTCAAAATGGCGGTTCTTCCGAGGTTCTTGTTCCTTTTTCAGTGTTTGCCCATCTTTATCCCTAGGGCCTTTTTTAGAAGGGTGACTAGCAGCATGATGAGCTTTGTTTGGGCGCATGGGACCCCGAGGGTGAAGAGGGTCTTCTTGGAGCGGGGTAGAGATTGGGGGGGCTGGCGTTGCCCAATCTCTCGGGGTATTATTGGGCGGCCAATATGTCGATGGTGCGCAAGTGGGTAATGGAGGGAGAGGGGGCAGCATGGAAACGGATGGAGAGGGCGTCCTGTGGAGATACAAGCCTGGGGGCCCTGGTAAAGGCGCCGTGGCCGCTCCCTCCTACGAGGTATACCACGAGTCCGGTGGTGGCGGCTACCCTCAAGATTTGGGGGCAGTGGAGGCAACATAGGGGAGAAGTGGGGGGGCTCGATGGAGGCTCCGTTAAGGGGGAACCATAGGTTCGTCCCGGGGAACATTGATGGGGGATTTCAGGGATGGCACAGAGTGGGCATCAGACAGCTGAGGGACCTGTTTATTGATGGGAGGTTTGCGAGCCTGGGGGAGTTGGAGGAGAAATTTGGGCTCCCCCGGGGAACATGTTCAGGTATCTGCAGGTAAAGGCATTTGCTAGGCGGCAGGTGAGGGATTCCCTTCGCTTCCCACGAGGGGGGTGAGCGACAGGGTGCTTTCGGGGGTCTGGGTCGGAGAGGGGAAGATATCTGATATCTACAAGGTTATGCAGGAGGCGGAGGAGGCGTCAGTAGAGGAGCTGAAAGCTAAGTGGGAGGGGGAACTGGGGGAACAGATCGAAGACGGGACATGGGCTGATGCTCTGGAGAGGGTTAATTCTTCCTCCTCGTGTGCACTGGGCCCACATATCTGGGACGAGGATGAGTAGGTTCTTTGGGGGTGTCAGGTGCTCGGGGAGTCCAGCGAACCATGCCTATATGTTCTGGGCATGCCCGGCACTGGAGGAGTTCTGGAAGGGGGTGGCGAGGACAGTGTCAAGGGTGGTGGGATCCAGGGTCAAGCCAGGATGGGGACTCGCGATTTTTGGGGTTGGGGTGGAGCCGGGAGTGCAGGAGGCGAAAGAGGCCGGTATGCTGGCCTTTGCGTCCTTAGTAGCCCGGCGAAGGATCTTGCTACAATGGAAGGATGCGAGGCCCCCAAGCGTGGAGACCTGGATCAATGACATGGCGGGTTTCATTAAGCTAGAAAAGGTCAAATTTGCCCTGAGAGGGTCGGTACAAGGGTTCTTTAGGCGGTGGCAACCTTTTCTCGACTTTCTGGCTCAACGGTAGGGTACGGGGACAGTAGCAGCAGCAACCCGGGGGGGAGGGGGGGAAGGGGGAGGGAAAGGGGGGGGGGGCGGACAATGACTATGTTTGTTTATTTAATTTTAATTTATTTTTAAGTTCTTTTGTTGTTCATTGGGGTTGGGGGGTGGGGGGATGTGACACATGCGTTGATACGGTCTGGGGGTGTTACAGTTATTATGGGTTATTTTGTTGCATTTCATTGTTTGTCGTTATGTTTTATATTTTCTGTAAAAAATTCCAATAAAAATTATATTAAAAAAAAAACAGAAAGTAATTTTGACATTTTTAACATTTGCTTGGTTCATTATGTTTTGAGCAATGAAAAGATGCTGAGTTTTGAACTTTTATTGATTGTGTTTCTCATCTATCAACAGGTACATGGGAGCCAATTGTATCAGAGATCAGTGGTGTTGTGGGAAATGTCGCCACTGTACCATGTCTGTACACGGAGGAGGAGAAATCATATCAGAAATTCTTGTGTAAAGTCACCTCTAGAAATAAATGCACCATTATTGCCAGCTCTAATGGGGCTGTAACCAATCTGCAAAATGGGAGTGTTTCAATCACTATTAACAATTCTCATAATTTTACTGTTACCCTGGGCAACATTAATAAAGCTGATGAAGGAGAGTACTGGTGTGGAGCAGAAACAGTAAAGAACATAAACATCGTCCAGGTAAAAAATCTGACAACTGCTGAAGGTAAGGGTCAAGATAAAATTATTATCATTCAATCAGTGTTGTATCGAACTCCGAACAGAAACAATTGGTCAATGCCGGTGCGTGAGCTTCACACGAGGCACCTCCTACTCACCCTTTATCTCACACTTTCAGCATATCCTTCGGTCCATTTCCATCTCAATGTCTTTATCTAGCTTCCCATTAAAAACAGCTGTGACTGTTGCCACATCCACTCCTCTGGCAGCAAGTTCCACATTGAGCAAGTTCCATATTCTAACAACTACGAGTGAAGAATTTTATTCCTGAAACCCTAATTGGATATCTTAAAAATATCTTAGATTTTTAAACCCTTAGGTTCTGTCATAAGTGGAAAGATCTCTATTAGAATCATAGAATTTACAGCGCAGAAAGAGGCCATTCAGCATATCGAGTTTGCACTGGCCCTTGGAAAGAGCACCCTATTTAAGCCCACGCCTCTACCATTTACCCGTAACCCAGTAACCCCACCTAACCTTTTGGATACTAAGAGCAATTTATCATGGCCAATCCACCTAACCTGCACAACTTTGGACTGTGGGAGGAAACCGGAGCACCCGGAGGAAACCCACGCAGACACAGGAAGAAAGTGCAAACTCCGCACAGACAGTAACCCGAGGCCGGAATTGAACCCAGGTCCCTGGAGCTGTAAGGCAGCAGTGCTAACCACTGTGCCACCATGCCTCCCCTTGTCTTAATTTTTTGTTCTTCATTCTTAAGATGTTGGCGCCATTGGCAAGGCCAGCCATAACTAAACTTGAAAGTTTGGTGACGAGTCGCTGTTTTTAGCTGCTGCATCCATGTGGTGTCGGAACACCCATGGTGTTGTTTGAGAGGGAATTCCTGGATCCGGACCCAGTGACAGGGAGATCACGATAATGTATTCCTAAGCTTGGATGGAAAATTCCCTGAGGAACGCAGTTTCTTCCAGACTTGCTGTGTTGAGCGCAGATAGGCCTCCGCTGAATCTGTGGATTGGACGTTCTTCTATGATGTGTTGCATAGTTTGCTCTCTCCCACAGGCACATAGGGGGCTGGCACTAATGCCCCAACTGTGGAGGTTGGCCAAGCAGGGGCCCTGGCCGGTCCTGAACCTGTTACGGGTGGACCACTCTTTCATTGGAAGGTTGGAACCAGGCAGCCGTTGGGTTGGGTTTGAGACCAGCTCATTGCTTTGTCATGTCCAATCATTCCCGTAAATTTTTCCAGTTGGAATTTGCACTGAATTCCTGTGGGAGAGGTTTTTTTCCAGATTGGCCTTTGATCGGAGTCATGCATTGGGTGGGCTGAACAGGTCAGCATGAAGTGGCAGGTTTGGGGGGCGCATTGTGAACTTTAACCATCATTTTGTGGGGTTTCTGCAAGTCAGTGGATATGTGGAGGGGTGAGGTTTACCAGGACAGGGAGCCAAGGGAGTGATGTTGAGTGTAGTGTTCCAGTAAAGATACGCATTGTAGCATTCAGCTATGTTTCAATTGCGTGTGCGTGTGTGTTGATATTGACCAAACAAGGCCACAGTATTCTGCTACGATGAGAGTGGCAAGTGCTGAGGTTAGGAGGGTGGTGGTAGCAGCACCCCCCCCCCCCCCCCCACTACCCCACAAACCACCCCACCTCATTGAACCGACTACTTTGTTAATCAAGTTGTTTCTGGACTTGACCTTGGCTGCAGTTGTTTTTAGATGTTCCCAGAGGGTCAGTGTCCTATCAAAGGTCACTCCGAGGTATGGTGGAGCTGGTTGGTGCTGTAACTCACAGCCATTCATTTGGATGTTGAGCTCCTTATCGGCTTTTGCATTGTAAAGATGGCATAAGCTGGATGCAGTTTCTGCAGGGCTTGGCTTGAGTCACCATGTGTTGCAGTATTGTTCAAAATTTTGGCATGTCTTCATTTAGTTTCAGGTCCAGGGTGTTAAGCCAGGGATTTGAATTCATGACAGGTGCCATCGGCCTATGTGAATTTTCAGGATCTAGTTTTTGGAAGATCGTTTGTGCACAAGTTGAACAGAATTGAAGCCAGTACTGAGCCTAGGGGGGAGTCCATTGCTTTGCCTTTTCAATGTACTCTTTTCCTGTCCAAGAGAACTCTAAACCTTCGATTGTTCAACAGTGTCCCCTTGCTTTAGTCGCCTGGGTTGGGGAAGCGCCGGGACAGCTTCAGGAGAAGGTGGTCAGTGTGCCAAATGGTGTTGTAGGCAGCTGTGAGATCGAGGAGCATACTGCCCATCTCCAGGTTTTCCTGAAAGTTGTTTTCAAAGTCAGTGATAAGGGCTGGAAGCCCCCAGTATTACGGTCCTTGCGGAAACCAACCTGGTCGCACTAAGGACTTCTCCTATGATTGGGGATATGAGCTGAAGGATGAGGTGCTCAAGTATTTTCTGGAACCAACAAGAGGGAGATTGGACAATAGCTAGCTGCACATGTGGGGTCTTTTCCGGGTTTCGGTAGTGCAATGACTTTTGCTGTCCGCCATTTCTTTGGAGCAGTGTTGGAATTTTTTATTTTTTTTTAATAATTTTTATTGGAAAATGTTGTATTTATGCAACAACATCGAACCATAATAGCAATCATAAACAGTCGCCCCTCCTCAATGAGCAGCACAACATATAAACAACAACTTAAATTAACACAATGTTAAGTTACATAACCATAGAAAAAAATAGAAACAATAAGGAACACACCCCCCTTACCCCCCTCTCTCCCCCCCCTCTCTCCCCCCCCCCTCTCCCCCCTCTCCCCCATCTTCCCACCCCCCCGGGTTGCTGCTGCTATTGACCAAGTTACCTATCTTTGAGCCAGGAAGTCCAGGAAAGGCTGCCATCGTTTATAGAACCCTTGTATTGATCCTCTCAGGGCAAATTTGACCCTCTCCAATTTTATAAATCCCGCCATGTCACTGATCCAGGTCTCCACACTTGGGGGCCTCGCATCCTTCCACTGTAGTAAGATCCTCAGCCAGGCTACTAGGGACGCAAAGGCCAGGACACCGGCCTCTTTCGCCTCCTGCACTCCCGGCTCCACCGCAACTCCAAAAATCGCGAGTCCCCACCCTGGTTTGACCCTGGATCCAACCACCCTCGACACCGTCCCCGCCACCCACTTCCAGAATTCTTCCAGTGCCGGGCATGCCCAGAACATATGGGCATGATTCGCTGGACTCCCCGAACACCTGGTGCACCTGTCCTCACCCCCAAAGAACAGACTCAGCCTAGTCCCGGACATGTGGGCCCGGTGCAGCACCTTAAATTGGATGAGACTAAGCCTCGCACATGAAGAGGAAGAGTTGACTCTCTCCAAGGCATCCGCCCAAGTCCCGTCCTCTATCTGCTCCCCAAGTTCCCCCTCCCATTTAACCTTCATCTCCTCCACTGACGACTCCTCCACCTCCTGCATTACCTTATAAATGTCAGACACCTTCCCCTCTCCGACCCACACCCCCGAAAGTACTCTGTCCATTGCCCCCCACGAGGGCAGCAAAGGGAACTCCTATCTGTCGCCTAGCAAACGCCTTTACCTGTAAGTATCTGAACATGTTCCCTTGGGGGAGCCCAAATTTATCTTCCAGTTCCCCCAGGCTCGCAAACCTCCCGCCAATAAACAGGTCCCTCAATTTACTGATGCCCACCCTTTGCCACCCCCTAAATCCCCCATCAGTATTCCCCGGGATGAACCGATGATTTCCATCTAATGGAGCCTCCATCGAGCCCCCTGTTTCCCCCCTATGCCGTCTCCACTGGCCCCAGATTCTTAGGGTCGCCGCCACCACGGGGCTCATGGTATACCTCTTAGGAGAGAGCGGCAACGGCGCCGTTGCCAAGGAACCCAGGCTCGTACCTCTACATGACACCATCTCCATTCTTTTCCACGCTGCCCCCCCTCCATCACCCATTTACGCACCATTGACACATTGGCCGCCCAATAGTACCCCAAAAGGTTGGGCAGCGCCGGCCCGCCTCTATCCCTCCCTCGCTCCAGGAAAACCCTCTTCACTCTCGGAGTCCCATGTGCCCACACAAAGCTCAAAATACTGCTAGTCACCCTCCTAAAGTAGGCCCTGGGGATGAAGATGGGGAATTTAGCCTCCCGAGCCCAACACCCTCAATGTGATCGTGGCTGATCCCATCCTGGCCTCAATTCCACTGTCCTGCCCATTCTCCATAACCCTTCAACCTAATTAAAAATCTGTCTAACACCTCCTTGGACTCGCACACTGGGGTAGCGAATTCCATAGATACACAGCCCTTTGGGAGAAGTCGTTTTTTTCCTCAAATCTGTTTTCAATTTGCTACCTCTTATTCTGAGACTATGACCTCTCATTTCAGAATGCCCCACAAGACTAAGCATCCGCTCCACGTCTACTTTATCCAGACCGTTTAGCACCTTGTATACCTCAATTAGATCTCCCCTCATTCTTCTAAACTCTGGAGAGTGTAGACCTAAACTGTTCAATCTGTCCTCATACGGCAAACCCCTCATCTCTGGAACCAATCTGGTGAAACTCCTCTCAACTGCCTCCAATCCCACTACATCTTTCCTCAAATAACAGGACCAAAACTGTGCACAATACTCCAGGTTTCAGTCTTACTAATGCTTCCAAAAGACAGATGGACATACATTGGAAGGGGATGAATGTGCAGGGTTTCGGGGGGGAGCTGGGGTGTGGGATTCAATTGGACAATAAATGTTCTAAGAGCTGGCACAGACATGACAGGCCAAATGGCCTCCTTCTCTGCTTTAAGGTTCTTGATTCCAGTCCCACTCAGGATTTGTGTGTGTCCCCTTGTGAAAGGATTGTCTAAAATTCATTGTTGGGATATTTCCAGCTTTCCTAAAACATAATGTTTCCCCCAACAGCTTCACAGACACAGACGGCTTCGATAGTGGTGAGAGCTGCAGTGGGAGAAACCATCACAGTGGGATGTCCACAGGCAGAAAGGTACAAAAGAAACAATGTCATCTGGTGGTGCAAGGCAACTTGGGGAAGTGGGTGCGATCAGATATCGAGCATTGATGGGCAGAAAGTCAGAAATGATTATCGAAGAACATCGATTACTGATACCAATGGCAAGATTTCAGTAACCATACAAAAACTTGAAGAGAAAGATACAGGAACATACTGGTGTGGACTAGAAGATAAACAAACATTCAGTGTTTCAGATGTTATATTGCTGAAGGTTTTCACAGGTAAGAATATTTCAGAAGATTAATTCTAGCGTTGATAATGTGGTTGGGCTGCAGTAACACTGCTGCTGTGTGAGCTCAGACTATGAAAGGATTATCACAGCTCGTTATGTGCAAGTAAAGACCTCCCATCCTCCCATTTCTACCCATTTCCATCTCTAAACATACTTCCCCCTTACACATCGACAAACCTAAAATCAAATTCCACCAATGTCTCTTTTTAAAATTATTTTACTGTATGTTGGCATCGCTGACTAGACCAGCATTTCTATCCCTAAGTACCCTTAAGAAGGGGGTGATGAGCACGATAAAAATGCTGGAAAAAGCATCGACCGACCAGACCGACCAAATGGTCGCCCGGAGGCTGAACTCAAGAGGTCGCTGGCGACCCAGGGGAGCCGGATGGGGAAGGTCGAGGACCAAGAAAATCAGTCAAGGTGACAGAACATTCGAATAGTGGACCTGCCGGAGGGAATCAAGGGCAGGGACCCGACCGACTACATGGCTCAAATTCTGGGCACCCTAGTGAGGAGGGACAGCTTCCGCAAGCCACCGGAGATTGACAGGGGTCACAGGTCACTCAGACCAACGCCCAAGGCAGAGTGGCAGCCGAGAGCGGTCATAGCCAAGCTGCAGAAGTACCAGGGCCGGGAAAGGATCCTTTACTGGGTCAGACAGTCAAAGTCATGTAACTGGGAGGGACATGAAATTAGAATCTACCAGGACATTGGGGCGGACCTGGCAAAGCACTGGCGGAATTTAATCAGGGCAAAGTCGGCCCTATATAAAATCAAAGTCAGATTTGAGATGTTATTCCCAGCCAGACTCTGGGTTACATATCAGGGTGAGGAACATTATTTTACTGACCTGCAGAGGCGGACAAGTCCATCCATAAGACCCGTTTGGACAGACAGCAGAGAGGCAGCGATGAGGCAGACACAGAGGAAGCGGAGGAAACTAATGGAGAATTTTGGACGGGGCTACATCACCTCGTGGTGAACAGGGGAACCAGCTCATGGGAAGGAGAGGGCGAGGGCACCAGAGAGCAGGAGAGGGTGAGGAGGAGATAGCAGGGTCATCAGCAGAGCGGGTGTGGGGGTGGGTAAGATGGACCCTGAGCGGGGAGGACACCATACCAGCAGGAAAGGCAGCAACAGGAACTATGAGGGAGAGGGGGGCAGCAGCACATCTCCCAGGAGACAGCATGTGGCGGGGTGGGGGTGCGGGGGGAGACACGGCGTTGAGGGGCGGGGGAGTTAGACAGAAGAGGAGGGAGATGGGGGTTGAGGGTAGGGGGGTGCTCAGCGAGGGGGGGAAACAAAACCACAGGGGGAACAAAACGGTAAGAGTGGAAAGGCTCTAGACTGGCTTCAGCAGGTTGATGCACGATCAATTGAACAAAGCCTAGAATTGGATACAACTGAGGCTTTATTGCTCTAAGATGTGTGGCCTCCCACAGCAGATGGCAAAATGGCTGCCACATGGAGGACACACATATTTATACTCCGTCTACTGGACGGAGCCAGCAGGCAGGGACTACCAACATACCTGTAGTACAGGTCCTACCATAAATCACCTAATAGAGGTGCAACAGTGGTTTACCACAAGGTGGTGTGTGTTTGAGGTGCAGAAGTCAGGGGTGGAGAGAGCCATCGTCGGGGATCTGGGCTCAAGGTTTGGTGGCATCTTTTGTGGCCTCTAGACTCGGCCCGAGATGAGGATGAGAGGGATGTTGGCCCGAGGCCAGAAATGGGTGAGGGTGGTGGGGAGAGATTCTTCGGATTATTTGATATGGGGGAAGGAGGTGGGGGATAGTATCGAAAACTAGACTCTGTGTAAGATTCAGAACACAAAATACAGGTTAACTTCAACAGTTCATTTATTTACTTGCAGCAAGGGGGGACTGCACCGAAGCAAAGATTAGGGTGTGAATCTGAAGTATAACAGTTCTCCTGGGATATTTATACACTGGAGTAAACAAGTAACACATGCCTTAAAATCCCTGACTCAGCTTAAAATCCTAAAAGACCAACATTTAACTTGAAATTGTGACTCCTACTATGCCAAGATGCACTCAAGCTGTATCGACAATGTATCAATACATTCCTATGACAATGTGGGGAAACAGATGGATAGAGATAAGGAAGTGACACTACAATACTCAGGAAAGGGGACTCTCCGACCTATTCTTGCCCCCTCAGCAGTATTGTGAGCCCACCACAAAGATGGCCAAGTATCCCATCATGCACTGGTTACTGTGGGTCGACACTATGTTAGATTGACTGAAGACCTATGTCTAACCTGACCAGCCTATACTGCTAGCACGTGGTGAAGGTTTGTGCTACTGACTGCGGGCTCTGTCTGGCTCATAGGCTGCATCCCCAATGAGCGGGAAAACTAGTGCCCTCTGGCTTTATACTGTAGTGAGCGTGCCCTGTCTGGTGATTGGCTGCTGTGTTGTGTGTGTTGATTGGTCTTGCAGTGTCCCAGTCAGTGTGTATCTCTGCACCATCATACACTGATGTGTATATTATGACATCCACCCTTTTTTGTTAAATGTGTGTTTGTGGCAATAAATAATGTATGATGTGAATGTTCCTAACTATGTGTGGCATATGTGAGCATATTTACTAGATTATGTATAGAAACTCTAAGATATTTATATTGGAAGGTGTCTAGTGCAGATGGACAGTATGTAACAGACAAATAACTAGAACAACAGTATGTACAAACCAGTGAGTTAATCAAACAGGGCAAAGAAACAATCAGTTCATGAGTTCAGAGAGTCCATGAATTCAGGCAGTTCATAAATTTAGTCTCTGAGGTGGGCGACGAATTCTGGTTGACCGCCTCAAGGGTGGGTCAGGGGCCGCCTGTTCTGGAATGGGTTGGACTGTAGCAGACTCAGAAGGTGGCAGAGCGAAAGAGAGATCTGCAAAGTCCGTAACGGGTTTGTCGTGATGGCGAGGCAGTACATGATGATCTGGTGGCGAGTGAGGAAGGAGTCGTAGTGCCCGCCTATTTCGGCGCAGAAGAGAGCTGTCTGGTAGACGAACCAAAAATGACCTGGGGGCCACTTGTCTGAGCACCACAGCGGTGGCGGACCAGCCACCATCTGGAAGTTGGACACAGACGTCATCATCAGGAGCCAGAGCAGGGAGATCCGTGACACGGGCGTCGTAGGCCGATTTCTGTTGGGCCAGAGACAGCTGCATTCGGCGAAGGACTGGAACGTTGTCCAAGTCCGGGTCATGAATGGCCAGCGCCATTTCCCGCAGCGTGCGATTCATCAATAATTGAGCCGGTGACAGGCCGGTGGACAATGGAGCGGATCTGTAAGCAAGCAGGGCAAGGTAAAAATCAGATCCTGCATCAGCCGCCTTGCACAGGAGTTGTTTTACGATGTGCACCCCCTTTTCAGCTTTGCCTTTGGACTGGTGGTAATGGGGACTGGACGTGACATGTGTGCAGTTGTATCATTTGGCAAAGTTGGACCACTCCTGACTGGCAAAACATGGGCCATTGTCGGACATGACCGTGAGCGGGATGCCATGGCGAGCGAAGGTTTCCTTGCACGCACGGGTAACCGCTGTCGATGTGAGGTCGTGTAGCCTAACTACCTCTGGGTAGTTCGAGAAATAGTCCACTATGAGGACGTAGTCCCGGCCAAGCGGATGGAACAGGTCGATGCCCACTTTGGTCCAGAGGGACGTGACAAACTAATGGGGTTGCAAGGTCTCCCTTGGCTGAGCTGGCTGGAATCGCTGGCATGTTGGGCAGTTGAGAACGGCGCTGGCAATGTCCTCGTTGATTCCAGGCCAGTACACTGCCTCACGGGCCCGTCGGCGGCATTTCTCCACTCCCAGGTGGCCCTCATGGAGCTGCTCAAGGACGAGGTTGCGCATGCTGTGCGGGATGACGATCCTGTCCAATTTGAGTAGAATTCCATCTACCACCGCCATGTCATCTTTAACGTTATAGAATTGAGGGCATTGGCCCTTGAGCTAACCGTCTGTCAGGTGGCGCATGACACGTCGGAGCAGGGGATCGTCGGCCATCTCACGACAATTCTGGATGAGTCGTTCATCCGTGGCGGGCAGATTGGATGCGGCGAATGCCACATGAGCATCAATCTGGCACACGAAGCCCACTGGGTCGCAGGATGTGGTGACAGATCGGGAGAGTGCATCGGCGACGATGAGCTCCTTACCCGGGGTGTAGACGAGTTCGAAGTCGTACCGCCTGAGTTTAAGGAGAATGTGCTGCAGGCGCGGCGTCGTGTCGTTAAAGTCTTCTTGAATTATATTGATCAGTGGCCTGTGGTCTGTCTCGACTGTGAACTTTGGGAGTCCATTGACATAGACATGGAATTTGACGACTCCGCTAAGAAGGCCCAGGCACTCTTTTTCAATTTGCGCATAGCGCTGTTCGGTGGGCGTCATTGGATTGGATTGGATTGGATTGGATTGGATTTGTTTATTGTCACGTGTACAGAGGTACAGTGAAAAGTATTTTTCTGCAAGCAGCTCAACAGATCATTCAGTACATGGAAGAAAAGGGAATTAAACAAAATTCAAGAAAAGACAAGAAAATACATAATAGCGCAACACAAGATATACAATGTAACTACATAAGCATTGGCATCGGATGAAGCATACAGGGTGTAGTGTTAATGAGGTCAGTCAATAAGAGGGTCATTTAGGAGTCTGGTGACAGTGGGGAAGAAGCTGTTTTTGAGTCTGTTCGTGCGTGCTCTCAGACTTCTGAATCTCCTGCCCGATGGAAGAAGTTGGAAAAGTGAGTAAGCCGGGTGGGAGGGATCCTTGATTATGCTGCCCGCTTTCCCCCGGCAGTGGGAGGTGTAGATGGAATCAATGGGTGGGAGGCAGGTTCGTGTGATGGACTGGGCGGTATTTAGGACTCTCTGAAGTTCCTTGCGGTCCTGGGCCGAGCAGTTGCCATACCAGGCTGTGATGCAGCCCGATAGGATGCTTTCTATAGTGCATCTGTAAAAGTTGGTAAGGATTAATGTGGACATGCCGAATTTCTTTAGTTTCCTGAGGAAGTATAGGCGCTGTTGTGCTTTCTTGGTGATAGCGTCGACGTGGGCGGACCAGGACAGATTTTTGGTGATGTGCACCCCTAGGAATTTGAAACTGCTAACCATCTCCACCTCGACCCCGTTGATGCTTGGGGTGAATGTGATTCACACTATATATAGTTGCCAATATCACTCCATGTATATATGTTCATTATCTACCCATTGTAAGATCGCTGTATATAGTTGCCAATATAACTCCGTGTATATATGTTCACTATCCACCATTGTAAGTACATTTGCACTATCCGACCATCAGGGGGAGTCGCTCTGGGAGTACGCGAGAGTTTGTACTGGGCTCCTCCCTTGGCTCCGCCCAGGACTCCTCCCCCTGGGGCCGACGTATAAAGGCAAGTGCCTTAGAGCCAGCCTGCCAGTTCATCTGAAGCTCAGCGACGAATAGGCTGGCTCTGTTGTAAGTGTATTAAAGCCTCTGTTCAGATCCAACTACACGTGTTCGCTGAATTGATGGTTCCATCAATTTAAGAAACGCTGCGGCCTACGCTCAGGCTCCGCCCCCTCCCGCCACGTGTGATCCATGGGGGCCGCCATCTTGGCAAACCTCCACCATGCGGCCGGCCACGTGCGATTCATGGGGGCCACCATCTTGGACGCCATCTTCGTCACCACTCTCCACGTGTGATCCACGGGCCCTAGCTGCATCCACAGACTCAAACAGCTCATCAGAGGAGTACGACCTCCCCGAGCAGTCACCACATGGCCCGCAACTCAGCGCAGTGTTCCTGCATCAAGCTCGCCAGAACGCAGCGGCATCTACTCGACAGGACACCCGATCGGAAGAATTCGACTCCCCCTGGCACCCAACACGCGGCCCGCAACTCAACGCGGTCGCCCTCGACCAATCTCGCCCCAAGCATCTGAGAAATTCGATGACGGAGGCCCAGATCAACGGGTACAACACATCGTGCCTCTTCGACTCTGGGAGCACAGAGAGCTTCATACACCCAGAGCTGGTAAGACGCTGTTCACTCCCTATTTATCCCGTCAACCAAACTATCGCCCTCGCTTCGGGCTCCCATTCCATCCAAATCCAAGGCCGCACTACAGCAACGCTAACGATTCGAGGCGCTAGCTATTCCAAATTTAAACTGTACGTCTTGCCCGACCTCTGCGCGCCACTCCTCTTAGGCTTGGATTTCTAATGTAACCTCAAGAGTCTCACCCTCAGCTTCAGCGGGCCCCTGCCCCCACTCACTATCTGCAGCCTCGCCACGCTGCGCATCTCCCCCCCCCCTCCTCTCTTCGCCAACCTCACCCTGGATTGCAAACCGGTAGCCACCAGCAGCAGGCGGTACAGCCTGCAGGATAGGGTATTTATCAGAACGGAGGTCCGAAGGCTGCTCAGTGAGGGGATCATAGCGGCCAGAAACAGTCCCTGTAGTGGTGGTCGTCAAGACCGGGGAAAAATTCCGCATGGTCGTCGACTATAGCCAGGCCATCAATCGCTTTACGCTCCTAGATGCGTATCCCCTCCCCAGAATTGCAGACCAGGTAAACCAGATCGCCCAATATCGGGTATTTTCCACGGTGGATCTGAAGTCTGCATACCACCAGCTCCCAATCCGCCCGGAGGACCGCCACTACACGGCGTTCGAGGCCGATGGCCACCTCTTCCATTTCCTCCGGGTTCCCTTTGGCGTCACTAACGGGGTTTCGGTGTTCCAACGAGCAATGGACCGAATGGTGGACCAGTACGGGCTGCGGGCCACGTTTCCGTATCTGGATAATGTTACCATCTGCGGCCATGACCAGCAGGACCACGACGCCAACCTCCATTGTTTTCTCCAGACGGCCCAAAAAGTAAACCTTGCATATAACAAGGAGAAATGCGTGTTCTGCACAAACAGACTAGCCACCCTCGGCTACGTCGTGGAGAACGGAGTCCTGGGTCCAGACCCGGACCGAATACCCCTCCCCCATGACCCCAAGGTCCTCAAACGGTGCTTGGGGCTCTTTTCGTACTACACCCAGTGGGTCCCCCAATATGCGGACAATGCCCACCCATTCTTCAAGGCCACACTATTTTCCCTGTCTGCTGAGGCGCGCCAGGCCTTCAGCTGCATCAGGGACGACATCGCCAAAGCAGCCATGCGGGCGGTGGATGAATCCACTCCCTTTCAGGTTGAGAGTGACGCCTCAGAGATAGCGCCAGCAGCCACTTTAAACCAAGCAGGGCGGCCCGTTGCATTTTTCTCCCGTACCCTATCCGCTTCAGAACTCCGACACTCCTCAGTCGAGAAGGAAGCACAAGCCATCGTGGAGGCTATCCGACACTGGAGGCACTACCTCGCAGATAGGAGGTTCAGCCTCATTACCGACCAATGGTCGGTCGCCTTCATGTTCGACAACTCGCAAAGGGGCAAAATTAAAAATGACAAAATTCTTCGGTGGAGGATTGAACTCTCCACCTACAATTACGATATCAAATATCGACCGGGGAAGCTCAATGAGCCCTCGGATGCCCTATCCCGCGGGACATGCGCCAGCGCGCAAATCAGCCACCTAAAAGCCATCCACGATGACCTCTGCCACCCAGGGGTCACCCGGCTCGCCCACTACATCAGAGCCCGAAACCTGCCTTTCTCCAACGAGGAGGTAAAAGCGGTCACCAGGGACTGCCCGATCTGTGCGGAGTGCAAACTGCACTTCTATAGACCAGACAGGGCCCACCTGGTCAATGCTTCTAGACCCTTTGAACGCCTTGCGATCGATTTCAAAGGGCCACTCCCCTCCACTAACAAAAGCATTTACTTCCTCAACATTATTGACGAGTTCTCCCGATTCCCCTTCACCATCCCATGCCCCGACATGACCTCCCACACAGTCATTAGGGCCCTGCATAGTGTCTTCACCCTGTTCGGTTTCCCCAGCTACGTGCACAGCGACCGGGGTTCGTCCTTTATGAGTGACGAGCTGCGTCAGTACCTGCTCGACAAGGGCATCGCCTCGAGCAGGACTACCAGCTACAACCCCAGGGGGAACGGACAGGTGGAGAGGGAGAACGCGACGCTCTGGAAGACCGTCCTACTGACCCTCAGGTCCAGGAAACTCCAAGTTTCCCAATGGCAGGAAGTCCTTCCTGACGCGCTCCACGCAATTAGATCCCTCCTGTGTACAGCTATCAACCAAACCCCCCACTAGCGGCTCTTCATTTTTTCCAGGGGCACTACCACAGAGGTCTCACTTCCGGCATGGCTGTGGACGCCAGGCCCGGTTCTCCTAAGGAAGCACGTCAGGGCGCACAAGACCGACCCCATTGTTGAAAAGATGCGCCTGCTTCATTCCAACCCACAGTACGCATTTGTTGAGTTCCCGGACGGTCGCCAGGACACAGTATCCCTCTGGGACCTGGCACCCGCTGGATCTAGCCCCCCATCTACCCCCACCGAGGAACTCCTTTCCCCGTTCCCTATGCGGCCGCCCTCTTGCGCCCCCGATTCTGCGAGCTCACCCCACCAGTCCCGAGCGCCAGCACCAGCCCGCCCCCCGCGCTCCCACCTCCATTCGACCAGGAGGTGTATGAGGCTCGGACAAGACTCGCACCGGAGCCGGCAACCGTACCCCAGACCTCGACGCCCGCCCAGCCACCGCAAGAGGCTGCAACCCCGGTGCTCCGCAGATCAAAACGGACAATTTGTCCACCGGACAGACTGACTCTTTGAGCCATCACCCCCGCCGGACTTGATTTTTTTTAACAGGGGGTGAATGTGGTGAATGTGATTCACACTATATATAGTTGCCAATATCACTCCATGTATATATGTTCGTTATCTACCCGTTGTAAGATAAATGCTGTATATAGTTGCCAATATAACCCCGTGTATATATGTTCACTATCCACCATTGTAAGTGCAGTTGCACTATCCGACCACCAGGGGGAGTCGCTCTGGGAGTACGCGAGAGTTTGTACTGGGCTCCTCCCTTGGCTCCGCCCAGGATTCCTCCCCCTGGGGCCCATGTATAAAGGTCAGTGCCTTAGAGCCAGCCTGCCAGTTCATCAGAAGTTCAACGACGAATAGGCTGCCTCTGTTCAGATCCAACTACACATGTTCGCTGAATTGATGGTTCCATCAATGCTGACAGGGGTGTGTACAGTACTTTGCTTCGTGAAGTCGATGACCAGCTCTTTAGTTTTGCTGGCATTAAGGGAGAGATTGTTGTCATTACACCACTCCACTAGGTTCTCTATCTCCCTCCTGTATTCGGACTCGTCGTTATTCGAGATGCGGCCCACTATGGTCGTATCGTCAGCAAACTTGTAGATGGAGTTGGAACCAAGTTTTGCCATGCAGTCGTGTGTGTACAGGGAGTAGAGTAGGGGGCTAAGTACGCAGCCTTGCGGGGCACCGGTATTGAGGACTATTGTGGAGGAGGTGTTGTTGCTCATTCTTACTGACTGTGGTCTGTTGGTCAGAAAGTCAAGGATCCAGTTGCAGAGTGGAGAGCCAAGTCCTAGGTTTTGGAGCTTTGATATGAGCTTGGCTGGGATTATAGTGTTGAAGGCGGAGCAGTAGTCAATAAATAGGAGCTTGATGTAGGAGTCCTTGTTTTCGAGATGCTCTAGGGATGAGTGTAGGGCCAGGGAAATGGTGACTGATGTGGACCGGTTGCGACGGTATGCGAATTGAAGTGGGTCAAGACGTTCCGGGAGTATGGAGGTTATGCGCTTCAAGATCAGCCTCTCTAAGCACTTCATTACAACTGACGTCAGGGCCACCGGGCGGTAGTCATTGAGGAACGTTGCCTGGTTCTTCTTTGGTACCGGTATGATTGTGGTCTTCTTGAAGCAGGTGGGGACCTCGGAGTGGAGTAGGAATAGGTTAAAGATGTCTGTGAATACCTCTGCCAGCTGGTATGCGCAGGCTCTGAGTGCACGAACAGGGATCCCGTCCGGGCCCATCGCCTTCCGTAGTTTCATTTTCAGGAAGGCCGATCTGACTTTGGAAACTGTGATGGTGGGTATGGGTGAATTATGGGCTGCTGGGGCACTCGACAGCGGATTGTTGGTTACCTGCTCAAACCGAGCATAGAATGCATTAAGTTCATTGTGGAGGGGTGCGCTGCTGCCTGAGATACTGCTCGGCTTCGCTTTGTAGCCCGTTATGTTGTTTAGTCCTTGCCACAACCGCCGAGAGTCTGTCTGTGACTCTAGCTTAGTTTGATATTCTCTCTTGGCATCTCGGATGGCTTTGCGGAGGTTGTACCTGGATTTCTTGTATAGGACAGGGTCGCCTGCCTTGAACGGGGGTCTGACCTCTCCCCCCGCCCCCAGTAGACTCACAATGGGAAGCGCTAGCATAGATTTTTAAATAAATCTAAAACCCCCATCGTGGATATCCGCGGCTCGGTTACAACGCGGGTGGCTGTCTTGGACCCCAACACCCGCGTTATAAAGGGGGACTACTGTATAACTAAGTTGACGTCCCTCCGCCAAAAAACTCCTCCGCCGAATCGGCCACGCCGAAACGACCCATTCCAATCGGCTACGCCGAACTGGCCCCGCCGAATCGGCCCCGCCGAAACGTCCCATCCCCCAGGTTGTATGGCACAGTCCGGTGAGGCGGGGGTGAGCCATGTCTCTGTGAAACAGAGCACACAGCAGTCTCTTACTTCCCTCTGAGAGGTAAGTCTGGAGTTAAGTTCATCCAGCTTGTTTTCGATCGCTTGGACGTTTGCCAGGAGTATGCTGGGGAGAGGGGTCTTGAAACCGCGTTGCTTCAGTTTCACCTGCAGTCCGCTGCGTTTCCCTCACTTCCTCAGTCGGCGGCTGCTGCTGGATGATCCTGGGATCCAATGGGAGACGTCTGCCCTTGTGGAAGGTAGGTGGTTGCGTCTGGTGGTGTCCAGGGCGCTAGAGAGGTCCAGGGCGCTGTTTACATTTCCGGGGTCGCGTCTGGCAGGGCCCCGGGCGCTGGTTGAGGTAGAGGGGTTGCTGGGGGGGTGAGTTTGCGATCCGGATGGGTCCCGGCGTTCTGCGGGCGCGGGAATACCTTGCAGCGCGTTCGGGTCCTTGCGCGCGGTCTCCGTTGTTTTTGGGGTCCTGGGTCGTGGGCAGGGGCTTCTTGGGGCAGATTGGGCTAGGTCCCATGGTCTGTTCCCTCCCTGGGCGCTCCCGGGGTCGGATCTTGAAGTTAGCAAGGTGGGGCCTCCATGTGGATTTTTCTTTCTTCCATCACCAGGTAGGTCAGGTTGCTGGGCGGGCCTCTCCGGGTCGGGTCGCTGGGCGGGGTCTCTCCGGGTCGGGTTGCTGGGCGGGGCCTCTCCGGGTCGGGTCGCTGGGCGGGCCTCTCCAGGTCGCTGGGCGGGGTCTCTCCGGGTCGGGTCGTTGGGCGGGTCTCTCCGGGTCGGGTCGTTGGGCGGGTCTCTCCGGGTCGGGTCGCTGGGCGGGGCCTCTCCGGGTCGGGTCGCTGGGCGGGCCTCTCCGGGTCGGGTCGCTGGGCGGGCCTCTCCGGGTCGGGTCGCTGGGCGGGCCTCTCTGGGTCGAGTTGCTGGGCGGGGCCTCTCCGGGTCGGGTCGCTGGGCGGGCTTCTCCGGGTCGGGTCGCTGGGCGGGGCCTCTCCGGGTCGGGTCGCTGGGCGGGGCCTCTCCGGGTCGGGTCGCTGGGCGGGCTTCTCCGGGTCGGGTCGCTGGGCGGGGCCTCTCCGGGTCGGGTCGCTGGGCGGGGCCTCTCCGGGTCGGGTCGCTGGGCGGGGCCTCTCCGGGTCGGGTCGCTGGGCGGGGCCTCTCCGGGTCGGGTCGCTGGGCGGGTCTCTCCGGGTCGGGTCGTTGGGCGGGTCTCTCCGGGTCGGGTCGCTGGGCGGGGTCTCTCCGGGTCGGGTCGCTGGGCGGGGTCTCTCCGGGTCGGGTCGCTGGGCGGGTCTCTCCGGGTCGGGTCGCTGGGCGGGGTCTCTCCGGGTCGGGTCGTTGGGCGGGTCTCTCCGGGTCGGGTCGCTGGGCGGGGTCTCTCCGGGTCGGGTCGTTGGGCGGGGCCTCTCCGGGTCGGGTCGTTGGGCGGGGCCTCTCCGGGTCGGGTCGCTGGGCGGGGTCTCTCCGGGTCGGGTTGCTGGGCGGGGCCTCTCCGGGTCGGGTCGTTGGGCGGGCCTCTCCGGGTCGGGTCGCTGGGCGGGTCTCTCGGGGTCGCGTTGGGCCGGGTCTTGCCGTCGGCGGTCGGGTCGGGAGCTCCGGGGACTAGACCGGGCGATCCGGGGGCTGGCGTCGGTAGTTAGGCCGGGTTTGGAGCTCCGAGGCCCGGGTCAGCTCCAAATCGAAGTCTTCACTTGCGGTTTGGGCCCGATCTTCTTTCAGGTCATGGAGGTCAGGTCGGGTCGGGTCAAAAGGTCTCCAAGGGCCTCGGAGGATCTTCAAGACTGCAAGAGAAGATAAAAGAGAGAGGTTAGTAATAATATTAGCTTTAGAATTAATTTTTAAAAGGTTAGAACAAGTATAAGTTAAGTTAAAAGTGGATCTGTTGGGGAGAGCTGGCAGAGAGTCACCTCGCTCCGGCGCCATCTTGCACGTGACGCGTATGCGACAGGAGCCCATGAGGAGACGTCGTCACGTTGAAGGAGCACTGCTCCAAAGCCGGACTGACTGGCATCCGTGGAAATCTTTGTTTCCTTGGCCGGATTGAAAAATGCCAACACTGGGGCCTTGGTCAGCTTTGCCCTGAGTTCTCGCCATTCTTGTTCGTGGGCGGGGAGCCATTGGAACTCTGTCGACTTCTTGACCAGGTTCCTGAGAGCCGTGGTGTGGGAAGCGAGGTAGGGATGAATTTCCCGAGGAAATTGACCATGCCCAGGAAGCGGAGGACCGCCTTCTTGTCCTCATGGCCTTAATGGCAGATACCTTGTCAGCATCCGGCTGCACGCCAAACTGTGAGATGTGGTCTTCGAGGAATTTAATTTCTGTTTGACCAAAGGAGCATTTGGCCCTGTTGAGGCGGAGGCCATGCTTATGGATCCGTTGGAAGACGCGTTGGAGGCGATCAATGTGCTCCTGCGGGGTGGTAGACCAGACGATGATGTTGTCCACATACGCGAACCCCTTCGATACCTTCCATCATCTGTTCCATAATTCTGTGGAATACTTCCGATGCAGAGATGATGCCAAACGGCAGCCGGTTGTAACAATACCGGCCAAATAGGTTGTTAAAGGTGCAGAGCTTCCGACTGGATGCGTTGAGTTGGATCTGCCAGAACCCGTTGGATGTGTTTAGCTTGGTGAAAGATTTGGCGCGAGCCATCTCACAGGTGAGTTCTTCGCGCTTTGGAATGGGATAGTGTTCTCTCATAACATTGCGGTTGAGGTCCTTAGGATCAATACATATACGTAATTCGCCGGATGGTTTTTTCACGCACACCATGGAGCTGACCCAGTCAGTCGGTTCCATAACTTTTGAAATTACTCCCTGGTCCTGGAGGTCCTGCAGCTGCTGCTTGCAGGTGGTCCTTGAGGGGTGCTAGGACCCTGTGAGGTACGTGCACCACAGGCGTGGCATTTGGTTTTAACAAGATTTCATAAGTGTATGGGAGTGTGCCCATGCCCTCGAATACACGGTGGTATCGGTTGATGATGGCGTCCAGCTGTGTGCGAAAGACACCGTCCTGAGATGCGGAAGCATCAGCGGGTGACAGGGAGTGAACCCTTTGGACAAGGTTTCGGAGTTTGCATGCTTGCGCACCAAGTAGGGAGGCTTTAGAGGATCCCACTATTTCGAATGGCAGGTTAGCCTTTAATGACCGGTGCGACATTTCAAGCTGGCAAGAGCCACTGGCAGCAATGGCATTGCCATTATTGTCCAGAAGCTGGCAGGCGGATGCCAGGATGGTAGGCTTAACATGGAGGCTTTCGAGGTCACACCGCGCAATGAGGTTGGCTGAAGCGCCGGTGTCCAGGCGGAATCGGATGCGAGATCGGTTGACCGTGAGGGTGGCACACCACTCGTCGTCCGGATCAATGCTGAATATTGGGAGAGACTTGGCTTTTGTCTTCGGGAGCATCTTGTGTTTGGTGATGGTGCCCACTCAAAATGGTGCTTTAGGGTTCTCGGTGTCAAGGTCCGGAATCAAGTCGGAGTCGGAATCGGTGACCGGTGGCTGGATGGCTCGGACATCCCTGCGTGGCCGGTTGGAACGACGAGAGGTAGTAGGTTGAGCAGACCTACATAAGGCAGCATAGTGGCCAAGCTAGCCTCATTGGAGACAGCGTCGGGATTTGGCAGGACATTGCCGTTTTAAATGGACGGAGCCACAGTTGCCGCACGTCGTAACGTCAGAACGTTCGGTGCGCCACCGCGCATGCGTGGTGCGGTCGTACGTGGTGCGCGCCTGCGCAGTGCAATCTTTGGCATCGCCGTCCCCTCGGTCAGTGCGCACATGCACGGGAGCCCGCGAAAAGCGCGCGAAATGGCCGCACTCATCCAAGCTCAGGCCCTGGAGCTGTTTAATGGTTTGCACCCGCTCTGCCTCGTGGGGGCCTTGCCGTGCCGTTTCAGCCGCTTGAATGTGCGAGTATCGGTTAGTGGCGTGTTCATGCAGAACGCAGTTCTCGATGGCTATAGCAAGGGTGAGCTGTTTAAACTTGAGGAGCTGCTGGCGTAGGGGGTCAGATTGCACACCGAAAACGATCTGGTCACGGATCATCGAATCGGAGGTGGAGCCGTAATTGCAGGACTGCGCAAGGTTGCAAAGGTGGGTGAGGAAAGATTGAAAAGGTTCATCCTTACCCAGCAAACGCTGTTGAAAAGCACAGCGCTCAAAACTTTCATTTACCTCGATGTCGCAGTGACTGTCGAATTTGAGCAGGACTGTCTTGAACTTGGACTTGTCTTCACCGTCAGCGAAAGTGAGAGAGTTGAAGATATGAATGGCGTGATCCCCGGCCGTGGAAAGGAAGCGAGCGATCCTCCTGGCATCTCAAGCAGCTTCCAGGTCTGTAGCTCCAAGGTAAAGCTGGAATCGTTGTTTAAAGATTTTCCAATTCGCACCGAGGTTGCCGGTGATGTGGAGCGGCGGGGGAGGGCAGACGCTGTCCATATTACCGGATGGCTGATTGCTGGTCGAAGGCAGATCACTTGAAGGTTGGTCTATTAAACTGTAACATCACGTACTGGTACCATGATGTGTTGGGTACTCTGGATCTGTGGAGACTGCGTTTACCTTAGCAGTAACATAGACAGGCTACCAACACTTGTAATCGTACAACTCTATTTTATTTAACTGAGAGCTGTTAAACATACTCGCACTGTGGGTCGACACTATGTTAGATTGACTGACGACCTATGCCTAACCTGACCAGTCTAAACTGTTAGCACATGGTGGATGTTTGTGCTACTGACTGCGGGCTCTGTCTGTCTCAGAGGCTGCATCCCGAATGAGCGGGAAAACTAGTGCCCTCTGGCTTTATAGTGAGCGTGCCCTAACTGGTGATTGGCTGCTGTGTTGTGTGTGTTGATTGGTCTTGCAGTGTGTCAGTTAGTGTGTGTCTCTGCACCATTATATACTGATTTGTATATTATGACATACATGGGTTTAGATCCTTTATTTTCATTCTTTTGTTTTCTTTCTGCCCTTATCTATTTCTAAGTCCCCCCTCCCGTCCCCTTTCCCCACCCTTCCCGTAGCCCGCTTCCCTCTATCCCCCTTCCCCCTGCTTCTCTCCCCCTTACCTCCGTCACCGTTTTTTGTGCCTCCCCCTCCCCCACTTGCAGGTGCTGTTCCCCTTGCTAGGGGTGCGCCGTTGCTTCTGTCTGCTCCATCAGTCATGGTGCTAATTATGCCGCTAGTGTGGTGACTCCCCTCCCGGAGTTACTATCCTTCTGTTCCTCGCCCACTCTCTGGAATTCCTACCTGCCATATCCCCGGATTACCCGGTATTTTTCCTGGGTGCCACTCTGCCTTCCCTCTGTCGCTACCCTCATTGTCCCGAACGAGGCCACGTTCTCACACGTAAAGCGGTCTCTTTGGTGGGGGCTTGCTGTTGGTCGTACAGGTTGTGGTGGGGGGAGGGGGGGTGCGGAGAGGGGGTTCTTATTTCCTCCGCCCCCTCCCCTCCCCATTGTAGCCATCTCAGATGGCCACCTGCAAAGGACCATGGGAATTATGGCCAACCCAGGACTCAGACACACTCAGAGCTTGTGTGTGTATTTGCAACTCAGATAGTTAGACGCGATCGAAACCTCCGCTCGTTTGCATTCTAATGGCCCATTTCCCCAGAACAAAAGGACTGTACTCAGGTAACCGTTACAGATGCAGACTAACCGACACCACTCCCTTTGCTAAGAAAGCCCAAACAGCAAAGGTCAATGAATGCTCAGGACACGCCCGGCCTTCAAGGCATCCACCCCTTTATTGGCCAAAATTGAAGGGAGTGATCGAAGCCTGTCGAATTATTGGGTCCAAAGCTAAGGACAGCCCCAAAGAGGGCGAAATCCCAGAGGGATAAAAAGAGACACAGTCATGTGTTCAGTCTCTCTTGGCCCTGGCGCTCGGTCTCTCTTGGCCCCGACCTACACCTAAAGCCAAGTGCAGCATTACGACCAGAAGACAAGTTCAAGACCAACAGTCGCTACCAGACGGATGAGCCCAGCAGAAACGAAGCCACTTCTTCTACCCAGCCACGCAAGATCCGAACAACGGCCTTGTTCATCTGCAAAGAGCCGGTTGCACTGAAGTTAAGTACAGGTTATTGTAGCTGTTAGGTGTAGTTTAACTTGTAGTGTTTTGTGTTGCATTTCGAAGTAATCCTTGTGTGTAAATAAACTATCCTTGAACTTGAACTAACTAACTGGTTGTTTGGTCTTTGATCGATATCCGGTAAAGCCTTGTGGTGGTACCATTTGATACCTGCCGACTCTGAAAAGCAATATTATCATTAATAACTATCATATCTAGTTAATTTGGCAACATTATTGGCATCTCTGGTACCGATTGGCAACACCATGTCAGCCCATTGCTCGGCCCCTGGATTGACTTTTGCCAGGCATTTTTCCCCGTCTCTCTTTTTCCCCCTATTCCACTAAGGTCGGGGGGTTGAGTTGTTAAGTTCTTCGGCGAATGTTTGGCGAAAAATAGCTATTTTGCAGGTCCACGGGGAGGAGAGCCACCTGATGTGGGACAGCTCAGCACATCGTCGTCACCGGAAGTCTCCTGACTATTTTCTTTAGTATAAAAGCAGTTCAGCAGCTAATCTCAGACCCAATGGTTCTGACGATGAAAACTGAAACTCCATTTGACCTACAAGTAACAAACTCACATTGGTTGTATATTTTTAGTGTTTATCCAAAGCGATGCTCAGTTTGTGTCCAATAGGCTTGGAGTTGGGTTCCCTTCATCCACTTTGAAAATTCACCCGAACGTTCTGAGCAATTTCACTGCAGCTACAGAAATAGAAATGGTTCACTAAACGTAGACCCACACACCTCTGAAATATTAAATTAAAGGTTTAGTATGAGCAGGAATTGAACGCAGGAGCCTTCAATGATTGCAGTGCATGTTACACTATAATCCAGTCCATACATTAAAAACAGAAAATAATTTTGACATTTTTAACATTTGGTTGGTTCATTATGTTTTGAGCAATGAAAAGATGCTGAATTTTGAACTTTTATTGATTGTGTTTCTCATCTATCAACAGGTACATGGGAGCCAATTGTATCAGAGATCAGTGGTGTTGTGGGAAATGTCGCCACTGTACCATGTCTGTACACGGAGGAGGAGAATTACTATAAGAAATTCCTGTGTAAAGTCACCTCTATAAATAAATGCACCATTATTGCCAGCTCTGATGGGGCTGTAAACAATCTGCAAAATGGGAGTGTTTCAATCACTATTAACAATTCTCAGAATTTTACTGTTACCCTGGGCAACATTAATAAAGCTGATGAAGGAGAGTACTGGTGTGGAGCAGTAAGAATAACGAACATAAAGATCGTCCAGGTAAAAAATCTGACAACTGCTGAAGGTAAGGGTCAATATAAAATTATTATCATTCAATCAGTGTTGAATAAAACTCACAAAACAATAACAATTGGTCAATGCTTAGTTCTTTATTTACACATTGCGGCCACCCTACTTCATCTCAACCTTTCAGCCCATCCTTCTCTTACTTTCCCCCTCGCTAAGTTTAGCTCAATTTCCCCCGAAGAGCATCTATGAAATTTGTCACAATTACACCTTGTGGTACAGGTAGAACGTCTCAGATCCGCTGACCAAAAAAACAACAGTGTCCGTCCACAAACCAGACATTTTTAGGATGCTCAAGGCACCAATTTTAACTGAGTGAAATTTTTTAAAACGCACTGGACAACTCATCTAGGTGCCACGTTGGCATGATGTGGCTCCAGACTAGATACTGGCTTCACCATCCACTCTATCCGCCGCTCCATATGATCCTTACACCAGCTGACCCGGCCTCACATGAACCATCCGTGGCCTGGACTGCCCACCCTGCACCCCAGCAAGATCTGAAAGCCATGACTGGATTGGAGGTACTGTCCCTAGTTCCACATTTAACAAGTTCCAGCTTCTATCAGCTCTCTGGGTAAAGTCTTCAAAAATTTCACTAATACTACAAGAAAATATAAATGTTAAAAATAAATTGAAAGTTTGTGCAATACCTCACAGATTATTGTCCTCCCAACACTATAAGCTCTTTGTGAAGGCCCCTCAGAATCTATTTTTTCCTCAGCTTTAAACACCCAGGTTCATTTTCCATAAGTACAGTACACCAAAGATAATAATGGTGGTGGTTGGTAGTTATTCATCAAATTATTCATTTATCTTTACTTCCAACAATAGGAAGACCAAATGGTTCCAACGATACCTCAAGGTAAGATTTTAATTTGCAACTTCGAAATATCAATCTTGTGCCATCCTCATTGAAGCCACGGTTGTTAGATAATCCTGCTTTCCTCACAGGTCATGATGAGCAACGTGATGTTATTAAATTACTATAATCCACGCAATTCAGGACGCATCCATTCAGGACGGGTTGCATCTGAACCAGAGGGGCACCAATATCCTGGGGGGGAGGTTTTCTAGTACTCTTCGGGAGGGTTTAAACTAATTTGGCAGGGGAATGGGAACCGGATCTGTAATCCAGCAACTAAGGTAGACGATAGTCAGGACACCAAAGCACATAGCGATGCAGTGGGGAAGGTAACAATGACAAAGGAGAGTACTTGCAGGCAAGGAGATGGGTTGAAGTGTGTATACTTTAATGCAAGAAGCATCAGGAATAAGGTGGGTGAACTTAAGGCATGGATCTGTACTTGGGACTACGATGTGGTGGCCATCACAGAAACTTGGATAGAAGAGGGGCAGAAATGGTTGTTGGAGGTCCCTGGTTATAGATGTTTCAACAAGATTAGGGAGGATGGTAAAAGAGGTGGGGGGGTGGCATTGTTAATTAGAGATAGTATAACAGCTGCAGAAAGGCAGTTCGAGGGGGATGTGCCTACTGAGGTAATATGGGTTGAAGTTAGAAATAGGAAAGGAGCAGTCACCTTGTTGGGAGTTTTCTATAGGCCCCCCAATAGCAGCAGAGATGTGGAGGAACAGATTGGGAAACAGATTTTGGAAAGGTGCAGAAGTCACAGGGTAGTAGTCATGGGCGACTTCAACTTCCCAAACATTGAGTGGAAACGCTTTAGATCAAATAGTTTGGATGGGGTAGTGTTTGTGCAGTGTGTCCAGGAAGCTTTTCTAACACAGTATGTGGATTGTCCGACCAGAGGGGAGGCCATATTGGATTTAGTACTTGGTAATGAACCAGGGCAGGTGATAGATTTGTTAGTGGGGGAGCATTTTGGAGGTAGTGACCACAATTCTGTGACTTTCACTTTAGTAATGGAGAGGGATAGGTGCGAGCAACAGGGCAAGGTTTATAATTGGGGGAAGGGTAAATACAATGCTGTCAGACAAGAATTGAAGTGCAGAAGTTGGGAACATAGCCTGTCAGGGAAGGACACAAGTGAAATGTGGAACTTGTTCAAGGAACAGGTACTGCGTGTCTTTGATATGTATGTCCCTGTCAGGCAGGGAAGAGATGGTCGAGTGAGGGAACCATGGTTGACAAGAGAGGTTGAATGTCTTGTTAAGAGGAAGAAGGAGACTTATGTAAGGCTGAAGAAACAAGGTTCAGACAGGGCGCTGGAGGGATACAAGATAGCCAGGAGGGAACTGAAGAAAGGGATTAGGAGAGCTAAGAGAGGGCATGAAAAATCTTTGGCGGGTAGGATCAAGGAAAACCCCAAGGCCTTTTACACATATGTGAGAAATATGAGAATGACTGGAGCGAGGGTAGGTCCGATTAAGGACAGTAGCGGGAGATTGTGTATTGAGTCTGAAGAGATAGGAGAGGTCTTGAACAAGTATTTTTCTTCAGTATTTACAAACGAGAGGGGCCATATTGTTGGAGAGGACAGCGTGAAGCAGACTGATAAGCTTGAGGAGATACTTGTCAGGAAGGAAGATGTGTTGCGCGTTTTGAAAAACTTGAGGATAGACAAGTCCCCCGGGCCTGACGGGATATATCCAAGGATTCTATGGGAAGCAAGAAATGAAATTGCAGAGCCGTTGGCAATGATCTTTTCGTCCTCGCTGTCAACAGGGGTGGTACCAGAGGATTGGAGAGTGGCGAATGTCGTGCCCCTGTTCAAAAAAGGGAATAGGGATAACCCTGGGAATTACAGGCCAGTTAGTCTTACTTCGGTGGTAGGCAAAGTAATGGAAAGGGTACTGAGGGATAGGATTTCTGAGCATCTGGAAAGGCATTGCTTGATTAGGGATAGTCAGCACGGATTTGTGAGGGGTAGGTCTTGCCTTACAAGTCTTATTGAATTATTTGAGGAGGTGACCAAGCATGTGGATGAAGGTAAAGCAGTGGATGTAGTGTACATGGATTTTAGTAAGGCATTTGATAAGGTTCCCCATGGTAGGCTTATGCAGAAAGTAAGGAGGCATGGGATAGTGGGAAATGTGGCCAGTTGGATAACAAACTGGCTAACCGATAGAAGACAGAGAGTTGTGGTGGATGGCAAATATTCAGCCTGGAGCCCAGTTATCAGTGGCGTACCGCAGGGATCAGTTCTGGGTCCTCTGCTGTTTGTGATTTTCATTAATGACTTGGATGAGGGAGTTGAAGGGTGGGTCAGTAAATTTGCAGATGATACGAAGATTGGTGGAGTTGTGGATAGTGAGGAGGGCTGTTGTCGGCTTCAAAGTGACATAGATAGAATGCAGAGCTGGGCTGAGAAGTGGCAGATGGAGTTTAACCCTGACAAGTGTGAGGTTGTCCATTTTGGAAGGACAAATCTGAATGCAGAATACAGGGTTAATGGTAGGGTTCTTGGCAATGTGGAGGAGCAGAGAGATCTTGGGGTCTATGTTCATAGTTCTTTGAAAGTTGCCACTCAAGTGGATAGAGCTGTGAAGAAGGCCTATGGTGTGCTAGCGTTCATTAGCAGAGGGATTGAATTTAAGAGCCGTGAGGTGATGATGCAGCTGTACAAAACCTTGGTCAGGCCACATTTGGAGTACTGTGTGCAGTTCTGGTCACCTCATTTTAGGAAGGATGTGGAAGCTTTGGAAAAGGTGCAAAGGAGATTTACCAGGATGTTGCCTGGAATGGAGAGTAGGTCATACGAGGAAAGGTTGAGGGTGCTAGGCCTTTTCTCATTAGAACGGAGAAGGATGAGGGGCGACTTGATAGAGGTTTATAAGATGATCAGGGGAATAGATAGAGTAGACAGTCAGAGACTTTTTCCCCGGGTGGAACACACCATTACAAGGGGACATAAATTTAAGATAAATGGTGGAAGATATAGAGGGGATGTCAGAGGTAGGTTCTTTACCCAGAGAGTAGTGGGGGCATGGAATGCACTGCCTGTGGTAGTAGTTGAGTCAGAAAATTTATGGACCTTCAAGCGGCTATTGGATAGGTACTTGGATTAGGGTAGAATAAGGGAGTGTAGGTTAACTTCTTAAGGGCAGCACGGTAGCATTGTGGATAGCACAATTGCTTCACAGCTCCAGGGTCCCAAGTTCGATTTCGACTTGGGTCACTGTCTGTGTGGAGTCTGCACATCCTCCCCGTGACTGCGTGGGTTTCCTCCGGTTACTCCGGTTTCCTCCCACAGTCCAAAGATGTGCAGGTTGGGTGGATTGGCCATGAAAAATTGTCCAAAATTCTATGATTAACCTAGGACAAAAGTTCGGCGCAACATCGTGGGCCGAAGGGCCTGTTCTTTGCTGTATTTCTCTAACTCTAACTAACTCTAACCGCCACCTTGATGCCATATATTTCCTCATAATTCTGCCATTGATTGTCTTCCCATTTAATACACACATATCAAAGCCAGGGGGCGACGTTTTTCAGACCTTGGCAGTAATCATTCAGTGCGATAATATGAAAGAGTGACATTAACACTTTCTGCTGATATCTTCCCTTACGGAACATCCGACACCCCAGCCCAGCGTTTATTCATTCACGGGATGTCGATGCTGCTGACAAACCTTCATTTATTGCCGATCCCTAATTGCCCTTGGTAAAATGTTGGTAAGCCACCACCTTGAACCCCTGCTGTCCATGTGATGCCAATACACCCACCGGTGTTGTTCGGTAGAGAGGGTTTTGACTCAGAAAAGGTGAAGGAATCATGATCCACTTACAGGTCAACTTCGTGTGGTAGTTAAGAAGGTGAAGTTGAGGTGGTGCTGCTTTACCTGTTGGCCTTGTCTTTCCAACTGGTGATGGTCACAGGTTTGGAAGGTGTTGCTGAAGAAGCCTTAGAACACTGCTGTAATGCATCCTCAACAGAGAGATGCAATCTCACCTGAACACAGCTCGTCTCTGCACAATTCCTGTTAGAGATATTTTCCCTGTGTGTACAAAGCCCAAAACTCCGAGGCATGACTACACTTTGAAAATCACCCCATAGCCTGTAAAAACTGTCAATGTGTTCAATATAATTTTCCAGAATTGTTGGGATGTTACTGATGGTCATTTTGCATAAACTGTGCGTTAATTTATTTTGTACTGTATTAATTATAATTCCTTGTTTAATCAGAGAGGTTCTGCTGAAGATATGGACTATATTCCGTTGGCTGCTCTTTGCGGCTATGGCTGTTTGCTCCGCTTCAGTCACATTCTATGAACATTTTGCAAAAGGGCCAGGTATAAAATATGAAATCTTTTTGCTCTAATATTTACAGATATTTTACTTCAGCCTAAAAACTCAGGCACTTGGAAAGTAGCCAAGAAAAACAACACATAATCCACAAGAAATGAAGTTCTCTTTGTGAAAATGTAACGAGGGAGCCATTCGAGTGTGATAACAATGACCTTTGGGCTGAATTTTATGCTCGTCGACAGAAAGGATAAAAATGTCAGGTCGTCAGGAGATTTTCATTTTTACGCGGGAGCGCAAGATGGGAAAAGTTGTGTAGACACTCAATGCAAAGCACTGTTTAATTAAATTTTTATTTAAAATGCATACCTGTGTCCAATAGTGGCCTTGAACATGGGTAAGGGAGCATCAACAGTGCCCCTGGACCAGGCACAGTATGGTGCATTGTATAACCTGGAACCCATGATGTGCCCCAGAGCTGTGGGCACCAGATGCAAAATAGGTTATTGCAAACAAACCTCAGCACTTACATCAGGATGTCTCCATCCACACTCTCACCTATTTTTTCGCCATGTATCGCTTGAAGTATTTCACTTACAGAAAGAAGCTCAATTCCTCTGTTTTCTTCATTACGATTGATTAAATTTATTTGTTATACAGTTCTGCAGGCCAGCAAATGATGGGTTCTGTGGAAACATCAGCCAGAGAACATCAATGGGATCAGAGCTGCATTCGAAGACCGGCTAGAAGGTTGACTAATACCTACACGAATGACCAGAATATTTTCACCTTGCTTTTATAAGTTACTTTACCGTTTTGCAGTATTTTTATTCTTTATGACAATCTGAAAATCTTTGTAAAGTTTTGAGAAACTATGTGAACTGCTTTCATTATAATAAAAACAACTGGATGATAACATTTCTTGATGTTTTTGATATTAAGGGGCAGTGGATGCCGGAACACGATCCAAATTTGAGGAGGAGATAGATAGGTTTTTAATTAGTGGTGGAATGAAGGGTTATGGCAATGGGCAGGATGGTGGAGATGGGGCCTGGACGAGATCAGCCAAGGTTGTTAGGGGAGGCGATGGCGCAGTGGTATTGTCACAAGACTAGTAATCCAGAGACCCAGAGGTCTGGGATCCTGGGTTCCCACCACGGCAAATGGTGAAATTTGAATTCATCTGGAATGAAAAGTATAATGATGACCATGAAGCCATTGCCGATTGTCATAAAAACCCATCTGGTTCACTAAGGTCCTTCGGGGAAGGGAATCAGCCGTCCTTACCTGGTCTGGCCTACATGTGACTCCGGACCCACACAACAATGCTTCGCCCCTCAGTTCAAGGGCAATTAGGGATGGGTAACAAATGCTGGCCCAGCCCAGCGACGCCCACATCCAAAGAGCGAATAAGAAAAAGTATTGAATGGTGGAGGGGTTGAATTGCCGACCCTTGCTCTTGGTTCCTATAGTCTTATGTTTGTGTCCTAATAAGTCAAATATGATTTCAGAAACTTTTATATGAACCCAGAATACATATTTAATGATATCAGTGCCTTCGTTGGGAATGACACACCTTGCTTGCAGAGGGGAAAAAATAGAATTTGGACTTGTTTTTTAACATTGCTTTCCTTGTAAAGCAAGAGAAATGGGAGCTTACATTTGGTGCACTTATTCTATCATCCTCACATTAATTTTATATTGCAATTATCAGTAAACAGCCTTCCTTCTTTAAGCTTGGGGGAGTGATTCGGGATGGCACGGTCACACAGTGGTTAGCACTGCTGCCTCACACCTCCAGGGGCCCGGCTTCAATTCCGGCCTCGGGTGGCTGTCTGTATGGAGTCTGCATGTCCTCCCCGTGTCTGCGTGGGTTTCCTCCGGGTGCTCCGGTTTCCTCCCACAGTCCAAAGATGTGCAGGTTAGGTGGATTGGCCGTGCTAAATTGCCCCTTAGAGTCCAAACGGTTAGGTGAGGTTACTGGGTTATGGGGATAGGGTGGAGGCGTGGCCTTAAGTAGGGTGCTGTTTCCAAGAACCGGTGCAGACTCAATGGGCCGAATGGCCTCCTTCTGTACTGTAGAGATTCTGTGATTCAACGACCTCGTTGAATCCTGTAAGAGGCCTCTCGTGAGATTTGCGACGCTTGCAATGCCTCACGAGAACCAACGGAATCTCACAAGACGTCGCGATCTGGATCTTGCTCTCGCTGCGCGTGACCCAGATCGGTATATTTAAATGAGCCATTCGGTCTTCGCTGGATTCTCCCAGCACTCGGGATGTAACGGCCGCTCCTTGGAGATCTTCGTCAGGATGCCATTTGGAGCTGGTTTCCACAAACGTGGATCAGGGATCACAGACTCAGGGTGGGGTGGGGGGGCGGGGGGGGGGGTTGCTCCCAGCCATTAGAGACCCCTGGGTGGTCAGGCACAGGGCAAGGTGATACCGTGGGACTCCCGATGGCAGCCTGGCACCTTAGCCCTGCCACCCTGGCACCTTGGCAATGCCATCTTGCTGCTGCCTGGGTGCCAGGCTGGCAGTACCATCGTGTCCAGGTAGCAGATTGACACTGATGGCGATCAGGCCCAGTGGAGCCTTTACAGGTGGAGGAGGGGTGACAGGGTGTTCCCAATGACCTCCTCAAAGTTGGGGTCAGAGGGGTCAAAAACAGGGCGGGAGGACTGAAAGTGTGCAGGGGGGGGGGGGGGGGGGGGGGAGAGAAGGATTGGGTCAGTATTTCAAAATGCGAGGTGCATTTCCTGCCGGTGAGCAGAAGCAGGAAATCGCTCAAAGTGCGGCCTCAGGGGGGAGTCACTCCCCTCGGCCAAAAGAACAGCAAAGTGCCGTTCAATATTGGGGTGTTTTTCAGCTCTGCAGCCACCCAGAAACACCCTGCTGAACGCGTGCCAACCAGACATAAACATTGTCTGCTTGAATTGCCCTGAGGTTTCTCATCAACCCTCTTGGGATGAAGCTCAAATCTAGTTGGATTTGTAGCTTCGGATGAGCTGTGGGGTTAGTGAAGTGCCCAATTTAACTCTGCAATCCTCGGAAGAATTGGACTTCACAGGCTGTTGGGGGACAGGGCTTACACTCTGCAAATTTATATCACTGCATGTGTGTCCTGATTGTACATGCTTCACCTGAACCAATTGACTGTTGTTTCTACAACCCTTTGGTTAGATAGTTCTGTTTTTGGTACATTTAGAATCCTTGGCTTAAATATTCCACCCATTCCTGACGATGGGATATTCCGGTCCTGCCAATGGTGACCACCCGTGATGCAATCCCGAGTGGCAGGAGATGCCAGGAAGGCAAAACACCACATTGAAATTGGCCAGCACAATGTTGTAGGCGTCACAGAGATGCAGCTGCAAGGAGATCAAGGCTGGGATCTACATATACAAGGTTAAGGTTGCATTGTGAGTATGGAATGAAGTTAAATCGATACCAGGGAGCGATATAGCCTCAGAAGGCGTAGAATCTCTGTGGGTAGAGTTGAGGAATCACAAAGGTAAAAAAGACCCTGATGGGAGTTATGTACAGGCCCCCAAGCAGTAGTCAGGGTGTGGGGCAGAATACAAATCAGGAGACAGAAAAGACATGTAAAAAAGGCAATATCACAATAATCTTGGGGGACTTCAATATACAGGTGGACTGGGAAAATCAGGTTGGTAGTGGATCCCAAGAAAAGGAATTTGTGGAATGTCTAAGAGATGGTTATTTGAAGCAGCTTGTGACAGAGCCTACTAGGGAACAGGCAATTCTGGATTTGGTGATGTGTAATGAGGCAAATTTGATGAGGGAACTTATGGTGAAGGAACCCTTAAAGAGCAGTGACCACAATATGATAGAATTTACCCTGCAGTTTGAGAGGGAGTAGCTGGAATCAGAGGTAACGGTATTACAATTAAATAAGGGTATCTACAAAGACATGAGGGAGGAGTTGGCCAGAGTTGATTGGAGAAGGAGCCTATCAGGGAAGACAGTCGTCACTGTGGAAGACACCAGTGGGATTCCAGAGCTCAAATTGAATTGTTATTCATGACCCAAGTAGGAGGCATTTGGAGTAATTTCCTGCATAAAGCACCAAGAGGATAATTTATTATATTGATACACATTACAGCAAGAAGCAAAACAACCAGAAATTGAAATTGAAAAGATATTTTCACATAGAGACAGCAGGATGCTCCATCCCGCCGAACCGCATTTCTGCCCCATCACGCCGGCGGGATGTTCCATTACGCTGGCCAGTCAATCGGGTTTCCTATTGTGGGGCAGCCCACGCTGTCAGGAAACCCCCAGGCTGCCAGCAAAACGGAGCATCCCGACGGCGGAGCATCCCGCCCAATATCTTTACTTAATGTCGGAATTTGGCAATGGTCAGCCAACAAGAGATCATTTCCTCAAATTGCAACAAGTGGCATCGACACAAATAATGTTGTGAAGCAGTATGATTGGTCAGCTTCTCTTATCCTGTATGTGTTGGGCAGATATTGCTGGATCAAGGAGGAAGTAAATGATTCATCGCAGATCTTCTGACCGATACAGAGGCACTGAAAACTGTGGAAACCATTGGGAGCATGATTATTACTGCGTTGCTGTTCCTCACTTTGATATCAAGTAAGATTTTCCAATTCTATATTTGGAGTAACAGCTCATGTTTATGTCTGAGAAAAATGGCACGACGTTTCTATTTTTTAAATTCAGTTCGGGGATGTGGGTGCCGCTGGTTATGCCAGCATTTATGGCCCATCCCTAGCTGCCCTTCAGAAAGTGGTGGTGAGCTGCCTTCTTGAACCGCTGCAGTCTGGGTGTAGGTACACCCACTGTGCTGTTCGGGAGGGAGTTCCAACGACAGTGAAGGAACAGCGATCTATTTCCTAGTCAGGATGGTGAGTGACTTGGAGGGGAACCTCCAGGTGGGGGGGTTCCCAGGTATCTGCTGCTCTTGTCCTTCTGGATGGTAGTGGTCGTGGATTTGGAAGGTGCGATCTAAGGAACCTTGGTGAGTTACTGAGGTGCATCTTGTAGATGGTACACACGGCTGCCACTGTTCGCAGTGGTCGAGGGTTTGAATGTTTGTGGAAGGGGGAGCAATCAAGCGGGGCTGCTTTGTCCTGGATGGTGTTGAGCTTATTGAGTGTTGTTGGAGCTGCGCTCACCCAGACAAGTGGTGAATAAGCCATGGGGACATCACGGGGTCCAGAGTCGATGTTGAGGACTCCCAGGGCAACTCCCTCCCGACTGCATACCACTGTACCACCACCTCTGCTGGGTCTGTCCTGCCGAATAGACAGGACATTCCCAGAAATGGTAATTGTGCAGTCTGTGACATGGGCTGTAAGATATGATTCTGTGAGTATGACTATATTAGGCTGTTGTTTAGCTAGGCTGTGAAATAGCTCTCCCAACATTGGCACAAGCCCCCAGATGTTAGTAAGGAGGAACTTGCAGGGTCGGCAGAGCTGGGTTTGCTGTTGTTATTTCCGGAGCCTGGTTCGGTGTCGGGCAGCTGTCGGGCAGGCCGCCCGTTTTTAGCAATATATACATATATATATTTAGCAGTATATATATATATTTAGCAGTATATATATATTTAGCAGTATATATATATATATATTTAGCAGTATATATATATATATTTAGCAGTATATATATATATATATTTAGCAGTATATATATATATTTAGCAGTATATATATATTTAGCAGTATATATATATATTTAGCAGTATATATATATACTTAGCAGTATATATATATATATTTAGCAGTATATATATATATATTTAGCAGTATATATATATATTTAGCAGTATATATATATATTTAGCAGTATATATATATATATTTACAGTATATATATATATATATTTAGCAGTATATATATATATTTAGCAGTATATATATATATTTAGCAGTATATATATATATTTAGCAGTATATATATACTTAGCAGTATATATATATATTTAGCAGTATATATATATATATATTTAGCAGTATATATATATATATTTACAGTATATATATATATATATATATTTAGCAGTATATATATATATATATTTAGCAGTATATATATATATTTAGCAGTATATATATATATTTAGCAGTATATATATATATTTAGCAGTATATATATATATTTAGCAGTATATATATATATTTAGCAGTATATATATATATATTTAGCAGTATATATATATATAATTAGCAGTATATATATATATATATATTTAGCAGTATATATATATATATATTTAGCAGTATATATATATATTTAGCAGTATATATATATATATTTAGCAGTATATATATATATATATATTTAGCAATATATATATATATTTAGCAGTATATATATATATTTAGCAGTATATATATATATATTTAGCAGTATATATATATATATTTAGCAGTATATATATATATATATATTTAGCAGTATATATATATATATTTAGCAGCGTGTCGCGTCTTTTCGTCCAACGATACTTCGTCCACGTCTTTTGGTCCAACGTCTTTTTGTCCGCCCGTCTTTTGGTCCAACGTCACATCGTCCAATTATCCAATTACAAATTAACTCCGTATAAAACCATTTAATTGATAAAATGCAAGTAATTGATAAAATGCAAGTAAAATGTAAGTTGAAAAATGCAGTTAAAAAGTTAAAAAATCTAAAAATGCAGTTAAAAAATCTAAAAGTTTACTAATTACTTAAAATTCCCGAAATTACTTAAAATTGATGTAAATTGTAAATTCCCGAAATTCCCTAAAAGTTAGATTTACAGAACTGTACCCGAGAGAGAATAATGGGGAGAGGACAAGATGATTTGATATTCTACAATTCCGACAGACACAGATATAAGTGGGAGTCTAATTGGATTTAGACAATGAGTGCAGTTCTGAAAGAAGCAGATTTAAACTCGATTTTCGTCGAGTGATTAAAACCTCTGGTTGGCAGTGGGTTCTGACATTACAGGTCTGCAATGATCAAATATTCCATCAGATACAATGGCTCTCATCACGCTGGAGCATACATGGGTGAATATCCTGCAGTTTATCTTAATAATGTCTGGAGATCAAGCAGCACAAATGCAGAACTCAACCTCAAGAGGTGAAATAGGTGGAGAGGATCCTTGAGCAGTAACATTGAAAAACTAAATTAAACTATTTGTAATTGGATAATTGGACGAAGTGACGTTGGACCAAAAGACGGGCGGACAAAAAGACGTTGGACCAAAAGACGTGGACGAAGTGTCGTTGGACGAAATGACGTCGGACGAAAAGACATAGCACCATTTAGCAGTATATATATATATATATATTTTAAGGGCCTAACGGGTGTTTAATCTTTTTTTTCCTTTTAAAGCTCTTTGGGAATTCAAATCAGAGGGGATGGAAGCTAGGGCAGTTACCAGCGCCTCCTGTAGGATGTGGATGGTGATTACACCTGCCGGATGTGCACCCAACTCCAGCTCCTCGGAGACCGCGTTAGGGAACTGGAGCTAGAGCTGGATGAACTTCGGATCATCCGGGAGGCAGAGGGGGTGATAGAGAAGAGTTACAGGGAGGTAGCCACACCCAAGGTGCAGGACAAGAGTAGCTGGGTTACACTCAGGGGAAGGAAAAGGAACAGGCAGACAGTGCAGGGATCCTTCGTGGCCGTTCCCCTTCAAAACAAGTGTACCGTTTTGGATGCTGTTGGGGACCTACCGGGGGGAGGCCCAAGCAGCCAGGTCTCCGGCACTGAGCCTGGGTCTGTGGCCCAGAAGGGAAGGGGAAGAATACAAAAGCAATAGTGATAGGAGCCTCAATGGTTAGGGAAACGGGTAGGAGATTCTGTGGTCGCGAACGAGACTCCCGGAAGGTATGTTGCCTCCCGGGTGCCAGGGTCAGGGATGTCTCGGATTGAGTCTGCAGGATTCTGAAGGGGGAGGGGGAGCAACCAGAAGTCGTGGTGCACATAGGCACCAACAACACAGCTAAGAAAAGGGATGAGGATCTAAAAAGGGAGTTAGGTTGGAAGCTAAAGAGCAGGACAAGCAGAGTACTGATCTCAGGATTGCTACCGGTGCCACGTGCTAGTGAGGCAAGGAACAGAGAACGAGTGCAGCTGAACACATGGCTACAGGGCTGGTGCAGGAGGGAAGGCTTCAGATATGTGGATCATTGGGATATCTTCTGGCGAAGGTGGGACCAGAACATGAAGGACGGATTGCACCTAAACTGGAGGGGCACCAATATCCTGGGTGGGAGGTTTCCTCGAGCTCTTCGGGAGGGTTTAAACTAGTTTGGCAGGGGGATGGGAACCAGAGCTATGGATCAGAGGATAGGGTAGCTGTTGAATGGGCTGAAATAGTATGCAGCAAGTCTGTGAGGAAGGATAGACAGTTGATAGGGCAAAGTTGCACTCAGTGGAATGGGTTAAAGTGTGTCTGTTTCAATGTAAGAAGTGTCAGGAATAAGGGAGATGAACTCAGAGCATGGATCAGTACTTGGAACTATGATGTGGCCATTACGGAGACATGGATTTCACAGCGGCTAGAATAGTTGTTCGATGTTTTGTGGTTTAGATGTTTTAAGAAGAATAGAGAGGGAGGTAAAAGAGGAGGGGGAGTGGCACTGTGAATTAGGGAGTGCACCACACTGCAGAAAATGTGGTAGTGGAGGAAGGTTTGTCTTCTGAGTCAGTTTGGGTGGAAGTCAGAAACAAGAGAGGAGCAGTCACTTTATTGGGAGTTTTCTATAGACCCCCCAATAGCAGCAGTGAGATGGAGGAACAGAACTATCTGACCAAAGGATTGTAGAAACAGCAGTCAATTGGTTAAGATGAGGCAGCTACAATCAGGACACACATGCAGTAACATAAATTTGCAGAGTGTAAGTCCTGTCGCCCAACAGACTGGGAAGTCCAATTCTGTCCAGGATTGCAGAGTTAAACTTCCTTTTTCATTTTTTTCCAATTAAGGGGCAATTTAGCGAGGCCAATCCACCTACCCTGCACATCTTTGAGTTGTGGGGGCGAAACCCACGCAAACACGGGGAGAATGTGTAAACTCCACACGGACAGTGACCCGGAGCCGGGATCGAACCTGGGTCCTCAGCGCCCTGAGGCCACAGGGCTAACCCACTGCGCCACCGTGCTGCCCCTTGATTGCAGAGTTAAAATGGACACTTCACTAACCCCACAGCTCATCCGAAGCTACAAATCCAACTAGATTTGAGCTTCATCCCAAGAGGGTTGATGAGAAACCTCAGGGCAATTCAAGCAGACAATGTTTATGTCTGGTTGGCACGCGTTTAGCAGGGTGTTTCCGGGTGGCTGCAGAGCTGAAAAACACCCCAATATTGAACGGCACTTTGCTGTTCTTTTGGCCGAGGGGAGTGACTCCCCCCTGAGGCTGCACTTTGAGCGATTTCCTGCTTCTGCTCACCGGCAGGAAATGCACCTCGCATTTTGAAATACTGACCCAATCCTTCTGCCCCCACCTTGCACACTTTCAGCCCTCCCCCCCCCCCCCTCCTTTTCACCCTTCTGACCCCAACCTTGGGGAGGTCATTGGGAACACCCTGTCACCCCTCCTCCACCTGGTAAGGCTCCACTGGGCCTGATCGCCATCAGTGTCAATCTGCTACCTGGACACGATGGTACTGCCAGCCTGGCACCCAGGCAGCGGCAAGATGGCACTGCCAAGGTGCCAGGGTGGGAGGGTCAAGGTGACAGGCTAGCAGAGGGAGTTCCAGGGTATCACCCTGCCCTGCCCCCAACCACCCAGGGTCTCTAATGGCTGGGAGCAGCCACCCACCCCCCCCTCCCCTCCCCCCCCCCCCCCCCCCCCCCCCCCCCCCCACCACCCTGTTTGGGTCTGTTTTGCCTGATCCATGTTTCTGGAAACCAGCTCTAAATGGCGTCCTGACGAAGATCTCCCAGGAGTGACCGTTACATCCCAAGTGCTGGGAGACTCCGGCGATTGCCTAATGGCTAATTTAAATATACCGATCTGGGTCACGCGCAGCGAGAGCGAGATCCAGATCGCGACGTCTCGTGAGATTCCGTTGTTTCCAGCGTCGCAAATCTCACGAGGGGCCTCTCGCAGGATTCAACGGCCTTTTTGGGCCCAACGAAGCCGTTGAATCACAGAAGCCCTACAGTGCAGAGGGAGGCCATTCGGCCCATTGACTCTGCACCGGTTCTTGGAAACAGCACCCTACTTAGGGCCACGCCTCCACCCTATCCCCACAACCCAGTATCTCACCTAACCTTTTGGACACTAAGGGGCAATGTAGCACGGCCAATCCACCTAATCTGCACATCTTTGGACTGTGGGAGGGAACCGGAGCACCCGAAGGAAACCCACGCAGACACGGGGAGAATGTGGCAAACTCCACAGAGACAGTCACCCGAGGCCGGAATTGAACCCGAGCCCCTGGAGATGTGAGGCAGCAGTGCTAACCACTGTGCGGCTGTGCCATCCCGAATCACTCCCCCAAGCTTAAAGAAGCTGATAATTGCAATATAAAGTTAATGTGAGGATGATTTTTGAATTTTAAATCGGAGTAATAAATACAAAGTGAGGAGTTATGTTAACCCTTCACTACTCACTGGTTAGGTACTGTGTTCAACTCTGGGCAACACACTTGAGGGAGGAGGTCAAGCCCCTGGCGAGGGCACAGGGCAGATTTACCAGGATGATACCAGGGATGTGGCAGTTTGGATTTGTGGGCAGATTGGAGAAATTGGGATTATTGTCCTTAGAGCAGAAAAGATAAAAGGGAAAAAAGTATTGAAATTGAGGAAGGGTCTCATGCAGCAGGTGGAGAGTAATTATTTCCTCTGCTGGTGGATTGGTAACAAGAGATCATAGAGTTAAAATAGTTGGGAGAAAAAACAGTGGGTAAATGAGGAGACGTTATTTCACACATTAGGCTGTTACCATCTGGAAAACACCAACTGGAATAATCATGGAATGTGATTCCAGAGGAACTTTCCAAAGGCTGATGGACATACATTTGAAGGGGACCAATGTGCAGGGTTTCGGGGGGAGGGGCTGGGGTGTGGGATTAAATTGGACAATAAATGTTCTAAGAGCTGGCACAGACATGACGGGCCGAATGGCCTCCTTCTCTGCTTTAAGGTTCTTGAGACCGGTCCCACTCAGGATTTGTGTGTGTCCCCTTGTGAAAGGATTGTCTAAAATTGATTGTTGGGATATTTCCAGCTTTCTTAAAACATGTTTCACCCAACAGCTTCACAGACACAGACGGCTCCGATAGTGATGAGAGCTGCAGTGGGAGAAACCATCACAGTGGGATGTCTACAGGGAGAAAGGTACAAAGGAAACTCTGCAATCTGGTGGTGCAGGACAACTTCGGGAACTCGGTGCAATCATATATCGAGCATTGATGGGCACAAAGTCAGAAATGATTATCGAGGAACATCAATTGCTAATACAAATGGCAAGATTTCGGTAACCATACGACACCTTCAAGAGATAGAAACAGGAGCATACTGCTGTGGACTAGAAGATACCAGCTCATTCAATATTTCAGATGTTATATTGCTGAAGGTTTTCACAGGTAAGAATGTTTCAGAAGATTGATTCTAGCGTTGATAATGTGGTTGGGCTGCAGTAACACTGCTGCTGTGTGAGCTCAGACTATGAAAGGATTATCACAGTTCCTTATGTGCAAGTAAAGGCCTCCCATCCTCCCATTTCTATCCATTTCCATTAACCTCTCTAAACATAGGATAAAAGCAAATTACTGCGGATGCTGGAATCTGAAACGAAAGAGAAAATGCTGGAAAATCTCAGCAGGTCTGGCAGCATCTGTAGGGAGAGAAAAGAGCAAACGTTTCGAGTCCGATGACTCTTTGTCAAAGCTAAAAGACAGAGAAAGTGGGAAATATTTATACTGTGGAGTGAGAATGAAAGATGAGCCACAGCTACAGAAACCGAGGGAAACTGGGTGCTAATAGCCACAGAAACCAAGGGGAAAGATGGCAGTCCACAGAGAGAACAAAAGGTGTGAAAGGCCAAACAGCAGAAAAACTAACATCAGAGGCTAAACTGTGACAGATGGAGATGTGGGGGGGATGGGAAGGGGGAAGCAAAGGGGAGAAGGGATAAGGAAAGGTTGATAAGATGGGGCGGGGAGTTAAATATATATTAGGAAAGACAAGAAAGAAAGAAATGGTAAGAGATAGTTGAAATGAAATGGGATGAAAAGCATAATCCTCCGCCATTTTTGCCATCTCCAGCGTGATGCCACCACCAAGCACGTCTTCCCTTCACTCCCTCTGTCAGCGTTCCGCAGAGACCGTTCGCTCCGAGATAATCTGGCCCACTCCTCCACCCAACACCTCTCCCATCACCCATGGCACCTTCCCATGCAATCGCAGGAGGTGTAACACCTGCCCCTTTACCTCTTCCATGCTTAACATCCCAGGCCCAAAACACTCATTCCAGGTTAAGCAGCGTTTCACTTGCATCTCTTCCAATTTGGTCTACTGCATTCGCTGCTCCCAATGTGGTCTCCTCTATATCGGAGAGACTAAACGCAGCCTGGGTGATCGCTTTGCTGAGTATCTTCGGTCTGTGCGTATTCAGGACCCTGACCTTCCCGTTGCATGCCATTTTAACACAAGACCCTGCTCCCATGCCCACATGTCTGTCCTTGGCCTGCGGCAATGTTCCAGTGAAGCTCAATGCAAACTGGAGGAACAGCATCTCATCTTCCGGTTAGGCACGCTACAGCCTTCTGGTCTCAACAACGAATTCAACAACTTCAGATGATTAGCTCTACCCCACCTCGACCCATTTTGTTTTCATCCCATTTCATTTCACCTGTCTCGTAACATTTCTGTCTCACACCATTTCTTGTTAGGTGAATTGGACATTCTGAATTCTCCCTCTGTGTACCCGAACAGGCACCAGAATGTGGTGACTAGGGGATTTTCACAGTAACTTGATTGCAGTGTTAATGTAAGCCGACTTGTGACAATAAGGATTAATTTATTAATAAATTAATCAATATTAAAGATGGGTGCCAGTGGTGTGGGAACCTTGTCAGCAATAGGGTGGGGGTGAGGGGCCTTGCCAGTGGTCCTGGGTGGGGGGAGGTGGGGGTCTTGCCAGCGATTTGTGAGGGAGCTGCATCAATATTGTGAAATGGGGGGGGCGCCGAATACCTGTCAGAGAGATTAGGCCCCACCCCTCTCAAGCCCAAAGTATGGGTGGCATGTTGGCACAGTGGTGGCTCAGCTCCAGGGATCTGGGCCCATTTCTGGCCTCAGGAGACAGTCTGTGCGGAGTTTGCACGTTGTCCCCAATGGGCTGAATGGCTTCCTTCTGCACTGTAATTTCTATGGTACTATGTAAAGCCCAATCCTGTGAATAAAACATTCTAAATCCCATTCAATGGTTTTCCTGCTGGAAAGATTCTGGGGTTTTTAAACAGGAGAATTATGGCCCATATTTCTGAATTTCTATTCCTTCAATCAGCCGAAATCTGAGCTAACTTTAGAGGAAGCAGCTTCTATATTAACATATCTTTTTGAGCTAGTTTTTTATGTTTTTCCTCATAACTTACAACTAATACAGTACATCCCCTTGCCCCCCCCCCCCCCTGCCACCTCACCCCCGCTATCCCAGATTGCAGTATTTATCTTCCCCATCTGCCCCTCTGGAGTCATTTTCTGCCAACTGTCCCCCCCCCCCCCCCCCCCCCCCACACCCCCCCTCCCCCCCCGGCCCACACTCCTGGATTACATCAGGTTTCTTCCTTCATATTCCCCCCCTCCCCTTCTCCTCCTGCCTCCCTCTCCTCCACCCCCCCCCTCTTTGACTCTCCATCCCCCATTATCCGCCCATCTTTCCACCTTTTTTCCCTACTCATTCCCTCCCTGCCTTCTCTGTTGCTCCGTCTCTTCCCACCACCCTCCCAGCCCTGAGCACGCAGGTCGCAGGGAAGGCCGGAACTAGAAATGACCCAGGTGTCCAGCTCTACTGCACGTAGTGTACTGGACGTCAATGGGCCGGGGACAGGGGGGACAGGGGGGAGGGGGGGGGGGGGGGGGGGGGGGGGGGGGGGTGACCATCAGAGATGCAGAGAAGAGATTGGCGAGATGGGGGTGGGGGAACAACCAGGCCACCGAGACTCACTCCTATTGTCCTGAGCCCTCATAATTTCTTCCCAGTTCGACAATTAATAGATTACTAAAATGGATTAAGTGCTGATGGGATATAATAATAATAATCTTTATTATTGTCACAAGTAGGCTTACGATAACACTGCAATGAAGTTACAGTGAAAATTCCCCTAGTCGCCACATTCCGGCGCCTGTTCGGGTACAAGGAGGGAGAATTCAGAATGTCCAAATTCCCTAACAGCCCCTCTTTCGGGACTTGTGGGAGGAAAGCGGAGCACCCGGAGCACGCAGACACGGGGAGATCATGCAGACTCTGCACAGACAGTGACCCAAGCTGGGAATCGAACCTGGGACCCTGGCGTCATGAAGCCACTGTGCTAATCACTGTGCTACCGTGCTGCTGACTTCCCACTTATTAATTAATAATAATAGTAACGCCTGCTGTCTTTCATCACATCTGACATCAAAGTTGGCAAAATACTGCTGACGGCATGAAAAACCCTTCCCAAATTAGAACACGATGTCATTGAATCATAGAATTTACAGCGCAGAAGGAACATCTGACCATTTTCTTTAGTATAAAAGCAGTTCAGCAGTTAATCTCAGACCCAATGGTTCTGGCGATGAAAACTGAAACTCCATTTGACCTACAAGTAACAAACTCACATTGTTTGTATATTTTTAGTGTTTATCCAAAGCGATGCTCAGTTTGTGTCCAACAGGCCTGGAGTTGGGGTCCCTTCATCCACTTTAAAAATTCACCCGAACGTTCTGAGCAATTTCACTGCAGCTACAGAAATAGAAATGGTTCACTAAACGTAGACCCACACACCTCTGAAATATTAAATTAAAGGTTTAGAACGAGCAGGAATTGAACGCAGGAGCCTTCAATGATTACAGTGCATGTTACACTATAATCCAGTCCGTACATTAAAAACAGAAAATATTTCTGACATTTTCAACATTTGGCTGGTTTATTATATTTTGAGCAATATAAAGATGCTCAGTTTTTCAGCATTTTGAACTTTTATTGATTGTGTTTCTCATTTATCAACAGGTACATGGGAGCCAATTGTATCAGAGATCAGTGGTGTTGTGGGAAATGTCGCCACTGTACCATGTCTGTACACGGAGGAGGAGAAATTCTATAAGAAATTCCTGTGTAAAGTAACCTCTAGAAATAAATGCACCATTATTGCCAGCTCTGATGGGGCTGTAACCAATCTGCAAAATGGGAGTGTTTCAATCACTATTAATAATTCTCATAATTTTGCTGTTACCCTGGGCAACATTAATAAAGCCGATGAAGGAGAGTACTGGTGTGGAGCAGTGACAGTAAAGAACATAAAGATCGTCCAGGTAAAAAATCTGACAACTGCTGAAGGTATGGTTCAATATAAAATTATTATCATTCAATCAGTGTTGAATTAAACTCACAAAACAATAACAATTGGTCAATGCTGAGTTCTTTATTTACACATTGCGGCCACCCTACTTCATCTCAAACTTTCAGCCCATCCTTCTCTTACTTTCCCCCTCGCTAAGTTTAGCTCAATTTCCCCCGAAGAGCATCTATGAAATTTGTCACAATTACACCTTGTGGTACAGGTAGAACGTCTCAGATCCGCTGACCAAAAAAACAACAGTGTCCGTCCGCAAACCAGACATTTTTAGGATGCTCAAGGCACCAATTTTAACTGATTGAAATTTTAAAAAACGCGCTGGACAACTCGGCTAGGTGCCACTTTGGCACGGTGTGGCTCCAGACTAGATACTGGCTTCACCATCCACTCTATCCGCCGCTCCATATGATCCTTACACCAGCTGACCCGGCCTCACATGAACCACCCGTGGCCTGGACTGCCCACCCTGCACCCCAGCAAGATCTGAAAGCCATGACTGGATTGGAGGTACTGTCCCTAGTTCCACATTTAACAAGTTCCAGCTTCTATCAGCTCTCTGGGTATAGTGTCCAAAACTTTCACTAATACTACAAGAAAATGTTGATATTAAAAATATGTTGAAAGTTTGTGCAATACCTCACAGATTATTGTCCTTCCAACACTATAAGCTCTTTGTGAAGGCCCCTCAGAATCTACCTTTTCCTCAGCTTTCGTGTCAGTCAAGGACAAAGACGTCCTCTCAAAAATCATTGTTCATTCATCCTGTGTTTGACTAACTGGCTTAAGAAAACGTAATCAGCAAGTGTTCAGGAAAAATGTAACATTTTCCTACCCTTCTGGCCACCCACTCCCACCATTTCGCTGCTCACAATACCCAGGTTCACTTTCCATAAATACAGTACGTTAAAGATAATAATTGTGGTGGTTGGCAGTTATTCATCAAATTATTCATTCATGTTTATTTCTGACAATAGGAAGACCAAATGGTTCCAACGATACCTCAAGGTAAGATTTTAATTTGCAACTTCTAAATATCAGTTTTGTGCCACCCTCATTGAAGCCACGGTTGTTAGATAATCCTGCTTTCCTCACAGGTCATGATGAGCAACGTGATGTTATTAACATAGAACATAGAACATAGAACAGTACAGCACAGAACAGGCCCTTCGGCCCTCAATGTTGTGCCGAGCCATGATCACCCTACTCAAACCCACGTATCCACCCTATACCCGTAACCCAACAACCCCCCCCCCCTTAACCTTACTTTAATTAGGACACTACGGGCAATTTAGCATATAATCCTCGCAACCGCCATCTTGGTGCCATATATTTTCTCATAAGAGCATTTTGACCCAGAAAATGTGAAGGAACCATGATAATTTTCCAATTCAACTTAGTGTGGTAGTTGAAAAGGTGAATTTGAGGTGGTGCTGCTTTACCTGTTGGCCTTGTCTTTCCAACTGTGGATGGTCACAGGTTTGGAAGGTGTTACTGAAGAAACCTTAGAACACTGCTGTAATGCATCCTCAACAGAGAGATGCAGTCTCACCAGAACACAGCTCGTCTCTGCGCAATTCCTGTCAGAGATATTTTCCCTGTGTGTACAAAGCCCAAAACTCCGAGGTGTGATTACACTTTGAAAATCACCCCATAGCTTGTAAAAACTGTCACTCCGTTCATTATAATTTTGCAGAATTGTTTTGACATTATAGATGGTCATATTGCATAAACTGTGAGTTAAATTATTTTGTACTGTATTAATTATAATTCCTTGTTTAATCAGAGAGGTTCTGCTGAAGATATGGACTATATTCCGTTGGCTGCTCTTTGCGGCTATGGCTGTTTGCTCCGCTTCAGTCACATGCTACGCACATTTTGCAAAAGGGCCAGGTATAAAATATGAAATCTATTTGCTCTAATATTTACAGATATTTTACTTCAGCCTAAAAGCTCAGGCACTTTGAAAGTTGCCAAGAAAAGCAACGCATAATCCACAAGAAAATAAGTTCTCCCTGTGAAATTTTAACAAGGGAGCCATTCGAGTGTGATAACAATGACCTTTGGGGTGAATTTTAAACTCGTTAACAGAAAGGATAAAAATGTTAGTTCATCAGGAGATTTCATTTTTACGCGGGAGCGCAAGGTGGGGAAAATTTAAGTCGGCAGTCAAGGCAAAGCACTGTTTAATTAAATTATTTATTTATAATGCATGCCTGTGTACAAAGGCGGCCTTGAACATGGGTAAAGGAGGATCAACAGTGCCCCTGAGGGCAGCACGGTGGCGCATTGAGTCCCAGGTTCGATCCCGGCTCTGGGTCACTGTACGTGTGGAGTTTGCACATTCTCCCCGTGTTTGCGTGGGTTTCGCCCCCACAACCCAAAGATGTGCAGGGTAGGTGAATTGGGCACACTAAATTGCCCCTTAATTGGAAAAAATGAATTGGGTACTCTAAATTTATTTTTTAAAAACAGTGCCCCTGGACCAGGCACAGCGTTGCATTGTATAATCTGGAACCCATGATGTGCCCCAGAGCTGTCGGCACCAGATGTAAAATAGAGAGCTTCCCCGAACCCAGGAAATTGGAGCGAGATCACAGTGCGAGGTTATGGCAAACAAACCTCAGCACTTACATCAGAATATCTCCATCCACACTCTCACCTATTTTATCACCAGTATCGCTTGAAGTATTTGACTTACAGAAAAAAGTGAATCCATCCGTTTTCCTCATTCCGATTGTTTAAATTCATTTGTTATACAGTTCTGCAGGCCAGCAAATGATCGTTTCTGTGGAAACATCAGCCAGAGAACACCAATGGGATCAGAGCTGCACTCGAAGACCGGCCAGAAGGTTGACTAATACCTACACGAATGACCAGAATATTTTCACCTTGCTTTTAGAAGTTACTTTCCCATATTGCAGTGTTTTATACTTTATGACAATCTGAAAAGCTTTGTAAAGTCTTCACAAATTGTGCGAGCTGCTTTGATTATAATAAAAACAACTAGATGATAAACTTTGTTGATTTTTTTTGACATTAAGGAGCAGTGGATGCCGGAACACTAAAGAAATTTGAGGAGGAGATAACCAGGTTTTTAATTAGTGGTGGGATGAAGTATTATTGGAATGGGCAGGATGGTGGGAGATCAGGCCTGGACGAGATCAGCCAAGATTGTTAGGGAGGCGATGGTACAGTAGTGTTGTCATTAGACCAGTAATCCAGAGGTGCGGGATCCTAGTTCAAATCCCACCTTGGCAGATGGTGAAATTTCAATTCAATAAAAAAATCTGGAATGAAAAGTAGAATGATGACCATGAAACCATTGCCGATTGTCGTAAAAACCCATCTAGTTCACTAAGGTCCTTCAGGAAAGGGAATCAGCCGTCCTTACCGGTCTGGCCGAAATGTGACTCCAGATACACACAACAATCCTTCGCCCCTCAGTTCAAGGGCAATTAGGGATGGGTAACAAATGCTGGCCCAGCCCAGCGACGCCCACATCCAAAGAGTGAATTTAAAAAAGTATTGAATGGCGGAGCAGGGCCGAGGGTTTGAAATGCTGACTCCTGCTCCTGGTTCCTATAGTCTTACGTTTGTGTCCTTATAAGTAAAATGCGATTTCAGAAATTTTTATCTGAACCCAGAATTCATATTTAATGATATTACTAGGGAATTACTAAACCCAAGGTCACTCTGAGTTGGAAGGTTGTGAATGAGTTTTGTTGTCCAGCAGCTACAATAGCTGATCCTCTCGCTTCGGAATCTCTTTGTCCAGCCACATGACTTTTAAAGTTCTGCAAGAGGGAATTATTTTGTGCTCACCCAACAGGATTACTTCTCTTAATCCCTCATTCATGTGGCCAATTGTGAGTGTTCACACCCACCAGTCAAATGCTAGCTGTTTAATTCTTTCTAATTCAAGGAAGGTTAAGTGGGCTTTTTGCAAGAATTCCTAAATCCCATAGATACATAGATGATAGGAGCAGGAGGAGGCCTTTTCGCCCTGCGAGCCTGCTCCGCCATTCATCACAATCATGGCTGATCATCCAACTCAATAGCCTAATCCTGCTTTCTCCCCATGGCCTTTGATCCCATTCTCCCCAAGTGCTTATCCAGCCACCTCTTGAATATATTCAATGTTTCAGCATCAACTACTTCCTGTGGTAATGAATTCCACAGGCTCACCACTCTTTGGGTGAAGAAGTGTCTCCTCATCTCTGTCCGAAATGATTTACCCTGAATCCTCAGGCTATGACCCCTGGTTCTGGACACACCCATCATTGGTAACATCTGAGGGTGGGGGGGTGGGGTGTGTGCAGAGTGCGCCCCCCCCCCCCCCCCGCAACAGCCTCCTGCCTTCCTGAGTACGAGGGGCTGAGGCCATGACTGCAGAACAAGTTAATGGAACCCTTCCCGCCACCTCCGTCAGCTTCCCACACAACTCCTGGGAGACATCAGGGGGTTTATAACGCTGTGGTAGTATGAGTAGAGGTACTACGGTACCTAGCAATGCCGAGACACCATTAGTGCAGACGGCTCGCTGCTCATTGGCCCGATGGTATGTAACACTAGTCACCCATTGGTTAGAGCTATAACGTAGCTCCGCCCTGTAAGGCGGGGTATAAGAGCCCGTGCATTCCCCACAGCTTCCTTTCTGTACCTGAGCTGCTGGGGAAACACCTTGTCTATTAAAGCCTTCAGTTCGGACTACAACCTCGCTTCTGTGGTCAATTGATAGTGCATCAATTTAATAGACAAGATTTTAACGGATGGAGGTCCGCATCAAGCCGGAGTGTCGACAACTCAGCCCCCATGCGACTAATGCAGCAGCAACCTTTAAACACTGGTTAGCATGTTTTAACGGCTACCTCGGCACGGCAGAAAGCACACCTACGAGGGAGCAGAAACTGCAGATCTTGCACTCGAGAGTGGGCCTGGACATCTATAGGCTCATCAAGGACGCTACTGACCGGGCGTTAATTTATTGCTTCTCTTTTGTATTTACGGCGGTGGGGGTGGGGGGGGGGGGGGGGGGGGGAGTTCTGGTTTTTTTTGTTCTTAGAATTTTCGGTTATTGTTTTCAATTTTGTGAAAATGTGAAAATTTGAATAAAAATTAATTTTTTTAAAAAGGACGCAACTGACTACGATTCCGCAATGGAACTACACAAAGGACATTATATCCACCCAGTAAACCAAGCCTACGCCCGGCACCTGCAGGCAATGAGGCGGCAGAGCCTTGGTGAGTCACTAGACAAGTTCTATCGTGCGTTCCTCGTGCTACGGAGAAACTGCAGCTGCCCACAGGTTTCGGCTAACGAACATACTGAACTATTGATCCGGGACGTTTTGTTGCGGGTATGCAGTCCCCACTAATCCACCAGAGACTGCTCGTGAAAGAAACTCTGGGCCTCAAGGAGGCACAGGCCTCGCCGACTCGCTGGATGTGGCCTCCCGAAACGCCCGTGCCTACGCCCCCGACCGCGCGCCGGCCCCCTGAGCAGTGTGGAATTCCCCCTCAGTGGACTCTGAATCGCCTGAGGCCTGCGCTGCGAGACGCCCCAGCAACCCCGCTGGGCCCCGTTGTTGTTTCTGCGGGCAAGCGAAACACCCCCGACAGCGCTGCCCAGCCCGTTCGGCAACGTGTAAGGGGTGCGGCAAAAAGGGCCATTTCATGGCGGTCTGCCCGGCCCGGGCAGTCGCTGCGGTCACGGGCGGCGAGTGCGGATCGCGGCTCCAACCTTCTCCACGGGTACCATGCCGCCCATGAATATCGCCATCTTCCTCCCTCAGCGCCACGTGGGACCTCCGGGCGCCGCCATCTTGCTCCGCCGACGCCACGTGCGGGGGGATGGGCGCCGCCATTTTGTCCCTCCTCAGCCATGTGTGACCAATAGGCGCCGCCATCTTGGACCGGCTCCAAGGGCCTCAGAGCGGGTGACCACACACCGCCCGATGATGACTCTGAACTCCTGCCACAGCTGGCACCGGTGACCCTGGACCAGTCTCGACCCTGCACTCTTTCCACAGCAACGACAATGGTATTGATCAACGGGCACGAGACGTCCTGTCTGCTCGACTCTGGGAGCACGGAGAGCTTTATACATCCTGAGACAGTAAGGCGCTGTTCTCTTCCTGTCCACCCCGTCAATCAAAAAATCTCTCCGGCCTCTGGCTCCCATTCAGTTGAAATAAAAGGGTATTGTGTAGCGAACCTCACGGTCCAGGGAAGCGAGTTCAAGAATTACAGGCTCTACGTCCTCCCCTACCTCTCGTGGCCACACTCCTAGGGTTGGATTTTCAGTGTAATCTTCAGAGTCTAACGTTTAAATTCGGCGGCCCTACACCCCCTCTCACTGTCTGCAGCCTCGCGACCCTCAAGGTCGACCCCCCCTCCCTATTAGCAAACCTCACCCCGGATTGCCACCCCGTCACTCCAGCAGTAGACGGTACAGTGCCCAGGACCTGACGTTCATCAGGACCGAGGTCCAGCGGCTTCTGAGGGAAGGGGTCATCGAAGCCAGCAACAGCCCCTGGAGAGCTCAAGTTGTGGTGGTAAAGACCGGGGACAAGAACAGGATGGTCATCGATTACAGCCAGACCATCAACAGGTTTACCGCAACTGAATGCGTACCCCCTACCCCGTATATCCGACCTGGTCAACAGGATCGCGCAGTACAAGGTCTTCTCCACGGTAGACCTAAAGTCCGCCTACCACCAGCTCCCCATCCGCGCGAGTGATCGCAGGTATACTGCGTTCGAGGCGGATGGGCGATTCTACCACTTCTTAAGGGTTCCCTTCGGTGTCACAAACGGGGTCTCAGTCTTTCAGCGAGAGATGGACCGAATGGTCGACCAATACGGTTTATGGGCAACATTCCCGTATCTCAATAATGTCACCATCTTCGGCCACGACCAGCAGGACCACGACACCAACCTCCGCAAATTCCTCCAGACTGCAAAACTCCTGAACCTAACGTATAACAAGGATAAATACGTGTTTGGCACCGACCGTCTAGCCATCCTCGGCTACGTAGTGCGAAATGGAGTGATAGGCCCCGACCCGGAACGCATGCGCCCCCTTATGGAGTTCCCCCTCCCTCACTGCTCCAAGGCCCTGAAGCGCTGCCTCGGGTTCTTCTCTTACTACGCCCAGTGGGTCCCCAACTACGCCGACAAAGCCCGTCCTCTTATCCAAACCACTACTTTCCCCCTGTCGACGGAAGCCCGCCAGGCCTTCAGCCGCATCAAAGCGGATATCGCAAAGGCCACGATGCGTGCCATCGACGAGTCCCTCCCCTTCCAAGTCGCGAGCGACGCATCTGACGTGGCTCTGGCGGCCACCCTCAACCAAGCGGGCAGACCCGTGGCCTTCTTCTCGCGTACCCTCCATGCTTCCGAAATCCGCCACTCCTTGGTCGAGAAGGAAGCACAGGCCATAGTAGATGCTGTGCGACATTGGAGGCATTACCTGGCTGGCAGAAGGTTTACCCTCCTCACGCACCAACGGTCGGTAGCTTTCATGTTCGACAATGCACAGCCGGGCAAGATAAAGAACGATACAGTGGACGATCGAATTATCCACCTATAACTACGAGATCCTGTATTGTCCCAGGAAGCTAAACGAGCCTGCTGATGCCCTGTCCCATGGCACATGTGACAAAGCACAAGTGGACCGCCTCCGAGCCCTTCACGAGGACCTCTGCCACCCCGGGGTCACTCGTTTCTTCCATTTCGTAAAGACCCGCAACCTGCCCTACTCCATCGAGGAGGTCAGAACAGTCACTAGGAACTTCCACATCTGCACGGAGTGCAAACCGCACTTCTACCGTCCAGAGAAAGCGCATCTGATAAAGGCTTCCCGTCCCTTTGAAAGCCTCAGCAAGGACTTCAAAGGTCCCCTCCCCTCTACCAACCGCAACACATACTTCCTCAACGTGATTCGCGAGTACTCCTGCTTCCCGTTCGCCATCCCCTGCCCCGACATGACCACAACCACAATCATCAAAGCAGTCCACAGCATTTTTTCCCTGTTCAGACTCCCCGCCTACATACACAGTGATAGGGGGTCCTCCTTTATGAGTGACGAACTGCGTCAATTCCTGCTTAGCAAAGGAATTGCCTCGAGCAGGACGACCAATTACAATCCCCGGGGTAACGGACAGGTTGAGAGGGAGAACGGAGCAGTCGGGAAGACCATCCTACTGGCCCTATGGTCCAGGAATCTCCCAGTCCCCCGCTGGCAGGAGCTCCTCCCAGACGCCCTCCACTCCATCCGGTCTCTGCTCTGCACTGCAACTAACCAAACACCTTACGAACGTCTCCTTGTCTTCCCTAGGAAGTCCTCCTCAGGGACCTCGCTCCCGACCTGGTTGGCAGCCCCCGGGCCCATCCTGCTCCGGAAACACGCGCGGGCACACAAGTCGGACCCGTTTTTCGAAAGGGTCCTCTACTCCATGCTAACCCCCAGTACGTGTACGTGGAGTACCCCGACGGCCGACAAGACACGGTCTCCCTATGGGACCTGGCGCCCGCTGGATCCCCTCCCTCGCCCTCGACGCCAGCCCCACCTTCCCCCCCACCGGCGCACCTCACTGTCGCCCCCTGCCTTGGACAACCGGTTTTCCCACTGGCCCTGCCTGGAACCCCCCCCCCCCCCCCCCCCCCCCCGCCCACGACTGCACTCTACAGACGCTCCCTTCCCTGGTCAGTCAACCTCCCCACCAGCGCCATCTAGAGGTCTGGATGCCGCCTCCCCGGGTCGGCCACCCTCACCAGCGCCATCTAGGGGTCTTGAAGCCGCTATGGGGACTGGATCCACGCTCCCGGAGTCACAAACGCCTGCACCTACTTTACACTGGTTTAGGTACAACAGTTATACAATTTTCCAAAATTCAGTACCCACCCCAGTTGGACTATATCCAATCCCTGTATCTGTCAATTTTATCTTCACCAATGAAGTTTATTTTAGGCAGCATGGTGACTGCGTGATCAGCTCATGATTTAGCCCCATCCTGTTCCCTGGCCTCTGTCATTTTCATATCCGTGCTCCTTTGCTCCCCCCTGTCCCATGTCGCTTATCTCAATCAGTCCCTGCCCAGCTGATTCTTCGTTCTGGGTGCAGGGTGTTGAAGCTGGTTCCTCTTTGTGCCATGGCCTGTCTGAGCGCAGGGTGTTGGGCCACTGATAAGAAGTATTCACTGAGCTGACTGTGTTACTGCTGGCCACACTATTCCTGTCTAATTCTGCCTATCTTGAGAACTCGGTCACGTTAGCTTAAATCCCATCATACATCCCGCCCACTACTTATCAGCCAGAGTTTAAATGCCTGTCGCTGCTATGTTCTACAGGTTTAATGGTTAATAATGATTACTGGGGATACTTTCAATGATTAATCTCAATTCTTAACAAGTTAACTTATGTAGAATTATTCTAGTGTTATCCTAGCAATCCGGTTTTAAGGGGTCATACCTCAGGACACCCCCCTTCACTGCTGCTGCTGCTGGTGGAGCTGCTGGTGCTGCTGGTGGAGCAGCTGGTTCTGCTGCTGCTGCTGCTGGTTCTGCTGCTGCTGCTGCTGGTGGAGCTGCTGGTGCTGCTGGTGGAGCTGCTGTTTCTGCTGCTGGTGGAGCTGCTGCTTCTGCTGCTGCTGCTGCTGCTGCTGGTGGAGCTGCTGGTTCTGCTGCTGCTGCTGCTGGTGGAGCTGCTGGTTCTGCTGCTGCTGCTGGTGGAGCTGCTGGTTCTGCTGCTGCTGCTGGTGGAGCTGCTGTTTCTGCTGCTGGTGTTGGCAGAGCTGCTGCTTGTGTTCTGGTGCTGCTGCTGGAGCTGCTGGTGGAGCTGCTGGAGCTGCTGGTGGAGCTGCTGTTTCTGCTGCTGGTGTTGGCAGAGCTGCTGCTTGTGTTCTGGTGCTGCTGCTGGTGCTCCTGCTGGTGCTGCTGGTGGAGCTGCTGTTTCTGCTGCTGCTGTTGGCAGAGCTGCTGCTTCTGTTCTGGTTCTGCTGCTGGAGCTGCTGGTGGAGCTGGTGGAGCTGCTGGTTCTGCTGCTGGAGCTGCTGGTGCTGGCAGTGCTGCTGTTTGTGTTTTCAAATGGATTTTGTCAGTTCAGGTAAAATGACAGAGAATAGCACAAGGACTGCAAGATACCCAACCCTCATTGAGCAGGGATGAAACCTAAATATCCAATGAGGGCAGCACGGTAGCATTGTAGATAGCACAATCGCTTCACAGCTCCAGGGTCCCAGGTTCGATTCCTGCTTGGGTCACTGTCTGTGAGGAGTCTGCGCATCCTCCCAGTGTGTGCGTCGGTTTCCTCCGGGTGCTCCGGTTTCCTCCCACAGTCCAAAGATGTGCAGGTTAGGTGGATTGGCCATGATAAATTGCCCTTAGTGTCCAAAATTGCCCTTTGTGTTGGGTGGGGTTACTGGGTTATGGGGATAGGATGGAGTTGTTGACCTTGGGTAGGGTGCTCTTTCCAAGAGCTGGTGCAGACTCGATGGGCTGAATGGCCTCCTTCTGCACTGTAAATTCTATGAATGATGGAAAAATGTTACATGTCATAAAACGACATTCGCAAAATGGCAAAGGAAGTTTGTGAAAAAGTTTTAAATGCTTCCATGAGAAGGGAGACATGAGATGGTTTGGGGCAGAGTCAGAGAGAGAAACAGATTTATGTTGTAGAAACAAAGCTCAGGGGAGTCAGCGAAATGTTTATTTCAAAGTCAAAATTTAACTTCAAATTGAGTATAATCAGCTCCAATCAGGATTGTCTCTAACAGTGTGTTTTATATTACACAGTTACCAATGGATTTCCACAACCCATGTCTTACAAGTAGCAAACAAATCTGTAAAGTATCAATTTCTGACAACTATCATCGACTGTAAACTTAATAATAACAATAATCTTTATTTGGTTAGGTTCGCATACCCTCAGTCTAGTTCCTCTTTACACACCCTGGATACCAATTCACAGATTCCCATCCCTCGAATTTTAAAGGATGTGTTTGAATGAATTTCCTGTGTAAAGCACCAAGAGGGTTATTTATTTTATTAATACAAATTACAGCAAAAAGCAAAACAACCAGATGTCCAAATTGAAAATATATTTTCAAAGAGAATATCTTTACTGAATATCGTAATGTGAGAATAGTCGGCGAACAAGAGATCATTTCCTCAAGTTGCAACCATTGGCATTTACACAAACTATGTTGTGAAGCAGTGTGATTGGTCAACTTCTCTTATCCTGTACGTGTTAGGCAGATATTTCTAGTTCGAGGAGGAAGGAAATGCTTCATCGCAGATCTTTTGAACGATACAGAGACTCTTGTACTGAAACCTGTGGAAACTGTCACTGGGAGCATGGTTTTTACTGCATTGCTGTTCCTCACTTTGATATCAAGTAAGATTTTAAAATACTATATTTGGAATAACAGCTCACGTTTATGTCTGAGAAAAATGGCACAACAATCCTATTTTAAAAATTCAGTTCGGGGATGTGGCGTCTCTGGTTCTGCCAGCATTTATGGCCCATCCCTCGTTGCCCTTCAGAAGGTGGCGGTGAGTTGCCTTCTTGAACCACAGCGAGACTTTGAGGTGTAGGTACACCCACTGTGCTGTTAGGGAGAGAGTTCCAGGGTGTTGCCCCAGCGACAGTGAAGGAACGGCGATATATTTCCAAGTCAGGGTGGTGAGTGACTTGGAGGGGAACCTCCAGGTGGTGGGGTTCCCAGGTATCTGCTGCTTTTGTCCTTCTAGATGGTAGTGGTCGTGGGTTTGGAAGGTGCTGTGGAAGGAACCTTGGTGAGTTACTATGGTGCATCTTGTAGATGGGACACACGGTATCCACTGTTGGGTGGTCGAGGGTTTGAATGTTTGTGGAAAGGCGAGTAATCAAGCGGGCTGCTTTGTCCTGAATGGGTGTCCAGCTTCTTGAGTATTGTTGGAGCTGCACTCATCCAGGCAAGTGGAGAATATTCCATTGCACTCCTGACTTGTGTCTAGTAGATGGTGGACAGGTTTTGGGGGTAGGAGGTGTGTTCTTCGCCTCAGGATTCCTGTATTGTAGCTTCACCAGGTTGACACCTCATTTTTCAGTATTCCTGATGTTGCTCTTGGCATGCTCTCCTGCACTCTTCATTGAACCAGGGTTGATCCCCTGGCTGGGTGGTAATGGTAGAGTGGGGGATATGCCGGGCCATGAGGTTGCAGATTGTGGTTGAGTACAATACTGCTGCTGCTGATGACCCACAGCGCCATATGGATGCCCAGTGTTGAGTTGCTGGATCTGTTCAAAGTCTACCCCACTTACGCGGTGGTAGTGCCACACAACACGATGGAGGGTATCCTCAATGTGAAAACAGGACTTTGTCTCCACAAGGACAGTGCGGTGGTCACTTCTACCGATACTGTCATGGACAGATACATCCGCAGCAGGCAGATAGCTGAGGATGAGCTCAAGTATGTTTTGCCTTATTGTTGGTTCCCTCACCACCTGTTGCAGTCCCAGACTAGAAGTTACGTCCTTTAGGACCCGGTCAGCTTGGACTGTGGTGGTACTGCTGAGCCACTCTTGGTGATGGACATTGAAGTTCCAGAGCATATACTGTGCCCTTGCCACCCTCAGTGCTTCCTCCAAGTGGTGTTCAACATGGAGGAGCACTGATTCATCAGCTCATTGTGGCCGGTACGAAGTAATCAGCAGGGAGTTTCCTTGGCCATGTTTAGCCAGAAGCCATACGGACTTCATGGGGTCCAGAGTCGATGTTGAGGACTCCCAGGGCAACTCCCTCCCGACTGTATAACACTGTGCCTCCACCTTGCTGGTGAGACAGGACATAGCCAGGAATGGTGATGTCTGGGACTTTATCTGTAAGGTATGATTCTGTGAGTATGACTATGTCAGGCTGATGCTTAACTAGTCTGTGAGATAGCTCTCCCAACTTTGGCAAGAACCCCCAGATGTTAGTAAGGAGGACTTTGCAGGGTCGGCAGGGCTGGGTTTGCCATTGCCATGTCCGGGGCATTGTCGTGTCCGGGGCATTGCCGTGTCCGGGGCATTGTCGTGTCCGGGGCATTGCCGTGTCCGGGACATTGCCGTTTCCGGGGCATTGCCGTGTCCGGGGCATTGCCATTTTTGGGGCATTGCCGTGTCCGGGGCATTGCCGTATCCGGGGCATTGCCGTGTCCGGGGCATTGCCGTTTCCGGGGCATTGCCGTTTTTGGGGCATTGCCGTGTCCGGGGCATTGCCGTGTCCGGGGCATTGCCGTGTCCGGGACATTGTCGTGTCCGGGGCATTGCCGCGTCCGGGGCATTGCCGTGTCCGGGACATTGTCGTGTCCGGGGCATTGCCGTGTCCGGGGCATTGCCGTGTCCGGGGCATTGCCGTTTCCGGGGCATTGCCGTGTCCGGGGCATTGCCGTGTCCGGGGCATTGCCGTGTCCGGGGCATTGCCGTGTCCGGGCCCTGGTTCGATGCCGGATGGTCCGTTCCTTTTTTGTGTTTTTCTAGCGGTTGGATATCACTGAGTGGGGATGGGACATTTCAGAGGGCGTTTAAACATCAACCACATTGGGGCTGGAGACACATGTGGGCCAGACCAGGTCAGGATGCCAGATGCAGATTTCCTTCCCTAAAGGGCATTAGTGAACCAGATGGGTTTTTAACAACAATTGACAACGGTTTCATGGTCATCATTAGATTTTTAATTCCAGAAATTTAATTGAATTTAAATCCCACCACCTGCCGTTGTGGGATTCGAACCCAGCTCCCCAGATCATTGTCCTGGGTCTCTGGATTACACATCCAGCGACAATACCACTACACCACTGCCTCCGCACAGGGGTAAAGAAACACAGACTCTGGGCCAAAGGAGGGAAGGTTGGAGGGGTTGACCAAAAGCTCCGTCAAAGGGATGGGTTTTAAAGAGGATCCTAAATGGGGAGAGGGAGTTGGCGAGGAGGAGGGGTTTAGCGATGGAGATTCAAAACTTTCGATCTGATTGAAAACTCAGCCATTAACAGAGGGGCAAAGGGAGGAACCGATGCACTTGTTTCGGAGGATTGGAGAGTTCTCTCAGGGAGGGGGATAATGGAATATCGGAGGATATTACAGTAATGAGAACAGATGACAACAATTTGCAAGATCTAGAGGTCCACATGGTACTGAAGCCTGCCACCCAGGGACAGCAGCAGGAATAGAATCCATCATATGTTCCATATCTGAAGTAAAGAAAAGGGAGGAGGGTGGGGACTAGGACAGTGGGGATAGTACTTTCTGAGGGAAGATCAGTTACAATGATGGGCTGTGTAGTTTCCTTCTGTCTTGTGAAATCCTGTGGTTCCCTCATGGAAATTGAATATCATCTCAGGATACTGATTAAACCCATTACTTCCCAACATGTTGAGACATTTTCATGTTGCAGAAATCCTTGCCTGCACCCTCAACTATCTTTCCCTGCCATACTATCTACTGAATAAGGTAACACCCTCATTTCTGACCAATTATCATCATTTCGGAATATACTTTACCTCTTTGATTGAGGAAATGTGGCTGTGTTTCACAAAGGATAAAAGATGTGGTGACAAACTTCTGGGGCCGAAAGAAATTTCTTGATTCGTCCAGAATTTTGCTTCACATGAGCCAAGTCTTGATCTTTAAACAATGTTTATCAGGTTGGGAAGGGTAAAGAGGTCGCAGTCCGTTGTTGAGATTCTATAATAGAGGCCATTCCTTCTGCTTGTGATAACACAACGGAAGAAAGGATAATAATCAAAAAGCAGAACACATTATTATTTTAAGAGAATGCAGGTTTAACGTGGATAGGTTTGAGCCCATCGCTCTGTGCCTGGGAGAGATGTACCTGCAGAATGTGCTTCTCTCTCCATGCCACATCCTTCAGCGATGGCAGCTGCCCCACAACACATCCAGTCACCAAATGTATCACAATGCCAAGGTGGCAGCTTCCTGGGTGGTAGCAGCTGTCAGGATTGGCTCATTCCTGAAAGAGCAGGCCCAATTCTTCACACGCACACATACAAGCACACTCACACATACTCTCCCTCTCACTCCCGAACAGACACACTGGCCGGGATTCCCCGGCCCTGCGCCGGGTCGGAGAATCCCCGGGGGGAGGCGCGAATCCCGACCCACCGCCCCGACGCTGGCTGCCCTGTTCTCCGCCGCCGTTTTTCAGGGGCCGGCGGGATTCCCGCCACGCCGGTCAGGGGGCCATTGACAGGGTCCCCTCCCCCAGCGATTCTCTGGGCCCCGATGGGCCAGGTAGCCATAAAGTTTTGCCCAGTCCTGCCGGCGTGAATTACTCACCTCACGCATAGCGGGACCTGGCAGGTAAGTGTGCGGGGGCGGTTCTGGGGGCAGGGTGGTTCCGACCCCAGGGGAGGGCCCCCACGATGGCCTGGCCCGCGATCGGGGCCTACCGATCTGCGGGCGGGCTGGTTCCGTGGGGTTCTTCTTTCCTCCGGGCCCCTGTCAGGCTCCGCCATATTGCCCGGGGGCCGGCACGGAGAAGGGAATCACCGCGCATGCGCGGAAATACGCCAGCCATTCTGCGCATGCGCAAACTCCGGCTGGAGCTGTGGGGCGACTCCGGTGGCAGCCTAGCCCCCCCAGAAAGGTGAGGATTTCTCACTTTCGGGGGCTGCTGACATCGGAGTTGTTGGCGCCGGTTTTCCCGCCGGTGTGGGGACATAGCCCCATTTTCAGAGAATCCCGCCCACTGACTCTCTCACTCCCATTAACACACACACACAATCTCACTGCCTCACAAACACACACATCTCTCGTGCACACACTTTCTTTCTCACACACATACACACCACACACACTCACTGGCTCACTTCCACACAAACACAAAGGGTAGGATTCTACGTCCGTGGGATCCTCCGCTTCGCCGGCAGCGCACTCACGCCCCTGTGATTTCCCCATGGAGTGGGGGGGGTCCACAACGGGAAACCCCGTTGGCCGGCTGCCGGGACGGAGAATCCCGCTCAAACTCTCACTTCCTGACATAAGCACACTCTCGCTCCTTCACGCACACACTTATCCACACACACTCTCACTTCCTGACACACACACACACACTCTCACTTCCTGACACACACACGCACACTCTCACTTCCTGACACACACACACACACTCTCACACACGCACCTTCCCACTTCCTGACACACACACGCACACTCTCACTTCCTGACACACACACGCACACTCTCACACACGCACCCTCCCACTTCCTGACACACACACGCACACTCTCACTTCCTGACACACACACACACACTCTCACACACGCACACTCTCACTTCCTGACACACACACACACACTCTCACTTCCTGACACACACACACGCACACTCTCACTTCCTCACACACACACACACACTCTCACACACGCACCCTCCCACTTCCTGACACACACACACACACACTCTCACTTCCTGACACACACACGCACACTCTCACACACGCACCCTCCCACTTCCTGACACACACACACACATGCTCACTTCCTGACACACACACACACACTCTCACACACGCACCCTCCCACTTCCTGACACACACACACACACTCTCACACACGCACCCTCCCACTTCCTGACACACACACATACACACACACACACACCATCATCATCCTCTTCCTCCCAAACTCCAACCTCCATTCCGAGTGATGCACGATCAATTGTACAAAGACTCAGATTGGGTACAACTGTGGCTTTATTGCAGTCAGATGCGTGGCCTCCTACAGCAGCTGGCGAAATGGCAGCTGCATAGAGGACACACATATTTATACTCCTCTTCCTGGGCGGAGCCAGCAGGCAGGGGCTACTGGCGAACCTGTAATACAGGTCCTACCTTACATCCCCTAACACAGGTGTAACAATGGTTCACCACACCGAGGCCTTGCAATGAGCCTCTCCTCCCCTGCATCTCACAATCTGTGTCTCTTCCCCGGGTCCTCCTCACTCTGCTCCCCATTCCCGTTTGGAGGTGCCGGAGTGGTATTCCGGTGTGCTCCAGCATCATTACATCACTAACGGAAGAGGAAGATGATAAGGGAGTTGTGGGATTCTTGAATTTTAAATAGGAGTATTAAATACAAAGTGTGAGGAGTTATGTTAACCCTTCACTTCTCACTGGTTAGGTCACTGGTTAGGTACTGTGTTCAACTCTGGGCAACACACTTGAGGGAGGAGGTCAAGCCCCTGGCGAGGGCACAGGACAGATTTACCAGGATGATACCAGGGATGTGGCAGTTTGGTTATGTGGGCAGATTGGAGACATTGGGATTATTGTCCTTAGAGCAGAAAAGATAAAAGGGAAATTTAATAAAAGTATTGAAATTGAGGAAGGGTCTTATGCAGCAGGTGGAGAGTAATTATTTCCTCTGGCTGGTGGATTGGTAACAAGAGATCATAGAGTTAAAATAGTTGGGAGAAAAAATAGTGGGTAAATGAGGAGATGTTATTTCACACATTAGGCTGTTATTATTTGGAATATACCAACTGGAATAGTCATGGAATAAGATTCATAATTCATAGGATATAAGAACAGAATTAGGCTATTTGGCCCATCGAGTCTGCTCCACCATTCTATCATAAGACCATAAGACATAGGAGTGGAAGTAAGGCCATTCGGCCCATCGAGTCCACTCCGCCATTCAATCATGGCTGACGGGCATTTCAACTCCACCTACCAGCATTCTCCCCGTAGCCCTTAATTCCTCGCGACATCAAGAATTTATCTATCTCTGCCTTGAAGCCATTTAGCGTCCCGGCCTCCACTGCACTCCGCGGCAATGAATTCCACAGGCCCACCACTCTCTGGCTGAAGAAATGTCTCCGCATTTCTGTTCTGAATTTACCCCCTCTAATTCTAAGACTGTGCCCACGGGTCCTCGTCTCCTCGCCTAACGGAAACAGTTTCTTTGCGTCCACCCTTTCTTAGCCATGTATTATCTTGTAAGTTTCTATTAGATCTCCCCTTAACCTTCTAAACTCAATGAATACAATCCCAGGATCCTCAGCCGTTCCTCATATGTTAGACTCGCCATTCCAGGGATCATCCGTGTGAATCTCCGCTGGACACGCTCCAGTGCCAGTATGTCCTTCCTGAGATGTGGGGCCCAAAACTGGTCACAATACTCCAAATGGGGCCTCACGGTAGCATGGTGGTTAGCATCAATGCTTCACAGCTCCAGGGTCCCAGGTTCGATTCCCGGCTGGGTCACTGTCTGTGTGGAGTCTGCACGTCCTCCCCATGTGTGCGTGGGTTTCCTCCGGGTGCTCCGGTTTCCTCCCACAGTCCAAAGATGTGCGGGTTAGGTGGATTGGCCATGCTAAATTTCCCGTAGTGTAAGGTTAATGGGGGGATTGTTGGGTTACGGGTATGCGGGGTACGTGGGTTTAAGTAGGGTGATCATTGCTCGGCACAACATCGAGGGCCGAAGGGCCTGTTCTGTGCTGTACTGTTCTATGTTCTATGTTCTTATAAAGGCTCAGTAGCACATCGCTGCTTTTATATTCCAACCCTCTTGAGATAAATGACAACATTGCATTCGCTTTCTTAATCACGGATTCAACCTGCATGTTTACCTTTAGGGAATCCTCGACTAGCACTCCCAGATCCCTTTGTACTTTGGCATTATGAATTTTCTCACCGTTTAGAAAGTAGTCTATGCTTGGATTCTTTTTTCCAAAGTGCAAGACCTCATATTTTCTCACGTTGAATTGCATCAGCCATTTCCTGCACCACTCTCCCAAACTGTCTAGATCCTTCTGCAGCCTCCCCACTTCCTCAGCACTACCTGCCTGACCACCTAACTTCGTATCATCGGCAAACTTCGCTAGAATGCCCCCAGTCCCTTCATCCAGATCATTAATATATGGTGAACAGCTGCGGCCCCAACACTGAACCCTGTGGGACACCGCTGGTCACCGGCTGCCATTCCGAAAAAGAACCTTTTATCCCAACTCTCTGCCTTCTGTCAGACAGCCAATCCTCAACCCATGCCAGTAGCTCACCTCGAACACCATGGGCCCTCACCTTACTCAGCAGCCTCCTGTGTGGCACCTTATCAAAGGCCTTTTGGAAATCCAGATAGACCACATCCACTGGGTTTCCCTGGTCTAACGTACTTGTCACCTCCTCAAAGAATTCTAACAGGTTCGTCAGGCACAACCTCCCCTTACTAAATCCATGTTGACTTGTTCTAATCCGACACTGCTCTTCCAAGAATTTAGAAATCTCATCCTTAACGATCGATTCTAGAATTTTACCAACAACCGAGGTTAGGCTAATTGGCCTATAATTTTCCATCTTTTGTCTTGATCCTTTCTTGAACAAGGGGGTTACAACAGCGATCTTCCAATCGTCCGGGACTTTCCCTGACTCCAGTGATTTTTGAAAGATCTCAACCAACGCTTCCGCTATTTCTTCAGCCACCTCTCTCAGAACTCTAGGGTGTAGCCCATCGGGGCCAGGAGATTTGTCAATTTTAAGACCTTTTAGCTTTTTTAGCACCATCTCTTTTGTAATGGCAACCATACTCAACTCAGCCCCCTGACCCTCTATAATTTTTGGGATATTACTCATGTCTTCCACTGGGAAGACAGACGCAAAGTACTTATTAAGTTCTCCAGCCATTTCCTCGTCTCCCATCACTAGCCTTCCGGAATCAGTTTGAATTGGCCCCATGTCTACTTTGGCCTGTCGTTTGTTTCTTATGTATTGAAAGAAACTTTTACTATCATTTCTTATATTACTGGCTAGCCTGCCTTCATATTTGATCCTCTCCTTCCTTATTTGTCTCTTTGTTAACCTGTTTGTTTTTGTAGCCTTCCCAATCTTCTGATTTCCCAGTGCTTTTGGCCACTTTATAGGATCTTCTTTTTCTTTGATACATTTCCTGACCTCCTTTGTCAGCCATGGTTGTCTAATCCCTCCCCGGATAATCTTTCTTTTCTTGGGGATGAACCTCTGTACAGTGTCCTCAATTATGCATACAAACTCCTGCCATTTTTGCTCTTTATTTATTTAACTGTAACACCATTACATCCGATTTTGCCTTCTCTCTTTCAAACTGCAGACTGAACTCAACCATATTATGATCGCTGCTTCCTAAGTGTTCCCTTACTTTAAGATCTTTTATAAAGTCTGGTTCATTACATAGCACTAGGTCCAGAATAGCCTGCTCCCTTGTGGGCTCCATGACAAGCTGTTCCAAAAAGCCATTTTGTAAGCATTCCATGAATTCCTTTTCTTTGGATCCACTGGATACGTTATTTACCCAATCCACCTGCATATTGAAGTCCCCCATGATCACCGTGACCTTGCCTTTCTGACATGCCTTTTCTATTTCCCGGTACATGTTGCGCCCCTGGTCCTGACCACTGTTAGGAGGTCTGTACATAACTCCCATTATGGTTTTTTTGCCTTTGTGGTTCCTCAATTCTACCCACACAGACTCCACATCATCCGACCCTATGTCGTTTAGTGCCATAGATTTAATTTTGTTCTTAACTAACAAGGCAACCCCACCCCCTCGGCCCACCTCCCTGTCTTTTCGATAGGTTGTATATCCTTGGATGTTTAACTGCCAGTCCTGAACCCCCTGCAGCCATGTCTCTATGATGCCTACCACATCATAATCATTCATGATGATCTGTGCCATTAGTTCGTCTACTTTGTTACAAATGCTACGAGCATTCAGGTAAAGTGCCTTAATGCTAACTTTCTTATCATTACAGATATTGGAAGTCCTAAGATGTCCAAAGTTATCCTTCCTTTCTGTTGCATTCCTAGTCTGCCTCAAGCTTAAATCCACCTGCCTACATGTTATCCTCCTGTGTATCTTGCCATTTAACCCCATGCTCCCTGTCGCTTTCACTTTCCCTTCCCCCCAACTCAGAAGTTTAAAGTCCTACTGACCACCCTATTTATCCTCTTCGCTAGAACACTGGTTCCAGATCGGTTCAGGTGGAGACCATCCCAACGGTACAGATCCCCCCGGTTCCAAAACTGATGCCAATGTCCCATGAAGTGGAATCCCTCTTTCCCACACCAATCCCTTAGCCACGTGTTTACTTCCCTAATTTTCTTATCCCTATACCAATTGGCACGTGGCTCGGGCAGTAATCTGGAGATTATGACCCTTGAGGACCTGTATTTCAATTTTCTTCCTCGTGCTTGATAGTCCCCGAACAGGTCCTCCACCCTAGCTTTACCTATGTTGTTAGTCCCAATGTGGACCACAACAACTGGATCCTCCCCCTCCCGCTCCAATATCCTTTCAAGCCGGTCAGAGATTTCCCGCACCCTGGCACCGGGCAGGCAACACACCATGTGAGACTCCCGATCCGGCTTGCATAGGATACTATCTGTCCCCCTAATTATAGAATCCCCTATAACAACTACTTGTCTTTTTACTCCCCCCTCTTGAATGGCCTTCTGCACCATGGTACCGTGGTCAGCTGGCTCATCCTGTCCAGAGCCCTTTTCCTCATCCATACAGGGAGCAAGAGTCTCATACCTGTTGGACAAGGTCAAGGGCTGAGGCTCCTGCACTCCTGAACTCAGGTTCCCCCTGCCTGCCTCACTTACAGTCACACTCTGAAGTCCCTGATCACTTACTGAATGTGAATTACTTAATCTCCCAGGTGTGACTGCCTCCTGAAACAAAGTGTCCAGGTAGCTCTCCCCCTCCCGGATGTGCCGCAGTGTTTGAAGCTCAGATTCCAGATCATCAACTCTGAGCCGGAGTTCTTCCAGCAACCAACACTTGCTGCAGATGTGGTCATTGCCATTCACAAGGGGAACAGCCAGCTCCCACATCATACAGCTACAGCACATCACCTGCCCAGCCATCTCTGATTAGTTAATTACTTTATTACTTTGTATAAATTTCCGTTAAAAAAAAAACTTGGATACCTCTGCTATAGTCTTTTCCAACCTAGTTCTGGTTAACAAATAAGAAAAAGAAAAATAATAATGTAATAAGGCACTCACCTGCTCACCCCAATGGGTCTTATTATTAGGTTAGAGGAGGAGGGCGGGTGGGAGACACTACACGTGTAGTGTCTCGGGTTTCATCTCCACCAGAATTTATTGACTAGGGAGGGGTAAACCTTCCCAGAAGTCCGCGGGACAAACTTCCTGTTTCCTGCAAAGGTAAGTAATTTAAACTTACAACTCACCTCCCGACAGGCTCAGCACCTGCCGGTATCCAATGGCTGGCCGCTGCTCCTGCAATGAAATTTACAAATCTACTCACCAGCTGATACTGTCCCAGCTCCCGCCGAAATCCAACTGGCTGTCATGTCCCTCATCTGTTACCTACAATGTTACAGACCAAGAGCGAGATTGCAGAATCAGCCGGAGCATCTCCTCCCTGGAATACACGACCTCGGGGCGGGAGTGGGGAATTTACCCTCCTGAGCCCAACACCCTCACTGTGATCGTGGCTGATCCCATCCTGGCCTCAATTCCACCATCCTGCCCATTCTCCATAACCCTTCCACCTAATTAAAAATCTGTCTAACTCCTCCTTGGACTCGCACACTGGGGTAGCGAATTCCATAGATTCACAGCCCTTTGGGAGAAGTTGTTTTTCCTCAAATCTGTTTTCAATTTGCTGCCTCTTATTCTGAGACTATGACCTCTCATTTCAGAATGCCCCACAAGACTAAGCATCCGCTCCACGTCTACTTTATCCAGACCGTTTAGCACCTTGTATACCTCAATTAGATCTCCCCTCATCCTTCTAAACTCTGGAGAGTGTAAAGCTAATCTATCCTCATATGACAAACCCCTCATCTCTGGAACCAATCTGGTGAAACTCCTCGCAACTGTCTCCAATCCCACTACATCTTTCCTCAACTAACAGGACCAAAACAGTGCACAATACTCCAGGTTTCAGTCTTACTAATGCTTCCAAAAGACAGATGGACATACATTTGAAGGGGACCAATGTGCAGGGTTTCGGGGGGGAGCTGGGGTGTGGGATTAAATTGGACAATAAATTTTCTAAGAGCTGGCACAGACATGACAGGCCGAATGGCCTCCTTCTCTGCTTTAAGGTTCTAGATTCCAGTCCCACTCAGGATTTGTGTGTGTCCCCTTGTGAAAGGATTGTCTAAAATTCATTGTTGGGATATTTCCAGCTTTCCTAAAACTTAATGTTTCCCCAACAGCTTCACAGACACAGACGGCTCCGATAGTGATGAGAGCTGCAGTGGGAGAAACCATCACAGTGGGATGTCCACAGGCAGAAAGGTACAAAAGAAACTATGTCATCTGGTGGTGCAGGGCAATTTCGGGAACTCGGTTCAATCATATATCGAGCATTTATGGGCAGACAGTCAGAAATGATTATCGAGGAACATCGATTGCTGATACCAATGGCAAGATTTCAGTAACCATACGACACCTTGAAGAGATAGATACTGGAACATATTGGTGTGGACCAGAAGATAAACACACATTCAGTGTTTCAGATGTTATATTGCTGAAGGTTTTCACAGGTAAGAATGTTTCAGAAGATTAATTCTAGCGTTGATAATGTGGTTGGGCTGCAGTAACACTGCTGCTGTGTGAGCTCAGACTATGAAAGGATTATCACAGCTCGTTATGTGCAAGTAAAGACCCCCCCCCCCCCATCCTCCTATTTCTCTCCATTTCCATTAACCTCTCTAAACATACTTCCACCGTACACATCGACAAACCTAAAATCATATTCCATCCAATGCCTCTTTTTAAAAATTATTTTACGGTATGTTGGCGTCGCTGGCTAGGCCAGCATTTCTTTTCCTAGAAAATGAGCACGATAAAGGTGCTGGAAAAAGCATCGACCGACCAGAGCGACCAAATGGTCGCCCGGAGGCTGAACTGAAGAGGTTGCTGGCGACCCAGGGGAGCCGGATGGGGAAGGGTGAGGACCAGGAAAATCAGTCGAGGTGACAGAACATTCGAATAGTGGACCTGCCGGAGGGAATCGAGGGCAGGGACTCGACCGACTACATGGCTCAAATTCTGGGCACCCTAGTGAGGAGTGACAGCTTCCGCAAGCCACCGGAGATTGACAGGGGTCACAGGTCACTCAGACCAACGCCCAAGGCAGAGTGGCAGCCGAGAGCGGTCATAGCCAAGCTGCAGAAGTACCAGGGCCGGGAAAGGATCCTTTACTGGGTCAGACAGTCAAAGTCATGTAACTGGGAGGGACATGAAATCAGAATCTACCAGGACTATGGGGCGGACTTGGCAAAGCACTGGCGGAATTTAATCAGGGCAAAGTCGGCCCTATATAAAATCAAAGTCAGATTTGAGATGTTATTCCCAGCCAGACTCTGGGTTACATATTAGGGTGAGGAACATTATTTTACTGACCTGCAGAGGCGGACAAGTCCATCCGTAAGATCCGTTTGGACAGACAGCAGAGAGGCAGCGATGAGGCAGACACAGAGGAAGCGGAGGAAGCCAATGGAGAATTTTGGACGGGGCTACATCACCTCGCGGTGAACAGGGGAACCAGCTCATGGGAAGGAGAGGGCGAGGGCACCATAGAGCAGGAGAGGGTGAGGAGGAAATAGCAGGGTCATCAGCAGAGCGGGTGTGGGGGTGGGTAAGATGTACCCTGGGAGGGGAGGGGACACCATACCAGCAGGAAAGGCAGCAGCAGGAACTATGAGGGAGAGGGGGGCAGCGGCACATGTCCCAGGAGACAGCATGTGGCGGGGTGGGGGTGCGGGGGAAGACACGGCGTCGAGGGGCGGGGGAGTTAGACAGAAGAGGAGGGAGGTGGGGGTTGAGGGTAGGGGGGTCTCAGCGAGGGGAGGAAACAAAACCACAGGGGGAACAAAACGGTAAGAGTGGAAAGGCTCTAGACTGGCTTCAGCAGGTTGATGCACGATCAATTGAACAAAGACTAGAATTGGATACAACTGAGGCTTTATTGCTCTAAGATGTGTGGCCTCCCACAGCAGATGGCAAAATGGCTGCCACATGGAGGACACACATATTTATACTCCGTCTACTGGATGGAGCCAGCAGGCAGGGACTACCAACATACCTGTAGTACAGGTCCTACCATAAATCACCTAATAGAGGTGCAACAGTGGTTTACCACAAGGTGGTGTGTGTTTGAGGTGCAGAAGTCGGGGGTGGAGAGAGCCATCGTCGGGGATCTGGGCTCAAGGTTTGGTGGCATCTTTTGCGGCCTCTAGACTCGGCCCGAGATGAGGATGAGAGGGATGTTGGCCCGAGGCCAGAAATGGGTGAGGGTGGTGGGGAGAGATTCTTTGGATTATTTGATATGGGGGAAGGAGGTGGGGGGTAGTATCGAAAACTAGACTCTGTGTAAGATTCAGAACACAAAATACAGGTTAACTTCAACAGTTCATTTATTTACTTGCAGCAAGGGGGGACTGCACCGAAGCAAAGATTAGGGTGTGAATCTGAAGTATAACAGTTTTCCTGGGATATTTATACACTGGAGTAAACAAGTAACACATGCCTTAAAATCCCTGACTCAGCTTAAAATCCTAAAAGACCAACATTTAACTTGAAATTGTGACTCCTACTATGCCAAGATGCACTCAAGCTGTATCGACAATGTATCAATACATTCCTATGACAATGTGGGGAAACAGATGGATAGAGATAAGGAAGTGACACTACAATACTCAGGAAAGGGGACTCTCCGACCTATTCTTGCCCCCTCAGCAGTATTGTGAGCCCACCACAAAGATGGCCAAGCATCCCATCATGCACTGGTTACTGTGGGTCGACACTATGTTAGATTGACTGAAGACCTATGTCTAACCTGACCAGCCTATACTGCTAGCACATGGTGAAGGTTTGTGCTACTGACTGCGAGCTCTGTCTGGCTCAGAGGCTGCATCCCCAATGAGCGGGAAAACTAGTGCCCTCTGGCTTTATAGTGAGCGTGCCCTAACTGGTGATTGGCTGCTGTGTTGTGTGTGTTGATTGGTCTTGCAGTGTCCCAGTCAGTGTGTATCTCTGCACCATCATACACTGATGTGTATATTATGACATCCACCCTTTTTTTTTAAATGTGTGTTTGTGGCAATAAATAATGTATGATGTGAATGTTCCTAACTATGTGTGGCATATGTGAGCATATTTACTAGATTATGTATAGAAACTCTAAGATATTTAGATTGGAAGGTGTCTAGTGCAGATGGACAGTATGTAACAGACAAATAACTAGAACAACAGTATGTACAAACCAGTGAGTTAATCAAACAGGGCAAAGAAACAATCAGTTCATGAGTTCAGAGAGTCCATGAATTCAGGCAGTTCATAAATTTAGTCTCTGAGGTGGGCGACGAATTCTGGTTGACCGCCTCAAGGGTGGGTCAGGGGCCGCCTGTTCTGGAATGGGTTGGACTGTAGCAGACTCAGAAGGTGGCAGAGCGAAAGAGAGATCTGCAAAGTCCGTAACGGGTTTGTCGTGATGGCGAGGCAGTACATGATGATCTGGTGGCGAGTGAGGAAGGAGTCGTAGTGCCCGCCTATTTCGGCGCAGAAGAGAGCTGTCTGGTAGACGAACCAAAAATGACCTGGGGGCCACTTGTCTGAGCACCACAGCAGTGGCGGACCAGCCACCATCTGGAAGTTGGACACAGACGTCATCATCAGGAGCCAGAGCAGGGAGATCCGTGACACGGGTGTCGTAGGCTGATTTCTGTTGGGCCAGAGACAGCTGCATTCGGCGAAGGACTGGAACGTTGTCCAAGTCCGGGTCATGAATGGCCAGCGCCATTGCCCGCAGCGTGCGATTCATCAATAATTGAGCCGGTGACAGGCCGGTGGACAATGGAGCGGATCTGTAAGCAAGCAGGGCGAGGTAAAAATCAGATCCTGCATCAGCCGCCTTGCACAGGAGTTGTTTTACGATGTGCACCCCCTTTTCAGCTTTGCCTTTGGACTGGTGGTAATGGGGACTGGACGTGACATGTGTGCAGTTGTATCGTTTGGCAAAGTTGGACCACTCCTGACTGGCAAAACATGGGCCATTGTCGGACATGACCGTGAGCGGGATGCCATGGCGAGCGAAGGTTTCCTTGCACGCACGGGTAACCGCTGTCGACGTGAGGTCGTGTAGCCTAACTACCTCCGGGTAGTTCGAGAAATAGTCCACTATGAGGACGTAGTCCCGGCCAAGCGGATGGAACAGGTCGATGCCCACTTTGGTCCAGAGGGACGTGACAAACTAATGGGGTTGCAAGGTCTCCCTTGGCTGAGCAGGCTGGAATCGCTGGCATGTTGGGCAGTTGAGAATGGCGTTGGCTATGTCCTCGTTGATTCCAGGCCAGTACACTGCTTCACGGGCCCGTCGGCGGCATTTCTCCACTCCCAGGTGGCCCTCATGGAGCTGCTCAAGGACGAGGTTGCGCATGCTGTGCGGTATGACGATCCTGTCCAATTTGAGTAGAATTCCATCTACCACCGCCAGGTCCTCTTTAACGTTATAGAATTGAGGGCATTGGCCCTTGAGCTAACCGTCTGTCAGGTGGCGCATGACACGTTGGAGCAGGGGATCGTCGGCCATCTCACGACAATTCTGGATGAGTTGTTCATCCGTGGCGGGCAGATTGGATGCGGCGAATGCCACATGAGCATCAATCTGGCACACGAAGCCCGCTGGGTCGCAGGATGTGGTGACAGATCGGGAGAGTGCATCGGCAACGGTGAGCCCCTTACCCGGGGTGTAGACGAGCTCGAAGTCGTACCGCCTGAGTTTAAGGAGAATGTGCTGCAGGCGCGGCGTCGTGTCGTTAAAGTCTTCTTGAATGATATTGACCAGTGGCCTGTGGTCTGTCTCGACTGTGAACTTTGGAAGTCCATTGACATAGTCATGGAATTTGACGACTCCGGCAAGAAGGCCCAGGCACTCTTTTTCAATTTGCGCATAGCACTGTTCGGTGGGCGTCATTGGATTGGATTGGATTGGATTGGATTTGTTTATTGTCACGTGTACCGAGGTACAGTGAAAAGTATTTTTATGCAAGCAGCTCAACAGATCATTCAGTACATGGAAGAAAAGGGAATTAAACAAAATTCAAGAAAAGACAAGAAAATACATAATAGGGCAACACAAGATATACAATGTAACTACATAAGCATTGGCATCGGATGAAGCATACAGGGTGTAGTGTTAATGAGGTCAGTCAATAAGAGGGTCATTTAGGAGTCTGGTGACAGTGGGGAAGAAGCTGTTTTTGAGTCTGTTCGTGCGTGTTCTCAGACTCCTGTATCTCCTGCCCGATGGAAGAAGTTGGAAGAGTGAGTAAGCCGGGTGGGAGGGATCCTTGATTATGCTGCCCGCTTTCCCCCGGCAGCGGGAGGTGTAGATGGAGTCAATGGGTGGGAGGCAGGTTCGTGTGATGGACTGGGCGGTATTCACGACTCTCTGAAATTCCTTGCGGTCCTGGGCCGAGCAGTTGCCATACCAGGCTGTGATGCAGCCCGATAGGATGCTTTCTATAGTGCATCTGTAAAAGTTGGTAAGGATTAATGTGGACATGCCAAATTTCCTTAGTTTCCTGAGGAAGTATAGGCGCTGTTGTGCTTTCTTGGTGATAGCGTCGACGTGGGCGGACCAGGACAGATTTTTGGTGATGTGCACCCCTAGGAATTTGAAACTGCTAACCATCTCCACCTCGGCCCCGTTGATGCTTGGGGTGAATGTGATTCACACTATATATAGTTGCCAATATCACTCCATGTATATATGTTCATTATCTACCCGTTGTAAGAGCAATGCTGTATATAGTTGCCAAAATAACTCCGTGTATATATGTTCACTATCCACCATTGTAAGTGCATTTGCACTATCCGACCGTCAGGGGGAGTCGCTCTGGGAGTACGCGAGAGTTTGTACTGGGCTCCTCCCTTGGCTCCGCCCAGGACTCCTCCCCCTGGGGCCGACGTATAAAGGCAAGTGCCTTAGAGCCAGCCTGCCAGTTCATCTGAAGTTCAGCGACGAATAGGCTGGCTCTGTTGTAAGTGTATTAAAGCCTCTGTTCAGATCCAACTACACATGTTCGCTGAATTGATGGTTCCATCAATTTAAGAAACGCTGCGGCCTATGCTCAGGCTCTGCCCCCTCCCACCACGTGTGATCCATGGGGGCCGCCATCTTGGCAAACCTCCACCATGCGGCCGGCCATGTGCGATTCATGGGGGCCACCATCTTGGACGCCATCTTCATCACCACTCTCCACGTGCGATCCACGGGCCCTAGCTGCATCCCCAGACTCAAACAGCTCATCAGAGGAGTACGACCTCCCCGAGCAGTCACCACATGGCCCGCAACTCAGCGCAGTGTTCCTGCATCAAGCTCGCCAGAACGCAGCGGCATCTACTCGACAGGACACCCGATCGGAAGAATTCGACTCCCCCTGGCACCCAACACGCGGCCCGCAACTCAACGCGGTCACCCTCGACCAATCTCGCCCCTAGCATCTGAGAAATTCGATGACGGAGGCCCAGATCAACGGGTACAACACATCGTGCCTCTTCGACTCCGGGAGCACAGAGAGCTTCATACACCCAGAGCTGGTAAGACGCTGTTCACTCCCTATTTATCCCGTCAACCAAACTATCGCCCTCGCTTCGGGCTCCCATTCCATCCAAATCCAAGGCCGCACTACAGCAACGCTAACGATTCGAGGCGCTAGCTATTCTAAATTTAAACTGTATGTCTTGCCCGACCTCTGCGCGCCACTCCTCTTAGGCTTGGATTTCCCATGTAATCTCAAGAGTCTCACCCTCAGCTTCGGCGGGCCCCTGCCCCCACTCACTATCTGCAGCCTCGCCACGCTGCGCATCGCCCCCCCCTCCTCTCTTCGCCAACCTCACCCTGGATTGCAAACCGGTAGCCACCCACAGCAGCCGGTACATCCTGCAGGATAGGGTATTTATCAGAACGGAGGTCCGAAGGCTGCTCAGTGAGGGGATCATAGAGGCCAGAAACAGTCCCTGTAGTGGTGGTCGTCAAGACCGGGGAAAAATTCCGCATGGTCGTCGACTATAGCCAGGCCATCAATCGCTTTACGCTCCTAGATGCGTATCCCCTCCCCAGAATTGCAGACATGGTTAATCAGATCGCCCAATATCGGGTATTTTCCACGGTGGATCTGAAGTCTGCATACCACCAGCTCCCAATCCGCCCGGAGGACCGCCACTACACGGCGTTCGAGGCCGTTGGCCGCCTCTTCCATTTCCTCCGGGTTCCCTTTGGCGTCACTATCGGGGTTTCGGGGTTTCGGTGTTCCAACGAGCAATGGACCGAATGGTAGACCAGTACGGGCTGCGGGCCACATTTCCGTATCTGGATAATGTTACCATCTGCGGCCATGACCAGCAGGACCACGACGCCAACCTCCATTGTTTTCTCCAGACGGCCCAAAAAGTAAACCTTGCATATAACAAGGAGAAATGCGTGTTCTGCACAAACAGACTAGCCACCCTCGGCTACGTCGTGGAGAACGGAGTCCTGGGTCCAGACCCGGACCGAATACCCCTCCCCCATGACCCCAAGGCCCTCAAACGGTGCTTGGGGCTCTTTTCGTACTACACCCAGTGGGTCCCCCAATATGCGGACAAAGCCCACCCATTCTTCAAGGCCACACTATTTCCCCTGTCTGCTGAGGCGCGCCAGGCCTTCAGCTGCATCAGGGACGACATCGCCAAAGCAGCCATGCGGGCGGTGGATGAATCCACTCCCTTTCAGGTTGTGAGTGACGCCTCAGAGATAGCGCCAGCAGCCACTTTAAACCAAGCAGGGCGGCCCGTTGCATTTTTCTCCCATACCCTATCCGCTTCAGAACTCCGACACTCCTCAGTCGAGAAGGAAGCACAAGCCATCGTGGAGGCTATCCGACACTGGGGGCACTACATCGCAGGGAGGAGGTTCACCCTCATTACCGACCAACGGTCGGTCGCCTTCATGTTCGACAACTCGCAAAGGGGCAAAATTAAAAATGACAAAATTCTTCGGTGGAGGATTGAACTCTCCACCTACAATTACGATATCAAATATCGACTGGGGAAGCTCAATGAGCCCTCGGATGCCCTATCCCGCGGGACATGCGCCAGCGCGCAAATCAGCCACCTAAAAGCCATCCACAATGACCTCTGCCACCCAGGGGTCACCCGGCTCGCCCACTACATCAGAGCCCGAAACCTGCCTTTCTCCAACGAGGAGGTAAAAGCGGTCACCAGGGACTGCCCGATCTGTGCGGAGTGCAAACTGCACTTCTATAGACCAGACAGGGCCCACCTGGTCAATGCTTCTAGGCCCTTTGAACGCCTTGCGATCGATTTCAAAGGGCCACTCCCCTCCACTAACAAAAACATTTACTTCCTCAACATTATTGACGAGTTCTCCCGATTCCCCTTCACCATCCCATGCCCCGACATGACCTCCCACACAGTCATTAGGGCCCTGCATAGCGTCTTCACCCTGTTCGGTTTCCCCAGCTACGTGCACAGCGACCGGGGTTCGTCCTTTATGAGTGACGAGCTGCGTCAGTACCTGCTCGACAAGGGCATCGCCTCGAGCAGGACTACCAGCTACAACCCCAGGGGGAACGGACAGGTGGAGAGGGAGAACGCGACGCTCTGGAAGACCGTCCTACTGACCCTCAGGTCCAGGAAACTCCAAGTTTCCCAATGGCAGGAAGTCCTTCCTGACGCGCTCCACGCAATTAGATCCCTCCTGTGTACAGCTATCAACCAAACCCCCCACTAGCGGCTCTTCATTTTTTCCAGGGGCACTACCACAGAGGTCTCACTTCCGGCATGGCTGTGGACGCCAGGCCCGGTTCTCCTAAGGAAGCACGTCAGGGCGCACAAGACCGACCTCATTGTTGAAAAGGTGCGCCTGCTTCATTCCAACCCACAGTACGCATTTGTTGAGTTCCCGGACGGTCGCCAGGACACAGTATCCCTCTGGGACCTGGCACCCGCTGGATCTAGCCCCCCATCTACCCCCACCGAGGAACTCCTTTCCCCGTTCCCTATGCGTCCGCCCTCTTGCGCCCCCGAATCTGCGAGCTCACCCCACCAGTCCCGAGCGCCAGCACCAGCCCGCCCCCCGCGCTCCCACCTCCATTCGACCAGGAGGTGTATGAGGCTCGGACAAGACTCGCACCGGAGCCGGCAACCGTACCCCAGACCTCGACGCCCGCCCAGCCACCGCAAGAGGCTGCAACCCCGGTGCTCCGCAGATCAAAACGGACAATTTTTCCACCGGACAGACTGACTCTTTGAGCCATCACCCCCGCCGGACTTGATTTTTTTTAACAGGGGGTGAATGTGGTGAATGTGATTCACACTATATATAGTTGCCAATATCACTCCATGTATATATGTTCGTTATCTACCCGTTGTAAGATCAATGCTGTATATAGTTGCCAATATAACCCCGTGTATATATGTTCACTATCCACCATTGTAAGTGCAGTTGCACTATCCGACCACCAGGGGGAGTCGCTCTGGGAGTACGCGAGAGTTTGTACTGGGCTTCTCCCTTGGCTCCGCCCAGGATTCCTCCCCCTGGGGCCCATGTATAAAGGTCAGTGCCTTAGAGCCAGCCTGCCAGTTCATCGGAAGTTCAACGACGAATAGGCTGCCTCTGTTCAGATCCAACTACACATGTTCGCTGAATTGATGGTTCCATCAATGCTGACAGGGGTGTGTACAGTACTTTGCTTCCTGAAGTCGATGACCAGCTCTTTAGTTTTGCTGGCATTAAGGGAGAGATTGTTGTCATTACACCACTCCACTAGGTTCTCTATCTCCCTCCTGTATTCGGACTCGTCGTTATTCGAGATCCGGCCCACTATGGTCGTATCGTTAGCAAACTTGTAGATGGAGTTGGAACCAAGTTTTGCCATGCAGTCGTGTGTGTACAGGGAGTAGAGTAGGGGGCTAAGTACGCAGCCTTGCGGGGCACCGGTATTGAGGACTATTGTGGAGGAGGTGTTGTTGCTCATTCTTACTGACTGTGGTCTGTTGGTCAGAAAGTCAAGGATCCAGTTGCAGAGTGGAGAGCCAAGTCCTAGGTTTTGGAGCTTTGATATGAGCTTGGCTGGGATTATAGTGTTGAAGGCGGAGCTGTAGTCAATATCGGGGCAGCAGGGTAGCATGGTGGTTAGCATCAATGCTTCACAGCTCCAGGGTCCCAGGTTCGATTCCCGGCTGGGTCACTGTCTGTGTGGAGTCTGCACGTCCTCCCCCTGTGTGCGTGGGTTTCCTCCGGGTGCTCCGGTTTCCTCCCACAGTCCAAAGATGTGCGGGTTAGGTGGATTGGCCATGCTAAAATTGCCCGTAGTGTCCTAAAAAGTGCTGTACTGTTCTATGTTCTAAATAGGAGCTTGATGTAGGAGTCCTTGTTTTTGAGATGCTCTAGGGATGAGTGTAGGGCCAGGGAAATGGTGACTGATGTGGACCGGTTGCGACGGTATGCGAATTGAAGTGGGTCAAGACGTTCCGGGAGTATGGAGGTGATGCGCTTCATGATCAGCCTCTCAAAGCACTTCATTACAACTGACGTCAGGGCCACCGGGCGGTAATCATTGAGGAACGTTGCCTGGTTCTTCTTTGGTACCGGTATGATGGTGGTCTTCTTGAAGCAGGTGGGAACCTCGGAGTGGAGTAGGGACAGGTTAAAGATGTCCGTGAATACCTCTGCCAGCTGGTATGCGCAGGCTCTGAGTGCACGACCAGGGATCCCGTCCGGGCCCATCGCCTTCCGTGGGTTCACTTTCAGGAAGGCCGATCTGACTTTGGAAACTGTGATGTTGGGTATGGGTGAATTATGGGCTGCTGGGGCACTCGACAGCGGATTGTTGGTTACCTGCTCAAACCGAGCATAGAATGCATTAAGTTCATTGTGGAGGGGTGCGCTGCTGCCTGAGATACTGCTCGGCTTCGCTTTGTAGCCCGTTATGTTGTTTAGTCCTTGCCACAACCGCCGAGAGTCTGTCTGTGACTCTAGCTTAGTTTGATATTCTCTCTTGGCATCTCGGATGGCTTTGCGGAGGTCGTACCTGGATTTCTTGTATAGGACAGGGTCGCCTGCCTTGAACGGGGGTCTGACCTCTCCCCCCGCCCCCAGTAGACTCTCAATGGGAAGCGCTAGCATAGATTTTTAAATAAATTTCCGTCCCTCCGCCGAAAAACTCCTCCGCCGAATCGGCCACGCCGAAACGTCCCATTCCAATCGGCTACGCCGAACTGGCCCCGCCGAATCGGCCACGCCGAACTGGCCACGCCGAAACGTCCCATCCCCCAGGTTGTATGGCACAGTCCGGTGAGGCGGGGGTGAGCCATGTCTCTGTGAAACAGAGCACACAGCAGTCTCTTACTTCCCTCTGAGAGGTAAGTCTGGAGTTAAGTTCATCCAGCTTGTTTTCGATCGCTTGGACGTTTGAAGGAGTATGCTGGGGAGAGGGGTCTTGAAACCGCGTTGCTTCAGTTTCACCTGCAGTCCGCTGCGTTTCCCTCGCTTCCTCGGTCGGCGGCTGCTGCTGGATGATCCTGGGATCCAATGGGAGACGTCTGCCCTTGTGGAAGGTAGGTGGTTGCGTCTGGTGGTGTCCAGGGCGCTAGAGACGTCCAGGGCGCTGTTTACATTTCCGGGGTCGCGTCTGGCAGGGCCCCGGGCGCTGGTTGAGGTAGAGGGGTTGCTGGGGGGGTGAGTTTGCGATCCGGATGGGTCCCGGCGTTCTGCGGGCGCGGGAATACCTTCCAGCGCGTTCGGGTCCTTGCGCGCGGTCTCCGTTGTTTTTGGAGTCGTGGGCAGGGGCTTCCTGGGGCAGATTGGGCTAGGTCCCATGGTCTGTTCCCTCCCTGGGTGCTCCCGGGGTCGGATCTTGAAGTCGGCACGGTGGGGCCTCCATGTGGATTTTTCTTTCTTCCATCACCAGGTAGGTCGGGTTGCTGGGCGGGGCCTCTCCGGGTCGGGTCGCTGGGCGGGGTCTCTCCGGGTCGGGTTGCTGGGCGGGGCCTCTCCGGGTCGGGTCGCTGGGCGGGGTCTCTCCGGGTCGGGTTGCTGGGCGGGGTCTCTCCGGGTCGGGTTGCTGGGCGGGGCCTCTCCGGGTCGGGTCGCTGGGCGGGGTCTCTCCGGGTCGGGTTGCTGGGCGGGGCCTCTCCGGGTCGGGTCGCTGGGCGGGGTCTCTCCGGGTCGGGTCGCTGGGCGGGGCCTCTCCGGGTCGGGTTGCTGGGCGGGGCCTCTCCGGGTCGGGTCGCTGGGCGGGGTCTCTCCAGGTCGGGTCGCTGGGCGGGGTCTCTCCGGGTCGGGTTGCTGGGCGGGGCCTCTCTGGGTCGGGTCGCTGGGCGGGTCTCTCCGGGTCGGGTTGCTGGGCGGGGCCTCTCCGGGTCGGGTCGCTGGGCGGGGTCTCTCCGGGTCGGGTCGCTGGGCGGGGCCTCTCCGGGTCGGGTCGCTGGGCGGGGCCTCTCGGGGTCGCGTTGGGCCGGGTCTTGCCGTCGGCGGTCGGGTCGGGAGCTCCGGGGACTAGACCGGGCGATCCGGGGGCTGGCGTCGGTAGTTAGGCCGGGTTTGGAGCTCCGAGGCCTGGGTCAGCTCCAAATCGAAGTCTTTACTTGCGGTTTGGGCCCGATCTTCTTTCAGGTCACGGAGGTCAGGTCGGGTCGGGTCAAAAGGTCTCCAAGGGCCTCGGAGGATCTTCAAGACTGCAAGAGAAGATAAAAGAGAGAGGTTAGTAATAATATTAGCTTTAGAATTAATTTTTAAAAGGTTAGAACAAGTATAAGTTAAGTTAAAAGTGGATCTGTTGGGGAGAGCTGGCAGAGAGTCACCTCGCTCCGGCGCCATCTTGCACGTGACGCGTATGCGACAGGAGCCCATGAGGAGACGTCGTCACGTTGAAGGAGCACTGCTCCAAAGCCGGACTGACTGGCATCCGTGGAAATCTTTGTTTCCTTGGCCGGATTGAAAAATGCCAACACTGGGGCCTTGGTCAGCTTTGCCCTGAGTTCTCGCCATTCTTGTTCGTGGGCGGGGAGCCATTGGAACTCTGTCGTCTTCTTGACCAGGTTCCTGAGAGCCGTGGTGTGGGAAGCGAGGTAGGGATGAATTTCCCGAGGAAATTGACCATGCCCAGGAAGCGGAGGACCGCCTTCTTGTCCTCATGGCCTTAATGGCAGATACCTTGTCAGCATCCGGCTGCACGCCAAACTGTGAGATGTGGTCTTCGAGGAATTTAATTTCTGTTTGACCAAAGGAGCATTTGGCCCTGTTGAGGTGGAGGCCATGCTTATGGATTCGTCGGAAGACGCGTTGGAGGCGATCAATGTGCTCCTGTGGGGTGGTAGACCAGACGATGATGTTGTCCACATACGCGAACCCCTTCAATACCTTCCATCATCTGTTCCATAATTCTGTGGAATACTTCCGATGCAGAGATGATGCCAAACGGCAGCCGGTTGTAACAATACCGGCCAAATAGGGTGTTAAAGGTGCAGAGCTTCCGACTGGATGCGTTGAGTTGGATCTGCCAGAACCCGTTGGATGCATCTGGCTTGGTGAAAGATTTGGCGCGAGCCATCTCACAGGTGAGTTCTTCGCGCTTTGGAATGGGATAGTGTTCTCTCATAACATTGCGGTTGAGGTCCTTAGGATCAATACATATACGTAATTCGCCGGATGGTTTTTTCACGCACACCATTGAGCTGACCCAGTCAGTCGGTTCCATAACTTTTGAAATTACTCCCTGGTCCTGGAGGTCCTGCAGCTGCTGCTTGAGGTGGTCCTTGAGGGGTGCTAGGACCCTGTGAGGTGCGTGCACCACAGGCGTGGCATTTGGTTTTAACAAGATTTCATAAGTGTATGGGAGTGTGCCCATGCCCTCGAATACACGGTGGTATCGGTTGATGATGGCGTCCAACTGTGTGCGAAAGACACCGTCCTGAGATGCGGAGGCGTCAGCGGGTGACAGGGAGTGAACCCTTTGGACAAGGTTTCGGAGTTTGCATGCTTGCGCACCAAGTAGGGAGGCTTTAGAGGATCCCACTATTTCGAATGGCAGGTTAGCCTTTAATGACCGGTGCGACATTTCAAGCTGGCAAGAGCCACTGGCAGCAATGGCATTGCCATTATTGTCCAAAAGCTGGCAGGCGGATGCCAAGATGGTAGGCTTAACATGGAGGCTTTCGAGGTCAATGAGGTTGGCTGAAGCGCCGGTGTCCAGGCGGAATCGGATGCGAGATCGGTTGACCGTGAGGGTGGCACACCACTCGTCGTCCGGATCAATGCTGAATATTGGGAGAGACTTGGCTTTTGTCTTCGGGAGCATCTTGTGTTTGGTGATGGTGCCCACTCAAAATGGTGCTTTAGGGTTCTCGGTGTCAAGGTCCGGAATCAAGTCGGAGTCGGAATCGGTGACCGGTAGCTGGATGGCTCGGACATCCCTGCGTGGCTGGTTGGAACGACGAGAGGTAGTAGGTTGAGCAGACCTGCATAAGGCAGCATAGTGGCCAAGCTAGCCTCATTGGAGACAGCGTCGGGATTTGGCAGGACATTGCCGTTTTAAATGGACGGAGCCACAGTTGCCGCACGTCGTAACGTCAGAACATTCGGTGCGCCACCGCGCATGCGTGGTGCGGTCGTACGTGGTGCGCGCCTGCGCAGTGCAATCTTTGGCATCGCCGTCCCCTCGGTCAGTGCGCACATGCACGGGAGCCCGCGAAAAGCGCGCAAAATGGCCGCACTCATTCAGGCTCAGGCCCTGGAGCTGTTTAATGGTTTGCACCCGCTCTGCCTCGTGGGGGCCTTGCCGCGCCGTTTCAGCCGCTTGAATGTGCGAGTATCGGTTAGTGGCGTGTTCATGCAGAACCCAGTTCTCGATGGCTATAGCAAGGGTGAGCTGTTTAAACTTGAGGAGCTGCTGGCGTAGGGGGTCAGATTGCACACCGAAAACGATCTGGTCACGGATCATCGAATCGGAGGTGGAGCCGTAATTGCAGGACTGCGCAAGGGTGCAAAGGTGGGTGAGGAAAGATTGAAAAGGTTCATCCTTACCCAGCAAACGCTGTTGAAAAGCACAGCGCTCAAAACTTTCATTTACCTCGATGTCGCAGTGACTGTCGAATTTGAGCAGGACTGTCTTGAACTTGGACTTGTCTTCACCGTCAGCGAAAGTGAGAGAGTTGAAGATATGAATGGCGTGGTCCCCGGCCATGGAAAGGAAGAGAGCGATCCTCCTGGCATCTCAAGCAGCTTCCAGGTCTGTAGCTCCAAGGTAAAGCTGGAATCGTTGTTTAAAGATTTTCCAGTTGGCACCGAGGTTGCCGGTGATGCGGAGCGGCGGTGGGGGGCGGACGCTGTCCATTAAACCGGATGGCTGATTGCTGGTCGAAGGCAGATCACTTGAAGGTTGGTCTATTAAACTGTAACATCACGTACTGGTACCATGATGTGTTGGGTACTCTGGATCTGTGGAGACTGCGTTTACCTTAGCAGTAACATAGACAGGCTACCAACACTTGTAATCGTACAACTCTATTTTATTTAACTGAGAGCTGTTAAACATACTCGCACTGTGGGTCGACACTATGTTAGATTGACTGACGACCTATGCCTAACCTGACCAGCCTATACTGCTAGCACATGGTGAAGGTTTGTGCTACTGACTGTGGGCTCTGTCTGTCTCAGAGGCTGCATCCCGAATGAGCGGGAAAACTAGTGCCCTCTGGCTTTATAGTGAGCGTGCCCTAACTGGTGATTGGCTGCTGTGTTGTGTGTGTTGATTGGTCTTGCAGTGTGTCAGTTAGTGTGTGTCTCTGCACCATTATATACTGATTTGTATATTATGACATACATGGGTTTAGATCCTTTATTTTCATTCTTTTGTTTTCTTTCTGCCCTTATCTATTTCTAAGTCCCCCCTCCCGTCCCCTTTCCCCACCCTTCCCGTAGCCCGCTCCCTCTATCCCCCTTCCCCCTGCTTCTCTCCCCCTTACCTCCGTCACCGTTTTTTGTGCCTCCCCCTCCCCCACTTGCAGGTGCTGTTCCCCTTGCTAGGGGTGCGCCGTTGCTTCTGTCTGCTCCATCAGTCATGGTGCTAATTATGCCGCTAGGGTGGTGACTCCCCTCCCGGAGTTACTATCCTTCTGTTCCTCGCCCACTCTCTGGAATTCCTACCCGCCCTATCCCCGGATTACCCTGTATTTTTCCTGGGTGCCACTCTGCCTTCCCTCTGTCGCTACCCTCATTGTCCCGAACGAGGCCGCGTTCTCACACGTAAAGCGGTCTCTTTGGTGGGGCTTGCTGTTGGTCGTACAGGTTGTGGTGGGGGGAGGGGGGGTGCGGAGAGGGGGTTCTTATTTCCTCCACCCCCTCCCCTCCCCATTGTAGCCATCTCAGATGGCCACCTGCAAAGGACCATGGGAATTATGGCCAACCCAGGACTCAGACACACTCAGAGGTTGTGTGTGTATTTGCAACCCAGATAGCTAGACGCTATCGAAACCTCCGCTCGTTTGCATTCTAATGGCCCATTTCCCCAGAACAAATGGACTGTACTCAGGTAACCGTTACAGATGCAGACTAACCGGCGCCACTCCCTTTGCTAAGAAAGCCCAAACAGCAAAGGTCAATGAATGCTCAGGACACGCCCGGCCGGCCTTCAAGGCACCCACCCCTTTATTGGCCAAAATCGAAGGGAGTGATCGAAGCCTGTCGAATTATTGGGTCCAAAGCTAAGGACAGCCCCAAAGAGGGCGAAATCCCAGAGGGATAAAAAGAGACACAGTCATGTGATCGGTCTCCCTTGGCCCAGCGCTCGGTCTCTCTTGGCCCCGACCTACGCCTAAAGCCAAGTGCAGCATTACGACCAGAAGACAAGTTCAAGACCAACAGTCGCTACCAGACGGATGAGCCCAGCAGAAACGAAGCCACTTCTTCTACCCAGCCACACAAGATCCGAACAACGGCCTTGTTCATCTGCAAAGAGCCGGTTGCACTGAAGTTAAGTACAGGTTATTGTAGCTGTTAGGTGTAGTTTAACTTGTAGTGTTTTGTGTTGCTTTTCGAAGTAATCCTTGTGTGTAAATAAACTATCCTTGAACTTGAACTAACTAACTGGTTGTTTGGTCTTTGATCGATATCCGGTAAAACCTTGTGGTGGTACCATTTGATACCTGCCGACTCTGAAAAGCAATATCATCATTAATAACTATCATATCTAGTTAATTTGGCAACATTATTGGCATCTCTGGTACCGATTGGCAACACCATGTCAGCCCATTGCTCGGCCCCTGGATTGACTTTTGCCAGGCATTTTTCCCCGTCTCTCTTTTTCCCCCTATTCCACTAAGGTCGGGGGGTTGAGTTGTTAAGTTCTTCGGCGAATGTTTGGCGAAAAGTAGCTATTTTGCAGGTCCACGGGGAGGAGAGCCACCTGATGTGGGACAGCTCAGCACATCGTCGTCACCGGAAGTCTCCTGACTATTTTCTTTAGCACAAAAGCAGTTCAGCAGTTAATCTCAGACCCAATGATTCTGGCGATGAAAACTGAAACTCCATTTGACCTACAAGTAACAAACTCACATTGTTTGTATATTTTTAGTGTTTATCCAAAGCGATGCTCAGTTTGTGTCCAACAGGCCTGGAGTTGGGTTCCCTTCATCCACTTTGAAAATTCACCCGAACGTTCTGAGCAATTTCACTGCAGCTACAGAAATAGAAATGGTTCACTAAACGTAGACCCACACACCTCTGAAATATTAAATTAAAGGTTTAGAACGAGCAGGAATTGAACGCAGGAGCTTTCAATGATTACAGTGCATTTTACACTATAATCCAGTCCATACATTAAAAACAGAAAATAATTTTGACATTTTTAACATTTGGTTGGTTCATTATGTTTTGAGCAATGAAAAGATGCTCAGGTTTGAACTTTCATTGATTGTGTTTCTCATCTATCAACAGGTACATGGGAGCCAATTGTATCAGAGATCAGTGGTGTTGTGGGAAATGTCGCCACTGTACCATGTCTGTACACGGAGGAGGAGAAAGTATATAAGAAATTCCTGTGTAAAGTAACCTCTAGAAATAAATGCACCATTATTGCCAGCTCTGATGGGGCTGTAACCAATCTGCAAAATGGGAGTGTTTCAATCACTATTAATAATTCTCAGAATTTTACTGTTACCCTGGGCAACATTAATAAAGCTGATGAAGGAGAGTACTGGTGTGGAGCAGTAAGAATAAAGAACATAACGATCGTCCAGGTAAAAAATCTGACAACTGCTGAAGGTAAGGTTCAATATAAAATTATTATAATTCAATCAGTGTTGAATAAAACTCCCAAAACAATAACAATTGGTCAATGCTTAGTTCTTTATTTACACAATGCGGCCACCCTACTTCATCTCAACCTTTCAGCACATCCTTCTCTTACTTTCCCCCTCGCTAAGTTTAGCTCAATTTCCCCCGAAGAGCATCTATGAAATTTGTCACAATTACACCTTGTGGTACAGGTAGAACGTCTCAGATCCGCTGACCAAAAAAACAACAGTGTCCGTCCACAAACCAGACATTTTTAGGATGCTCAAGGCACCAATTTTAAAAAACGCACTGGACAATTCGGCTAGGTGCCACGTGCCACGTTGGCACAATGTGGCTCCAGACTAGATACTGGCTTCACCATCCACTCTATCCGCCGCTCCATACGATCCTTATACCAGCTGACCCGGCCTCACATGAACCACCCGTGGCCTGGACTGCCCACCCTGCACCCCAGCAAGATCTGAAAGCCATGACTGGATTGGAGGTACTGTCCCTAGTTCCACATTTAACAAGTTCCAGCTTCTATCAGCTTTCTGGGTAAAGTGTCCAAAACTTTCACGAATACTACAAGAAAATATAAATGTTAAAAATAAATAGAGAGTTTGTGCTACACCTCACAGATTATTGTCCTTCCAACACTATAAGCTCTTTGTGAAGGCCCCTCAGAATCTATTTTTTCCTGAGCTCACAACACCCAGGTTCACTTTCCATAAGTACAGTACGCCAAAGATAATAATGGTGGCGGTTGGCAGTTATTCATCAAATTATTCATTTATCTTTACTTCCAACAATAGGAAGATCAAGTATTTCCAATGATACCTCAAGGTAAGATTTTAATTTCCAACTTCTAAATATCAATTTTGTGCCACCCTCATTGAAGCCACGGTTGTTAGATAATCCTGCTTTCCTCACAGGTCATGATGAGCAATGCAATGTTATTAAATTACTATAATCCACGCAACCGCCATCTTGGTGCCATATATTTCCTCATAATTCTGCCATTGATTGTCTTCCCATTTAATACACACATATCGAAGCCAGGGGGCGACGTTTTTCAGACCTTGGCAGTAATCATTCGGTGTGATAATATGAGAGAGTGACATTAACACTTTCTGCTGATACCTTCCCTTACGGAACATCCGACACCCCAGCCCAGCGTTTATTCATTCACGGGATGTTGATGCTGCTGACAAACCCTCATTCATTGCCCATCCCTAATTGACCTTGATAAAATGTTGGTAAGCCACCACCTTCAACCCCTGCTGTCCATGTGATGCCAATACACCCACCGGTGTTGTACGGTGGAGAGGGTTTTGACGCAGAAAAGGTGATGGAATCATGATCCACTTACAGGTCAAGTTAGTGTGGTAGTTGAAAAGGTGAAGTTGAGGTGGTGCTGCTTTACCTGTTGGCCTTGTCTTTCCAACTGGTGATGGTCACAGGTTTGAAAGGTGTTACTGAAGAAACCTTAGAACACTGCTGTAATGCATCCTCAACAGAGAGATGCAGTCTCACCAGAACACAGCTCGTCCCTGCGCAATTCCTGTCAGAGATATTTTCCCTGTGTGTACAAAGCCCAAAACTCCTAGGTATGATTACACTTTGAAAATCACCCCATAGCTCGTACAAACTGTCAATGTGTTCAATATAATTTTCCAGAATTGTTGGGATGTTACTGATGGTCATTTTGCATAAACTGTGCGTTAATTTATTTTGTACTGTATTAATTATATTTCCTTGTTTAATCAGAGAGGTTCTGCTGAAGATATGGACTATATTCCGTTGGCTGCTCTTTGCGGCTCTGGCTGTTTGCTCCGCTTCAGTCACATTCTATGAACATTTTGCAAAAGGGCCAGGTATAAAATATGAAATCTTTTTGCTCTAATATTTACAGATATTTAACTTCAGCCTAAAAACTCAGGCACTTGGAAAGTAGCCAAGAAAAACAACACATAATCCACAAGAAATGAAGTTCTCTTCGTGAAAATGTAACGAGGGAGCCATTCGAGTGTGATAACAATGACTTTTGGGCTGAATTTTATGCTCGTCGACAGAAATGATAAAAATGTCAGTTCGTCAGGAGATTTTCATTTTTACGCGGGAGTGCAAAATGGGAAAAGTTGTGTAGACACTCAATGCAAAGCACTGTTTAATTAAATTTTTATTTAAAATGCATACCTGTGTCCAATAGTGGCCTTGAACATGGGTAAGGGAGCATCAACAGTGCCCCTGGACCAGGCACAGTATGGTGCATTGTATAACCTGGAACCCATGATGTGCCCCAGAGCTGTGGGCACCAGATGCAAAATAGGTTATTGCAAACAAACCTCAGCACTTACATCAGGATGTCTCCATCCACACTCTCACCTATTTTTTCGCCATGTATCGCTTGAAGTATTTCACTTACAGAAAGAAGGTCAATTCCTCTGTTTTCTTCATTACGATTGATTAAATTTATTTGTTATTCAGTTCTGCAGGCCAGCAAATGATGGGTTCTGTGGAAACATCAGCCAGAGAACATCAATGGGGTCAGAGAGAGCTGCATTCGAAGACCGGCTAGAAGGTTGACTAATACCTACACGAATGTCCAGAATATTTTCACCTTGCTTTTATAAGTTACTTTACCGTTTTGCAGTATTTTTATTCTTTATGACAATCTGAAAATCTTTGTAAAGTCTTGAGAAACTATGTGAACTGCTTTCATTATAATAAAAACAACTGGATGATAACATTTCTTGATGTTTTTGATATTAAGGGGCAGTGGATGCCGGAACACGATCCAAATTTGAGGAGGAGATAGATAGGTTTTTAATTAGTGGTGGAATGAAGGGTTATGGCAATGGGCAGGATGGTGGAGATGGGGCCTGGACGAGATCAGCCCAGGTTTTTAGGGGAGGTGATGGTATAGTGGTATTGTCACAAGACTAGTAATCCAGAGACCCAGAGGTCTGGGATCCTGGGTTCCCACCACGGCAAATGGTGAAATTTGAATTCATCTGGAATGAAAAGTATAATGATGACCATGAAGCCATTGCCGATTGTCATAAAAACCCATCTGGTTCACTAAGGTCCTTCGGGGAAGGGAATCTGCCGTCCTTACCTGGTCTGGCCTACATGTGACTCCGGACCCACACAACAATGCTTCGCCCCTCAGTTCAAGGGCAATTAGGGATGGGTAACAAATGATGGCCCAGCCCAGCGACGCCCACATCCAAAGAGCGAATAAGAAAAAGTAGTGAATGGTGGAGGGGTTGAATTGCCGACCCTTGCTCTTGGTTCCTATAGTCTTATGTTTGTGTCCTAATAAGTCAAATATGATTTCAGAAACTTTTATATGAACCCAGAATACATATTTAATGATATCAGTGCCTTCGTTGGGAATGACACACCTTGCTTGCAGAGGGGAAAAAATAGAATTTGGACTTTTTTTTAACATTGCTTTCCTTGTAAAGCAAGAGAAATGGGAGCTTACATTTGGTGCACTTATTCTATCATCCTCACATTAATTTTATATTGCAATTATCAGTAAACAGCCTTCCTTCTTTAAGCTTGGGGGAGTGATTCGGGATGGCACGGTCACACAGTGGTTAGCACTGCTGCCTCACACCTCCAGGGGCCCGGCTTCAATTCCGGCCTCGAGTGGCGGTCTGTGTGGAGTCTGCATGTCCTCCCCGTGTCTGCGTGGCTTTCCTCCGGGTGCTCCGGTTTCCTCCCACAGTCCAAAGATGTGCAGGTTAGGTGGATTGGCCGTGCTAAATTGCCCCTTAGAGTCCAAACGGTTAGGTGAGGTTACTGGGTTATGGGGATCGGGTGGAGGCGTGGCCTTAAGTAGGGTGCTGTTTCCAAGAACCGGTGCAGACTCAATGGGCCGAGTGGCCTCCTTCTGTACTGTAGGGATTCTGTGATTCAACAACCTTGTTGAATCCTGTGAGAGGCCTCTCGTGAGATTTGCGACGCTTGTAATGCCTCACGAGAACCAACGGAATCTCACAAGACGTCGCGATCTGGATCTCGCTCTCGCTGCGCGTGACCCAGATCGGTATATTTAAATGAACCATTCGGTGTTCGCTGGATTCTCCCAGCACTCGGGATGTAACGGCCGCTCCTTGGAGATCTTCGTCAGGATGCCATTTGGAGCTGGTTTCCACAAACGTGGATCAGGGATCACAGACTCAGGGTGGGGTGGGGGGCGGGGGGGCTTGCTCCCAGCCGTTAGAGACCCCTGGGTGGTCGGGCACAGGGCAAGGTGATACCGTGGGACTCCCGATGGCAGCCTGGCACCTTAGCCCTGCCACCCTGGCACCTTGGCAATGCCATCTTGCTGCTGCCTGGGTGCCAGGCTGGCAGTACCAGCGTGTCCAGGTAGCAGATTGACACTGATGGCGATCAGGCCCAGTGGAGCCTTTACAGGTGGAGGAGGGGTGACAGGGTGTTCCCAATGACCTCCTCAAAGTTGGGGTCAGAGGGGTCAAAAACAGGGCGGGAGGACTGAAAGTGTGCAGGGGGGGGGCAGAAAGATCGGACCAGTATTTCAAAATGCGAGGTGCATTTCCTGCCGGTGAGTAGAAGCAGGAAATCGCTCAAAGTGCGGCCTCAGGGGGGAGTCACTCCCCTCGGCCAAAAGAACAGCAAAGTGCCGTTCAATATTGGGGTGTTTTTCAGCTCTGCAGCCACCCAGAAACACCCTGCTGAACGCGTGCCAACCAGACATAAACATTGTCTGCTTGAATTGCCCTGAGGTTTCTCATCAACCCTCTTGGGATGAAGCTCAAATCTAGTTGGATTTGTAGCTTCGGATGAGCTGTGGGGTTAGTGAAGTGCCCAATTTAACTCTGCAATCCTCGGAAGAATTGGACTTCACAGGCTGTTGGGGGACAGGGATTACACTCTGCAAATTTATATCACTGCATGTGTGTCCTGATTGTACATGCTTCACCTGAACCAATTGACTGTTGTTTCTACAACCCTTTGGTTAGATAGTTCTGTTTTTGGTACATTTAGAAACCTTGGCTTAAATATTCCACCCATTCCTGACGATGGGATATTCCGGTCCTGCCAATGGTGACCACCCGTGGTGCAATCCCGAGTGGCAGGAGATGCCAGGAAGGCAAGACACCACATTGAAATTGGCCAGCACAATGTTGTAGGCGTCACAGAGATGTAGCTGCAAGGAGATCAAGGCTGGGATCTACATATACAAGGTTACGGTTGCATTGTGAGTATGGAATGAAGTTAAATCGATGCCAGGGAGCGATATAGCCTCAGAAGGCGTAGAATCTCTGTGGGTAGAGTTGAGGAATCACAAAGGTAAAAAAGACCCTGATGGGAGTTATGTACAGGCCCCCAAGCAGTAGTCAGGGTGTGGGGCAGAATACAAATCAGGAGACAGAAAAGACATGTAAAAAAGGCAATATCACAATAATCTTGGGGGACTTCAATATACAGGTGGACTGGGAAAATCAGGTTGTGTAGTGGATCCCAAGAAAAGGAATTTGTGGAATGTCTAAGAGATGGTTATTTGAAGCAGCTTGTGACAAAGCCAACTAGGGAACAGACAATTCTGGATTTGGTGATGTGTAATGAGGCAAATTTGATGAGGGAACTTATGGTGAAGGAACCCTTAAAGAGCAGTGACCACAATATGATAGAATTTACCCTGCAGTTTGAGAGGGAGTAGCTGGAATCAGAGGTAACGGTATTACAATTAAATAAGGGTATCTACAAAGACATGAGGGAGGAGCTGGCCAGAGTTGATTGGAGAAGGAGCCTATCAGGGAAGACAGTCTTCACTGTGGAAGACACCAGTGGGATTCCAGAGCTCAAATTGAATTGTTATTCATGACCCAAGTAGGAGGCATTTGGATTAATTTCCTGCATAAAGCACCAAGAGGATAATTTATTATATTGATACACATTACAGCAAGAAGCAAAACAACCAGAAATTGAAATTGAAAAGATATTTTCACATAGAAACAGCAGGATGCTCCATCCCGCTGAACCGCATTTCTGCCCCATCACGCCGGCGGGATGTTCCATTACGCTGGCCAGTCAATCGGGTTTCCCATTGTGGGGCAGCCCACGCTGTCAGGAAACCCCCAGGCTACCAGCAAAACGGAGCATCTCACCGGCGGAGCATCCCGCCCAATATCTTTACTTAATGTCGGAATTTGGCAATGGTCAGCCAACAAGAGATCATTTCCTCAAATTGCAACAAGTGGCATCGACACAAATAATGTTGTGAAGCAGTATGATTGGTCAGCTTCTCTTATCCTGTATGTGTTGGGCAGATATTGCTGGATCTAGGAGGAAGTAAATGATTCATCGCAGATCTTCTGACCGATACAGAGACACTGAAAACTGTGGAAACCATTGGGAGCATGATTATTACTGCGTTGCTGTTCCTCACTTTGATATCAAGTAAGATTTTCCAATTCTATATTTGGAGTAACAGCTCATGTTTATGTCTGAGAAAAATGGCACGACGTTTCTATTTTTTAAATTCAGTTCGGGGATGTGGGTGCCGCTGGTTATGCCAGCATTTATGGCCCATCCCTAGCTGCCCTTCAGAAAGTGGTGGTGAGCTGCCTTCTTGAACCGCTGCAGTCTGGGTGTAGGTACACCCACTGTCCTGTTCGGGAGGGAGTTCCAACGACAGTGAAGGAACAGCGATCTATTTCCTAGTCAGGATGGTGAGTGACTTGGAGGGGAACCTCCAGGTGGGAGGGTTCCCAGGTATCTGCTGCTCTTGTCCTTCTGGATGGTAGTGGTCGTGGATTTGGAAGGTGCGATCTAAGGAACCTTGGTGAGTTACTGAGGTGCATCTTGTAGATGGTACACATGGCTGCCACTGTTCGTGGTGGTCGAGGGTTTGAATGTTTGTGGAAGGGGGAGCAATCAAGCGGGGCTGCTTTGTCCTGGATGATGTTGAGCTTATTGAGTGTTGTTGGAGCTGCGCTCACCCCAGACAAGTGGTGAATAAGCCATGGGGACGTCACGGGGTCCAGAGTCGATGTTGAGGACTCCCAGGGCAACTCCCTCCCGACTGCATACCACTGTACCACCACCTCTGCTGGGTCTGTCCTGCCGAATAGACAGGACATTCCCAGAAATGGTAATTGTGCAGTCTGTGACATGGGCTGTAAGATATGATTCTGTGAGTATGACTATATTAGGCTGTTGTTTAGCTAGGCTGTGAAATAGCTCTCCCAACATTAGCACAAGCCCCCAGATGTTAGTAAGGAGGAACTTGCAGGGTCGGCAGAGCTGGGTTTGCTGTTGTTGTTTCCGGAGCCTGGTTCGGTGTCGGGCAGCTGTCGGGCAGGCCGCCCATTTTTAGCAATATATATATATATATATATATATTTAGCAGTATATATATATTTATATATTTAGCAGTATATATATATATATTTAGCAGTATATATATATATATTTAGCAGTATATATATATATATTTAGCAGTATATATATATATATATTTAGCAATATATATATATATATATTTAGCAGTATATATATATATTTAGCAGTATATATATACATATTTAGCAGTATATATATATATTTAGCAGTATATATATATATATTTTAAGGGCCTAACGGGTGTTTAATCTTTTTTTTCCTTTTAAAACTCTTTGGGAATTCAAATCAGAGGGGATGGAAGCTAGGGCAGTTACCAGCGCCTCCTGTAGGATGTGGATGGTGATTACACCAGCCGGATGTACACCCAACTCCAGCTCCTCAGAGACCGCGTTAGGGAACTGGAGCTAGAGCTGGATGAACTTTGGATCATCCGGGAGGCAGAGGGGGTGATAGAGAAGAGTTACAGGGAGGTAGCCACACCCAAGGTGCAGGACAAGAGTAGCTGGGTTACAGTCAGGGGAAGGAAAAGGAACAGGCAGACAGTGCAGGGATCCTTCGTGGCCGTTCCCCTTCAAAACAAGTGTACCGTTTTGGATGCTGTTGGGGACCTACCGGGGGGAGGCCCTAGCAGCCAGGTCTCCGGCACTGAGCCTGGGTCTGTGGCCTAGAAGGGAAGGGGAAGAATACAAAAGCAATAATGATAGGAGCCTCAATGGTTAGGGAAACGGGTAGGAGATTCTGTGGTCGCGAACGAGACTCCCGGAAGGTATGCTGCCTCCCGGGTGCCAGGGTCAGGGATGTCTCGGATTGAGTCTGCAGGATTCTGAAGGGGGAGGGGGAGCAACCAGAAGTCGTAGTACACATATGCACCAACAACACAGCTAAGACTGGGATGAGGATCTAAAAAGGGAGTTAGGTTGGAAGCTAAAGAGCAGGACAAGCAGAGTACTGATCTCAGGATTGCTACCGGTGCCACGTGCAAGTGAGGCAAGGAACAGAGAACGAGTGCAGCTGAACACATGGCTACAGGGCTGGTGCAGGAGGGAAGGCTTCAGATATGTGGATCATTGGGATATCTTCTGGGGAAGGTGGGACCAGTACATGAAGGACGGATTGCACCTAAACTGGAGGGGGCACCAATATCCTGGGTGGGAGGTTTGCTCGAGCTCTTCGGGAGGAACAGAACTATCTGACCAAAGGATTGTAGAAACAGCAGTCAATTGGTTAAGATGAGGCAGCTACAATCAGGACACACATGCAGTAACATAAATTTGCAGAGTGTAAGTCCTGTCGCCCAACAGACTGGGAAGTCCAATTCTGTCCAGGATTGCAGAGTTAAACTTCCTTTTTCATTTTTTTCCAATTAAGGGGCAATTTAGCGAGGCCAATCCACCTAGCCTGCACATCTTTGAGTTGTGGGGATGAAAACCACGCAAACACGTGGGGGGGGGGGGGGGGGGGGGCGAGGGGGGCGGGGCCGAGGGGGCGGACGGGACCGAGGGAGGGGGGGGCCGAGGCGGGGGGGGGGGGGCGGACGGAGGGGCGGCCGGAGGGGGGGGGGCCGGGCGGCCGGAGGGGGGGGGGGCAGGCGGCGGGAGGGGGAGGAGGGCCGGGCGGCCTGGGGGGGGGGGCCGGGCGGCCGGGGGGGGGCCGCTTTGGGGAGGGCGGCCACCGCACATGCGCTGGTTGGCACCGGCCCAACTGCGCATGCGCGGGACCCGAGTCTCTGGCGCCCCCGAGCACATGGCGCCCCGGGCGACTGCCCGAGTTGCCGGTACCTTGGGCCGGCCCTGATTTGAGCTTCATCCCAAGATGGTTGATGAGAAACCTCAGGGCAATTCAAGCAGACAATGTTTATGTCTGGTTGGCACGCGTTTAGCAGGGTGTTTCTGGGTGGCTGCAGAGCTGAAAAACACCCCAATATTGAACGGCATTTTGCTGTTCTTTTGGCCGAGGGGAGTGACTCCCCCCTGAGGCCGCACTTTGAGCGATTTCCTGCTTCTACTCACCGGCAGGAAATGCACCTCGCATTTTGAAATACTGGTCCGATCTTTCTGCCCCCCCACCCCCTGCACACTTTCAGCCCTCCCCCCCCTCCCCCCCTCCTTTTCACCCTTATGACCCCAACCTTGGGGAGGTCATTGGGAACACCCTGTCACCCCTCCTCCACCTGGTAAGACTCCACTGGGCCTGATCGCCATCAGTGTCAATCTGCTACCTGGACACACTGGTACTGCCAGCCTGGCACCCAGGCAGCGGCAAGATGGCATTGCCAAGGTGCCAGGGTGGGAGGGTCAAGGTGACAGGCTGGCATAGGGAGTTCCAGGGTATCACCTTGCCCTGCCCCCAACCACCCGGGGTCTCTAATGGCAGGGTATCTCCCTGCCCTGCCCCCAACCACCCAGGGGTCTCTAATGGCTGGGAGCAGCCACCCCCCCCCCGCCCCCCGCCCCCACCACCCCACCACCCCGGGTCTGTTTTGCCTGATCCACGCTTGTGGAAACCAGCTCTAAATGGCGTCCTGACGAAGATCTCCCAGGAGTGACCGTTACATCCCAAGTGCTGGGAGACTCCGGCGATTGCCTAATGGCTCATTTAAATATACCGATCTGGGTCAAGCGCAGCGAGAGCGAGATCCAGATCGCGACGTCTCGTGAGATTCCGTTGTTTCCAGCGTCGCAAATCTCACGAGGGGCCTCTCGCAGGATTCAACGGCCTTTTTGGGCCCAACAAGGCCGCTGAATCACAGAAGCCCGACAGTGCAGAGGGAGGCCATTCGGCCCATTGACTCTGCACCGGTTCTTGGAAACAGCACCCTACTTAAGGCCACGCCTCCACCTTATCCCCACAACCCAGTATCTCACCTAACCTTTTGGACACTAAGGGGCAATTTAGCACGGCCAATCCACCTAATCTGCACATCTTTGGACTGTGGGAGGGAACCGGAGCACCCGGAGGAAACCCACGCACACACGGGGAGAATGTGGCAAACTCCACAGAGACAGTCACCCGAGGCCGGAATTGAACCCGAGCCCCTGGAGATGTGAGGCAGCAGTGCTAACCACTGTGCGGCTGTGCCATCCCGAATCACTCCTCCAAGCTTAAAGAAGCTGATAATTGCAATATAAAGTTAATGTGAGGATGATTTTTGAATTTTAAATCGGAGTAATAAATACAAAGTGAGGAGTTATGTTAACCCTTCACTACTCACTGGTTAGGTACTGTGTTCAACTCTGGGCAACACACTTGAGGGAGGAGGTCAAGCCCCTGGCGAGGGCACAGGGCAGATTTACCAGGATGATACCAGGGATGTGGCAGTTTGGATTTGTGGGCAGATTGGAGACATTGGGATTATTCTCCTTAGAGCAGAAAAGATTAAAGGGAAAAAAGTATTGAAATTGAGGAAGGGTCTCATGCAGCAGGTGGAGAGTAATTATTTCCTCTGGCTGGTGGATTGGTAACAAGAGATCATAGAGTTAAAATAGTTGGGAGAAAAAACAGTGGGTAAATGAGGCGACGTTATTTCACACATTAGGCTGTTATCATCTGGAAAACACCAACTGGAATAATCATGGAATGTGATTCCAGAGGAACTTTCCAAAGGCTGATGGACATACATTTGAAGGGGACCAATGTGCAGGGTTTCGGGGGGGAGCTGGGGTGTGGGATTAAATTGGACAATAAATGTTCTAAGAGCTGGCACAGACATGACGGGCCGAATGGCCTCCTTCTCTCCTTTAAGGTTCTTGACACCAGTCCCACTCAGGATTTGTGTGTGTCCCCTTGTGAAAGGATTGTCTAAAATTGATTGTTGGGATATTTCCAGCTTTCTTAAAACATGTTTCACCCAACAGCTTCACAGACACAGACGGCGCCGATAGTGATGAGAGCTGCAGTGGGAGAAACCATCACAGTGGGATGTCTACAGGGAGAAAGGTACAAAGGAAACTCTGCAATCTGGTGGTGCAGGACAACTTCGGGAACTCGGTGCAATCATATATCGAGCATTGATGGGCAGAAAGTCAGAAATGATTATCGAGGAACATCGATTGCTGATACAAATGGCAAGATATCAGTAACCATACGACACCTTCAAGAGATAGAAACAGGAGCATACTGCTGTGGACTAGAAGATAACGGCTCATTCAATATTTCAGATGTTATATTGCTGAAGGTTTTCACAGGTAAGAATGTTTCAGAAGATTGATTCTAGCGTTGATAATGTGGTTGGGCTGCAGTAACACTGCTGCTGTGTGAGCTCAGGCTATGAAAGGATTATCACAGTTCCTTATGTGCAAGTAAAGACCTCCCATCCTCCCATTTCTATCCATTTCCATTAACCTCTCTAAACATAGGATAAAAGCAAATTACTGCGGATTCTGGAATCTGAAACGTAAGAGAAAATGCTGGAAAATCTCAGCAGGTCTGGCAGCATCTGTAGGGAGAGAAAAGAGCGAACGTTTCGAGTCCGATGACTCTTTGTCAAAGCTAAAAGACAGAGAAAGTGGGAAATATGTATACTGTGGAGTGAGAATGAAAGATGAGCCACAGCTACAGAAACCGAGGGAAACTGGGTGCTAATAGCCACAGAAAGCAAGGGGAAAGATGGCAGTCCCCAGAGAGAACAAAAGGTGTGAAAGGCCAAACAGCAGAAAAACTAACATCAGAGGCTAAACTGTGACAGATGGAGATGTGGGGGGGGGGGGGGGGGGGGGGGCGGGAAGGGGGAAGCAAAGGGGAGAAGGGGTAAGGAAAGGTGGATAAGATGGAGCGGGGAGTTAAATATATATTAGGAAAGACAAGAAAGAAAGAAATGGTAAGAGATAGTTGAAATGAAATGGTATGAAAAGCATAATCCTCCGCCATTTTTGCCATCTCTAGCGTGATGCCACCACCAAGCATGTCTTCCCTTCACTCCCTCTGTCAGCATTCCGCAGAGACCGTTTGCTCCGAGATAATCTGGCCCACTCCTCCACCCAAAACCTCTCCCATCACCCATGGCACCTTCCCATGCAATCGCAGGAGGTGTAACACCTGCCCCTTTACCTCTTCCATGCTTAACATCCCAGGCCCAAAACACTCATTCCAGGTTAAGCAGCGTTTCACTTGCATCTCTTCCAATTTGGTCTACTGCATTCGCTGCCCCAATGTGGTCTCCTCTATATCGGAGAGACTAAACGCAGACTGGGTGATCGCTTTGCGGAGTATCTTCGGTCTGTGCGTATTCAGGACCCTGACCTTCCCGTTGCGGCCATTTTAACACAAGACCCTGCTCCCATGCCCACATGTCTGTCCTTGGCCTGCTGCAATGTTCCAGTGAAGCTCAACGCAAACTGGAGGAACAACATCTCATCTTCCGGTTAGGCACGCTACAGCCTTCTGGTCTCAACATCGAATTCAACAACTTCAGATGATTAGCTCTACCCCACCTCGACCCATTTTGTTTTCATCCCATTTCATTTCACCTGTCTCGTAACATTTCTGTCTCACGCCATTTCTTGTTAGGTGAATTGGAAAATTCCGAATTCTCCCTCTGTGTACCCGAACAGGCACCAGAATGTGGTGACTAGGGAATTTTCACAGTAACTTGATTGCAGTGTTAATGTAAGCCGACTTGTGACAATAAGGATTAATTTATTAATAAATTAATCAATATTAAAGATGCGTGCCAGTGGTGTGGGAACCTTGTCAGCAATGGGGTGGGGGTGAGGGGCCTTGCCAGTGGCCCTGGGTGGGGGGAGGTGGGGGTCTTGCCAGCGATTCGTGAGGGAGCTGCATCAATATTGTGAAATGGGGGGGGGGGGGCCGAATACCTGTCAGAGAGATTAGGCCCCACCCCTCTCAAGCCCAAAGTATGGGTGGCACGTTGGCACAGTGGTGGCTCAGCTCCAGGGATCTGGGTCCATTTCCGGCCTCAGGAGACAGACTGTGCGGAGTTTGCACGTTGTCCCCGATGGGCTGAATGGCTTCCTCCTGCACTGTAATTTCTATGGTACTATGTAAAGCCCAATCCTGTGAATAAAACATTCTAAATCCCATTCAATGGTTTTCCCGCTGGAAAGATTCTGGAGTTTTCAAACAGGAGAATTATGGCCCATATTTCTGAATTTCTATTCCTTCAATCAGCCGAAATCTGAGCAAACTTTAGAAGAAGCAGCTTCTATATTAACATATCTTTTTGAGCTAGTTTTTTATGTTTTTCCTCATAACCTACAACTAATACAGTACATCCCCTCGCCCCCCCCCCCCCGCCACCTCACCCCCGCTATCCCAGATTGCAGCATTTGTCTTCCCCATCTGCCCCTCTGGAGTCATTTTCTGCCAACTGTCCCCCCCCCCCCCCCCCCCGCCCCCCCGCCCACACTCCTGGATTACATCAGGTTTCTTCCTTCATATCCCCCCCTCCCCTTCTCCTCCTGCCTCCCTCTCCTCCACCCCCCCCTCTTTGACTCTCCATCCCCCATTATCCGCCAATCTTTCCACCTTTTTTCCCTACTCATTCCCTCCCTGCCTTCTCTGTTGCTCCGTCTCTTCCCACCACCCTCCCAGCCCTGAGCACGCAGGTCGCAGGGAAGGCCGGAACTAGAAATGACCCAGGTGTCCAGCTCTACTGCACGTAGTGTACTGGACGTCAATGGGTCGGGGACAGGGGGGACGGGGGACGGGGGGGGGGGGGTGACCATCAGAGATGCAGAGAAGAGATTGGGTAGATGGGGGTGGGGGAACAACCAGGCCACCGAGACTCACTCCTATTGTCCTGAGCCCTCATAATTTCTTCCCAGGTCGACAATTAATAGATTACTAAAATGGATTAAGTGCTGATGGGATATAATAATAATAATCTTTATTATTGTCACAAGTAGGCTTATGCTAACACTGCAATGAAGTTACAGTGAAAATTCCCCTAGTCGCCAAATTCCGGCGCCTGGTCGGGTACATGGAGGGAGAATTCAGAATGTCCAAATTCCCTAACAGCCCCTCTTTCGGGACTTGTGGGAGGAAAGCGGAGCACCCGGAGCACGCAGACACGGGGAGAACGTGCAGACTCTGCACAGACAGTGACCCAAGCCGGGAATCGAACCTGGGACCCTGGCGTCATGAAGCCACTGTGCTAACCACTGTGCTACCGTGCTGCTGACTTCCCACTTATTAATTAATAATAATAGTAACGCCTGATGTCTTTCATCACATCTGATATCAAAGTTGGCAAAATACTGCTGACGGCATGAAAAACCCTTCCCAAATTAGAACACGATGTCATTGAATCATAGAATTTACAGCGCAGAAGGAACATCTGACCATTTTCTTTAGTATAAAAGCAGTTCAGCAGCTAATCTCAGACCCAATGGTTCTGGCGATGAAAACTGAAACTCCATTTGACCTACAAGTAACAAACTCACATTGTTTGTATATTTTTAGTGTTTATCCAAAGCGATGCTCAGTTTGTGTCCAACAGGCCTGGAGTTGGGGGTCCCTTCATCCACTTTGAAAATTCACCCGAACGTTCTGAGCAATTTCACTGCAGCTACAGAAATAGAAATGGTTCACTAAACGTAGACCCACACACCTCTGAAATATTAAATTAAAGGTTTAGAACGAGCAGGAATTGAACGCAGGAGCCTTCAATGATCGCAGTGCATTTTACACTACAATCCAGTCCGTACATTAAAAACAGAAAATATTTCTGACATTTTCAACATTTGGCTGGTTTATTATATTTTGAGCAATGAAAAGATGCTCAGTTTTTCAGCATTTTGAACTTTTATTGATTGTGTTTCTCATTTATCAACAGGTACATGGGAGCCAATTGTATCAGAGATCAGTGGTGTTGTGGGAAATGTCGCCACTGTACCATGTCTGTACACGGAGGAGGAGAAATTCTATAAGAAATTCCTGTGTAAAGTAACCTCTATAAATAAATGCACCATTATTGCCAGCTCTGATGGGGCTGTAACCAATCTGCAAAATGGGAGTGTTTCAATCACTATTAATAATTCTCATAATTTTGCTGTTACCCTGGGCAACATTAATAAAGCCGATGAAGGAGAGTACTGGTGTGGAGCAGTGACAGTAAAGAACATAAAGATCATCCAGGTAAAACATCTGACAACTGCTGAAGGTAAGGTTCAATATAAAATTATTATCATTCAATCAGTGATGAATAAAACTCACAAAACAATAACAATTGGTCAATGCTTAGTTCTTTATTTACACATTGCGGCCACCCTACTTCATCTCAACCTTTCAGCACATCCTTCTCTTACTTTCCCCCTCGCTAAGTTTAGCTCAATTTCCCCCGAAGGGCATCTATGAAATTTGTCACAATTACACCTTGTGGTACAGGTAGAACGTCTCAGATCCGCTGACCAAAAAAACAACAGTGTCCGTCCGCAAACCAGACATTTTTAGGATGCTCAAGGCACCAATTTTAACTGATTGAAATTTTTAAAAACGCACTGGACAACTCGGCTAGGAGCCACGTTGGCACGATGTGGCTCCAGACTAGATACCGGCTTCACCATCCACTCTATCCGCCGCTCCATATGATCCTTACACCAGCTGACCCGGCCTCACATGAACCACCCGTGGCCTGGACTGCCCACCCTGCACCCCAGCAAGATCTGAAAGCCATGACTGGATTGGAGGTACTGTCCCTAGTTCCACATTTAACAAGTTCCAGCTTCTATCAGCTCTCTGGGTATAGTGTCCAAAACTTTCACTAATACTACAAGAAAATGTTGATATTAAAAATATGTTGAAAGTTTGTGCAATACCTCACAGATTATTGTCCTTCCAACACTATAAGCTCATTGTGAAGGCCCCTCAGAATCTACCTTTTCCTCAGCTTTCGTGTCAGTCAAGGACAAAGACGTCCTCTCAAAAATCATTGTTCATTCATCCTGTGTTTGACTAATTGGCTTAAGAAAACGTAATCAGCAAGTGTCCAGGAAAAATGTAACATTTTCCCACCCTTCTGGCCACCCACTCCCACCATTTCGCTGCTCACAATACCCAGGTTCACTTTCCATAAATACAGTACGTTGAAGATAATAATTGTGGTGGTTGGCAGTTATTCATCAAATTATTCATTCATGTTTATTTCTGACAATAGGAAGACCAAATGGTTCCAACGATACCTCAAGGTAAGATTTTAAATTGCAACTTCTAAATATCAGTTTTGTGCCACCCTCATTGAAGCCACGGTTGTTAGATAATCCTGCTTTCCTCACAGGTCATGATGAGCAACGTGATGTTATTAAATTACTATAATCCACGCAACCGCCATCTTGGTGCCATATATTTCCTCATAATTCTGCCATTGATTGTCTTCCCATTTAATACACACATATCGAAGCCAGGGGGCGACGTTTTTCAGACCTTGGCAGTAACCATTCGGTGCGATAATATGAGAGAGTGACATTAACACTTTCTGCTGATTCCTTCCCTTACGGAACATCCGACACCCCAGCCCAGCGTTTATTCATTCACGGGATGTCGATGCTGCTGACAAACCCTCATTCATTGCCCATCCCTAGTTGCCCTTGATAAAATGTTGGTAAGCCACCACCTTGAACCCCTGCTGTCTATGTGATTTCGATACACCCACCGGTGTTGTACGGTGCAGAGGGTTTTGACGCAGAAAAGGTGAAGGAATCATGATCCACTTACAGGTCAAGTTAGTGTGGTAGTTAAGAAGGTGAAGTTGAGGTGGTGCTGCTTTACCTGTTGGCCTTGTCTTTCCAACTGGTGATGGTCACAGGTTTGGAAGGTGTTACTGGAGAAGCCTTAGAACACTGCTGTAATGCATCCTCAACAGAGAGATGCAGTCTCACCAGAACACAGCTCGTCTCTGCGCAATTCCTGTTAGAGATATTTTCCCTGTGTGTACAAAGCCCAAAACTCCTAGGCATGACTACACTTTGAAAATCACCCCATAGCTCGTACAAACTGTCACTCCGTTCATTATAATTTTGCAGAATTGTTTTGACCTTATTGATGGTCATATTGCATGAACTGTGAGTTAAATTATTTTGTACTGTATTAATTATAATTCCTTGTTTAATCAGAGAGGTTCTGCTGAAGATATGGACTATATTCCGTTGGCTGCTCTTTGCGGCTATGGCTGTTTGCTCCGCTTCAGTCACATGCTACGCACATTTTGCAAAAGGGCCAGGTATAAAATATGAAATCTATTTGCTCTAATATTTACAGATATTTTACTTCAGCCTAAAAGCTCAGGCACTTTGAAAGTTGCCAAGAAAAGCAACGCATAATCCACAAGAAAATAAGTTCTCCCTGTGAAATTTTAACAAGGGAGCCATTCGAGTGTGGTAACAATGACCTTTGGGGTGAATTTTAAACTCGTTAACAGAAAGGATAAAAATGTTAGTTCATCAGGAGATTTCATTTTTACGCGGGAGCGCAAGGTGGGGAAAATTTAAGTCGGCAGTCAAGGCAGAGCACTGTTTAATTAAATTATTTATTTATAATGCATGCCTGTGTACAAAGGCGGCCTTGAACATGGGTAAAGGAGGATCAACAGTGCCCCTGAGGGCAGCACGGTGGCGCATTGAGTCCCAGGTTCGATCCCGGCTCTGGGCCACTGTCCGTGTGGAGTTTGCACATTCTCCCCGTGTTTGCGTGGGTTTCGCCCCCACAACCCAAAGATGTGCAGGGTAGGTGAATTGGCCACACTAAATTGCCCCTTAATTGGAAAAAATGAATTGGGTACTCTAAATTTATTTTTTAAAAACAGTGCCCCTGGACCAGGCACAGCATTGCATTGTATAATCTGGAACCCATGATGTGCCCCAGAGCTGTGGGCACCAGATGTAAAATAGAGAGCTTCCCTGAACCCAGGAAATTGGAGCGAGATCACAGTGCGAGGTTATGGCAAACAAACCTCAGCACTTACATCAGAATATCTCCATCCACACTCTCACCTATTTTATCACTAGTATTGCTTGAAGTATTTGACTTACAGAAAAAAGTGAATCCATCCGTTTTCCTCATTCCGATTGTTTAAATTAATTTGTTATTCAGTTCTGCAGGCCAGCAAATGATCGTTTCTGTGGAAACATCAGCCAGAGAACACCAATGGGATCAGAGCTGCACTCGAAGACCGGCCAGAAGGTTGACTAATACCTACACGAATGACCAGAATATTTTCACCTTGCTTTTAGAAGTTACTTTCCCATATTGCAGTGTTTTATACTTTATGACAATCTGAAAAGCTTTGTAACGTCTTCATAAATTGTGCGAGCTGCTTTGATTATAATAAAAACAACTAGATGATAAACTTTGTTGATTTTTTTTGACATTAAGGAGCAGTGGATGCCGGAACACTAAAGAAATTTGAGGAGGAGATAACCAGGTTTTTAATTAGTGGTGGGATGAAGTATTATTGGAATGGGCAGGATGGTGGGAGATCAGGCCTGGACGAGATCAGCCAAGATTGTTAGGGAGGCGATGGTACAGTAGTGTTGTCATTAGACCAGTAATCCAGAGGTGCGGGATCCTAGTTCAAATCCCACCTTGGCAGATGGTGAAATTTCAATTCAATAAAAAAATCTGGAATGAAAAGTAGAATGATGACCATGAAACCATTGCCGATTGTCGTAAAAACCCATCTAGTTCACTAAGGTCCTTCAGGAAAGGGAATCAGCCGTCCTTACCGGTCTGGCCGAAATGTGACTCCAGATACACACAACAATCCTTCGCCCCTCAGTTCAAGGGCAATTAGGGATGGGTAACAAATGCTGGCCCAGCCCAGCGACGCCCACATCCAAAGAGTGAATTTTAAAAAGTATTGAATGGCGGAGCAGGGCCGAGGGGTTGAAATGCTGACTCCTGCTCCTGGTTCCTATGGTCTTACGTTTGTGTCCTTATGAGTAAAATGCGATTTCAGAAATTTTTATCTGAACCCAGAATTCATATTTAATGATATTACTAGGGAATTACTAAACCCAAGGTCACTCTGAGTTGGAAGGTTGTGAATGAGTTTTGTTGTCCAGCAGCTACAATAGCTGATCCTCTCGCTTCGGAATCTCTTTGTCCAGCCACATGACTTTTAAAGTTCTGCAAGAGGGAATTATTTTGTGCTCACCCAACAGGATTACTTCTCTTAATCCCTCATTCATGTGGCCAATTGTGAGTATTCACACACACCAGTCAAATGCTAGCTGTTTAATTCTTTCTAATTCAAGGAAGGTTAAGTGGCCTTTTTGCAAGAATTCCTAAATCCCATAGATACATAGATGATAGGAGCAGGAGGAGGCCTTTTCGCCCTGCGAGCCTGCTCCGCCATTCATCACAATCATGGCTGATCATCCAACTCAATAGCCTAATCCTGCTTTCTCCCCATGGCCTTTGATCCCATTCTCCCCAAGTGCTATATCTAGCCACCTCTTGAATATATTCAATGTTTCAGCATCAACTACTTCCTGTGGTAATGAATTCCACAGGCTCACCACTCTTTGGGTGAAGAAGTGTCTCCTCATCTCTGTCCGAAATGGTTTACCCAGAATCCTCAGGCTATGACCCCTGTTTCTGGACACACCCATCATTGGTAACATCTGAGGGTTGGGGGGTGGGGTGTGTGCAGAGTGCCACCCCCCCCAACAGCCTCCTGCCTTCCTGAGTACGAGGGGCTGAGGCCATGACTGCAGAACAAGTTAATGGAACCCTTCCCGCCACCTCCGTCAGCTTCCCACACAACTCCTGGGAGACATCGGGGGGTTTATAACGCTGTGGTAGTATGACTACTGGTACTCCGGTACCTAGCAATGCCGAGACACCATTAGTGGAGACGGCTCGCTGCTCATTGGTATGTAACACTAGTCACCCATTGGTTAGAACTGTAAGGTAGCTCCGCCCTGTAAGGCGGGGTATAAGAGCCCGTGTATTCCCCACAGCTTCCTTTCTGTACCTGAGCTGCTGGGGAAACATCTTGTGTATTAAAGCCTTCAGTTCGGACTACAACCTCGCTTCTGTGGTCAATTAATAGTGCATCAATTTAATAGACAAGATTTTAACGGATGGAGGTCCGCATCAAGCCGGAGTGTCGACAACTTAGCCCCCATGCGACTAACGCAGCAGCAACCTTTAAGCACTGGTTAGCATGTTTTAACGGCTACCTCGGCACGGCAGAAAGCACACCTACGAGGGAGCAGAAACTGCAGATCTTGCACTCGAGAGTGGGCCTGGACATCTATAGGCTCATCAAGGACGCTACTGACCGGGCGTTAATTTATTGCTTCTCTTTTGTATTTACGGCAGTGGGGCGGGGGGGGGGAGGGAGTTCTGTTTTTTTTTGTTCTTAGAATTTTCGGTTATTGTTTTCAATTTTGTGAAAATGTGAAAATTTGAATAAAAATTAATTTTTTTTAAAAAAGGACGCTACTGACTACGATTCCGCAATGGAACTACACAAAGGACATTATATCCACCCAGTAAACCAAGCCTACGCCCGGCACCTGCAGGCAACGAGGCGGCAGAGCCCTGGTGAGTCACTAGACAAGTTCTATCGTGCGTTCCTCGTGCTACGGAGAAACTGCAGCTGCCCACAGGTTTGGGCTAACGAACATACTGAACTATTGATCCGGGACATTTTGTTGCGGGAATGCAGTCCCCACTAATCCACCAGAGACTGCTCGTGAAAGAAACTCTGGGCCTCAAGGAGGCACAGGCCTCGCCGACTCGCTGGATGTGGCCTCCCGAAACGCCCGTGCCTACGCCCCCGACCGCGCGCCGGCCCCCTGGGCAGTGTGGAATTCCCCCTCAGTGGACTCTGAATCGCCTGAGGCCTGCGCTGCGAGACGCCCCAGCAACCCCGCTGGGCCCCGTTGTTGTTTCTGCGGGCAAGCGAAACACCCCCGACAGCGCTGCCCAGCCCGTTCGGCAACGTGTAAGGGGTGCGGCAAAAAGGGCCATTTCATGGCGGTCTGCCCGGCCCGGGCGGTCGCTGCGGTCCCGGGCGGCGAGTGCGGATCGCGGCTCCAACCCTCTCCACGGGTACCATGCCGCCCATGAATATCGCCATCTTCCTCCCTCAGCGCCACGTGGGACCTCCGGGCGCCGCCATCTTGCTCCGCCGACGCCACGTGCGGGGGGATGGGCGCCGCCATTTTGTCCCTCCTCAGCCATGTGTGACCAATAGGCGCCGCCATCTTGGACCGGCTCCAAGGACCTCAGAGCGGGTGACCACACACCGCCCGATGATGACTCTGAACTCCTGCCACAGCTGGCACCGGTGACCCTGGACCAGTCTCGACCCTGCACTCTTTCCACAGCAACGACAATGGTATTGATCAACGGGCACGAGACGTCCTGTCTGCTCGACTCTGGGAGCACGGAGAGCTTTATACATCCTGAGACAGTAAGGCGCTGTTCTCTTCCTGTCCACCCCGTCAATCAAAAAATCTCTCCGGCCTCTGGCTCCCATTCAGTTGAAATAAAAGGGTATTGTGTAGCGAACCTCACGGTCCAGGGAAGCGAGTTCAAGAATTACAGGCTCTACGTCCTCCCCTACCTCTCGTGGCCACACTCCTAGGGTTGGATTTTCAGTGTAATCTTCAGAGTCTAACGTTTAAATTCGGCGGCCCTATACCCCCTCTCACTGTCTGCAGCCTCGCGACCCTCAAGGTCGACCCCCCCTCCCTATTAGCAAACCTCACCCCGGATTGCCACCCCGTCACTCCAGCAGTAGACGGTACAGTGCCCAGGACCTGACGTTCATCAGGACCGAGGTCCAGCGGCTTCTGAGGGAAGGGGTCATCGAAGCCAGCAACAGCCCCTGGAGAGCTCAAGTTGTGGTGGTAAAGACCGGGGACAAGAACAGGATGGTCATCGATTACAGCCAGACCATCAACAGGTTTACGCAACTGAATGCGTACCCCCTACCCCGTATATCCGACCTGGTCAACAGGATCGCGCAGTACAAGGTCTTCTCCACGGTAGACCTAAAGTCCGCCTACCACCAGCTCCCCATCCGCGCGAGTGATCGCAGGTATACTGCGTTCGAGGCGGATGGGCGATTCTACCACTTCTTAAGGGTTCCCTTCGGTGTCACAAACGGGGTCTCAGTCTTTCAGCGAGAGATGGACCGAATGGTCGACCAATACGGTTTATGGGCAACATTCCCGTATCTCAATAATGTCACCATCTTCGGCCACGACCAGCAGGACCACGACACCAACCTCCGCAAATTCCTCCAGACTGCAAAACTCCTGAACCTAACGTACAACAAGGATAAATACGTGTTTGGCACCGACCGTCTAGCCATCCTCGGCTACGTAGTGCGAAATGGAGTGATAGGCCCCGACCCGGAACGCATGCGCCCCCTTATGGAGTTCCCCCTCCCTCACTGCTCCAAGGCCCTGAAGCGCTGCCTCGGGTTCTTCTCTTACTACGCCCAGTGGGTCCCCAACTACGCCGACAAAGCCCGTCCTCTTATCCAAACAACTACTTTCCCCCTGTCGACGGAAGCCCGCCAGGCCTTCAGCCGCATCAAAGCGGATATCGCAAAGGCCACGATGCGTGCCATCGACGAGTCCCTCCCCTTCCAAGTCGAGAGCGACGCATCTGACGTGGCTCTGGCGGCCACCCTCAACCAAGCTGGCAGACCCGTGGCCTTCTTCTCGCGTACCCTCCATGCTTCCGAAATCCGCCACTCCTTGGTCGAGAAGGAAGCACAGGCCATAGTAGATGCTGTGCGACATTGGAGGCATTACCTGGCTGGCAGAAGGTTTACCCTCCTCACGCACCAACGGTCGGTAGCTTTCATGTTCGACAATGCACAGCCGGGCAAGATAAAGAACGATACGGTGGACGATCGAATTATCCACCTATAACTACGAGATCCTGTATTGTCCCAGGAAGCTAAACGAGCCTGCTGATGCCCTGTCCCATGGCACATGTGACAAAGCACAAGTGGACCGCCTCCGAGCCCTTCACGAGGACCTCTGCCACCCCGGGGTCACTCGTTTCTTCCATTTCGTAAAGACCCGCAACCTGCCCTACTCCATCGAGGAGGTCAGAACAGTCACTAGGAACTTCCACATCTGCACGGAGTGCAAGCCGCACTTCTACCGTCCAGAGAAAGCGCATCTGATAAAGGCTTCCCGTCCCTTTGAAAGCCTCAGCAAGGACTTCAAAGGTCCCCTCCCCTCTACCAACCGCAACACGTACTTCCTCAACGTGATTGACGAGTACTCCTGCTTCCCGTTCGCCATCCCCTGCCCCGATATGACCACAACCACAATCATCAAAGCAGTCCACAGCATTTTATCCCAGTTCGGATTCCCCGCCTACATACACAGTGATAGGGGGTCCTCCTTTATGAGTGACGAACTGCGTCAATTCCTGCTTAGCAAGGGAATTGCCTCGAACAGAATGACCAATTACAATCCCCGGGGTAACGGACAGGTTGAGAGGGAGAACGGAGCAGTCGGGAAGACCATCCTACTGGCCCTATGGTCCAGGAATCTCCCAGTCCCCCGCTGGCAGGAGCTCCTCCCAGACGCCCTCCACTCCATCCGGTCTCTGCTCTGCACTGCAACTAACCAAACACCTTACGAACGTCTCCTTGTCTTCCCTAGGAAGTCCTCCTCAGGGACCTCGCTCCCGACCTGGTTGGCAGCCCCCGGGCCCATCCTGCTCCGGAAACACGCGCGGGCACACAAGTCGGACCCGTTTTTCGAAAGGGTCCTCTACTCCATGCTAACCCCCAGTACGTGTACGTGGAGTACCCCGACGGCCGACAAGACACGGTCTCCCTATGGGACCTGGCGCCCGCTGGATCCCCTCCCTCGCCCTCGACGCCAGCCCCACCTTCCCCCCCACCGGCGCACCTCACTGTCGCCCCCTGCCTTGGACAACCGGTTTTCCCACTGGCCCTGCCTGGAACCCCCCCCCCCCCCCCGCCCACGACTGCACTCTACAGACGCTCCCTTCCCTGGTCAGTCAACCTCCCCACCAGCGCCATCTAGAGGTCTGGATGCCGCCTCCCCGGGTCGGCCACCCTCACCAGCGCCATCTAGGGGTCTTGAAGCCGCTATGGGGACTGGATCCACGCTCCCGGAGTCACAAACGCCTGCACCTACTTTACACTGGTTTAGGTACAACAGTTATACAATTTTCCAAAATTCAGTACCCACCCCAGTTGGACTATATCCAATCCCTGTATCTGTCAATTTTATCTTCACCAATGAAGTTTATTTTAGGCAGCATGGTGACTGCGTGATCAGCTCATGATTTAGCCCCATCCTGTTCCCTGGCCTCTGTCATTTTCATATCCGTGCTCCTTTGCTCCCCCCTGTCCCATGTCGCTTATCTCAATCAGTCCCTGCCCAGCTGATTCTTCGTTCTGGGTGCAGGGTGTTGAAGCTGGTTCCTCTTTGTGCCATGGCCTGTCTGAGCGCAGGATGTTGGGCCACTGATAAGAAGTATTCACTGAGCTGACTGTGTTACTGCTGGCCACACTATTCCTGTCTAATTCTGCCTATCTTGAGAACTCGGTCACGTTAGCTTAAATCCCATCATACATCCCGCCCACTACTTATCAGCCAGAGTTTAAATGCCTGTCGCTGCTATGTTCTACAGGTTTAATGGTTAATAATGATTACTGGGGATACTTTCAATGATTAATCTCAATTCTTAACAAGTTAACTTATGTAGAATTATTCTAGTGTTATCCTAGCAATCCGGTTTTAAGGGGTCATACCTCAGGACACCCCCCTTCACTGCTGCTGCTGCTGGTGGAGCTGCTGGTGCTGCTGGTGGAGCAGCTGGTTCTGCTGCTGCTGCTGCTGGTTCTGCTGCTGCTGCTGGTGGAGCTGCTGGTGCTGCTGGTGGAGCTGCTGTTTCTGCTGCTGGTGGAGCTGCTGCTTCTGCTGCTGCTGCTGCTGCTGCTGGTGGAGCTGCTGGTTCTGCTGCTGCTGCTGCTGGTGGAGCTGCTGGTTCTGCTGCTGCTGCTGGTGGAGCTGCTGGTTCTGCTGCTGCTGCTGGTGGAGCTGCTGTTTCTGCTGCTGGTGTTGGCAGAGCTGCTGCTTGTGTTCTGGTGCTGCTGCTGGAGCTGCTGGTGGAGCTGCTGGAGCTGCTGGTGGAGCTGCTGTTTCTGCTGCTGGTGTTGGCAGAGCTGCTGCTTGTGTTCTGGTGCTGCTGCTGGTGCTCCTGCTGGTGCTGCTGGTGGAGCTGCTGTTTCTGCTGCTGCTGTTGGCAGAGCTGCTGCTTCTGTTCTGGTTCTGCTGCTGGAGCTGCTGGTGGAGCTGGTGGAGCTGCTGGTTCTGCTGCTGGAGCTGCTGGTGCTGGCAGTGCTGCTGTTTGTGTTTTCAAATGGATTTTGTCAGTTCAGGTAAAATGACAGAGAATAGCACAAGGACTGCAAGATACCCAACCCTCATTGAGCAGGGATGAAACCTAAATATCCAATGAGGGCAGCACGGTAGCATTGTAGATAGCACAATCGCTTCACAGCTCCAGGGTCCCAGGTTCGATTCCTGCTTGGGTCACTGTCTGTGAGGAGTCTGCGCATCCTCCCAGTGTGTGCGTCGGTTTCCTCCGGGTGCTCCGGTTTCCTCCCACAGTCCAAAGATGTGCAGGTTAGGTGGATTGGCCATGATAAATTGCCCTTAGTGTCCAAAATTGCCCTTTGTGTTGGGTGGGGTTACTGGGTTATGGGGATAGGATGGAGTTGTTGACCTTGGGTAGGGTGCTCTTTCCAAGAGCCGGTGCAGACTCGATGGGCTGAATGGCCTCCTTCTGCACTGTAAATTCTATGAATGATGGAAAAATGTTACATGTCATAAAACGACATTCGCAAAATGGCAAAGGAAGTTTGTGAAAAAGTTTTAAATGCTTCCATGAGAAGGGAGACATGAGATGGTTTGGGGCAGAGTCAGAGAGAGAAACAGATTTATGTTGTAGAAACAAAGCTCAGGGGAGTCAGCGAAATGTTTATTTCAAAGTCAAAATTTAACTTCAAATTGAGTATAATCAGCTCCAATCAGGATTGTCTCTAACAGTGTGTTTTATATTACACAGTTACCAATGGATTTCCACAACCCATGTCTTACAAGTAGCAAACAAATCTGTAAAGTATCAATTTCTGACAACTATCATCGACTGTAAACTTAATAATAACAATAATCTTTATTTGGTTAGGTTCGCATACCCTCAGTCTAGTTCCTCTTTACACACCCTGGATACCAATTCACAGATTCCCATCCCTCGAATTTTAAAGGATGTGTTTGAATGAATTTCCTGTGTAAAGCACCAAGAGGGTTATTTATTTTATTAATACAAATTACAGCAAAAAGCAAAACAACCAGATGTCCAAATTGAAAATATATTTTCAAAGAGAATATCTTTACTGAATATCGTAATGTGAGAATGGTCGGCGAACGAGAGATCATTTCCTCAAGTTGCAACCATTGGCATTTACACAAACTATGTTGTAAAGCAGTGTGATTGGTCAACTTCTCTTATCCTGTACGCGTTAGGCAGATATTTCTAGTTCGAGGAGGAAGGAAATGCTTCATCGCAGATCTTTTGAACGATACAGAGACTCTTGTACTGAAACCTGTGGAAACCGTCACTGGGAGCATGGTTTTTACTGCATTGCTGTTCCTCACTTTGATATCAAGTAAGATTTTAAAATACTATATTTGGAATAACAGCTCACGTTTATGTCTGAGAAAAATGGCACGACAATCCTATTTAAAAAATTCAGTTCGGGGATGTGGCGTCTCTGGTTTTGCCAGCATTTATGGCCCATCCCTCGTTGCCCTTCAGAAGGTGGCGGTGAGTTGCCTTCTTGAACCACAGCGAGACTTTGAGGTGTAGGTACACCCACTGTGCTGTTAGGGAGAGAGTTCCAGGGTGTTGCCCCAGCGACAGTGAAGGAACGGCGATCTATTTCCTAGTCAGGGTGGTGAGTGACTTGGAGGGGAACCTCCAGGTGGTGGGGTTCCCAGGTATCTGCTGCTTTTGTCCTTCTAGATGGTAGTGGTTGTGGGTTTGGAAGGTGCTGTGGAAGGAACCTTGGTGAGTTACTATGGTGCATCTTGTAGATGGGACACACGGCTGCCACTGTTCGGTGGTCGAGGGTTTGAATGTTTGTGGAAAGGCGAGTAATCAAGCGGGCTGCTTTGTCCTGAATGGGTGTCCAGCTTCTTGAGTATTGTTGGAGCTGCACTCATCCAGGCAAGTGGAGAATATTCCATTGCACTCCTGACTTGTGTCTAGTAGATGGTGGACAGGTTTTGGGGGTAGGAGGTGTGTTCTTCGCCTGAGGATTCCTGTATTGTAGCTTCACCAGGTTGACACCTCATTGTTCAGTATTCCTGATGTTGCTCCTGGCATGCTCTCCTGCACTCTTCATTGAACCAGGGTTGATCCCCTGGCTGAGTGGTAATGGTAGAGTGGAGGATATGCCGGGCCATGAGGTTGCAGATTGTGGTTGAGTACAATACTGCTGCTGATGATGACCCACAGCGCCATATGGATGCCCAGTGTTGAGTTGCTGGATCTGTTCAAAGTCTACCCCAGTTTCCTTGGCCATGTTTAGTCTGAAGCCATACGGACTTCATGGGGTCCAGAGTCGATGTTGAGGACTCCCAGGGCAAGTCCCTCCTGACTGTTACCCACTGTGCCTCCACCTTGCTGGTGAGACAGGACATAGCCAGGAATGGTGATGTCTGGGACGTTATCTGTAAGGTATGATTCTGTGAGTATGTCAGGCTGTTGCATAACTAGTCTGTGAGATAGCTCTCCCAACTTTGGCACAAGCCCCCAGATGTTAGTAAGGAGGACTTTGCAGGGTTGGCAGGGCTGGGTTTGCCATTGTTGTGTCCGGGGCATTGCCGTGTCCGGGGCATTGCCGTGTCCGGGGCATTGTCGTGTCCGGGGCATTGCCGTGTCCGGGGCATTGCCGTGTCCGGGGCATTGTCGTGTCCGGGGCATTGCCGTGTCCGGGGCATTGCCGTATCCGGGGCATTGCCGTGTCCGGGGCATTGTCGTTTCCGGGGCATTGTCGTGTTTTTCTAGCGGTTGGATATCACTGAGTGGGGATGGGCCATTTCAGAGGGCGTTTAAACGTCAACCATATTGGGTCTAGAGACACATGTGGGCCAGACCAGGTCAGGATGGTAGATGCAGATTTCCTTCCCTAAAGGGCATTAGTGAACCAGGTGGGTTTTTAACAACAATTGACAACGGTTTCATGGTCATCATTAGATTTTTAATTCCAGAAATTTAACTGAATTTAAATCCCACCACCTGCCGTTGTGGGATTCGAACCCAGCTCCCCAGATCATTGTCCTGGGTCTCTGGATTACACATCCAGCGACAATACCACTACACCACTGCCTCCGCACAGGGGTAAAGAAACACAGACTCTGGGCCAAAGGAGGGAAGGTTGGAGGGGTTGACCAAAAGCTCCGTCAAAGGGGTGGGTTTTAAAGAGGATCCTAAATGGGGAGAGGGAGTTGGCGAGGAGGAGGGGTTTAGCGATGGAGATTCAAAACTTTCGATCTGATTGAAAACTCAGCCATTAACAGAGGGCAAAGGGAGGAACCGATGCACTTGTTTTGGAGGATTGGAGAGTTCCCTCAGGGAGGGGGATAATGGAATATTGGAGGATATTACAGGAATGAGAACAGATGACAACAATTTGCAAGATCTAGAGGTCCACATGGTACTGAAGCTTGCCATCCAGGGACAGCAGCAGGAATAGAATCCATCATATGTTCCATATCTGAAGGAAAGAAAAGGGAGGAGGGTGGGGACTAGGACAGTGGGGATAGTACTTTCTGAGGGCAGATCAGTTACAATGATGGGCTGTGTAGTTTCCTTCTGTCTTGTGAAATCCTGTGGTTCCCTCATGGAAATTGAATATCATCTCAGGATACTGATTAAACCCATTACTTCCCAACATGTTGAGACATTTTCATGTTGCAGAAATCCTTGCCTGCACCCTCAGCTATCTTTCCCTGCCATACTATCTACTGAATAAGGTAACACCCTCATTTCTGACCAATTATCATCATTTCGGAATATACTTTACCTCTTTGATTGAGGAAATGTGGCTGTGTTTCACAAAGGATAAACGATGTGGTGACAAACTTCTGGAGCCTAAAGAAATTTCTTGATTCGTCCAGAATTTTGCTTCACATGAGCCAAGTCTTGATCTTTAAACAATGTTTATCAGGTTGGGAAGGGTAAAGAGGTCGCAGTCCGTGGTTGAGATTCTATAATAGAGGCCATTCCTTCTGCTTGTGATAACACAACGGAAGAAAGGATAATAATCAAAAAGCAGAACACATTATTATTTTAAGAGAATGCAGGTTTAACGTGGATAGGTTTGGGCCCATTGCTCAGTGCCTGGGAGAGATGTACCTGCAGAATGTGCTTCTCTCTCTGTGCCACATCCTGCAGCGATGGCAGCTGCCCCACAACACATCCAGTCACCAAATGTATCACAATGCCAAGGTGGCAGCTTCCTGGGTGGTAGCAGCTGTTAGGATTGGCTCATTCCTGAAGGAGCAGGCCCAATTCTTCACACGCACACATACAAGCACACTCACACATACTCTCCCTCTCACTCCCGAACAGACACACTGGCCGGGATTCCCCGGCCCTGCGCCGGGTCGGAGAATCCCCGGGGGGAGGCGCGAATCCCGACCCACCGCCCCGACGCTGGCTGCCCTATTCTCCGGCGCCGTTTTTCAGGGGCCGGCGGGATTCCCGCCACGCCGGTCAGGGGGCCATTGACAGGGCCCCTCCCCCAGTGATTCTCTGGGCCCCGATGGGCCAGGTGGCCGTAAAGTTTTGCCCAGTCCTGCCGGCGTGAATTACTCACCTCACGCACAGCGGGACCTGGCAGGTAAGTGTGCGGGGGCGGTTCTGGGGGCAGGGTGGTTCCGACCCCGGGGGGGAGGGGGGGGCCACGATGGCCTGGCCCGCAATCGAGGCCTACCGATCTGCGGGCGGGCTGGTTCCGTGGGGTTCTTCTTTCCTCCGGGCCCCTGTCAGGCTCCGCCATATTGCCCGGGGGCCGGCACGGAGAAGGGAATCACCGCGCATGCGCGGAAATACGCCAGCCATTCTGCGCATGCGCAAACTCCGGCTGGAGCTGTGGGGCGACTCCGGTGGCAGCCTAGCCCCCCCAGAAAGGTGAGGATTTCTCACTTTCGGGGGCTGCTGACATCGGAGTTGTTGGCGCCGGTTTTCCCGCCGGTGTGGGGACATAGCCCCATTTTCAGAGAATCCCGCCCACTGACTCTCTCACTCCCATTAACACACACACACAATCTCACTGCCTCACAAACACACACATCTCTCGTGCACACACTTTCTTTCTCACACACATACACACCACACACACTCACTGGCTCACTTCCACACAAACACAAAGGGTAGGATTCTACGTCCGTGGGATCCTCCGCTTCGCCGGCAGCGCACTCACGCCCCTGTGATTTCCCCATGGAGTGGGGGGGGTCCACAACGGGAAACCCCGTTGGCCGGCTGCCGGGACGGAGAATCCCGCTCAAACTCTCACTTCCTGACATAAGCACACTCTCGCTCCTTCACGCACACACTTATCCACACACACTCTCACTTCCTGACACACACACACACACTCTCACTTCCTGACACACACACGCACACTCTCACTTCCTGACACACACACACACACTCTCACACACGCACCTTCCCACTTCCTGACACACACACGCACACTCTCACTTCCTGACACACACACGCACACTCTCACACACGCACCCTCCCACTTCCTGACACACACACGCACACTCTCACTTCCTGACACACACACACACACTCTCACACACGCACACTCTCACTTCCTGACACACACACACACACTCTCACTTCCTGACACACACACACGCACACTCTCACTTCCTCACACACACACACACACTCTCACACACGCACCCTCCCACTTCCTGACACACACACACACACACTCTCACTTCCTGACACACACACGCACACTCTCACACACGCACCCTCCCACTTCCTGACACACACACACACATGCTCACTTCCTGACACACACACACACACTCTCACACACGCACCCTCCCACTTCCTGACACACACACACACACTCTCACACACGCACCCTCCCACTTCCTGACACACACACATACACACACACACACACCATCATCATCCTCTTCCTCCCAAACTCCAACCTCCATTCCGAGTGATGCACGATCAATTGTACAAAGACTCAGATTGGTACAACTGTGGCTTTATTGCAGTCAGATGCGTGGCCTCCTACAGCAGCTGGCGAAATGGCAGCTGCATAGAGGACACACATATTTATACTCCTCTTCCTGGGCGGAGCCAGCAGGCAGGGGCTACTGGCGAACCTGTAATACAGGTCCTACCTTACATCCCCTAATACAGGTGTAACAATGGTTCACCACACCGAGGCCTTGCAATGAGCCTCTCCTCCCCTGCATCTCACAATCTGTGTCTCTTCCCCGGGTCCTCCTCACTCTGCTCCCCATTCCCGTTTGGAGGTGCCGGAGTGGTATTCCGGTGTGCTCCAGCATCATTACATCACTAACGGAAGAGGAAGATGATAAGGGAGTTGTGGGATTCTTGAATTTTAAATAGGAGTATTAAATACAAAGTGTGAGGAGTTATGTTAACCCTTCACTACTCACTGGTTAGGTCACTGGTTAGGTACTGTGTTCAACTCTGGGCAACACACTTGAGGGAGGAGGTCAAGCCCCTGGCGAGGGCACAGGACAGATTTACCAGGATGATACCAGGGATGTGGCAGTTTGGTTATGTGGGCAGATTGGAGACATTGGGATTATTGTCCTTAGAGCAGAAAAGATAAAAGGGAAATTTAATAAAAGTATTGAAATTGAGGAAGGGTCTTATGCAGCAGGTGGAGAGTAATTATTTCCTCTGGCTGGTGGATTGGTAACAAGAGATCATAGAGTTAAAATAGTTGGGAGAAAAAATAGTGGGTAAATGAGGAGATGTTATTTCACACATTAGGCTGTTATTATTTGGAATATACCAACTGGAATAGTCATGGAATAAGATTCATAATTCATAGGATATAAGAACAGAATTAGGCTATTTGGCCCATCGAGTCTGCTCCACCATTCTATCATAAGACCATAAGACATAGGAGTGGAAGTAAGGCCATTCGGCCCATCGAGTCCACTCCGCCATTCAATCATGGCTGATGGGCATTTCAACTCCACCTACCAGCATTCTCCCCGTAGCCCTTAATTCCTCGCGACATCAAGAATTTATCTATCTCTGCCTTGAAGCCATTTAGCGTCCCGGCCTCCACTGCACTCCGCGGCAATGAATTCCACAGGCCCACCACTCTCTGGCTGAAGAAATGTCTCCGCATTTCTGTTCTGAATTTACCCCCTCTAATTCTAAGACTGTGCCCACGGGTCCTCGTCTCCTCGCCTAACGGAAACAGTTTCTTTGCGTCCACCCTTTCTTAGCCATGTATTATCTTGTAAGTTTCTATTAGATCTCCCCTTAACCTTCTAAACTCAATGAATACAATCCCAGGATCCTCAGCCGTTCCTCATATGTTAGACTCGCCATTCCAGGGATCATCCGTGTGAATCTCCGCTGGACACGCTCCAGTGCCAGTATGTCCTTCCTGAGATGTGGGGCCCAAAACTGGTCACAATACTCCAAATGGGGCCTCACGGTAGCATGGTGGTTAGCATCAATGCTTCACAGCTCCAGGGTCCCAGGTTCGATTCCCGGCTGGGTCACTGTCTGTGTGGAGTCTGCACGTCCTCCCCATGTGTGCGTGGGTTTCCTCCGGGTGCTCCGGTTTCCTCCCACAGTCCAAAGATGTGCGGGTTAGGTGGATTGGCCATGCTAAATTTCCCGTAGTGTAAGGTTAATGGGGGGATTGTTGGGTTACGGGTATGCGGGGTACGTGGGTTTAAGTAGGGTGATCATTGCTCGGCACAACATCGAGGGCCGAAGGGCCTGTTCTGTGCTGTACTGTTCTATGTTCTATGTTCTTATAAAGGCTCAGTAGCACATCGCTGCTTTTATATTCCAACCCTCTTGAGATAAATGACAACATTGCATTCGCTTTCTTAATCACGGATTCAACCTGCATGTTTACCTTTAGGGAATCCTCGACTAGCACTCCCAGATCCCTTTGTACTTTGGCATTATGAATTTTCTCACCGTTTAGAAAGTAGTCTATGCTTGGATTCTTTTTTCCAAAGTGCAAGACCTCATATTTTCTCACGTTGAATTGCATCAGCCATTTCCTGCACCACTCTCCCAAACTGTCTAGATCCTTCTGCAGCCTCCCCACTTCCTCAGCACTACCTGCCTGACCACCTAACTTCGTATCATCGGCAAACTTCGCTAGAATGCCCCCAGTCCCTTCATCCAGATCATTAATATATATGGTGAACAGCTGCGGCCCCAACACTGAACCCTGTGGGACACCGCTGGTCACCGGCTGCCATTCCGAAAAAGAACCTTTTATCCCAACTCTCTGCCTTCTGTCAGACAGCCAATCCTCAACCCATGCCAGTAGCTCACCTCGAACACCATGGGCCCTCACCTTACTCAGCAGCCTCCTGTGTGGCACCTTATCAAAGGCCTTTTGGAAATCCAGATAGACCACATCCACTGGGTTTCCCTGGTCTAACGTACTTGTCACCTCCTCAAAGAATTCTAACAGGTTCGTCAGGCACAACCTCCCCTTACTAAATCCATGTTGACTTGTTCTAATCCGACACTGCTCTTCCAAGAATTTAGAAATCTCATCCTTAACGATCGATTCTAGAATTTTACCAACAACCGAGGTTAGGCTAATTGGCCTATAATTTTCCATCTTTTGTCTTGATCCTTTCTTGAACAAGGGGGTTACAACAGCGATCTTCCAATCGTCCGGGACTTTCCCTGACTCCAGTGATTTTTGAAAGATCTCAACCAACGCTTCCGCTATTTCTTCAGCCACCTCTCTCAGAACTCTAGGGTGTAGCCCATCGGGGCCAGGAGATTTGTCAATTTTAAGACCTTTTAGCTTTTTTAGCACCATCTCTTTTGTAATGGCAACCATACTCAACTCAGCCCCCTGACCCTCTATAATTTTTGGGATATTACTCATGTCTTCCACTGGGAAGACAGACGCAAAGTACTTATTAAGTTCTCCAGCCATTTCCTCGTCTCCCATCACTAGCCTTCCGGAATCAGTTTGAATTGGCCCCATGTCTACTTTGGCCTGTCGTTTGTTTCTTATGTATTGAAAGAAACTTTTACTATCATTTCTTATATTACTGGCTAGCCTGCCTTCATATTTGATCCTCTCCTTCCTTATTTGTCTCTTTGTTAACCTGTTTGTTTTTGTAGCCTTCCCAATCTTCTGATTTCCCAGTGCTTTTGGCCACTTTATAGGATCTTCTTTTTCTTTGATACATTTCCTGACCTCCTTTGTCAGCCATGGTTGTCTAATCCCTCCCCGGATAATCTTTCTTTTCTTGGGGATGAACCTCTGTACAGTGTCCTCAATTATGCATACAAACTCCTGCCATTTTTGCTCTTTATTTATTTAACTGTAACACCATTACATCCGATTTTGCCTTCTCTCTTTCAAACTGCAGACTGAACTCAACCATATTATGATCGCTGCTTCCTAAGTGTTCCCTTACTTTAAGATCTTTTATAAAGTCTGGTTCATTACATAGCACTAGGTCCAGAATAGCCTGCTCCCTTGTGGGCTCCATGACAAGCTGTTCCAAAAAGCCATTTTGTAAGCATTCCATGAATTCCTTTTCTTTGGATCCACTGGATACGTTATTTACCCAATCCACCTGCATATTGAAGTCCCCCATGATCACCGTGACCTTGCCTTTCTGACATGCCTTTTCTATTTCCCGGTACATGTTGCGCCCCTGGTCCTGACCACTGTTAGGAGGTCTGTACATAACTCCCATTATGGTTTTTTTGCCTTTGTGGTTCCTCAATTCTACCCACACAGACTCCACATCATCCGACCCTATGTCGTTTAGTGCCATAGATTTAATTTTGTTCTTAACTAACAAGGCAACCCCACCCCCTCGGCCCACCTCCCTGTCTTTTCGATAGGTTGTATATCCTTGGATGTTTAACTGCCAGTCCTGAACCCCCTGCAGCCATGTCTCTATGATGCCTACCACATCATAATCATTCATGATGATCTGTGCCATTAGTTCGTCTACTTTGTTACAAATGCTACGAGCATTCAGGTAAAGTGCCTTAATGCTAACTTTCTTATCATTACAGATATTGGAAGTCCTAAGATGTCCAAAGTTATCCTTCCTTTCTGTTGCATTCCTAGTCTGCCTCAAGCTTAAATCCACCTGCCTACATGTTATCCTCCTGTGTATCTTGCCATTTAACCCCATGCTCCCTGTCGCTTTCACTTTCCCTTCCCCCCAACTCAGAAGTTTAAAGTCCTACTGACCACCCTATTTATCCTCTTCGCTAGAACACTGGTTCCAGATCGGTTCAGGTGGAGACCATCCCAACGGTACAGATCCCCCCGGTTCCAAAACTGATGCCAATGTCCCATGAAGTGGAATCCCTCTTTCCCACACCAATCCCTTAGCCACGTGTTTACTTCCCTAATTTTCTTATCCCTATACCAATTGGCACGTGGCTCGGGCAGTAATCTGGAGATTATGACCCTTGAGGACCTGTATTTCAATTTTCTTCCTCGTGCTTGATAGTCCCCGAACAGGTCCTCCACCCTAGCTTTACCTATGTTGTTAGTCCCAATGTGGACCACAACAACTGGATCCTCCCCCTCCCGCTCCAATATCCTTTCAAGCCGGTCAGAGATTTCCCGCACCCTGGCACCGGGCAGGCAACACACCATGTGAGACTCCCGATCCGGCTTGCATAGGATACTATCTGTCCCCCTAATTATAGAATCCCCTATAACAACTACTTGTCTTTTTACTCCCCCCTCTTGAATGGCCTTCTGCACCATGGTACCGTGGTCAGCTGGCTCATCCTGTCCAGAGCCCTTTTCCTCATCCATACAGGGAGCAAGAGTCTCATACCTGTTGGACAAGGTCAAGGGCTGAGGCTCCTGCACTCCTGAACTCAGGTTCCCCCTGCCTGCCTCACTTACAGTCACACTCTGAAATCCCTGATCACTTACTGAATGTGAATTACTTAATCTCCCAGGTGTGACTGCCTCCTGAAACAAAGTGTCCAGGTAGCTCTCCCCCTCCCGGATGTGCCGCAGTGTTTGAAGCTCAGATTCCAGATCATCAACTCTGAGCCGGAGTTCTTCCAGCAACCAACACTTGCTGCAGATGTGGTCATTGCCATTCACAAGGGGAACAGCCAGCTCCCACATCATACAGCTACAGCACATCACCTGCCCAGCCATCTCTGATTAGTTAATTACTTTATTACTTTGTATAAATTTCCGTTAAAAAAAAAACTTGGATACCTCTGCTATAGTCTTTTCCAACCTAGTTCTGGTTAACAAATAAGAAAAAGAAAAATAATAATGTAATAAGGCACTCACCTGCTCACCCCAATGGGTCTTATTATTAGGTTAGAGGAGGAGGGCGGGTGGGAGACACTACACGTGTAGTGTCTCGGGTTTCATCTCCACCAGAATTTATTGACTAGGGAGGGGTAAACCTTCCCAGAAGTCCGCGGGACAAACTTCCTGTTTCCTGCAAAGGTAAGTAATTTAAACTTACAACTCACCTCCCGACAGGCTCAGCACCTGCCGGTATCCAATGGCTGGCCACTGCTCCTGCAATGAAATTTACAAATCTACTCACCAGCTGATGTGTCCCAGCTCCCGCCGAAATCCAACTGGCTGTCATGTCCCTCATCTGTTACCTACAATGTTACAGACCAAGAGCGAGATTGCAGAATCAGCCGGAGCATCTCCTCCCTGGAATACACGACCTCGGGGCGGGAGTGGGGAATTTACCCTCCTGAGCCCAACACCCTCACTGTGATCGTGGCTGATCCCATCCTGGCCTCAATTCCACCATCCTGCCCATTCTCCATAACCCTTCCACCTAATTAAAAATCTGTCTAACTCCTCCTTGGACTCGCACACTGGGGTAGCGAATTCCATAGATTCACAGCCCTTTGGGAGAAGTTGTTTTTCCTCAAATCTGTTTTCAATTTGCTGCCTCTTATTCTGAGACTATGACCTCTCATTTCAGAATGCCCCACAAGACTAAGCATCCGCTCCACGTCTACTTTATCCAGACCGTTTAGCACCTTGTATACCTCAATTAGATCTCCCCTCATCCTTCTAAACTCTGGAGAGTGTAAAGCTAATCTATCCTCATATGACAAACCCCTCATCTCTGGAACCAATCTGATGAAACTCCTCTCAACTGTCTCCAATCCCACTACATCTTTCCTCAACTAACAGGACCAAAACAGTGTACAATACTCCAGGTTTCAGTCTTACTAATGCTTCCAAAAGACAGATGGACATACATTTGAAGGGGACCAATGTGCAGGGTTTCGGGGGGGAGCTGGGGTGTGGGATTAAATTGGACAATAAATTTTCTAAGAGCTGGCACAGACATGACAGGCCGAATGGCCTCCTTCTCTGCTTTAAGGTTCTAGATTCCAGTCCCACTCAGGATTTGTGTGTGTCCCCTTGTGAAAGGATTGTCTAAAATTCATTGTTGGGATATTTCCAGCTTTCCTAAAACTTAATGTTTCCCCAACAGCTTCACAGACACAGACGGCTTCGATAGTGCTGAGAGCTGCAGTGGGAGAAACCATCACAGTGGGATGTCCACAGGCAGAAAGGTACAAAAGAAACTATGTCATCTGGTGGTGCAGGGCAATTTCGGGAACTCGGTTCAATCATATATCGAGCATTTATGGGCAGACAGTCAGAAATGATTATCGAGGAACATCGATTGCTGATACCAATGGCAAGATTTCAATAACCATACAACACCTTGAAGAGAAAGATACTGGAACATACTGGTGTGGACCAGGAGATAAACACACATTCAGTGTTTCAGATGTTATATTGCTGAAGGTTTTCACAGGTAAGAATGTTTCAGAAGATTAATTCTAGCGTTGATAATGTGGTTGGGCTGCAGTAACACTGCTGCTGTGTGAGCTCAGACTATGAAAGGATTATCACAGCTCGTTATGTGCAAGTAAAGACCCCCCCATCCTCCTATTTCTCTCCATTTCCATTAACCTCTCTAAACATACTTCCACCGTACACATCGACAAACCTAAAATCATATTCCATCCAATGCCTCTTTTTAAAAATTATTTTACGGTATGTTGGCGTCGCTGGCTAGGCCAGCATTTCTTTTCCTAGAAAATGAGCACGATAAAGGTGCTGGAAAAAGCATCGACCGACCAGAGCGACCAAATGGTCGCCCGGAGGCTGAACTGAAGAGGTTGCTGGCGACCCAGGGGAGCCGGATGGGGAAGGGTGAGGACCAGGAAAATCAGTCGAGGTGACAGAACATTTGAATAGTGGACCTGCCGGAGGGAATCGAGGGCAGGGACTCGACCGACTACATGGCTCAAATTCTGGGCACCCTAGTGAGGAGTGACAGCTTCCGCAAGCCACCGGAGATTGACAGGGGTCACAGGTCACTCAGACCAACGCCCAAGGCAGAGTGGCAGCCGAGAGCGGTCATAGCCAAGCTGCAGAAGTACCAGGGCCGGGAAAGGATCCTTTACTGGGTCAGACAGTCAAAGTCATGTAACTGGGAGGGACATGAAATTAGAATCTACCAGGACATTGGGGCGGACCTGGCAAAGCGCTGGCGGAATTTAATCAGGGCAAAGTCGGCCCTATATAAAATCAAAGTCAGATTTGAGATGTTATTCCCAGCCAGACTCTGGGTTACATATTAGGGTGAGGAACATTATTTTACTGACCTGCAGAGGCGGACAAGTCCATCCGTAAGATCCGTTTGGACAGACAGCAGAGAGGCAGCGATGAGGCAGACACAGAGGAAGCGGAGGAAACTAATGGAGAATTTTGGACGGGGCTACATCACCTCGCGGTGAACAGGGGAACCAGCTCATGGGAAGGAGAGGGCGAGGGCACCAGAGAGCAGGAGAGGGTGAGGAGGAGATAGCAGGGTCATCAGCAGAGCGGGTGTGGGGGTGGGTAAGATGGACCCTGGGAGGGGGGGACACCATACCAGCAGGAAAGGTAGCAGCAGGAACTATGAGGGAGAGGGGGGCAGCGGCACATCTCCCAGGAGACAGCATGTGGCGGGGTGGGGGTGCGGGGGAAGACACGGCGTCGAGGGGCGGGGGAGTTAGACAGAAGAGGAGGGAGGTGGGGGTTGAGGGTAGGGGGGTCTCAGCGAGGGGAGGAAACAAAACCACAGGGGGAACAAAACGGTAAGAGTGGAAAGGCTCTAGACTGGCTTCAGCAGGTTGATGCACGATCAATTGAACAAAGACTAGAATTGGATACAACTGAGGCTTTATTGCTCTAAGATGTGTGGCCTCCCACAGCAGATGGCAAAATGGCTGCCACATGGAGGACACACATATTTATACTCCGTCTACTGGATGGAGCCAGCAGGCAGGGACTACCAACATACCTGTAGTACAGGTCCTACCATAAATCACCTAATAGAGGTGCAACAGTGGTTTACCACAAGGTGGTGTGTGTTTGAGGTGCAGAAGTCGGGGGTGGAGAGAGCCATCGTCGGGGATCTGGGCTCAAGGTTTGGTGGCATCTTTTGCGGCCTCTAGACTCGGGCCGAGATGAGGATGAGAGGGATGTTGGCCCGAGGCCAGAAATGGGTGAGGGTGGTGGGGAGAGATTCTTTGGATTATTTGATATGGGGGGAAGGAGGTGGGGGGTAGTATCGAAAACTAGACTCTGTGTAAGATTCAGAACACAAAATACAGGTTAACTTCAACAGTTCATTTATTTACTTGCAGCAAGGGGGGACTGCACCGAAGCAAAGATTAGGGTGTGAATCTGAAGTATAACAGTTCTCCTGGGATATTTATACACTGGAGTAAACAAGTAACACATGCCTTAAAATCCCTGACTCAGCTTAAAATCCTAAAAGACCAACATTTAACTTGAAATTGTGACTCCTACTATGCCAAGATGCACTCAAGCTGTATCGACAATGTATCAATACATTCCTATCACAATGTGGGGAAACAGATGGCTAGAGATAAGGAAGTGACACTACAATACTCAGGAAAGGGGACTCTCCGACCTATTCTTGCACCCTCAGCAGTATTGTGAGCCCACCACAAAGATGGCCAAGTATCCCATCATGCACTGGTTACTGTGGGTCGACACTATGTTAGATTGACTGAAGACCTATGTCTAACCTGACCAGCCTATACTGCTAGCACATGGTGAAGGTTTGTGCTACTGACTGCGGGCTCTGTCTGTCTCAGAGGCTGCATCCCCAATGAGCGGGAAAACTAGTGCCCTCTGGCTTTATAGTGAGCGTGCCCTAACTGGTGATTGGCTGCTGTGTTGTGTGTGTTGATTGGTCTTGCAGTGTCCCAGTCAGTGTGTATCTCTGCACCATCATACACTGATGTGTATATTATGACATCCACCCTTTTTTTTTTAAATGTGTGTTTGTGGCAATAAATAATGTATGATGTGAATGTTCCTAACTATGTGTGGCATATGTGAGCATATTTACTAGATTATGTATAGAAACTCTAAGATATTTAGATTGGAAGGTGTCTAGTGCAGATGGACAGTATGTAACAGACAAATAACTAGAACAACAGTATGTACAAACCAGTGAGTTAATCAAACAGGGCAAAGAAACAATCAGTTCATGAGTTCAGAGAGTCCATGAATTCAGGCAGTTCATAAATTTAGTCTCTGAGGTGGGCGACGAATTCTGGTTGACCGCCTCAAGGGTGGGTCAGGGGCCGCCTGTTCTGGAATGGGTTGGACTGTAGCAGACTCAGAAGGTGGCAGAGCGAAAGAGAGATCTGCAAAGTCCGTAACGGGTTTGTCGTGATGGCGAGGCAGTACATGATGATCTGGTGGCGAGTGAGGAAGGAGTCGTAGTGCCCGCCTATTTCGGCGCAGAAGAGAGCTGTCTGGTAGACGAACCAAAAATGACCTGGGGGCCACTTGTCTGAGCACCACAGCAGTGGCGGACCAGCCACCATCTGGAAGTTGGACACAGACGTCATCATCAGGAGCCAGAGCAGGGAGATCCGTGACACGGGTGTCGTAGGCTGATTTCTGTTGGGCCAGAGACAGCTGCATTCGGCGAAGGACTGGAACGTTGTCCAAGTCCGGGTCATGAATGGCCAGCGCCATTGCCCGCAGCGTGCGATTCATCAATAATTGAGCCGGTGACAGGCCGGTGGACAATGGAGCGGATCTGTAAGCAAGCAGGGCGAGGTAAAAATCAGATCCTGCATCAGCCGCCTTGCACAGGAGTTGTTTTACGATGTGCACCCCCTTTTCAGCTTTGCCTTTGGACTGGTGGTAATGGGGACTGGACGTGACATGTGTGCAGTTGTATCGTTTGGCAAAGTTGGACCACTCCTGACTGGCAAAACATGGGCCATTGTCGGACATGACCGTGAGCGGGATGCCATGGCGAGCGAAGGTTTCCTTGCACGCACGGGTAACCGCTGTCGACGTGAGGTCGTGTAGCCTAACTACCTCCGGGTAGTTCGAGAAATAGTCCACTATGAGGACGTAGTCCCGGCCAAGCGGATGGAACAGGTCGATGCCCACTTTGGTCCAGAGGGACGTGACAAACTAATGGGGTTGCAAGGTCTCCCTTGGCTGAGCAGGCTGGAATCGCTGGCATGTTGGGCAGTTGAGAATGGCGTTGGCTATGTCCTCGTTGATTCCAGGCCAGTACACTGCTTCACGGGCCCGTCGGCGGCATTTCTCCACTCCCAGGTGGCCCTCATGGAGCTGCTCAAGGACGAGGTTGCGCATGCTGTGCGGTATGACGATCCTGTCCAATTTGAGTAGAATTCCATCTACCACCGCCAGGTCCTCTTTAACGTTATAGAATTGAGGGCATTGGCCCTTGAGCTAACCGTCTGTCAGGTGGCGCATGACACGTTGGAGCAGGGGATCGTCGGCCATCTCACGACAATTCTGGATGAGTTGTTCATCCGTGGCGGGCAGATTGGATGCGGCGAATGCCACATGAGCATCAATCTGGCACACGAAGCCCGCTGGGTCGCAGGATGTGGTGACAGATCGGGAGAGTGCATCGGCAACGGTGAGCCCCTTACCCGGGGTGTAGACGAGCTCGAAGTCGTACCGCCTGAGTTTAAGGAGAATGTGCTGCAGGCGCGGCGTCGTGTCGTTAAAGTCTTCTTGAATGATATTGACCAGTGGCCTGTGGTCTGTCTCGACTGTGAACTTTGGAAGTCCATTGACATAGTCATGGAATTTGACGACTCCGGCAAGAAGGCCCAGGCACTCTTTTTCAATTTGCGCATAGCACTGTTCGGTGGGCGTCATTGGATTGGATTGGATTGGATTGGATTTGTTTATTGTCACGTGTACCGAGGTACAGTGAAAAGTATTTTTATGCAAGCAGCTCAACAGATCATTCAGTACATGGAAGAAAAGGGAATTAAACAAAATTCAAGAAAAGACAAGAAAATACATAATAGGGCAACACAAGATATACAATGTAACTACATAAGCATTGGCATCGGATGAAGCATACAGGGTGTAGTGTTAATGAGGTCAGTCAATAAGAGGGTCATTTAGGAGTCTGGTGACAGTGGGGAAGAAGCTGTTTTTGAGTCTGTTCGTGCGTGTTCTCAGACTCCTGTATCTCCTGCCCGATGGAAGAAGTTGGAAGAGTGAGTAAGCCGGGTGGGAGGGATCCTTGATTATGCTGCCCGCTTTCCCCCGGCAGCGGGAGGTGTAGATGGAGTCAATGGGTGGGAGGCAGGTTCGTGTGATGGACTGGGCGGTATTCACGACTCTCTGAAATTCCTTGCGGTCCTGGGCCGAGCAGTTGCCATACCAGGCTGTGATGCAGCCCGATAGGATGCTTTCTATAGTGCATCTGTAAAAGTTGGTAAGGATTAATGTGGACATGCCAAATTTCCTTAGTTTCCTGAGGAAGTATAGGCGCTGTTGTGCTTTCTTGGTGATAGCGTCGACGTGGGCGGACCAGGACAGATTTTTGGTGATGTGCACCCCTAGGAATTTGAAACTGCTAACCATCTCCACCTCGGCCCCGTTGATGCTTGGGGTGAATGTGATTCACACTATATATAGTTGCCAATATCACTCCATGTATATATGTTCATTATCTACCCGTTGTAAGAGCAATGCTGTATATAGTTGCCAAAATAACTCCGTGTATATATGTTCACTATCCACCATTGTAAGTGCATTTGCACTATCCGACCGTCAGGGGGAGTCGCTCTGGGAGTACGCGAGAGTTTGTACTGGGCTCCTCCCTTGGCTCCGCCCAGGACTCCTCCCCCTGGGGCCGACGTATAAAGGCAAGTGCCTTAGAGCCAGCCTGCCAGTTCATCTGAAGTTCAGCGACGAATAGGCTGGCTCTGTTGTAAATGTATTAAAGCCTCTGTTCAGATCCAACTACACATGTTCGCTGAATTGATGGTTCCATCAATTTAAGAAACGCTGCGGCCTATGCTCAGGCTCCGCCCCCTCCCACCACGTGTGATCCATGGGGGCCGCCATCTTGGCAAACCTCCACCATGCGGCCGGCCATGTGCGATTCATGGGGGCCACCATCTTGGACGCCATCTTCATCACCACTCTCCACGTGCGATCCACGGGCCCTAGCTGCATCCCCAGACTCAAACAGCTCATCAGAGGAGTACGACCTCCCCGAGCAGTCACCACATGGCCCGCAACTCAGCGCAGTGTTCCTGCATCAAGCTCGCCAGAACGCAGCGGCATCTACTCGACAGGACACCCGATCGGAAGAATTCGACTCCCCCTGGCACCCAACACGCGGCCCGCAACTCAACGCGGTCACCCTCGACCAATCTCGCCCCTAGCATCTGAGAAATTCGATGACGGAGGCCCAGATCAACGGGTACAACACATCGTGCCTCTTCGACTCCGGGAGCACAGAGAGCTTCATACACCCAGAGCTGGTAAGACGCTGTTCACTCCCTATTTATCCCGTCAACCAAACTATCGCCCTCGCTTCGGGCTCCCATTCCATCCAAATCCAAGGCCGCACTACAGCAACGCTAACGATTCGAGGCGCTAGCTATTCTAAATTTAAACTGTATGTCTTGCCCGACCTCTGCGCGCCACTCCTCTTAGGCTTGGATTTCCCATGTAATCTCAAGAGTCTCACCCTCAGCTTCGGCGGGCCCCTGCCCCCACTCACTATCTGCAGCCTCGCCACGCTGCGCATCGCCCCCCCTCCTCTCTTCGCCAACCTCACCCTGGATTGCAAACCGGTAGCCACCCACAGCAGCCGGTACATCCTGCAGGATAGGGTATTTATCAGAACGGAGGTCCGAAGGCTGCTCAGTGAGGGGATCATAGAGGCCAGAAACAGTCCCTGTAGTGGTGGTCGTCAAGACCGGGGAAAAATTCCGCATGGTCGTCGACTATAGCCAGGCCATCAATCGCTTTACGCTCCTAGATGCGTATCCCCTCCCCAGAATTGCAGACATGGTTAATCAGATCGCCCAATATCGGGTATTTTCCACGGTGGATCTGAAGTCTGCATACCACCAGCTCCCAATCCGCCCGGAGGACCGCCACTACACGGCGTTCGAGGCCGTTGGCCGCCTCTTCCATTTCCTCCGGGTTCCCTTTGGCGTCACTATCGGGGTTTCGGGGTTTCGGTGTTCCAACGAGCAATGGACCGAATGGTAGACCAGTACGGGCTGCGGGCCACATTTCCGTATCTGGATAATGTTACCATCTGCGGCCATGACCAGCAGGACCACGACGCCAACCTCCATTGTTTTCTCCAGACGGCCCAAAAAGTAAACCTTGCATATAACAAGGAGAAATGCGTGTTCTGCACAAACAGACTAGCCACCCTCGGCTACGTCGTGGAGAACGGAGTCCTGGGTCCAGACCCGGACCGAATACCCCTCCCCCATGACCCCAAGGCCCTCAAACGGTGCTTGGGGCTCTTTTCGTACTACACCCAGTGGGTCCCCCAATATGCGGACAAAGCCCACCCATTCTTCAAGGCCACACTATTTCCCCTGTCTGCTGAGGCGCGCCAGGCCTTCAGCTGCATCAGGGACGACACCGCCAAAGCAGCCATGCGGGCGGTGGATGAATCCACTCCCTTTCAGGTTGTGAGTGACGCCTCAGAGATAGCGCCAGCAGCCACTTTAAACCAAGCAGGGCGGCCCGTTGCATTTTTCTCCCATACCCTATCCGCTTCAGAACTCCGACACTCCTCAGTCGAGAAGGAAGCACAAGCCATCGTGGAGGCTATCCGACACTGGGGGCACTACATCGCAGGGAGGAGGTTCACCCTCATTACCGACCAACGGTCGGTCGCCTTCATGTTCGACAACTCGCAAAGGGGCAAAATTAAAAATGACAAAATTCTTCGGTGGAGGATTGAACTCTCCACCTACAATTACGATATCAAATATCGACCGGGGAAGCTCAATGAGCCCTCGGATGCCCTATCCCGCGGGACATGCGCCAGCGCGCAAATCAGCCACCTAAAAGCCATCCACAATGACCTCTGCCACCCAGGGGTCACCCGGCTCGCCCACTACATCAGAGCCCGAAACCTGCCTTTCTCCAACGAGGAGGTAAAAGCGGTCACCAGGGACTGCCCGATCTGTGCGGAGTGCAAACTGCACTTCTATAGACCAGACAGGGCCCACCTGGTCAATGCTTCTAGGCCCTTTGAACGCCTTGCGATCGATTTCAAAGGGCCACTCCCCTCCACTAACAAAACATTTACTTCCTCAACATTATTGACGAGTTCTCCCGATTCCCCTTCACCATCCCATGCCCCGACATGACCTCCCACACAGTCATTAGGGCCCTGCATAGCGTCTTCACCCTGTTCGGTTTCCCCAGCTACGTGCACAGCGACCGGGGTTCGTCCTTTATGAGTGACGAGCTGCGTCAGTACCTGCTCGACAAGGGCATCGCCTCGAGCAGGACTACCAGCTACAACCCCAGGGGGAACGGACAGGTGGAGAGGGAGAACGCGACGCTCTGGAAGACCGTCCTACTGACCCTCAGGTCCAGGAAACTCCAAGTTTCCCAATGGCAGGAAGTCCTTCCTGACGCGCTCCACGCAATTAGATCCCTCCTGTGTACAGCTATCAACCAAACCCCCCACTAGCGGCTCTTCATTTTTTCCAGGGGCACTACCACAGAGGTCTCACTTCCGGCATGGCTGTGGACGCCAGGCCCGGTTCTCCTAAGGAAGCACGTCAGGGCGCACAAGACCGACCTCATTGTTGAAAAGGTGCGCCTGCTTCATTCCAACCCACAGTACGCATTTGTTGAGTTCCCGGACGGTCGCCAGGACACAGTATCCCTCTGGGACCTGGCACCCGCTGGATCTAGCCCCCCATCTACCCCCACCGAGGAACTCCTTTCCCCGTTCCCTATGCGTCCGCCCTCTTGCGCCCCCGAATCTGCGAGCTCACCCCACCAGTCCCGAGCGCCAGCACCAGCCCGCCCCCCGCGCTCCCACCTCCATTCGACCAGGAGGTGTATGAGGCTCGGACAAGACTCGCACCGGAGCCAGCAACCGTACCCCAGACCTCGACGCCCGCCCAGCCACCGCAAGAGGCTGCAACCCCGGTGCTCCGCAGATCAAAACGGACAATTTTTCCACCGGACAGACTGACTCTTTGAGCCATCACCCCCGCCGGACTTGATTTTTTTTAACAGGGGGTGAATGTGGTGAATGTGATTCACACTATATATAGTTGCCAATATCACTCCATGTATATATGTTCGTTATCTACCCGTTGTAAGATCAATGCTGTATATAGTTGCCAATATAACCCCGTGTATATATGTTCACTATCCACCATTGTAAGTGCAGTTGCACTATCCGACCACCAGGGGGAGTCGCTCTGGGAGTACGCGAGAGTTTGTACTGGGCTTCTCCCTTGGCTCCGCCCAGGATTCCTCCCCCTGGGGCCCATGTATAAAGGTCAGTGCCTTAGAGCCAGCCTGCCAGTTCATCGGAAGTTCAACGACGAATAGGCTGCCTCTGTTCAGATCCAACTACACATGTTCGCTGAATTGATGGTTCCATCAATGCTGACAGGGGTGTGTACAGTACTTTGCTTCCTGAAGTCGATGACCAGCTCTTTAGTTTTGCTGGCATTAAGGGAGAGATTGTTGTCATTACACCACTCCACTAGGTTCTCTATCTCCCTCCTGTATTCGGACTCGTCGTTATTCGAGATCCGGCCCACTATGGTCGTATCGTTAGCAAACTTGTAGATGGAGTTGGAACCAAGTTTTGCCATGCAGTCGTGTGTGTACAGGGAGTAGAGTAGGGGGCTAAGTACGCAGCCTTGCGGGGCACCGGTATTGAGGACTATTGTGGAGGAGGTGTTGTTGCTCATTCTTACTGACTGTGGTCTGTTGGTCAGAAAGTCAAGGATCCAGTTGCAGAGTGGAGAGCCAAGTCCTAGGTTTTGGAGCTTTGATATGAGCTTGGCTGGGATTATAGTGTTGAAGGCGGAGCTGTAGTCAATATCGGGGCAGCAGGGTAGCATGGTGGTTAGCATCAATGCTTCACAGCTCCAGGGTCCCAGGTTCGATTCCCGGCTGGGTCACTGTCTGTGTGGAGTCTGCACGTCCTCCCCCTGTGTGCGTGGGTTTCCTCCGGGTGCTCCGGTTTCCTCCCACAGTCCAAAGATGTGCGGGTTAGGTGGATTGGCCATGCTAAAATTGCCCGTAGTGTCCTAAAAAGTGCTGTACTGTTCTATGTTCTAAATAGGAGCTTGATGTAGGAGTCCTTGTTTTTGAGATGCTCTAGGGATGAGTGTAGGGCCAGGGAAATGGTGACTGATGTGGACCGGTTGCGACGGTATGCGAATTGAAGTGGGTCAAGACGTTCCGGGAGTATGGAGGTGATGCGCTTCATGATCAGCCTCTCAAAGCACTTCATTACAACTGACGTCAGGGCCACCGGGCGGTAATCATTGAGGAACGTTGCCTGGTTCTTCTTTGGTACCGGTATGATGGTGGTCTTCTTGAAGCAGGTGGGAACCTCGGAGTGGAGTAGGGACAGGTTAAAGATGTCTGTGAATACCTCTGCCAGCTGGTATGCGCAGGCTCTGAGTGCACGACCAGGGATCCCGTCCGGGCCCATCGCCTTCCGTGGGTTCACTTTCAGGAAGGCCGATCTGACTTTGGAAACTGTGATGTTGGGTATGGGTGAATTATGGGCTGCTGGGGCACTCGACAGCGGATTGTTGGTTACCTGCTCAAACCGAGCATAGAATGCATTAAGTTCATCGTGGAGGGGTGCGCTGCTGCCTGAGATACTGCTCGGCTTCGCTTTGTAGCCCGTTATGTTGTTTAGTCCTTGCCACAACCGCCGAGAGTCTGTCTGTGACTCTAGCTTAGTTTGATATTCTCTCTTGGCATCTCGGATGGCTTTGCGGAGGTCGTACCTGGATTTCTTGTATAGGACAGGGTCGCCTGCCTTGAACGGGGGTCTGACCTCTCCCCCCGCCCCCAGTAGACTCTCAATGGGAAGCGCTAGCATAGATTTTTAAATAAATTTCCGTCCCTCCGCCGAAAAACTCCTCCGCCGAATCGGCCACGCCGAAACGTCCCATTCCAATCGGCTACGCCGAACTGGCCCCGCCGAATCGGCCACGCCGAACTGGCCACGCCGAAACGTCCCATCCCCCAGGTTGTATGGCACAGTCCGGTGAGGCGGGGGTGAGCCATGTCTCTGTGAAACAGAGCACACAGCAGTCTCTTACTTCCCTCTGAGAGGTAAGTCTGGAGTTAAGTTCATCCAGCTTGTTTTCGATCGCTTGGACGTTTGAAGGAGTATGCTGGGGAGAGGGGTCTTGAAACCGCGTTGCTTCAGTTTCACCTGCAGTCCGCTGCGTTTCCCTCGCTTCCTCGGTCGGCGGCTGCTGCTGGATGATCCTGGGATCCAATGGGAGACGTCTGCCCTTGTGGAAGGTAGGTGGTTGCGTCTGGTGGTGTCCAGGGCGCTAGAGACGTCCAGGGCGCTGTTTACATTTCCGGGGTCGCGTCTGGCAGGGCCCCGGGCGCTGGTTGAGGTAGAGGGGTTGCTGGGGGGGTGAGTTTGCGATCCGGATGGGTCCCGGCGTTCTGCGGGCGCGGGAATACCTTCCAGCGCGTTCGGGTCCTTGCGCGCGGTCTCCGTTGTTTTTGGAGTCGTGGGCAGGGGCTTCCTGGGGCAGATTGGGCTAGGTCCCATGGTCTGTTCCCTCCCTGGGTGCTCCCGGGGTCGGATCTTGAAGTCGGCACGGTGGGGCCTCCATGTGGATTTTTCTTTCTTCCATCACCAGGTAGGTCGGGTTCCTGGGCGGGGCCTCTCCGGGTCGGGTCGCTGGGCGGGGTCTCTCCGGGTCGGGTTGCTGGGCGGGGCCTCTCCGGGTCGGGTCGCTGGGCGGGGTCTCTCCGGGTCGGGTTGCTGGGCGGGGTCTCTCCGGGTCGGGTTGCTGGGCGGGGCCTCTCCGGGTCGGGTCGCTGGGCGGGGCCTCTCCGGGTCGGGTCGCTGGGCGGGGCCTCTCCGGGTCGGGTCGCTGGGCGGGGTCTCTCCGGGTCGGGTCGCTGGGCGGGGTCTCTCCGGGTCGGGTTGCTGGGCGGGGCCTCTCCGGGTCGGGTCGCTGGGCGGGGTCTCTCCGGGTCGGGTCGCTGGGCGGGGTCTCTCCGGGTCGGGTTACTGGCGGGGCCTCTCTGGGTCGGGTCGCTGGGCGGGTCTCTCCGGGTCGGGTTGCTGGGCGGGGCCTCTCCGGGTCGGGTCGCTGGGCGGGGTCTCTCCGGGTCGGGTCGCTGGGCGGGGCCTCTCCGGGTCGGGTCGCTGGGCGGGGCCTCTCGGGGTCGCGTTGGGCCGGGTCTTGCCGTCGGCGGTCGGGTCGGGAGCTCCGGGGACTAGACCGGGCGATCCGGGGGCTGGCGTCGGTAGTTAGGCCGGGTTTGGAGCTCCGAGGCCTGGGTCAGCTCCAAATCGAAGTCTTTACTTGCGGTTTGGGCCCGATCTTCTTTCAGGTCACGGAGGTCAGGTCGGGTCGGGTCAAAAGGTCTCCAAGGGCCTCGGAGGATCTTCAAGACTGCAAGAGAAGATAAAAGAGAGAGGTTAGTAATAATATTAGCTTTAGAATTAATTTTTAAAAGGTTAGAACAAGTATAAGTTAAGTTAAAAGTGGATCTGTTGGGGAGAGCTGGCAGAGAGTCACCTCGCTCCGGCGCCATCTTGCACGTGACGCGTATGCGACAGGAGCCCATGAGGAGACGTCATCACGTTGAAGGAGCACTGCTCCAAAGCCGGACTGACTGGCATCCGTGGAAATCTTTGTTTCCTTGGCCGGATTGAAAAATGCCAACACCGGGGCCTTGGTCAGCTTCGCCCTGAGTTCTCGCCATTCTTGTTCGTGGGCGGGGAGCCATTGGAACTCTGTCGTCTTCTTGACCAGGTTCCTGAGAGCCGTGGTGTGGGAAGCGAGGTAGGGATGAATTTCCCGAGGAAATTGACCATGCCCAGGAAGCGGAGGACCGCCTTCTTGTCCTCATGGCCTTAATGGCAGATACCTTGTCAGCATCCGGCTGCACGCCAAACTGTGAGATGTGGTCTTCGAGGAATTTAATTTCTGTTTGACCAAAGGAGCATTTGGCCCTGTTGAGGTGGAGGCCATGCTTATGGATTCGTCGGAAGACGCGTTGGAGGCGATCAATGTGCTCCTGTGGGGTGGTAGACCAGACGATGATGTTGTCCACATACGCGAACCCCTTCAATACCTTCCATCATCTGTTCCATAATTCTGTGGAATACTTCCGATGCAGAGATGATGCCAAACGGCAGCCGGTTGTAACAATACCGGCCAAATAGGGTGTTAAAGGTGCAGAGCTTCCGACTGGATGCGTTGAGTTGGATCTGCCAGAACCCGTTGGATGCATCTGGCTTGGTGAAAGATTTGGCGCGAGCCATCTCACAGGTGAGTTCTTCGCGCTTTGGAATGGGATAGTGTTCTCTCATAACATTGCGGTTGAGGTCCTTAGGATCAATACATATACGTAATTCGCCGGATGGTTTTTTCACGCACACCATTGAGCTGACCCAGTCAGTCGGTTCCATAACTTTTGAAATTACTCCCTGGTCCTGGAGGTCCTGCAGCTGCTGCTTGAGGTGGTCCTTGAGGGGTGCTAGGACCCTGTGAGGTGCGTGCACCACAGGCGTGGCATTTGGTTTTAACAAGATTTCATAAGTGTATGGGAGTGTGCCCATGCCCTCGAATACACGGTGGTATTGGTTGATGATGGCGTCCAACTGTGTGCGAAAGACACCGTCCTGAGATGCGGAGGCGTCAGCGGGTGACAGGGAGTGAACCCTTTGGACAAGGTTTCGGAGTTTGCATGCTTGCGCACCAAGTAGGGAGGCTTTAGAGGATCCCACTATTTCGAATGGCAGGTTAGCCTTTAATGACCGGTGCGACATTTCAAGCTGGCAAGAGCCACTGGCAGCAATGGCATTGCCATTATTGTCCAAAAGCTGGCAGGCGGATGCCAAGATGGTAGGCTTAACATGGAGGCTTTCGAGGTCAATGAGGTTGGCTGAAGCGCCGGTGTCCAGGCGGAATCGGATGCGAGATCGGTTGACCGTGAGGGTGGCACACCACTCGTCGTCCGGATCAATGCTGAATATTGGGAGAGACTTGGCTTTTGTCTTCGGGAGCATCTTGTGTTTGGTGATGGTGCCCACTCAAAATGGTGCTTTAGGGTTCTCGGTGTCAAGGTCCGGAATCAAGTCGGAGTCGGAATCGGTGACCGGTAGCTGGATGGCTCGGACATCCCTGCGTGGCTGGTTGGAACGACGAGAGGTAGTAGGTTGAGCAGACGTGCATAAGGCAGCATAGTGGCCAAGCTAGCCTCATTGGAGACAGCGTCGGGATTTGGCAGGACATTGCCGTTTTAAATGGACGGAGCCACAGTTGCCGCACGTCGTAACGTCAGAACATTCGGTGCGCCACCGCGCATGCGTGGTGCGGTCGTACGTGGTGCGCGCCTGCGCAGTGCAATCTTTGGCATCGCCGTCCCCTCGGTCAGTGCGCACATGCACGAGAGCCCGCGAAAAGCGCGCAAAATGGCCGCACTCATTCAGGCTCAGGCCCTGGAGCTGTTTAATGGTTTGCACCCGCTCTGCCTCGTGGGGGCCTTGCCGCGCCGTTTCAGCCGCTTGAATGTGCGAGTATCGGTTAGTGGCGTGTTCATGCAGAACCCAGTTCTCGATGGCTATAGCAAGGGTGAGCTGTTTAAACTTGAGGAGCTGCTGGCGTAGGGGGTCAGATTGCACACCGAAAACGATCTGGTCACGGATCATCGAATCGGAGGTGGAGCCGTAATTGCAGGACTGCGCAAGGGTGCAAAGGTGGGTGAGGAAAGATTGAAAAGGTTCATCCTTACCCAGCAAACGCTGTTGAAAAGCACAGCGCTCAAAACTTTCATTTACCTCGATGTCGCAGTGACTGTCGAATTTGAGCAGGACTGTCTTGAACTTGGACTTGTCTTCACCGTCAGCGAAAGTGAGAGAGTTGAAGATATGAATGGCGTGGTCCCCGGCCATGGAAAGGAAGAGAGCGATCCTCCTGGCATCTCAAGCAGCTTCCAGGTCTGTAGCTCCAAGGTAAAGCTGGAATCGTTGTTTAAAGATTTTCCAGTTGGCACCGAGGTTGCCGGTGATGCGGAGCGGCGGTGGGGGGCGGACGCTGTCCATTAAACCGGATGGCTGATTGCTGGTCGAAGGCAGATCACTTGAAGGTTGGTCTATTAAACTGTAACATCACGTACTGGTACCATGATGTGTTGGGTACTCTGGATCTGTGGAGACTGCGTTTACCTTAGCAGTAACATAGACAGGCTACCAACACTTGTAATCGTACAACTCTATTTTATTTAACTGAGAGCTGTTAAACATACTCGCACTGTGGGTCGACACTATGTTAGATTGACTGACGACCTATGCCTAACCTGACCAGCCTATACTGCTAGCACATGGTGAAGGTTTGTGCTACTGACTGCGGGCTCTGTCTGTCTCAGAGGCTGCATCCCGAATGAGCGGGAAAACTAGTGCCCTCTGGCTTTATAGTGAGCGTGCCCTAACTGGTGATTGGCTGCTGTGTTGTGTGTGTTGATTGGTCTTGCAGTGTGTCAGTTAGTGTGTGTCTCTGCACCATTATATACAGATGTGTATATTATGGCATGCATGGGTTTAGATCCTTTATTTTCATTCTTTTGTTTTCTTTCTGCCCTTATCTATTTCTAAGTCCCCCCTCCCGTCCCCTTTCCCCACCCTTCCTGTAGCCCGCTCCCCTCTATCCCCCTTCCCCCTGCTTCTCTCCCCCTTACCTCCGTCACCGTTTTTTGTGCCTCCCCCTCCGCCACTTGCAGGTGCTGTTCCCCTTGCTAGGGGTGCGCCGTTGCTTCTGTCTGCTCCATCAGTCATGGTGCTAATTATGCCGCTAGTGTGGTGACTCCCCTCCCGGAGTTACTGTCCTTCTGTTCCTCGCCCACTCTCTGGAATTCCTACCTGCCATATCCCCGGATTACCCTGTATTTTTCCTGGGTGCCACTCTGCCTTCCCTCTGTCGCTACCCTCATTGTCCCGAACGAGGCCACGTTCTCACACGTAAAGCGGTCTCTTTGGTGGGGTTTGCTGTGGTCGTACAGGTTGTGGTGGGGGAGGGGGGGGGGCGGAGAGGGGGGAACAGGTTCTTATTTCCTCCGCCCTCTTCCCTCCCCATTGTAGCCATCTCAGATGGCCACCTGCAAAGGACCATGGGAATTATGGCCAACCCAGGACTCAGACACACTCAGAGCTTGTGTGTGTATTTGCAACCCAGATAGCTAGACGCTATCGAAACCTCCGCTCGTTTGCATTCTAATGGCCCATTTCCCCAGAACAAAAGGACTGTACTCAGGTAACCGTTACAGATGCAGACTAACCGACACCACTCCCTTTGCTAAGAAAGCCCAAACAGCAAAGGTCAATGAATGCTCAGGACACGCCCGGCCTTCAAGGCACCCACCCCTTTATTGGCCAAAATCGAAGGGAGTGATCGAAGCCTGTCGAATTATTGGGTCCAAAGCTAAGGACAGCCCCAAAGAGGGCGAAATCCCAGAGGGATAAAAAGAGACACAGTCATGTGTTCAGTCTCTCTTGGCCCTGGCGCTCGGTCTCTCTTGGCCCCGACCTACACCTAAAGCCAAGTGCAGCATTACGACCAGAAGACAAGTTCAAGACAAACAGTCGCTACCAGACGGATGAGCCCAGCAGAAACGAAGCCGCTTCTTCTACCCAGCCACGCAAGATCCGAACAACGGCCTTGTTCATCTGCAAAGAGCCGGTTGCACTGAAGTTAAGTACAGGTTATTGTAGCTGTTAGGTGTAGTTTAACTTGTAGTGTTTTGTGTTGCATTTCGAAGTAATCCTTGTGTGTAAATAAACTATCCTTGAACTTGAACTAACTAACTGGTTGTTTGGTCTTTGATCGATATCCGGTAAAGCCTTGTGGTGGTACCATTTGATACCTGCCGACTCTGAAAAGCAATATCATCATTAATAACTATCATATCTAGTTAATTTGGCAACATTATTGGCATCTCTGGTACCGATTGGCAACACCATGTCAGCCCATTGCTCGGCCCCTGGATTGACTTTTGCCAGGCATTTTTCCCCGTCTCTCTTTTTCCCTCTATTCCACTAAGGTCGGGGGGTTGAGTTGTTAAGTTCTTCGGCGAATGTTTGGCGAAAAGTAGCTATTTTGCAGGTCCACGGGGAGGAGAGCCACCTGATGTGGGACAGCTCAGCACATCGTCGTCACCGGAAGTCTCCTGACTATTTTCTTTAGCACAAAAGCAGTTCAGCAGTTAATCTCAGACCCAATGGTTCTGGCGATGAAAACTGAAACTCCATTTGAACTACAAGTAACAAACTCACATTGTTTGTATATTTTTAGTGTTTATCCAAAGCGATGCTCAGTTTGTGTCCAATCGGCTTGGAGTTGGGTTCCCTTCATCCACTTTGAAAATTCACCCGAACGTTCTGAGCAATTTCACTGCAGCTACAGAAATAGAAATGGTTCACTAAACGTAGACCCACACACCTCTGAAATATTAAATTAAAGGTTTAGAACGAGCAGGAATTGAACGCAGGAGCCTTCAATGATTGCAGTGCATGTTACACTATAATCCAGTCCGTACATTAAAAACAGAAAATAATTTTGACATTTTTAACATTTGGTTGGTTCATTATGTTTTGAGCAATATAAAGATGCTGAATTTTGAACTTTTATTGATTGTGTTTCTCATCTATCAACAGGTACATGGGAGCCAATTGTATCAGAGATCAGTGGTGTTGTGGGAAATGTCGCCACTGTACCATGTATGTACACGGAGGAGGAGAAATACTATCAGAAATTCCTGTGTAAAGTCACCTCTATAAATAAATGCACCATTATTGCCAGCTCTAATGGGGCTGTAACCAATCTGCAAAATGGGAGTGTTTCAATCACTATTAACAATTTTCATAATTTTACTGTTACCCTGGGCAACATTAATAAAGCTGATGAAGGAGAGTACTGGTGTGGAGCAACAAGAATAACGAACATAAAGATCGTCCAGGTAAAAAATCTGACAACTGCTGAAGGTAAGGGTCAATATAAAATTATTATAATTCAATCAGTGTTGTATCGAACTCCGAACAGAAACAATTGGTCAATGCCGGTGCGTGAGCTTCACACGAGGCACCTCCTACTCACCCTTTATCTCACACTTTCAGCATATCCATCGGTCCATTTCCATCTCAATGTCTTTATCTAGCTTCCCATTAAAAACAGCTGTGACTGTTGCCACATCCACTCCTCTGGCAGCAAGTTCCACATTGAGCAAGTTCCATATTCTAACAACTACGAGTGAAGAATTTTATTCCTGAAACCCTAATTGGATATTTTAAAAATATCTTAGATTTTTAGACCCTTAGGTTCTGTCATAAGTGGAAAGATCTCTATTAGAATCATAGAATTTACAGTGCAGAAAGAGGCCATTCAGCCTATCGAGTTTGCACTGGCCCTTGGAAAGAGCACCCTATTTAAGCCCACGCCTCTACCATATTCCCGTAACCCAGTAACCCCACCTAACCTTTTGGATACTAAGAGCAATTTATCATGGCCAATCCACCTAACCTGCACAACTTTGGACTGTGGGAGGAAACCGGAGCACCCAGAGGAAACCCACGCAGACACAGGAAGAAAGTGCAAACTCCGCACAGACAGTAACCCGAGGTCGGAATTGAACCCAGGTCCCTGGAGCTGTAAGGCAGCAATGCTAACCACTGTGCCACCATGCCTCCCCTTGTCTTAATTTTTTGTTCTTCATTCTTAAGATGTTGGCGCCATTGGCAAGGCCAGCCATAACTAAACTTGAAAGTTTGGTGACGAGTCGCTGTTTTTAGCTGCTGCATCCATGTGGTGTCGGAACACCCATGGTGTTGTTTGAGAGGGAATTCCTGGATCCGGACCCAGTGACAGGGAGATCACGATAATGTATCCCTAAGCTTGGATGGAAAATTCCCTGAGGAACGCAGTTTCTTCCAGACTTGCTGTGTTGAGCGCAGATAGGCCTCCACTGAGTCTGTGGATTGGACGTTCTTCTATGATGTGTTGCATAGTTTTCTCTCTCCCACAGGCACATAGGGGGCTGGCACTAATGCCCCAACTGTGGAGGTTGGCCAAGCAGGGGCCCTGGCCGGTCCTGAACCTGTTACGGGTGGACCACTCTTTCATTGGAAGGTTGGAACCAGGCAGCCGTTGGGTTGGGTTTGAGACCAACTCCTTGCTTTGTCGTGTCCAATCATTCCCATTCATTTGTCCAGTGGAATGTGTACTGAATTCCTGCGGGAGAGGGTTTTTTCCAGATTGGCCTTTGATGGGAGTCATACATTGGGTGGGCTGAACAGGTCAGCATGAAGTGGCAGGTTTGGGGGGCGCATTGTGAACTTTATCCATCATTTTGTGGGGTTTCTGCAAGTCAGTGGATATGTGGAAGGGTGAGGTTTACCAGGACAGGGAGCCAAGGGAGTGATGTTGAGTGTAGTGTTTCAGTAAAGATACGCATTGTAGCGTTCAGCTATGTGTCAACTGCGTGTGCGTGTGTGTTGATATTGACCAAACAGGGCCACAGTATTCTGCTACGATGAGAGTGGCAAGTGCTGAGGTTAGGAGGGTGGTGGTAGCAGCACCCCCCCCCCCCCCCCCCACCACCACCACCACCACCACCTCCCAAACCACCCCACCCCCCACCCCTTTGAGCCGACTAGTTTGGCAATCAAGTTGTTTCTGGACTTGACCTTGGCTGTAGTTGTTTTTAGATGTTCCCGGAGGGTCAGTGTCCTATCTAAGGTCACTCCGAGGTATGGTCGAGCTGGGTGGTGCTGTAACTCGCAGCCATTCATTTGGATGTTGAGCTCCTTATCGGCTTTTGCATTGTAAAGATGGCATAAGCTGGATGCAGTTTCTGCAGGGCTTAGCTTGAGTCACCATGTGTTGCAGTATTGTTCAAAATTTTGGCATGTCTTCATTTAGTTTCAGGTCCAGGGTGTTAAGTCAGGGATTTGAATTCATAACAGGTGCCATCGGCCTATGTGAATTTTCAGGATCTAGTTTTTGGAAGATCGTTTGTGCACAAGTTGAACAGAATTGAAGCCAGTACTGAGCCTAGGGGGGAGTCCATTGCTTTGCCTTTTCAATGTACTCTTTTCCTGTCCAAGAGAACTCTAAACCTTCGATTGTTCAACAGTGTCCCCTTGCTTTAGTCGCCTGGGTTGGGGAAGCGCCGGGACAGCTTCAGGAGAAGGTGGTCAGTGTGCCAAATGGTGTTGTAGGCAGCTGTGAGATCGAGGAGCATACTGCCCGTCTTCAAGCTTTCCTGAAAGTTGTTTTCAAAGTCAGTGATAAGGGCTGGAAGCCCCCAGTATTATGGTCCTTGCGGAAACCAACCTGGTCGCACTAAGGACTTCTCCTATGTTTGGGGATATGAGCTGAAGGATGAGGTGCTCAAGTATTTTCTGGAACCAACAAGAGGGAGATTGGATGATAGCTAGCTGCACATGTGGGGTCTTTTCCAGGTTTCGATAGTGCAATGACTTTTGCTGTCCGCCATTTCTTTGGAGCAGTGTTGGAATTTATGACCATCGTGTAAAACCGGGTCAGCCAAGCAAGAGCTTGGGTGTTTCATAAATTCTAGCATGATGTGGTCATATCCCGCTGCCTTGCCACACTTAAAGCCTTGTTATTGGATAGAAAAACATATTGAAACAACTCTGTGGTAAATCCTCTCTGTTTTTGAGTTTGGCCACATTGGACAATGAGGCATTGATTAGTCTTTGCCTGAACCGGGGAAGAAGGGACATGAGGGTTTAGTCATAGCTGGGCACTTGGGGCGAACTTTTACCAGCTACATTGTCATTGCCAACTGTGATTAAATATGGGGTTCGCCATATGACTTTTTATGGGCCAGGGTTTAGAAAACTCTGAAGTATATTATGGAGTTCACCTGACCTACAACTGTTTATAGATTTTGGTTACGATGAGCATAAGGGTCTGCCTGTCAGGTGTTATTCAACAGAGACCTTCAGCACTTTTAATCAAAAACAAAGTTTATTCTACGAATTTAGTTAACATTTTAATAAACACACACAGTAAGCATCTTTATCAACAGCAACATAAATACCCCACACAGCTACAGTACTCTATATATAGCCCTTAATAAATTCCCCCTTTACCTGTTCCAATTTAATAACAAGATCCCATAAACCAGTAACCCCTTTTCAAAGGGGTGGCCCAGCCCACAGCACTGAAGACCTGGTACGGATGCTCCTCTTTCCGTTCCAAAACAGCAGGTTTGAATTTCTTCCAGAAAATAGTTATTTCTTTTCAAGTATTCAAGCAGTCTGGAAACAGCTTTTAAACTGAGGATAGAGAAAAAAAAACCTTCTTTCAACCTGTGCCGAACAAAACCAGTTCAAACTCAAAGCGAAAGTAAAACCAACTCCCAGAGCCACAGCCCAGCTCCACCCACACAATGGCATCACTGAAGCCATCTGGTAAGACAAAAACATTTCTTGAAGGGACACTCACATGACAGACTGCACCCACATTCCAACCATCATTTGGCCAACACATCCATCCTCGTGACATACAGCCTTCCTACGCCAATTGGAAGACAAAAAGACTCATTATCCATGTGGCTGGTGCCAGTTTGTCAGTCAAATAACCTTTCCCCCCATTTTCAATATTTTTATACCCGGTAGAGAGAAATGGTCAATGAAAATGACAAAAAAAATCTTCTTTTTATTTTTAAAATAATTTTTATTGAAAGAGTTTTTCCATACAAACATTTACCCCTACTATTTTTTAAATTATATACAACACAATCCCTCTAGGCAAATATCCCTCCCTCGCCCGCCCTCTCGCGCGCACCAGTCCTCCCCCCCCCAAGCAACAACTTAACAAACAAGGCAGCCTACAGTTTCAGACATGAGCGGCGAGCAGACTTGCCCGCGTTACAGTCGTGCATGTCCCCCCACGACCATTGCTGCCCCCCCCTCCCCCTCCCCCCCTCCCCTCCCCCTCCCCCCTCCCCTCCCCCCCCCTCCCCTCCCCTCCCCCCCCCTCCCCTCCCCTCCCCCCCCCCCCCCCCGGGCTGCTGCTGCCACGACCCCGAACGCCTATCTCTGATCTAAAAAGTCAAGGAAAGGTTGCCACCGCCTGGAGAATCCCTGTACCGACCCTCTCAGGGCAAATTTGATCCTTTCTAGCTGAATATAGCTAGCCATATCGTTAATCCAAGTTTCAACGCTTGGAGGCCTCGCGTCCTTCCATTGAATTAATATCCTTCGTCGAGCCACTAGGGACGCAAAGGCCAGTATTCCGGCCTCCCTTGCCTCCTGTACCCCCATCCTGGTTTGACCCTGGACCCCACCACCTTCGACACCGTCCTTGCCACCCCCTTCCAGAACCCTTCCAGCACCGGACATGCCCAGAACATATGCACATGGTTCGCTGGGCTTCCCTGACATCTGACACACCTGTCCTCACCCCCAAAGAACCGGCTCATCCTTGTCCCCGTCATGTGAGCTCTGTGCAGCACCTTAAATTGAATGAGGCTCAGCCTCGCACACAAGGAGGAAGAATTGACCTTCTCCAGTGCATCCGCCCACGTCCCGTCTTCTATCTGCTCTCCCAGCTCCCCTTCCCACTTGGCTTTCAGCTCCTCCCCTGATGCTTCTTCCGCCTCCTGCATTATCTTGTAGATGTCTGATATCTTCCCCCCTCCGACCCAGACCCCCGAGAGCACCCTATCACTCGCCCCCTTACTGGGGAGCAGGGGGAACCCCTCCACCTGCCGCCTAGCAAATGCCTTCACTTGTAAATATCTGAACATGTTTCCCGGGGGGAGCTCAAACTTCTCCTCCAGCCCTCCCAGGCTCGCAAACCTCCCCTCTATAAACAGGTCCTTCAGCTGCCGTATGCCCACCCTGTACCAGCTCTGAAATCCCCCGTCAATGTTCCCCGGGATGAATCTATGGTTCCCTCTTATTGGCGCCGCCAACAGACCTCCCATTTCCCCCCTGTGTCGCCTCCACTGCCCCCATATCTTGAGGGTGGCCGCCACCACCGGGCTCGTGGTGTACCTCGTGGGGGGGAGCGGCCATGGTGCCGTTACTAGGGCCCCCAGGCTTGTGTCGCCACAGGACGCCCTCTCCATTCGTTTCCAAGCTGCCCCCTCCCCTTCCATCATCCACTTGCGCACCATTGACACATTTGCCGCCCAGTAATACCCCGAGAGATTGGGTAGTGCCAGCCCTCCACTGTCTCTACTCCGCTCCAAATAGACCCTCCTCACCCTTGGGGTGCCGTGCGCGACAAAAAAAATCTTCAACGTCCCAAAGGTGTTTCTCTAGGGTTGCACACAGCATTGTCCAGCGTTGAATTCCTAGAGATTCTAGGCCAACCCTGGAGAGTTGGCAACCTGGGCTCCGTGCAAGTGACTTTGGACGTGGAAGAAAGGGGAATTTCACACAGTTAAGTGTCGGGTCAGCTCCCCGCCTCTCGGCTGGTTTCCCCATGGGCGGGCTACTATGGGAACCGTCAGCCCACTCCATGGAGGCGGGCAGTCAAGAAAGCCAATTAAGGTCCTGTTCAGCAGCCATTTTCAGGAGCGACTGAAATTTTCCTGGTGTTGAACCACAAACAACACCCCCACCCCCCACCCCCACCCCCGCCACTGGAACTGAAGCCCTGAAAGTGATCTCTCGGTAACAGATGGAAAGCCATTGGACCCTCTTCTCAATCCCACATTCATGGAGCCACACAAATAAAAGAGCCACCATCACAGCAACTCCAGCCAAGAAGATCCCTACTCAAACTGACTTCTTTAATTGCAAATTATTTACAGGCCTCCGAAAGCACTTCCATTTTAGAAAAGCCGTCTGGGTCCCCTCTCTGCCCATTCAACCACAAACCGAATCCACCTTTTCCTCCGCTTCCCTTTGCGCAAGGTTACGTGACAATTCAAGTCAAGGAACTCCAAGGAGACTGTAACAGCGGGTGTTCAGAATGATCAATATTTATCCCCTTCACCACATAACTGGCCCCTCCCACCCTCTAACACCTATGTTTGCTTTCTTTAACACTGTGTGATGAAAATAAATGTATGTTATTGGGAATGATTATCAGTTATTCATTGAGTTACTCAGTCATGTTTAATTGCAGAACCAGGAAGTCCACTAAGCACCAATGATCCCCAAAGGTAAGATTTTAATAACTGTCATAAAATAATTTTTAATCATTCGAATTAAAGTCATATCTAATAGTTAGTTCTGCTCTCTTCACAATACATGCCGAGCAATGCTCTGCCTTTAAAACTACCACAATCCACACACTTTTTGGTGCCGAACTTTGCCTCATATAATTCCTCTGTTGATTGCCTTCCCATTTAATACACACAACATCGAAGTCAGGGAGCAAAGTTTCCACAGGCCCTGCCAACAATCGTTCAATTGCCGATAATATGTGAGCCATGAATTACCACTTCTTTCTGATATCCCTCCCCACACCTCAGTATTCGGTCACGGATGTGGGTGTCACTCTCTAGGCCCATCCCTAATTGCTCTTGAGCAGGTGATGGTGGTGGTGGTGTGCTGACATCTTGTGCCACAGCAGCCCACATGATGAAGGGATTCCCGTGGTATTGTTAGAAAGGCAGTACCTGGATTCTGACTCAACGACGATGAGGGAACCTTGATATATTTCCGAGTCCAGTTAGTATGAGGCTTGGATGTTCCTACGAGCCTGCTACCATACTCCTTCCGGATGGCAGAAGTGCGGGTTTGGAAGGTGCTGCTGAGGAAGCTTCGGCAAGTTGTTGTAGTGCATCGTCAATAGCGAAAGGCAATCTCACCAGAATGTGTCTCATCTTTCGATTTAGCAATAATTACAATTTTTAAAAGATTCCTCTATTTAGTTCACAATCCACTACACGTTAGAGATATTTTTCCTTGTTTTAATGTGTGTACAGTCTTAATTTCATCTATTCCACTTCAATCTTTTAGTCACACTGCCTTGTACATCATCATCGCAGTTGTTCTGGGATTGTTAATCTTACCACTGCTCGTTCTGTTTATATTGAGAACGAAAAAGCTAAAAGCAGCACATGACCAGGGTAAGTAGCCAAGAAAACATTTTTCTGCAATAAATATGCAAATAGAAACAGAAGTTGTCGAGTGGAAGAGTACAATAATTAACTGTTGAAATTAAATTGAAAAGAACTACTTTTGAATCAGAAACGGAAAGGGCTAAGTTTTCCCAGTTCTGGGAAGGTGAGATTGGGAACAAAGATGCAAAATGGCACTTTGGGCAGGCTACCAGAATCGTTCCCACTTCCAAAGGATCTTGACAGAGCTGAATCAACATGGCAATGGCTATCCATACAGTAGCAACGGGTGGTCAATTAGTTGCATTAATGGGACAATTGGGGGAAGAGGTAATGACGTTACTGGGATCTTCATTATAGCGGATGGGACCCCTGCTGAGGGTCAAGCCTTACAGACAACTGGTGGTAGCATCCTGCGGATAGGGCTGGAAGCAATCAATGCCTCCACTATATCAAGCCTGTTCAGTCACACAGGAATTCACCAGCATCGGCTGCAGCCACAGGCAGTCCTGTGGAGCGGATCCCTCGCCACAATGCTGGCCACACAGCTGCGGCCAGGTGCAGTTTTTAATTTCCCCCACTACTACAAAAAGCCTCTCCATTTTGAGGTGCCCTCGTGATCTCCTGTTAGCTTCAGAAGTGCCAATTTTCCTGGCGGAGTGGCCGTCCAAACATTGCTACGGGGCCTCCGAGTGAGATTCTTGCTTCCATAGTCTGCTCTCTGTCGATGATTAAACGGGGATTCCGGGGGTGGCTTCTTAATTGGTTGTTGCTCTGAAGCTTACAACACATCAAAGCCTCCTCAAGGTTCCGAACCGGAATTGAGACCATCATCGGGGTCGTGACCCAACCGAGCAAGTTCATCCCTCGGACATTCCAGCCCCTCAAACCAAACCAATTTAGGGCGGACAATTTTGTAATTGTTTTGTAATTACAATTTTGTAATTTGTAATTGTAATTGTAAAAGATAATGAGAACCATAATGTATAAATCAGGGCTTCTATTCCAATGCATGGGACTTGGATAAGAGGCGCCATTTGCCATCCATTGAAACATAATTTGCATTCCGAGTCATTTCACTTCACAGTGACAGAATTTCCAGTAATTCTAATGCGTGGACAAGGTTCCCGTGTCTCAATAGTTTCACTTCCTCCCTCTATCCCTTCCCTTCCCTTCTTGAGCCACTTCTCCTTTTGCACCCTCACACGAGCCGAGGCAGTGACTATGTGAGGCTACACAACGGCAGCAAATATCACAGCGGACATTGGTCCTCCTCCCACGCCACGTCCAGCAGAAATTCCTGGACAACAACCAGGGGCAGGAATTCTGCCTGATCCCTCCCCAAGTCTGGGGCGCTGAAGCCATTTGTGGAGCCCGCAACACAGGGTGCTTCGAAGATTAATTAATTCATTTGCAGAAGTGTACGGTACAAAGCCAGGTTTACACAGCTCAAGGACTCGCTGTCCTAACCTGTTCAACCATTGAAATAGCAAATGAATCTTGGGTTTCATTTATTTATTGTTGAGATGTGGGTGGTGCTGACAAGGCCGACATTTACCACCCGTCCATAATTGTGTTGAGGTGAACCACCTTCTTGAACTCTGGCAGTCCATGTCCATGTGGTGTGTGTACACACACACACACTTGTTAGGGAGGGAGTTCTGGGCTTTAATCCAGCTACAGTGAAGGCTGTGGTCTGATCCTGTAGATTCTGATCAAACTTTTGAATCCCTCCCATAGTTTATAGAATCATAGAATTTACAGTGCAGAAGGAGGCCATTTGGCCCATCGAGACTACACCAGCTCTTGGAAAGAGCACCCCAATTAAGCCCACGCCTCCACCCTATCCCCGTAACCCAGTAACCCCACCTAAGCCTTTTGACATTAAGGGCAATTTATCATGGCCAATCCACCTAACCTGCACATCTTTGGACTGTGGGAGAAAACTGGAGCACCCGGAGGAAACTCACACAGAGACGGGAAGAATGTGCAGACTCTGCACAGTGACACAAGCTGGGAATTAAACCTGGGGCCCTGGAGCTGCGAAGCAACTGCGCTAACCACTGTGCTACCTGTGCTGCCCTAAGTTTATGATTATATATCATGAGCCCCCAATTGCATTGGAAGACAGTGAAAAGCTCTCCTGGTTCAGCGAGATATCCCCCAATCATTTCAGAAATATAACGTGGATGTTACTCATCACCATCAGGGGATGAAATTATTTGAAGCATTAGTCCTTTCGGCAGGTTGAAAGGCAGCGCTGCTGAAAGGTGCTGTTGTATTGTACAGCACTCTACTCAATTTTGCCCAACGTTTTGAGGAAGTGCTTTGTCAGGAGTGGTTAATGCAGCTTTCTGCAGCAGATTCAAAGGAGACTGTTGGATTGATGTGGGGGAGTATGTGTGGGTGTGGAATTGAAATTCTTGCAGTGATTTCAGAGTTTAATAAATCAAAATTACTGCTGATCAAAATGACAGATAGCATTCTGACTGTAAGTAAATCGCATGTTATCTTTTGTTATAGGTGAGAATGAAAATGTAAAACTGGAATCCCCAGCCACAATCACAAAGGTAAGAATGGAAGGTATTTTAAATTCCACTTCTTATTTTGCAATCATCTAACACAATAATGAAAACTTTAACAGAAACTTAAATTCCCTAAAGCTCCCTAAATTCCCCAAAGTACTCATTGTAACTACATTGACGTTATAAACTTTGGTTTTCAACAGCAGCAGCTGAAGGTCCTCCTCCAAGCCACTTACCATCCTGACTTGGAACTATATTGTTGTCCTTTCATTGTTGCTAGGTCAGAATGCTGGAATTTCCTTCCTAACAGCACTGTAGATGCACCTCCACCACATGGGCTGCAGCAGTTCAACAAGGTGGCTCACCACCACCTTTCTCAAGGGCAATTGGATATGGGTCACAAACACTGGCCTAACCAGCGACATCCACATCTCATGAAAGAATTTAAGAAAAGGTTTTGACAGGGTGCTACATGATCGGGTAACTGGGTGACCCTGGGTTAGGTATAGACAGAAGGATATTATTATAGGCAATGTTTCCAGTTGGAGACATGTTATAATAATAATCTTTATTGTCACAAGTAGGCTTACATTAACACTGCAATGAAGTTACTGTGAAAATCCCCTAGTCGCCACATTCCGCCGCCTGTTCTGGTACAGAGGGAGAATTCAGAATGTCCAATTCGCCTAACAGCACGTCTTTTGGGACTTGTGAGAGGAAACCCACCTATTCACGGGGAGAAAGTGCAGACTCCGCTCAGACAGTGACCCATGCTGGGAATCAAACCTGGGACTCTGGCGCTGTGAAGCAACAGTGCTGACCACTGTGCGCCCATGCCTCCCGGGTTATTCACGCAACCCTGTAAGGATTAGCAATAGAGATGGCAAAGAGAAGCCACTTTATTATTGCTGAAGGCATTTAGAGAATGTACATTGCCAGATGATACAAAGCAGGTGTTGGAAAGTTGGGTGGGAAATATGTTATAAGCCAATCTAAATATGATAGGCCTATGTGGGACATAAATTAATGGATTATTATGGGTAGGTTTCACATCAGGCAACGACATGCTGTTATGGGCCAGGATTTTGAAAACTCCAAAGTATATTATGGAGTTCAGCTGACCTCCAACTGTTTATTCATTTTGGCTAGGGTGAGCAGAAGAGCTGCCTTTCAGGTGTCATTCAACGGACTTCTTAGGTGCTTTTAATAAAAAAAACAAGCTTTACGAATTTAATTAACATTTGTATAAACACACACAGTAAGACTTTTTATCGACTACAAAGCTTTGCATTATCAAAAGTTAGGATAAATCAAGAAATAGGAGTGAAAGTTACATCAGGGTACTTCAGAATCATTGACCAATGAAACAAAGTTGTGAGCTCGTTCAGCGAGTTGGATTGGCTGCAAATGCATAAAAGAGAACTGAATAATTTCTTAGCTGCAGGCTGACATTATAAACTCTATAAGAGGGAAGGTATGGTTTTCTAGTTGCTGTGATCTCTAGCATCTTGCTTGATTGTCTTGGGGGTTGGAGAGGAGTTTCCCAGGGGGGAGTTATTTTCCTAAATTGGCCTGGGGTTTTCACCCTGGTTTCTTATGCTTTTCACGGCACACGCTTAATGGACTAATTGTTTTGACCCTACCAGTTCACAAATGTTTTTAGGCTTATAACTATCCTTCTGCCTCACCAACGTGTGCAGTATCAGCCTCCTCAAAACCACTCTCTCCAATTCTGGCTTCTGACTACTGTTGCTTCTTCCTTCTCTTCTACTCAAAAGGTTCAGAGCAGGTGCTTGCCATTACCATTTTAGTAGATTAATTTTGAGCTCATGGTTTGCTGTAATCAGCCTATGCCTAGCATCTTAAAGGTTTAGATAAATGAAATAAGCCATACCACTTTGCGCATCCAGTTTTTCAATAACTAGAACTTTTATTGAGACACTGCACCCTGCACAAAAGCAGATGTTGATACATGCTTTATGTTATAGAGAAGAGATACGGATCCACAATGTCACTGCATCCGCACTAATTTGCTTTTATTACAAAGTCACTGACCTAGTTGCAGCACTGATCGGAGTTGCAAGCTAAACATGTTTGCCCAGCTCATCTTGCTACTTAATGCCAACTTCAGTTTTAACCGCACATTCAACAATTGCCATTTTTCATGAAGGCTCCTGAAGCAAGTGTTCAGGTACATCCTGTGAAAGGTCAATGATGCACGTATACACTCACTTACCATGACCAGGTGATGGTACTTTGTTGCAGTTCTCAACCAACACAACTCCAGGCCAACTCCTTCACTTCAACAACGTTCTATTTATAAAAAATAAAAGTGGTGTCGTTTCCAAACAAGACTTCTTCATAGTTAACTGTGAAAGCGCGAATCATTTAATGATCGTCAATCGTTTAAAATTAGCAAGTGGTCAAAATATTCAAGAGACCCAGGTCAATCCACTTGGGTGAAAAGGCACAGACCGAATTATGTGGGAAATGTTAAATATTGGAGTCAGCAAATTTATGCATGAAGCAGACTTAGGCATCAATTTATGATAACATTTTAATAAAAGGATCAATTATCATTCAATCTTGGTAATTGGCAATCATGGGCAGCATAGTAGCACTGTTGCTTCACAGCTCCAGGGTCCCGGGACGATTCCCGGCTTGGGTCACTGTCTGCGCGGAGTCTGCACGTTCTCCCCGTGTCTGCGTGGGTTTCCTCCGGGGGCTCCTGTTTCCTCCCACAAGTCCCGAAGACGTGCTTGTTAGGTGGATTGGACATTCTGAATTCTCGATCAGTTTACCCAAACAGGCGCCGGCGTACGGTGACTAGGGGATTTGCACAGTGGCTTCATTGCAATGTTAATGTGAGCCTACTTGTGACACTAATAAAGATTATTGTTTGAATGTGCTGTCAAGGACAGCTTTTATTCCCTTTCCTTTGAGTCAGTGAGATGCCTTCTTGGACCGCTGCAGTCCATCTGGTGCAGGTTAGGGAGTACCATTAGGGAGGGAGTTCCAGGATTCTGGCCCAGCGACAGTGAAGGAAAGGCCGATATTTTTCCAAATGGTGATGGTGTGTGCAGCTTGAAGAGGAACATTCAGCTGGTGGTGTTCCCGTGCGTTTGCAACATTTGCGCTCCCAGCTGAAATGGAGCCGATTTCGAAGGAGCTGTCAAAAGTGCCTTGGTGAGTTGGTACACGTGTCCAGTGAATGACATGCACGACCGGTAATGAACCAAGAGTGCTGATCGAGTGGGCTGCTTTGTCCTGGATGGTGTTGAGTTTCCTGAGCTGCACTCATCCGGCCAGGTGAAGAGTTTTCCACCATAGTCCTGACTTCCACCTGTAGACTGGCAGGAGGAGGTACTTGCCGCAGAATCCCCACCTTTAACTTACTGTTGTAGCTACAGTACAGATATGGTCAATAGTAACACCCAGGATATTAATGGTGGGATAGTATCACAGGAATGTCTACTTTGTTTGATCACCTTTAGACCGCACCAAGCATGAATGATCTATTTATTTTAGTTCGACAGGGAAGCTGAAGACACGATCACTTATTCAACTGTGGAAATTCAAACTGCTGCTCAAAGAGAAGGACATTCTGCAACTTACGCCAATTTGAAGAACTTGAACACGCAAAGCAGTAGCATCGCGACCAATTCAGAATCAGTGGAATATTCCACACTGGTGTTCAAACCCTAGTTCAAAATAGCACTCTGTCGGGCAGCACGGTGGCGCAGTGAGTTAGCCCTGTTGCCTCACGGCGCCGAGGTCCCAGGTTCGATCCCGGCTCTGGGTCACTGTCTGTGTGGAGTTTACACATTCTCCCCGTGTTTGCGTGGGTTTCGCCCCCACAACCCGAAAGATGTGCAGGGTAGGTGGATTGGCTATGCTAAATTGCCCCTTAATTGGAAAAAATGAATTGGGTACTCTAAATTTATTTTTAAAAATAGCACTCTGTAAATATACTAAAGCAAAATATCGCACATCCCTTAAATCTGAAACATAAACAAAACACTGGAAATATTCAGTAGTGCTGGCACCAACAGTGGAGGGTTAACAGCTCTAATTTTGCATACCCTGGGAAGAGGCTGGCGGCAGATGTAGTCTGGTACCATGGCAATAGTGCCATGTCTGCTTCTGCTGGTGTTTTACCAGCGTCAGGGTGGGGAAATCGGGTGTCAAGTGGCCAGCCTGCCCTTGGTCCAACTGTGCTATTATTCTCCCAGTAGCTTGGTGTTCCTAGACCATCTGGTCAGGCTACCGGGTGATACCTACTGGCTTTGATCTGGATCGAGACGAACATCTCTTTGCTGCGAGCACCTTGTGCCTGATGGTGTACATCCCAACACCCCCCCACACCCCACGGTATCTCTCCCCCTCAGTGTTCTACCTCTGCACCCAACCCCCTCCCCCCAAACCTAGTCCTTCGCCTGCCTGGTCAAGGCCTGCCACCCTGGCCATGCAATATTCCACATTCACTTCCAAATCCATATCCTCAAATCCTCACCCTTGGGGACGGGCTGCAGTTGCCACTGCTCCGGTTGTCCAGCTTGGACTAAGGGCTGCTGGCCATTTGTTTGATCAGGAGCTCTCGGAAGGGGGACTTCCTCCCAGAGAGAGGTTCAAGTCTCACCCTGAGCCACTTGACAGCCGTAAAATGAGCTGAGGGCAACCTAACCCTTCGCGTTAAATTCCACCTAAAGTTTCAGGCCGATAACCCTTTCATCAGAATTTTCAAGAAAGGTCATGACCTGAAAAATTTACTGCTTTTCTCCCCAGCTACTGCCCTATAATCTTTTATCATTACCTTGTATTATATATTTGTATTTCAGACATTCCAAAATTGGTAATTGAATTGCAGGAAATAAGATGTGTGGCAGAGGTCTATTAAAACAGTTTGGAGCCATCCAGCAGAGTTCTATAAAAAAAATCCTCCAGGATATTGGGACCAGTGCTGGTGAAGGTGTTTAATGAGGCAAGGGAAAGGGGGGTCCTGCCCCAGATGATGTCACAGGCCACGATTTCGCTTATCCTGAAGCGGGACCAGGACCCGGAGCTATGTGGGTCTTTCAGGCCGATTTCCCTGTTGAACGTAGATGCCAAACTGCTGGCCAAAGTTTTGTCCTCCAGGATTGAGGACTGTGTACTGGACGTTATTGTGGAGGATCAGGCGGGGTTTGTTAAGAGCAGGCAGCTGGTGGCCAATGTAAGAAGGCTGTTAAATGTGATCATGATGCCCCCGGAGAGTAGGAAGGTGGAGGTAGTGGTCGCGATGGATGCGGAGAAAGCTTTTGACCGGGTTGAGTGGGATTATTTATGGGAGGTTCTGGAGCGGTTCGGATTTGGGAGGCTTTATTAACTGGGTCAGATTGCTGTACCAGACTCCTGTGGCAAGTGTACGAACGAACAGGATGACTTTGGATTATTTTAGACAGCACCGGGGGAAGAGACAGGGATGCCCCCTCTCCCCACTGCTGTTTGAGCTGGCAATAGAGCCGCTGGCAATTGCTCTAAGGGCTTCAAGGGGCTGGAGAGGACTGGTCCGGGGTGGGAGGGGGGGGGAGGGAGCGGGGCACAGAGTCTCGCTGTATACGGACGACCTGCTTTTGCATGTTTCAGATGCAATGGAGGGGATGGAAGAAATTATGGGAATTTTAGGGGAATTCGGCCGGTTTTCAGGGTATAAGCTTAATATGGGAAGAACGAGATGTTTGTGGTCCAGGCGAGAGGTCAGAAGAGGTGAGTGGGGGAATTGCCTTTTGGAGTTGCAGGGGACAGTTTCAGGTACCTAGGTTTCAAAGTGGTGAGGGATTGGGACTGGCTACATAAATTGAACTTGGCCCAGTTGGTAGGACAGATCAAGGAGGATTTCCAGAGATGGGATGCGCTCCCGTCGTCTCTGGCGGGCAGAGTTCAAACAGTTAAAACGATGGTCCTCCCGAGATTTCTTTTTGTTTTCCAGTGTCTCCCCATCTTCATCCCGCGGTCCTTTTTTAAGCGGGTCAATAAAGTTATAGCGGGCTTTGTATGGGGGGGGGGGGGGGGGGGGGGCAAGTCCTGCGACTGAAGAGGGTAATGCTTGAGTGGAGTCGGAGGGAGGGTGGGTTGGCGCTGAACTTTAGCAATTAGTACTGGGCAGCTAATATAGCCATGGTTAGGAAGTGGCTGGTGGGGGGAGGGGGGCGGGGTCAGAATGGGAGCATATGGAGGTGGCTTCATGCAGGGGAACAAGTCTGGGGGCGTTGGTAACCGCGCCTCTGCCGTTCCCACCGGCGCGGTACTCCACCAGCCCCATGGTGGTGGCGGCCCTGAGAGTCGGGGGCAACGGAGGAGACATGTGGGAGCATCGATCTGGTTCCCAATCTGCGATAATCACCGGTTTGCCCCGGGGAGGATGGATGGGGGGGTTCCGAATTTGGCGGAGAGCGGGGATTGAGGATGGGGACTTGTTTATAGAGGGGAGCTTTCCGAGTATGAGGGTGCTGGAGGAGAAGTTTGCATTGGTGAGGGGAAACGAATTCCGATATTTACAGGTACGGGACTTTCTGCGGAAGCAGGTGCCAAACTTCCGCTCCTGCCGCTAAGAGGGATTCAGGATAGGGTGATTTCTAGAGGATGGATAGGAGAGGGGAACGTTTCGGACATATATAAGGAGTTTATGGGATCGGAGACGACACAGACCGAGGAGCTGAAGCGAAAGTGGAAGGAGGAGCTGGGAGGAGAGATGGAAGAGGGCCTTTGGGCGGACGCGTTGAGTAGTCAACGCGACCACAACATGTGCCAGGCTCAGCCTGATTCAATTCAAGGTCGTGCACCGGGCTCACATGACAGTGGCCCGGATGAGCAGATTCTTTGGGGTGGAGGATAGGTGCACAAAATGTGCAGGACCAGCGAACCATGTCCACATGTTCTGGGCATGTCCAAAGCTTAGGTGATTTTGGCAGGGATTTTCTGACGTCTCATGTCCAAGGTATTAAATACAAGGGTGGCATCGAGTCCAGAGGTGGCGATTTTCAGGGTGTCACAGGATCCGGGAATCCAGGAGGAGAAAGAGGCAGATGTTCTGGCCTTTGCTTCCCTGGTAGCCCGGAGACAGAGCATAGAGGGACACGAAGTCCCCGAAGTCAGAGACCTGGCTATCGGACATGGCTGGCTTTCTCTGCCTGGAGAAAGTTAAGTTTGCCATGAGAAGGTCATTGTTAGGGTTCGCCCGGAGGTGGCAACCATTTATCGAGTTCTTCGCAGAGAATTAACCGTCAGGAGAAAGGCGGGGGGTGGGGGGGGTTAGGTTATCGTAGATTAGGGGGTTAGGTAATGGTGGGACCTGTGGGGGAGGGAGGCAGTATTGGCACTATGTTTACATTTTATGCAGTGTTTATATTGCTGCTGTTACAATGCCAAAAAAAGAAAATACCTCAATAAAAAGTTTATTAAAAAAGGTTTGGCCGAGTCTGAAGGCACTTTTACATCTTCACTTAAATCCTTTGTGCTCTGCAGGGCGGGTATATGGAAATACCATAGAGCAGTCCAAAGTTCCCTCTAATGTATCAAAGCAGCAGGTTGATGACTGCCCTTGACAGCACACTGGGACCAGTGTTTGGAGAGTCACAGCCTGAGCCAGTGACTTTGCTGCAGAAATTTAAAGATTCATCGTTTTTACCTTTCAATTATTGCTAATCAATTGCTTTTTCAGTTTCTGGCGCACTCCTTGGAAGCATGCGATTCAATGCCTTGGGACCATGTATAATCAAAGTGCACAGCCATTAAAATATAGGCAATCTGGTTTTTACAATAACAAGATGGCTCAGCACAAATGGCATACAAAAGTTACAATGGCTAGTTCTAATGGCCAAAATAATCAATGGATACTTTGTGAAGAGCAAACTGACCTGCTGAATGTTTCCAACTTTTTCTGCAGTATTGTGCTTTTGTATCTATTTAAGGTTAAGTCCAGTTTCATTTATTAATCAGATAGAACCTGAGAGAAAATACTTTGGTCATGAACATTAACTTGGTGGGCAGTATTATTCTGATTATGCCTGGTGAAAATATTTTTGAATAAAACTTTTTTGCACCATCTTGTTCTCACTTATGCATGGGTAGCGTTTCACTGACCTAGACAAGTTGGCAAGGTTGTCACAGTGGCTTCTCAGGTCAATAATTTTGGGACCGTTTCCAATTCCAGCTAAGCTTTCCTTCTGGAAGAGGAGCAGGCTGAAAATAGTCAGGCGATAGTTGGTATGGAGATGCAGAGGAACAAACACTGGATGACTCAATAGATCAGGGGCGGGATTCTCCGACCCCCAGCCGAGTGGGAGAATCGCCCGGGGCCGGCGTCAATCCTGACCCCGCCGTGTCCCGAATTCTCCGCCACCCGAGATTTGGCGGGGGCGGGAATCGCACCGGTCCCCCCCGCGGCGATTCTCTGGCCCGCGATGGGCCGAAGTCCCGCCGCTGACAAACCTCTCCCGCCGGCGTGGATTAAACCACCTACCTTATCGACAGGCGGGCACCGGATTCCTGGGGGGGGGCAATCTGACCCCGGGGGGTGCCCCCATAGTGGCCTGGCCCACGATCAGGGCCCACCGATCAGCGGGCGGGCCTGTGCCGTGGTGGCACTCGTTTTCTTCCGCTTTCGGCATGGACCATGGCGGAGGCGGAAGAGACCCCCTCCCCTGCGCATGCGCCGGGATGACATCAGCAGCCGCTGACGCTCCGGCGCATGCGCGGACTTATGCCAGCCGGCTAAGTCCTTTCGGCTCCAGCTGGCGTGGCGCCAAAGGCCGTTCACGCCAGCCAGTGGAGTGGGAACCACTCCGGCGCGGGCCTAGCCCCTCAATGTGAGGGCTTGGCCCCTAAAGGTGCGGAAGTGGCGGCCCGACGCCCGAGTGGTTCACGCCACTCCAACACGCCGGGACCCCCCCCGCCCCACCGGGTAGGGGAGAATCCCGGCCCAGAAGTGTACTCCAGCTGGAGTAAGATCTTTGAATTATGCAGCCTTTCTTGGAGCTAATTAGAAAGCCAAGGAGGTTGGGTCTTCCGATCCTGGTGATGAGGAAAATAGGGATGGACGGGTCTTCCGTTTACATCTTCCATCCCATGAAATAAAAGTCTCTCAGAATCTATTTAACTATGGTGGTTTCTAGTTCATTTATTGCCCTCTTCAGAGCACTCTTTACAGTTTATAAGTATAGATTCCTGGTTTTAGATGATCTTACCATGAAAGAGGAAGAAAAAAAATCTAAAATGAAGAAATGCTTTCTTATGACCACATCACTCTTTTTCCCCCGTTTGTGAAACAGCCTTGAAATATAAAAAGGATATTGACTCAATGTCAGAATCACATGGCATTGTGTCACAGAGCAGCAGGTCATTACTTCACAGCGATGAGTTCCACAGCACCACAGGCAACGCCATGGGGAGGAAATGGAGAGTCTGCAAGTAACCAGCACGGCTACAGGTCCCAGCGACTGGGCCACATTCATTATTGGAAAAGGCTGGAGAATAACGTTTGCTTATTATTTTGTTGGCACAGGAGGAAGCACAGCTTACAAAGTTCGAGAGAGACAGAGAGTGTGAGGGACTTTCAGGGTTATGGTGAAAAGATAGATGGGGAAGTATGGTCATGGCATCGCACAAAAATAGATGCACCATGACCCATCATCACATGCCCACCAGTCAGAAAATATATAATGATTGACAGGTGCAACAAGAATTATAGAGAATAGAACTGTTCCAGTGCAGGAGACGGCCATTCGGCCCATTGAGTCTGCACCTCGCCTCTGAAAAAGCACCCTCCCTATTCCCGTAACCACACCTAACCTGCACATCTTTGGACATTAAGGGGAAATTTAGCATGGCCAATCCACCTAACCTGCACATCTTTGGACTGTGGGAAGAAACCGGAGCACCCGGAGGAATCCCACTCGGGGGAGAATGTGCAAACCCCGCAGTCACCCAAGGCCAGAATTGAACCCGGGTCCCTCGAGCTGTGAGGCAGCAGTGCTAACCACTGTGCCACCCTCAATTAAAATGTCTTTTAAAAAACATTGCACACAAGGCAAAGAATAGGTTCTGAGCTCTGTCATTTGAGGCTTTGAGTCGCTGATATATGCGCTTGCTAGATGCTTATAAATGGTATTATTGAACTCCAAATTTACTCTAAGGAAAGATAAATCTTTTGTATCCATATAAATAACGGAGGGAAGAATAAATACTGCAAACTCCCCCATGGGAGGAAAATGGCAAAAAACATTGTGTAAACAAGCTGACAAGATGGTTTGAGGAGGAATTAACAATGTTGTTTGCTTCTTGAACAAATTCAGCAACATTTAAGTTAAAACAATAAACCTGCATTTATGTTTCATGAAATATCCCAAAGCAAATCATGAGCAGTGTGAAGTGAATCATTGCTTTATGTAGGAAAATAGAATTATAAATGTTAAACATGTACCTTCCAGAATCAATAGGCTATAACTTTTCTTTTTAACCTGATGTCAATTCCGTTTTATTACCTTCATAAAGTTGCTGCTTGATCGATGGGCGGAAGCACCAACACATTTATGCTGCCGTAGGTGGACATTTAACATGCGACAGTGCCCAGAGCAATGGGAAGTCTAGTACTATCATAAAATACATTGGAACACAAACGCATCTGACCTTTGCAGCTGTTAGAACCGTTCTCAAAATTTGCCGTCACCTATTAAAGATTTGGGTTAGCAGGTTATCTTGAAACAGTGCTGTGACTAAAGTTTAACCGGATACTTCCAGCGTGATCGTGGGATGACTTTCAGACTCAAGAGCAAGGAAGCAAGACAGACAATGTACAACAAACAGAAAAGCACAATTACACTTTTGGGTGGGTGAAAAAGACAACGGCGCATGAAACACTGATGGTTTAGGAGACCTTTATTAAGGTTAATGACACTTTTTATCTACTACTCTTCATAGTACAGCAATGAAAAAGGTTGTATGCAATAGAAAATTATCAAATAATATGTAGAGCAATATGTATTCTCTACTTTGAATATATCAAGTGTTTCTTTAATGAGCTGAAATTGAGTAAGACTCTACACTGCTGGTTCACCCAGTGGCCTTCAGATTTTTCAAGCAATTGCCTTATCCTTTGAGAAATCAGGCTGAAAACAATGAGAAGTTAAGAAACTGCACTACCACTTTTAAACTCTTGAGTGTAATATCCAGTTCAGATGACAACAATGGCTCTGTACTTGGACAGAGGTTACATTATACTGAAGTGACAATATGTTCCTGTCTCAAAATCGTTGTGGTGACAGAAAACCACAATGATCAAATCCACCCGTAGCAGTGTTATTTCCCCCATCTGCACCTCTTTCTGTCTCCAAACTTCAGGGATGTTTTGGCCACCAAGTTCACAGGTAACTTCTAAAAACCGGCAGAATTGAACTTTGCACTAGTTCTGGTACTAATAGGTTTGTTGTGTAATTGACGTGCATTTCACATAGTAATGAATCACAAATCTTTCATCACATATGATATTCACCCACGTAAATGGCCTGCTATCAGTAAGCTGGTGACCTGGCTACCCATTTATTGTAGATCCATAACAATTTAAATCAATATCATCAGGAAGAGTAATGAATAATTCAATGAAGAGTAGGGATGTTGCATTGTGAAGGTTATTTGACTTATTTCTCAGAATGGCCTTAAACTGTTTCCATTTTTTCCTTCCTTAAATACACTGCTTAGAGCTCAGGGACAAAATCAAAACATTGAGCAGGAGAGCAGGAGCTTATAGAAAGAAAATGTATAAAAAGAACAAATTTATAAAGCACTAGTTAGGCCCCATTTAGAATACTGTGAGCAATTTTGGGCCCCACACCTCAGGAAAGACATACTGGCACTGGCGCGGGTCCAGCGGAGATTCACACGGATGATCCCAGGAAGGTAGGCCTAACATACGATGAACGTCTGAGGATCGTGGAATTATATTCATTGGAGTTTAGGAGGTTGAGGGGAGATCTAATAGAAACGTACAAGATAATGAATGGCTTGGATAGGATGGACGTAGGGAAGTTGTTTCCATTAGCAGGGGAGACTAGGACGCGGGGGCACAGCCTTAGAATAAAAGGGAGTCACTTTAGAACAGAGATGAGGAGAAATTTCTTCAGCCAGAGAGTGGTAGGTCTGTGGAATTCATTGCCACAGAGGGCGGTGGAGGCCGGGACATTGAGTGTCTTTAAGACAGAAATTGATAAATTCTTGATTTCTCGAGGAATTAAGGGCTATGGGGAGAGAGCGGGTAAATGGAGTTGAAATCAACCATGATTGAATGGTGGAGTGGACTCGATGGGCCAAATGGCCTTACTTCCGCTCCTATGTCTTATGGTCTTATGGTCTTAAATTCTGAAAGTTAGTTAGTAAAAAGCTGCAGTAATCAATATGCAACAAAGCAAATCTTAGTCCTTTTTAATGTTATCAAAAATGTTGCAGAATATGCAAGACCAATGGATTTCTTTATCCAATTTTCACATCTCTTTAAAGTATTTAATAGGCCTCCATTACGATATGTGCTAGAAACAACACAAACAACTAAACCAATTCAGTTCCCTCCGCCATATCCCCATCTCTACTGGTTTATGAGCATGTTGTCATTTGTAACACATGAATGATGTTAAATACGAAATGGTCATTCCAGAAAGCCCAGCAAATTCCAAAAAACAATTTCACCCAATTCTTAACATTCTTGTCTATCTTCCGTAAATAAAGTGTTTCAGAGAATCATAGAATTGACAGTGCAGAAGGAGGCTATTCGGCCCATCGGGTCTGCACCAGCTCTTGGAAGGAGCACCCCACTTAAGACCACACCTCCACCCTATCCCCCTAATCCAGTAACCACACCTAACCTTTTGGACACTAAGAGGCAATTTAGCATGGCCAATCCACTTAACCTACACATCTTTGGACTGTGGGAGGAAACCCACGCAGACACAGGGTGAACGTGCAGACTCCGCACAGACAATCACCCAAGGCAGGAATTGAACCCAGGACCCTGGAGCTGTGAGGCAGCAGTGCTAACCACTGTGAAACCGGGCCGCCTAACCTGGATTTTCCCTGAGCTACAAACTGATGGGGAGTGTATTATTTAGCTGCTTTGTGGCCAATGTTGATGATTTTCTCAAAAGCACAATCACAAGAAAATCAACTGCTCCAAATATCCCACTACAAATAATATACTCGTGTGGAAATCCTTCCTGTTCTTAATCTTGGCTGTAATTATTTCTAAAAATCCATAACTTTCAATGAGAGCTGGTTCACAAGAGTTCCATACACATTCATTCTTTGGAATTCTCTACTCCAGAGGGAGGTGGTTTAGCCATCTCGGATGGTCACCTCCAACTAGTTAACTACACCTATCAACTAAGACAACCTGTACTTAACTTTGGGCACCTGGCTTAGGTTAGAAAACAGTGGCCGCTGTTCATTTCTGGATCTCTCGGGTTCGAAGGAGTAACTGCTGCTCAGCTGGGCTCATCCGTCTCGTAGCGGGCGTTGAACTTGGACTTGCTTCTGGTGTTGCTGCACTTGGCGATGGCCGTGACTGGGGTACCAGGGCCAAGAGAGAGCGAACATATGGCAAACTCTTCCTATACTCGGGGGTTTTCGCGCTCTTTTGGGCGGTCCTTCGATTTGGGCCTTACGAATTGGGTGATCCTTGATCCCGATTCCTTAACCAATAAATGGGCGGGAAACTTGCAAAGCCTGGCGGGTAAAATGGACAAGCCAAGACTCAGAGCCTGAAATGCATATTCATAAGCAAGAAGTCCAGACGGTATCGAAACTCCGTCCAATTAGCATTTTAATGGGGCCGATTAGCATTTGATGGCCCATCTTCACCAAAACAAAGGACTGGTACTCGAGCAACCGGGACAGTCCCAGACATTTCAGTGCCACTCCCTGTTCAAGGGAAACGAAAACAACTGGGTCAGTGACCACTTGGGGCACGCCCAGCCATCCAGATTCCCACCCACTTATTGGCTAAGGAATCGGGATCAAGGATCACCCAATTCGTAAGGCGCAAATCGAAGGACCGCCCAAAAGAGTGCGAAAACCCCCGAGTATAGGAAGAGTTTGCCATATGTTCGCTCTCTCTTGGCCCTGGTACCCCAGTCATGGCCATCGCCAAGTGCAGCAACACCAGAAGCAAGTCCAAGTTCAACGCCCGCTACGAGACGGATGAGCCCAGCTGAGCAGCAGTTACTCCTTCGAACCCGAGAGATCCAGAAATGAACAGCGGCCACTGTTTTCTGACCTAAGCCGGGTGCCCGAAGTTAAGTACAGGTTGTCTTAGTTGATAGGTGCAGTTAACAAGTAGTGTTTATGTTGCATGACTAATTGTGTGTAAATAAAGTACCCTTGACCTTCAACTAACTGGTGTTTGGCTCTTTGATCGATAGCCGGTTGAAACTTGTGGTGGTATACCTGGCGACTAAGCATTCGGACATAGATAACATAGAAAGAAGGGCAAATTCACTGATTGCCATAATTGGAGCAGAGCCACAGAAAAGACCAAGTAGAAAGAAAAAGGACAACAGTGGGTGTTCAGTCATTGAGTTATATTCAAGACCAAAATCGAGAGACTCTTGGACACTAAGGGAATCCACGGCATGTCAGGAAAGAGTAAGAAAGTGGAGTCTATTTTGAAGTGCAGCCATGATCATGTTGGTGGAGGAACTCGTCGAGAGGTGGTTTGGTGGACTCTATTCTTACAGTGAATGAGTGGACAAAATCCAATGGAGTTGTGTAAAGGAAGGATACCCTGAGTGTCCATTGAGTTATCACCTCACTAACTTAGTAGAGTTTAGTATCGGAAGGCAAAAGGCGGACATCCTCGGGTGGGAACGGGTGAAAGGATTTCCCAAGTGTGCACCAAACAGTGCCTGCAAAGGCTGTAACACAAAAACCCACCCAAAATCTGTTGTCACTTAAAACATCATCGATGTGGATCCCCACGCTACAGATTGTGCATGCTGTAGAGGATTATCCTGCCACGTCTCTTCCATGCCTTGTCTCCCTTGGTACTGCCAAGATACACCATTGCAGGGATCAATGGGAAAGGACTGAATTAGTCATGGGTAAATGCCTTTGGCTTCACCTTTCCCCGCAGTAAGGGCAGATGGAGACACTGAAGAACAAAATGTCCATCATCTTCCTGGTTCATGAGTTGTACACCCCAGAAAACAGGGAAAAATCACAAATATAAGAAAACAAATACCCTATTCCTTAAAGCATAAATAATTTTAAATGAAAACAATCCGCCATCACAGATTTATGGCGGAAAGTTCTCATTTTATCGAAGGAGGATTTTAGCATTACCGTAGAAGCCAGCTGGAAACCCTTTCTATTTGTCCTTCAAACTAAATTACAAAATAAAACGTTGCCCGTCTACTGGGCAAACAGATGGATATAATTGGAACATCTGTCAAGTTGCTTTTTCAGATGTATAGATTAAAGGAGGATGCACCGCCTTTGAAGAACACTGCAGCCACAAAGCATTGGGGGCGGCACAGTAGCATAGTGGCTAGCACTGTCGCTGCACAACTCCAGGGTCCCAGGTTCGATTCCCGACTTGGGTCACTGTCTGTGTGGAGGCTGCACGTTCTCCCCGTGTCTGCACTTGTTTTCTCCAAGTGCTCCGGTTTCCTCCCACAGTCCAAAGATGTGCAGGTTAGGTGGATTGGCTATGCTAAATTGCCCCTTAGTGTCCAAAAGGGTTGGGTGGGGTTGCTGGGTTACAGGGATAGGATGGAGGTGTGGGCTTCGGCTGGGATGCTCTTTCCAAGGGCCGGTTCAGACTGGATGGGCAGAGTGGCCTCCTTCTGCACTGTACATTCTATGATATCCTTTTATTAGCAGGGATTGACTTTTGGGCAAGGTTTGGTGGATGCCAAGATGCAGAAGGGACATTCAATGAGAAGACCTCCTTGCCCGTCTCTGTGCACAGCCAGGATTGGGGTGGTCAGAACCCCTGGAGTGTTCCTGCCTTTCCTCTGCTACACTCTAGGCTGGGGGAGCTTCCCTTTTCATGCCAGGTTTTCTATGCTGCCCTCCGGCTCTGCTGTAGCCATTTACATACCCTCTTGATCAGTCTTTTGTCTGATTATCGCCTAGCTTTAACCCCCGGCATTTATTCACTCCTGCCGCTCTACGCCATCAGTGTTCTCTCCTGTGGTGTCGCTTTCCTTCTTCCGTCTTAAAACTAAGACTTGGGCCACCAATGTTCACCACCATGCTTTTATTTCCTACTTTAGTTCCCAGGGCAACGAGCATCAGACTTGGCAACAACAGTTCTCCCATCACTGGCAGTAAGATGATGACTGCTCCACCCCAAAAACAAATTTACCAGCTAGCAACCTGAGCCAGGACAACAACCCCTCCCCCAACAAGGGCAGATGCAGAGTCAATATCCTACTGTTAAGGGGGGGGGGGGGGGGGGGGGGGGGGGGGGGGGGAAGAGAACTGATTCCATACACGGGATGCCTCATTTATCCATAGAATCCTTATAGTGCAGAAGGAGGCAATTCCACCACCCATCGATTCTCACCGACGCTCCGAAAGAGCACCCTACCTAGGCTCACTCCCCTACCCTATCCCCATAACTCCGCCTAACCTGCACTATATTCTGTATTCTTCACCCACTATGTATTTATGTTGTGTATTTGCCGTCTATCCTATGTTTTTCACATATTGAACGATCTGCCTGGACTGTACGCAGAACAATACTTTTCACCGTGCCTCAGTACATGTGGCAATAAATCTAAATCTAATCTAAAATCAATTTAACAATTAGCTTTGCTGGCATTTCAGAATAGCATGGAACACCCACCTATTTTTCTGGTGGTGTGAGTGTGTGTGTGTGTGCATGTGCGTGTGTATAACAAGGAGGGAAATCTAGGAAAATAAAGTACAGATTTATCAGCGGAAACAGGATGGTGTGAACATTTTTAGCAAAGATTGGGTCAGACCTTTCCAAAAAGACAATCAAATTTATTCAAATGCTTTAACAAAAGGGACCGGATCAATACCTGGGCTGGTGGGAAAAGTTAGAATTTTTTTAAAAATTAAATGCAGCACGTTTTTGATCTAGAACATGCTGCCTAAAACAAAAACAGGTTTAGGAGTAACTTTCAAAAGCAAATTCATAAATACTTAAAAAGGCAAGATTTGAAGAGCGTCAGAGAAAGAGCGAGGGGTAGTGGGAGTAATCGGATAATACTTTCCCACGGCTGGCACAGGCATCTCTATACAGTACAATTGATGATTCAGCAAAATCTGCATCACAAATCAAAACAAGTTCGTTTTGCACATGTCGTGCCAAATTGAGACAGGAACAATTTTGAAAATATTGCAAGGGAGATTTATTTTCTCCCTTAACAATCTAACTCCAAACAAACAAACAAACACTTCATCATTCAGAGTTCTAATGTCTCCCCCTCTACATCAGGAGTTCCCAAATTAACACAGAGCCATTCTCACCCAGGTGAATCCCAGAAGACAACACAGAAGCAAGGTTTGATTGAAAAATCCTTCATGTTTCTACAATGATTTTTAAATTCTTTATTATTTTTTTTAAAATATATCTTTTTCATGTAACTGGAGTCAAGGTATTTTCTGGTCCCACTGTTGGGTCTACAACCTTAAGAGGCTCAATGGCATAAAAACCCACAGCATTACAGAGGTCACCAGCAGAATCCAGTGCTTGTTCATGGTCCAAAAAAAAAGCATTTGCAACACAAAAAGGCCCCATCACAAAAAAAGTACATAATAGCGGAAATGTTTTGTTTGTATACAGCAAGTATCTGTGGAATGTGAAGCCATCAAGACTCAACCCGAGATTGGTGCTCGTCACCACACACTCTATTTGGCACAATCTTATGACAAACTTTCTCTAATATGATTCTGTCGAAAATGTAACCATCTAGTATTGGAATACTGACACCTTAAAATTACTTGGTCTGTTAAACTGACAGATGTAAGCTTCTAATTTCCCTTGCCTGATCGATGATAATTTGCATCCTGAAGAGTAACATCTGGTGGTGCCAATACAGTAAAGCGCATATGTAAGGCGAGCATCGCATGAAAGAGGTGAACTCAAATTCTGCATGAACAAAACCATTCACATTTTTTTTTTGGCTGCACAGTGATATTTACAACTGGTTTCAGTACTGAATCGGGGTTTGATTAAAGGTTGATACTCATCATTTATTACAGTCAGCACTGGTTCCTGAAAAGAAACGAGTATCGTACAACTATATTGGCGACGACCAAATCGGTTTTCGATTGCCACCAACAAAGGGTTTTTTCTTTTTTTAAAAACATATCATTAAAACAAGAAAATCCTTTGGAACATTTGGAATTGAGCTGAAAGCTCAGGTCTTGGACCTGAACTAAACAGGAAAGACAAACAAAGATAATCGTTTTAAATTATTACAGTACTACTTGTTTGCACATCAATCATATACAGGCTCAAGTGATCTCATGGAGACTGTGCCGTCACAGACTGTGCGGTTACATCTCCCGGCAGTAATAATAAAATCATAACACTCATTTATAATTGGAGTATAGAAAAGAATATGCAAGCAAAAGACCAGGCTGTTAAAGGAATAAGATGCCTAGGAGTGCAGAAATGCTCTTCCAATACATTTAGCGAGCATTTAAACAGCTAGGCTGGCTCCTACTATACATTCTTCTACTGAGGTTTCAGACAACGTGCTCCTTCTTTCAATCATTTTGGTTCTGCTCCAGCTAATACCTGCAGGGGGGAGGGGGGCACAAAACATTGTTGTGTGTAAATGAGAGTCCTCTTGACAATTCTGTTAATGGTTAATACAGTTTGTGTTACCCCCTCCCTTTAAGCACAAATAATCGTACATCCTATCCTATTCCTTACATTAAAAATTACTCAATTAGTCTAAGCAATGATATTTTTACCACATTCAACGGAATATTGACCAACAAACCATTAGCGATTATTTTTATTTAAACAAAATTTAGAGTCCCAATTATTTTTTTCCAATTAAGGGGCAATTTAGCGCGGCCTGCACCTACCCTGCACATCTTTGGGTTGTGGGAGTGAGACCCACGTGGACACGGGGAGAATGTGCAAACTCCACACGGGACAGTGACCCGGGGCCGAACCCGGTCCTCAGCGCCGTACGGCAGCAGTGCTAACCACTGCGCCACCACTATTAGCGATTCTAAAGTTCACAGGCTGTGTGCACATGAATAATATATGTCGGAAGATAAGGCAATTGAGGCAAAACACAGAGGGATCATTATCAACACCAAAATAGTTGCTTCTGTTCAAATGTAATTACCCTTCAATGGGTAATTTCATAATAATTTATAAATTAAATAGAAAGGTCCTGCATTTGTGTTTACTTCTGCACAGTAAACTCCTAGTATGTTGTGATACGATGTTTACGTCAGTTTATTTATTGAATATTTGTGTTAACACTTCCCTCTCTCTGCAATTGCATTCCCACATGATGGGGTATTCATTTAAGAGGAGATCTGGGCATCAGACCTCCCTGTAGACTTGGTATTAGTTACTGAATGAGATGGTTACAATTCTTCCTTTCAGGATTTGTTGGGGTGATACCAATGGATACGGATCCTAAATTGCGGAACGAGCCATTATTTTGTGAAGGTGTGAGCTTTTGAAGGGAAAAGTCATAGTAAGTTTACTTTGAGCTCCCTCTGATGGCTCAGTTGGTAACGGCAGTCAAGGGAAAGCTGACTATCTGGATTTCTGCCACTTACGTAGCACTTCACACCAGAAATCTGAGCCACAACAGCAAATGAGATTCACGTATACAATTATATCAAATGTTCAGTGTTTTTGCAATGAAAGAATTCCGTGCAGAGGAAATTTAGTTTCTTCAAGTCAACACTATTAATAACTGCATGGTGAATCTTCACCAATTCCACTAAATGTATGCATTGATGTTAGGATCCATTATACAGAAGTTTACCTGTAGTAATTAGGTTTGAAGGGTCCGTTTTTGTTTAGGCCGAGATATTTTGCCTGATCATCTGTCAACTCTGTCAAGTGTGCATCAAAGGTTGGCAGATGCAAACTGGCAACGTACTCATCTGTAAGGAGACAAGATTTATTTACAACCAGAGAGTGGGTAGAAGTGTTAAATAACAGATTCAAGTCACTTTGGGAACTCAAGACAATTGCGTTTCCCAGCTGTTGACTGAAATACGTAGCAGGGTAACTAAATGCGTGAAACTTTCTCTAGAATTTTAGTGCCACAGTAGCACTATATGATGCATGTTTGTAGTCCTCTCATTTTTGATCTAAGATGCAGCTCTGCAATGGAAAGCACAATACTACATACCCATCTTTTTAGGCAGAAGATACACGTCTTGTTTGTAGCGCCCCTCAGGAGCATTGTAGAGCTCTATCAGAGCCAATGCCTGCACAGAAATCGCAACAGGTTAGTAACTTGTATGTGCTAAACAGGATTGATATAAAGCCACATATTTTCCAACTCACCTGAGAATTCCATTTTGTAAAACATTGTTTAAATTTTGCTGCTTACATATCAACATTGTCCATTAAACAAATGCAGTGCCTCGGTAGCTGCATCGTGAGATCACTGGGTCTTGTGGCCAGGAGACCTGTGATCTGCTAGCTTTGACTGATGCTTGCTTTTGAACTCATTTAACAGGGCAGTTATTACAGAGTAGCTGTCCGTCTTTGTCATGCATAATGTTTTAGAGATAGAAGACATTTGTTCATTATTTCTAAGCAGTGCTGCCCAAGAGGCAAGAGAAGCTATCACTTGGCTATAATGTAATATACAGAATACACAAGATACAGAACCAAATACCAACATCAGACTGCAAGAGGGCTATCCTGCACTGCAGTTAAATTATTAAATTATATACTGGAGTTCCTATCTAGTCACCTACCTGAGTGGTTGCTGTGATTGAAAGCACAAAAGTGGGAACAGTTGAGCAGCTCAAGTTTAGAAGGCGGCCCTGAGGAAAAAGAGAGTATTTCTTAAATTGACATCCTAAACCATACACTGGTTTACATTAATCCTTAGCTGCTATAGTTGACGAGTAAGCTACTGGCAGGCAGCACAAGCATTCTGTAGAAACGAGCATAAAAGGCACAAAGGGTACGAGCTACTGTAACAAACCTCTGTTGGCAGCAGCAAGTCATCCCCTCTCTTGCAATAATTTACTGCAAGTTCCTGACAATCCCTGAAAATAATCCGATACAAGACCCGCAATTTCATCAGTTTAATTACAGTGCTTTCACTTCTCAAACCTGCACGTTTCCCAGTCTGATGCCCATGCACAGAATTCAGGCCAGAGGAAGTACCAGCATTCTCTTTTTCAGGCTTCATCTAATCCGACGCCACAATCAGGTGCGAGGAGGCAAGATTTGTGATCCAAACTGATCCACTTATTGATCTTTCCACCTCTCCCCCTTCCAAGGCTCACTTGGCAATCCTACAAAACTGGAGCTTTAAGCTTGCTGCATATATTCTCTGAATCCTGCAATGGGTAGTTTCCCCTCCGCAAAGGCAGCCCGCCAGCTGTGATCATAAAAACCTACAAATGTTTTCAGAGTGCCTCCATCTTGAGGTACACTCCCAGTCTCTCACCTATAGTGGCAGCACCCACCTCTCCTGGTGGCACTGTCAGGGCTCATGGGGCACTCTCATTGACCTACCTGCCTGCACAGCACTCCGCTGTCCTCAACTGAAGGGGCTCCTTCAGGCAACCTATTAATTGGCCACCTCCTGGAAAATTGTGCAAGCAGGCGAACCGCAGAAACCATTGGTGTTGGGTTCCAGAAATGGTCCTCATCTGCCTTTAAAAACTAACAGATTCCTCTCGCAGTGGTTGCTATTCTCTCTTTTATTTTACCAAAAGGTTGTTTGAACAGGAGCACAAGAAATAGGAACAGGAGCAGGCCATTCAGCCCCTCGAGCCTGCTCTGCCATTCAATAGGATCATGGTTGTTCCAACATTCCTCACGTCCACTTTCCTGCCCTTTCCACGTAACCCTTGATTCTCTTCCTGATCAATAATCTATCTCAGCCTTAAATATACACAAGGACTCTCAACGCTGAGAAGAAATTCCTCCTCATCTCGGTCTTAAATTGGCTGCCCTTTATTCTGAGACTCTGCCCTCTGCTTCTAGACTCTCCCATCAGAGGAAACATTCTCTCAGCATTTACCCTGTCACACCCCTTAGAATCCCACATATTTCAATGTGATCACCTCTCATTCTTCTAAATTCCAATGAGTAGAGTCCCAACCTATTTAACCTTTGCATATAAGACACTCCCTCCATATCGGGGATCATCGAGTGAACCCTCTCTGAACCTCCTCCGATGAAATAATATCTTTCCTTAAAAAAGGGGATCAAAACTGCTCCCAGTCCTCCAGACGTGGTCTCACCAGTACCTTGGACAATCACAGCCAGACTTCCCGATTCTTAGACTCCAACCCTCTTGAAATAAGGGCCAACATTCCATTAACCTTCCTGATTACCTGCAGCAACCGTGTGCTAGCTTTCTGTGTTTCGTGCACAAATACCCCCAAGTCCCTTGGTGTTGCAGCTTTCTGTTGTCTTTCTCCATTTAAGTAATACCCTGCTCTTATGTTCTCTCTTCCAAAATGAACTTCACATTTTCCCACATTATACTCCATTTACCAACCGTTTGCCACTTACTTAACCTATCAATATCTCTTTACAAACTGTTTGTATCCCTCTCACAACTTGTCTCTCCATCTATTTTTGCGCCGTCTGCAAATTTGGCTGCAGTACATTTGGTTCCTTCCTCCAGGTCATTAATATATATTGTGAACAGTTGGGGTCCCAGTATTGATCCCTGTGGAACTCCACTGGTTACAGGTCACCAACCTGAAAAAGAACCCCTTTATCCCCACCCGCTGTTTCCTGCCCATTAGCCAATTCTCTATCCATGCCAGTAAGAAGCTACCAGAGGGCTTTCTACACCAACCGAGCTACATCCAAATAAAACTCTTGTCTTCAGCAATGGACGAAAGCAATATCCACCTTGTAATTCGCAGCAGCATTGTACCACAATATTATGATCCCCAAGACTGGCATAAGCTAGCTTGAACTTATTCCTGTACAGATTCTTCCAATAAAACAGAATGAAGAGCACAAACCTCAGCTAAAAGCACAACACGCTTCCCATCAGGCCAAATCACGTGGTCAACTTGAGATCGTACACGCTCCCATGTCAATTCTGGAGTACGAAGGCTAGCCTGCAATAAAGATTGGCAATGATAAGTAGATAGGAATATTACAAAATGTAAATCAGTAAAACCATTGGGAAAATGAGCAAAAATGGAGAATATTCCATTTTACCGTCTAACTACTTGTATTGATATTTAGTTTAACCAATAATTACTCTTAACTTGGTAAAAGCTTTTGACATAGCAAATTGTGAAGCTAATTATTTTTGTAAAACAAAGATTGCACATGATCATAATGCCAAGTAGCATTACCACTGTAACACATACAGATTAAGAGCAGAGCTAGCATCCATTAGACTCCTGAGCAGCACCTCCCGGGTGCCTATCCCCACCACCTGGAAAGGCAGAGGTAGCACGGCAGCCCTGTCGCCTCTGGGTTCCTCACTGGATACACACACCATCCAAATTGGACATACATCAGCGTTCCTTCATTTTTGCAGAGTTGGGAGTCCAGTGGCTCATTGACTCGCAGCACGTTGGGATTGCCTTTTTGAACGGGAGGGAAATAAGCTTGCAGGTTGGCACGGATTGAGGGGGGGGGGATGGGCCTGACTGAACTGCACTAGAAAGAGCAGACTTTGACTCACTGGGTCAAATGGTCATCTTCTATGCTGTTTTACTGCTGTGACTCTTTCTATAACCTCAAAATAGAAGGCCAATTGTGCCCGTCTGCGTCACAGCTCCACAAGCAGCCATCTATTTCACATCCCAATCCCCTGCAACTTTAATATCTTTCTCAGGAGTTCAACGTCACGGTGCAAGCGTGTGATAACTTTTCCTTACCACATCAATTTCCGTGTTGGAATGCCCCATGTTGCAGACAATACAGCCATTCTTCATTCGGTCAAGCTGTTCCCGAGTAACCACATTTTTGTTCCCTAAAAATAAAACGTAAACAGAAAAGTACACAATATGCGAGCACAGCCATGACCATCTACACCGGATACACAAACTAAATAAGCAATTTACAACATGCATCATAAGAGTACTGTATTCATTCACAGCTGGTTATGGAGGAGCATGATGCAGCAGCTCTACAATCATTATTATAATCATTAAAAAGTCAATTTGACAACATGACATATGTCATTAAATATCAACATCCACAGTGTGCGTGATACTTGCTTCTGGTAACAAAGCAGAAGAAATTGTAATTTAAAACAAAATGGAAAAAAAACCCCACAAAATGCAATAAATTTGAGGTTTATAAAAAAAATAATTGTTTAATATCTCTTCTTTTCAATGAAATTAAATGCTCACACGAGACAGAGTACCAAAACCCTGAGTCTACTAGAGTCGGATATAGGGGTGCAGCCCAGTCACATCTAAACAGTACATGCAGTAAATTCATCGAACTTTTTAATTCACCTCTGTCACTATCAAATTTCTTCAAAATATATATTTTCAAGCGCATTTTTCAGCGTGTCACCATTTTTGCCTTCCCCTACCCGATACTCTTTTCCAAGCATAATTTGCAAGAACAAGTAATAATAGTAGACTGGGCTGCTAATTAAGCTGTTGTGCATGTTGCAAGTACATCTGCGGCACTCCAGTACCTGTGCAGGTAATGATCAAATCCCCCTGTCGTACAACTTCATTCAGTTTCATCACACGAAATCCGTCCATACTATAGGAGAAAAACAAAAAAGTTCAATTAAAATAAAGCACTAAATGCCTTTATGTGGCAAAAAGCAAAAAAAAAAAATTGAGGCAAAGGTCAAGTTCCTTGCAATTTAATCATATCACAGTGAAGACTGGTGACTCTCAGTGCTAAATCGTATTTTTAATGTTAATGATGACCTATAGTCTAGTTGCTTTAAGTATCCATCTCGGTTGAGGTCCAGACAGTTTGCCTCTTTAGTCAGTTCTGTCAGATGGACTGAATATATGTTTGAGCAGCATAGAAACATAAGAAACAGGAAGAAGGGTAGGCCAATCCATAAGGGTTGCCCTTCGACAATCAACTCTACTCTCCCACCCTAACCCCATATTCCCTTAGTGTGCAAAAATCTATCCATCTCAGTTCTGAATATATTTTGTTACCCGAACATCCATTGCCCTCCTGAGCAGAAAATTCTAAAGATTCACAACCTTCATTGAACAGATTTCTCCTCACCCCTGTCCTAAATGGCAACGCTCTAATGCCAATCCCTAGTTTAATCCTCTCCAGACAGGGGAAAATAGCCTCTCAGCATTTACCCTGTCAAACACTCTTTTAGAGTTTTGGATGTTCAACAATCTTGCAAACTCGAGGGAATATTGGCTAATTATACTCGATCTCGCCCATAAGAACATTTTCACTTCAGAAATCAATCCAGCAAACCTTTGTTGCACACTTTTTAAGGCAACTAAATCATTCCTTGGGTAAGGAGACAAAAAGGTACACAGATGGTCTCTCCAAAAGCTCCATATAATGGCTGAAAGACTTCCTAATACTTGTACTTCAAACTCCTTGCAATAAAGGCCGACACGCCACATTTGACTTCCAAATTTGTTTGCTGTCCTTGCAGGTTAACTTTGCAATTTGCATGCATTACCAGGTACTAAAAGTTCTTGAACCAAAGTAAAATGATTGATTGGACAATAGATCAAGCGATTATTCATCAGTTAAGTGCACACAATTGTAAGCTCGTCGTAATAAATTTAGTCATCTATGAATGAATCGTTCAATATCACAATGGGATTAAGTCAATTTGTTGCACAATTTGGAGATCACTAAAAATATCCGCAAATCAGTCATTTTGTTATTTTTTAAAACTTATTTTCCTCCAGGTCAAGTTTCTCTCTTTTCCTCCGGAACCCGCTAATAACGAGAGGGATGCAACTCCACTGGTGACATTTGCCTCAAGCACATATCCCAAGTGACCATTCAACCTGTTACTCGTGAAATCTGAAGAACCACTGCTGGACGTAATTGCGTCCGCAGCAGGAGGTCATTGGATAGTGATCAAGAAGAAAGGTCGGGGGGCAGCACGGTGGCCTAGTGGTTAGCACAACCGCCTCACGGCGCTGAGGTCCCAGGTTCGATCCCGGCTCTGGGTCACTGTCCGTGTGGAGTTTGCACATTCTCCCCGTGTCTGCGTGGGTTTCGCCCCCACAACCCAAAAATGTGCAGGGTAGGTGGATTGGCCATGCTAAATTGCCCCTTAATTGGAAAAAATAATTGGATAATCTAAATTTATAAAAAAAAAGAAGAAAGGTCGGCGATGATTCTTTTCCTTCCCTGAGCCAGGTGAGGCAGAGTGACTGAATATCAGCTAACAACATGAAGGGGGGGGGGGGGGGGGAAGAGAACTCATGGCTAGTCAAAATTCACTGAATCGTGAGGAGAGTGCAACCTGTCCCTTTCGGGTGTGGAGCGGGGGAAAATGACTTTCAGTTTTCACCCCTCTACACGTGTCTATACACTTGCCCTTCGCGACTGCCTCTCATACCGCGTCCAAAAGATTAATACAGCAGCATTGATTGCGCCATCTTCTGGCTGGTGAGGGAGCCAAAGCTAATTATTCAATCAAAGGTAGAATCTCACGTTAGATCTACCTTATTTGCCTAGAAATGTATAAACGTGTCTTCTCAAAAGTAGATTGGCGGCCACGTAATTTATGGACGATTTGTTTACTCTGTTGTTGGTGCATCAAGGTTCTGGGTTTGATCACTGGTTTATGTCAAATTAGCTGCCGTCTCCTCTTTCGAACAATAAAACTGACCTACACTTGCTGGTATAGGAGGGGAAACAATCAACAAGATTGATATCCAGTGATATCTACTAGAACCAGTAGAATGCTGATTTTAGGCAAGGAAAAGGTCAGGCTTCATTTTTGATGGCCCAGCTGATCAAACGACCTGTTGACCCTCATATCTTCAGAATTCAAACGGTTGATGTTGCACCCAAAAAAGATGTCAAAAACTGCTAAGGAGCAAAATTTATGTTTTTTTTAATATAAACTCCTTCATTACCAAAAAAAAAAACATGGCTTTTGAAACAGTCCTCCTTTTCTTTGTGTGATATCTACAAATGTACATGACGTGGGATTCCCCCCCCCCCCCCCCCCCCCCCCCCGGCCCGGCAGCCTGTGCCGTATGTTCTGGCAGTGGAGGCGATCCATCATTGGCTGCCGATGATTTTCTTCTTTTATTTTAATTTAGAATACCCAATTAATTTTTTCCAATTAAGGGGCAATTTAGCGTGGTCAATGCACCTAACCTGCACATCTTTGGGTTGTGGGGGCGAAACCCACGCAAACACGGGGAAAATGTGCAAACTCCGCACGGACAGTGACCCAGAGCCGGGATCGAACCTGGGACCTCAGCGCCGTGAAGCAGCAGTGCTAACCTACTGAGCCACCGTGCTGCCCTTGTCGATGATTTTCTTGTCCCGCTGATGTCTACGGGGTTTTATGTGCCCCTGCACCCTTGCCGCGAGGAATCGTCCATCAGTGGGTACAGCCGTAAAGATTTCAACCTTGTAGTTGCAGTTTAATGACAAATGCAGGTAAAGATGATTGTACCTAAACACAGGATCATTCTCAGCCCATAGGGTTCTTGGCAATTAAAAGAAACAGCACTTTCAATGTTGAAGCTATCCTGCGTTGTTCAATCCTGAACCAAACCAAGAAACATCAATCGGACGTAACATTTCTGAGGGAGGTATCGCAAAAAGGTAGTTGACTAAATGGGGCAGAAATTAATCCACAACTAAACAGTTACCATATCAGGTGCAAGGAAATAAAATAACTTGTACATTGGATATATTTTGCTCAGTTTCACCTTAAGGGCTCTGCTAACCCCCTAGTTCCCTTAGCCAAGATAGCTGAAGTTTGAGCACGAAGCTACAATAAGCATTGAAAACAGTCGTCTTACCAAGCCTGTAAAGCACAAATTGGATCAATCTCGGTCACATACACAATAGCACCCAGAGCCTTCAGAGCAGCGCAGCAACCTTTCCCGACCTAGAAAAATGTCAAAAGATTTGCATTATTAATGCGTTCCTCCCCCCAACTCGAGGAGCAGCAAATAAGATCTACGGAATTCTGTTATTGATGCTTGGTTTACTGCAAACTATTTCAAAAGCAAAGTTCAAATCACGAAGGATAGAAATTTGAAATGAATTTTGAAAATACGGGATATAAGCTAATGTCAGCCAGTTAAAGAAAGCATGCAGCAGAGAACCAAGCCAGCTGGCCCATACCACCTCTCTTCACTAGCCCTTCTACTCCCTCCACCCTCATCTGTTTACCCACCTTCCCCTCAAGAACATCGGAATGAGAAAGGCAGGCTGGCATTTCAGAATTTGGGACAAAGCTTTGCACCACTTCGTCCTTTGCGGCTGACTGACGGCATTTTTCAGCCATTTCTCTTGAATCGACATTTTTAACAAGGGAGTTCCTAATGCCGCTTTCTTTTCCCTGGGGGCCGCTTTAGCTCAGTTGGTTAGACGGACGGCTGGCTCGTGATGCAGAGCGAGGCCAGCAGCGTGGGTTCAATTCCCTTACCGGCTTGAGGTTATTCGTGAAGGCCCTGCCTCCTCAACCTTGCCCCTCACCCGAGGTGTGGTGATCCTCAGGTTAAACCACCACCAGTCAGCGCTGCCCCTTTTCCCTAAATTCAGAACCAGTAAAGCTATTTTGACAGCTCTCCACATCTTCCACAGCTTTACTCACAACTACATTATACCGGATATGGAAAATAAGCACGCATGTGGGACAAGCTGCATTTAATTTTTTTGTATTCTTTCTCTAAACACATTCTCTAGATAGGTTACAGTACATTAAAGCAACAACCAATGATGCATTAGCGACAGCTTCCGCACCGCAGGCTGACATAGAAGGGGGGTGCGGCTGAGCGAATCCTTAGTAGAACTTTCAAGTGCATTCCTCACACCCGAAACATAACCTTGGTTACGTCAGTTTTGCAAGGAACACGAATCATTCTGCTATCTTTCTGTGATGGCTGATCTCCTACTTGTAGAAGGAAACCAACTCTCAACACTTGTGCAGTAATAGCTTGTTGAGAAGTCGCAACACTTTTTCATTGATGTACAACAGCTGCCACAGCACCAACAACACAATCCAAATCAATGCAAATATGCTCTCAGGACAGCTTAAAAATCAAATAGCCAATGATCCAATGTTTCCATAGTGACCATGCAAATATTACAAAAATCAAGATCAGTAATCTGCAGCAAATTGGAATGGCTGGTAATTGACAATATGCAAAGCAAAAATTGGATTGAAAACAAAATATGAAAATCTATCATCGGGTGAATTAAGTGTCCATTTATTTACAGAAGTACCAGGAGGTAGGCTGGACATTACCTCTCCATATCCACATATTACCACTTGCTTTCCACCGAACATCACATCTGTTGTTCTCTTTAAGCTGGCAACAGAACACAGAAGCAGATGATGAGATTCATAGTTCATGAACTGTGTGAGAACTGCAGATCTGTAACTTAGGCCAACTTTTTTGATGTAAATTTCTCTGGGCACACTGGGGGCTCTTATGTTAGTCAGTATGCTCAAAGGGAACTCGCTTCCTTGACAGGACTGGGTGATGTTAGCTGGTGTAGTAGAATGGATGCCATAATGGCCAATGTTCCTGAGCTACGAAGAGCAACAAAACCAGCAAAGCAGCAGTTCCTGCTTCAGATCCAGTGAGGCACTTGGGATTAAACACAATGCCAACAACCTGTCTGCCAGCATAAACCCAAATTCCCATAAAAAAAATAACTGAAACCAGACAGACATATCCACCAGGAGACACTTCCACCAGGAGATACACCCACCAGGAGATACACCCACCAGGAGACACACCCACCATCAGAGCATCTTCAGGTGAAGAGAAAAGCAAATAACTGAGCAAGGGGGGGGGGGGGGGGGGAGTGAACAATGTCACAGCGCACTTTCAATTCATACCCTGAATTAGAAAGAGTTTAGGGATTCTTAGTGATTTTTCAATATTTCGTTAAGTTTTAGCAGCTGCTTTTATTGGGACATTAATGTCACCAGCTCCTGACATGTGAATTTCACACAGTCAATGGCAATATTAAAGTAAATACGCTGGAATTACCAGGTGACAATGTGTTTCGTTTTTGATACCTGATCATCCTGGCTACCAGTTTAATCAAATAAAGCTTCCTTTACTGCCCCGATTCACAATGTGGGACTCCCACATTAGGAGATGTGATGGGGATGGGGGGGGATTGGTGCGGAGCTGCACACTAACCTACATCAAGCAGCCAAGTAGGTTCACAAATCAAAACTGAGCTCCCTCATCCAAGGATTTCTAATAAAAATCAAAATTTTACCATTTACTGCTTTTAGTATTTATTAAAATAATTCTACATGTCTACAGTTGAATATAAACAAATATACAAATTAGGGGCAGGAATAGGCCGATTGGCTTTTGAAGCTGCTCCAGCATTTGATAAGATCATGGCCAATCTGATTGTGCTCTCTACTTCCGTGTCTACCCCCTGTACCCTATGACTCCCTTGTTAGTCAACAATTCATCTAACTCAGCCTCGAAAATATTCAATGATCCAGCTTTCACAAACAAATAACCTCAAAAATAAATTCTACCTGCATCATAAATGGGGTTCTAGCCGCTCGAATAAGGGGAAACATCTCTTCAGCATTTACCCTGTTAAGTCCCCTCTTATATACTTCAATAAGATCATCTTTCATTCTTCTAAACTCCAATGTATACAGACCCAACTTTTCATCCTAAGAAAACCTCTTCATCCCAGGAATCAGTAGAGTGAAAATGCCCCACTAATCTTGACAATCTAAAACTGATCCGTTTATGCCTATTTGGTTTCCTGTTACTAACCAATGCTCTATCAAAGTTAATATGTTACCCCCCCCTGCACCGTGAGCTCTTATTTTGTGCAGCAGTGTTTTTGTTTATGTAGAATCCCCACAGGCGGCCATTCAGCCCATCGAGCCTACAGCGACCCTCTGAAAGAGCACCACACCCAAGTCCACATCCCCCCAGCCTATCCCGGTAACCCCACCTAACGTGCACATCTTTGGACTGTAGGACGAAACCGGAGCACCCGGTGGAAATCCACGCAGACACGGGAAGAAAGTGCAGACTCCGCACTGACAGTCACCGAGGCAGGGATTGAACCCGGGTCCCTAGCGCTGCGAGGCAGCAGTGCTAACCACTGTGCCACCGTCCCTCCGTTAATGTGGCACTTTGTCAAATATCGTTTGGAAATCCAAGTGTAGGACATCCACACGTTCCCTTTCATCCACTGTGCTTGTTACCTCCTCAAAAGAACTTTGATAAATAAGTCGAAGGCAATATTCCTTTCACAAAACCGTACTGGCTCTACGTGAATCGCATTAATATTTTCTAAGTGCCCTGCATAACTACTTTGATAGATTCTAGCATTTTCCCTATGACAGATGTTAACTAACTGACCTGCAGTGTCCTGACTGTCTGCCTTGCTGCTTAAAAGAATCTGACAAAATTGCAATATTTCATCTGCCCTGTAGATAATAAACCTTCCCTTCAGTAGGTAAATAAAGCATGGTTTGAGGGACATGTGTAGCGATCCATTGACAGAATCAGCATGGGGTACGGGCAAGAAAATACATGCTTTTTCAGACATAACACAGAGTCCCCAAAATGAGCCATGACTGCATTGCAAAACCCGAATTGCCAAATTAACAGAGCAAAACCAGTCTCGTCCATTCAGCAAGGCTTTTCTTGTAGCTTTTGTAATAAATTCTGTTTCGGTTACAAACATGAGAATATGGTCCTGCTGAAATGGAAAGGTTGGCACACACAAATTATTCACGTTAATTATATTTTTTTTAACTTTCCAAACAAAGAAAATTTTAAAACTGTATTGCTCACCCATCCAAGATAGACTCCCTGCAGCAGTAGAGGTTGTCAAATTTCTGTTTGGTAACAGAATCATTCACATTCATGGCTGGGACGCAGAGCTTGCCCGCCTTGGACAACTGATACAGTCTGAAACAAAACAAACCAAACACAAAACCTTAACGCATAACCATTTTGCCTAACCTTTGAAATACGTCACGGATACGGTTACAACCGAAGCTGGCGATATACGGCCGATATATCAGATTTATCCTGACTGTTTCAAAGTTGCTTTCTGGCTTTGTGTGTGCATGCAAGAGTACGTTCACAGAGTAGCATTCACACACTGATTATAATGTTAAAGTACTGATGGAATTTATCTCTTTGCTAACTGTGGCGAATTGGTCTTAAATTGCTTTTTTTTAAAAAAAACATATTTCTGTAGTGCTAGATTCCATTTTTTTTTTAATGTTTGCAAGCATGTTTAAACCTGGCTGCCTAAAATACTGATGTGAAGCATTAGTTATTCAAAAAGAGGGTTGTAAATGCACAATCTCAAACATATTCTCCAACTGCAAGAAGGTGGCTCCTCTTGACACCTGAAAGTCAATGGATCATTTCACGAAGGTGCTATAATAATAATCTTTATTAGTGTCACAAGTGGGCTTACACTGACACTGTTAATGAAGTTACTGTGAAAATCCCTCAGTCGCCACATTCCGGCACCTGTTCGGATACACAGAGGGAGAATTCAGAATGTCCAATTCACCCAACAGCACATCTTTCGGGACGAGTGGGAGGAAACCTCCTCGCAATCCCAACTAACCTTTCTGAACATTCAGGGCAATTTTAGCCTGGCCAATCCACCTAACCTGCACATCCTTGGACTGTGGGAGGAAACCGGAGCACCCGGAGGAAACCCACACAGACACGGGGAGAACGTGCAGACTCCGCACAGACAGTAACCCAAGCCGGGAATCGAACCCGGGACCCTGGCGCTGTGAAACAACAGTGCTAACCACTGTGCTACCACACTGCTCTTAACTAAGGTAATTGCATGAGTGTCCCCTAAACACAAATCGAAGAAGTATGCTCAACCTCTGGGTAGTGGCCCAACTGCTGGCATAGATGAACCATTTGTGTTAAATATTTAAGAGGACCTTTCTTGCTTGCTCTGTCTCTCATGGACAAAAAGAATAAATTTTTCACAGCACCAATAATCCATCTGAACTTTAAAAATTTGAAGTAGCCTCACTTCAAAATTTACTGATTGAAGGCCAGCTGTTTTTTTAAGAAAATAAGTAAATAAGCATTTTCCTTGCTTTCCATAATTGGGGAGTAACGGAAATTTGATTGTCTTATGAAAACTGCATACTGTTCATTCATGTAATCGTAAGACCACAAGATATTGGAGCAAAATTAGGCCATCCAACCCATCTAGTCTAGTCCACCATTCACTAATGGCTGATAGGTTTCTCATCCCCATTCTCCTGCCTTCTCACCGTAACCCCTGATCCACTTATCAAGAACCTATCTATGTCTGGCTTAAAGACACATTCCTCACCCTACCATCACCATCAAGCCAGGGATTCTACTATGGTTCAATGAAGAATGCAGGAAAACACGCTAGGAACAGCACTAAGATAACCAAAAGATTAGGTGTCAACCTGGTGAATTTACAGCACAGGACTATTTAAGTGCCGAACAACATAAGTTGCATGCGGTAGACAGAGCTAAGCGATTCCATAAACAATGGACAGATCTAAGCTCTGCCATCAGAACACATCTAGTTGTGAATGGAGGTGGACAAATAACCAACTCACTGGAGGACGAGGTTCCAGAAATATCTCTATCCTCAATGCTGGGCGAGCCCAACACATCAGTGCAAAAGATACGGTGAAGCATTTGCAACAATCTTCAGGCAGAAGTGCTGAACTGATGATTTATCTCAGCCTCCTGCAGAGGTCCCTGTACCATAGATGTGAGTCTTGGATTTGTTTATTGTCTTGTCTTCAGCCACTTTGAACTGAAGGCACTAGATACTGGGATACTGAAAAGGCTATGGGCCCTGACAACAATTTTATAATAGCACTGAAGACTTGAGCTCCAGCACGTCTCGCTCCCCTAGACAAGCTGTGTCTGTATAGCTACAATACTGACATCTTACCGGCAACGTGGAAAATTGCCCACGTATGTCTTGTACACAAAAAGGAAAAATCCAATCTGGCCACTTAGCACCCCATCAGTCTACTCAACCATCAGTAGTGATGATGTGGAGATGCTGGCGTTTGACTGGGGGGCACAGTTAGGGTGTTGGACTGGGGTGAGCACAGTAAGAAGTCTTACAACACCAGGTTAAAGTCCAACAGGTTTGTTTTGAGTCACTAGCTTTCGGAGCACAAAGCTAGTGATTCGAAACAAACCTGCTGGACTTTAACCTGGTGTTTTAAGACTTCTTACTGTGATCAGTAGTGATGGAAGGGGTCATCAACAATGCTATCAAGTGGCATTGCAGCTTAACAATAACTTGTTCACTGACACTCAGTTTGGGTTCTGCCAGGGTCACTCAGCTCCTGACCTCATTACAGTCTTCGATCAAACATGGACAAAAGAGCTGAACTCCAGAAGTGAGGGGAGAGTGACTGCCCTCGACATCAAGGAAGCGCTTGACCGAGTATGGCGTCAAGAAGCCCTAGCAAAACTGGAGTCAATGGTAATCAGGGGGAAAACTCTGCACTGGTTGAACTCATACCGAAGACAAAGAAAGGTGGTTGTGGTTGTTGGAGGTCAATTGTCTCAGTTCCAAGTTACCACTGCAGGAGCTCCTCAGGGTTGTGCCCTAGGTCCAATAACTCCAGCTGTTTTATCAATGGCCTTCCTTCCAGTCTAAAGTTAGGAAATGTGGTTGTTCGCTGATGATTGCACAATGTTCAGCATCATTTGTGACTCTTGTGTACAGAAGCGTCAATGTTTAAATGCAGCAAGACTGAACAATATCCAGGCTTGGGCTGATAGGTGGCAAGTTACATTCACACCACACTATCAATGAATATCTTCAACAAGAGAGAATCTAACCATTGTCCCTTGACATTCAATGGCATTACCATCACTGAATTCCCCACTATCAACATCCTGGTGGTTACAATTGACCAGAAACTGAACTAGACTAACCATATAAATACTGTGGCTACCAGGACAGGTCAGAGGCTGGGAATCCTGTGGAGAGTAACTCACTTCCTGACTCCCCAAAGCCTGTCTGCCAAGTCAGGCACATGATGGAATATTCTCCACTTGCCTGGATGAGTGCAATTCGAACAACATGAGAAACCCAAAACCATTCAGGATGAAGCAAACAGCTTGATTGATGCTCCATCCACAAATATTCAAACCCTCCACCGCCGACAAAGATTAGCAGCAGTGCACTGCATCTACAAGGTGCACTGCATCTACAAGGTGCACTGCATCCACAAGGTGTACTGCAGGAACTCATTAAGGCTCCTTAGGCAGCACCTTCCAAACCCACAACCACTACCATCTAGGACAAGGGCAGCAGAAACCTGGGAACCCCACCACCTGGAAGTTCCCCTCCATGTCACTCGCCATACTGACTTGGAAATATATCACCGTCCCTTCACTGTCATTGGGCCAACATCCTGGAAGTTTGGCAGCACGGTAGCATGGTGGTTAGCATAAATGCTTCACAGCTCCAGGGTCCCAGGTTCGATTCCCGGCTGGGTCACTGTCTGTGCGGAGTCTGCACGTCCTCCCAGTGTGCGTGGGTTTCCTCCGGGTGCTCCGGTTTCCTCCCACAGTCCAAAGATGTGCGGGTTAGGTGGATTGGCCATGATAAATTGCCCTTAGTGTCCTAAAAAATAAGGTTAATGGGGGGTGGCGGTTGTTGGGTTACTAGTATAGGGTGGATACGTTGGCTTGAGTAGGGTGATCATTGCTCGGCACAACATCGAGGGCCGAAGGGCCTGTTCTGTGCTGTACTGTTCTATGTTCTAGTGGGTGTACCTACACCACATGGACTGCAGCAGTTCAAGAAGGCAACTCACCACATTCTCGGGGGATATTAGGGATGGGCAATAAAAGGGCCCAGCCAGCAATGCCCACAACCCATGAATTAATAAAATAAACTATCTCACCTATTTATCCACTTTTTGGCACTCTCTGGAAAATCTTCAGCGACGACTGAGCGGGAAGTGGGGATCGTAGCTACTTTGTTCTTCCATTAACTACGGGTGGAACCACTATTTCCTACCACTCAACTGCCCCACTTTCCCTCTTACTGAAGATCTCAGATTACCAGTGGTCAAGGTGTTTCTTTTTAGCTGAAACCTTTTAGAATGTTCTCACCTGTGAACACCAGTCACACTCTCCTCTACAATGCCTCGGATTTTCTTAAAGACATTGGGATATTTCTTATAGACCCAGTGAGTCAAATCTCCACCATCATCCAGAATCTGTGAGGGAGAGAACAAAATACAGAAAAAAGATTGCCACTAACTTTTGCACAGTCAACAAAAGTCGGTAAATCAGCCAGAAAATATTTAGGCTAGAAGGAAAGGTCAAGGAAATTAGGTACAGATTAGGTAAAAGGCAAGGAGACTGCAAGGTCAATTTGTGTTAAGTTTTCAGTTCGATCGAGTTTCTGTTTGCGTTACGATTATACGTCCAACATCAATCGGACTGTAACTTGGAAAATTTTCATTATTTATTTTGTGACCTAGAATCATCAGTCCACACAGGCCCATTAATTTTTTTAAGTTTGCCGAATCTGCTTGACATGGCTTAGACTTTGTTCAAACACCACTGGAGTCAGTGCAGCGGACACAATTATCTCAGTCAAGGTTATACAACAGAGCTGAAAAGGAAAGATAAATTTTCCACACCTTACATTTTCATGGTGAACATTAACAGGGTTCCGGAGCCTATAAAATAATTCTATGATAAGATATCCTAAAAGAACATAATTTAATCTCAACTGCCGCAAGGTCACTCTTCTTTATACGACTTCCCTTTATCACACTCCCCACTCTAGATTTTAAAAGTCTTGATGGCTATAGGTACAATCTGTAATAAGTTACTATGCAGTGCTGTGAACATTTTGTTATGCAACAAATGCAATGCATTGGCACTCTATCTCCTCCTGGGGGCACTATTGACTAACAGCTACTTAAAATACTACCCTGTGCATTGGAGTAACCATTTGTAATGGCCTTACATTTTTATTAAATGAAATCGTATGGAAAACCTATTAATTTTAATAATTACAGTTCACTAAAGCAAAGAAACTTGCAATTAAAAGAAATGGATATCGCAGGTTGAAATGTCACGACATATCTTTCCACAGCGCTGTTTAAATTTCCCTGAATCAATAATTACTACATTGTGAAATCTTTTTCGAAAACGCTTATTATATTTTTTCAGGCTACCTAATCTCCTTGATCCAATTAAGAAAAGCTTAGTCATGTCTGAAGCACAATATGCTGAGGTTCTAAAGAATATGGATATTGTTTTTACCCCCACCATTACATATTATTATCTTGGACCAGGAACGCAAACGGTTTAAAGATTTGTAACTGGCCGTTTCCACATTTCCTGGCAGCTAGAGCTAGAGAAAGACAAAGTGCAGTCAGAGGACAGAATGAGAACAAAAGGGTATTTTGGAGATAATAGCAGGATTTGGTACGCATTAAGGCTGAAAGTCATATGATTACACCAGTCTTACAATTTGCAAGAAAGTACATGAAACTTCAGGTGGAGCTGAAAAGCATTGTGCCTCTACTATAGTTCTGGTTTAGATACATTGTCCTATAAACACTGGGGCCTGAATTTGAAAACTAGCCCCCAACTTGCATCGTGAAGATTCTAAATCACACAAAGAAGAACCGTTTTCTCCCCTCCATTTAATTGCAGATACAGCAGGCACGTGACACCATTTGGTGCAAACTAGTCTGAGAAGCCACAAGCAGAAAACATCATTCTGCCACATTCTCTGCCCAAGATTGGAGTTAATGGAAACACTGACAAAAGTTGAGAAACTCTTTGTTTCCCAGCAGTGACATTATTCACTTTTCTCCCCCTTAAAGAAAAGCATGCACCAGGAATTGGCCATTAACAAACCTCTGCAATGTGGGCACTAAACAGGAATAAAAGTAGTAATTATAAACTGTACAAAACATTGGCTTGGCCACAGTTGAGAATAGCGTGTGTAGTTCTGGGTGGCTTTTGATATAAAAGGATCTTTAATGCCATTGTATCATGGATCAGATCGGAAGTTACTGTTGCAGAGAGACACTGGATCTATTTGCACTGGAGCTCAGCAGGATACTTATAGAATTTACAGTGCAGAAGGAGGCCATTTGGCCCATCGAGTCTGCACCGGCTCTTGGAAAGAGCACGCTACCCAAGGTCAACACCTCCACCCTATACCCATAACCCAGTAACCCCACCCAACACTAAGGGCAATTTTGGACAGTAAGGGCAATTTAGCATGGCCAATCCAACTAACCTGCACATCTTTGGGCTGTGGGAGGAAACCGGAGCACCCGGAAGAAACCCACGCACACACGGGGAGGATGTGCAGACTCCGCACACACGGGGAGGATGTGCAGACTCCACACAGACAGTGACCCAAGCCGGAATCGAACCTGGGACCCTGGCGCTGTGAAGCAATTGTGCTATTCACAATGCTACCGTGCTGCCCTTGACTTGACTGGGGCATTTAAAATTATACAGCCCGACAGAGTGAATAGGGAAAGATATTTCCTCTAACTGGGGAGTTAACGCATCAACTTACAGCTGTTCATGATAGAGTGAAGAGAAGCTAGGAGAAATTCACGGAGCTTTGGGAATGCTTTGGGAGGAAGGATAATCAGAGCCTTCAGTCCTCAACCTGGCTAGAAAAGTAGCTCATTTACCATATTTGCTTGCCAGCCGTTCATGTTGACACAACAATCGATGCACCACCAGAAATCATCCTCAGACTCCCCTTTCCAAGCAAACACCGCAAATCCTGAGGGGTGGGCAGGTTTGAAAAAAAAATACAATAATTATAGGGAAATGTTCAAATATTTAAAACTGAGCTGCTACAAGCTTAAAATAATTCACAAGTGGACGCAGAGTTCAACTGAGAGAGCTCCAATTACTTCAAGTAGATTTTCCATAATTAGCAGATGATTTGCAAAACATAAGCTGAAATAAAACTTCACAGCAAGAAGGGTAAATCAATGAACCAGGCTCTTATTCGGTGGGAGAATCTGAAAGGATCAGCTGATGACATTTCACGGGTCAGGGCATTTTATTATGCTTGCAGAGACCAACGTAATTAAACCCAATGTTTCTACTCTATATTAGCTGGATCACATTTTAGAAACGCAAAGCATGCACATTAATTACGCTTCTATGGTGTGAGCCAGGAAATCTTACCAAACCGACAAAATATATTTGATACATTGCAGTCATACACTTTTTTTATAAAACACCGCTAGGCAATATTTTCTAATTGGAAATCATCTGCACTTGGGAAGTTTAGATTAGCCCATACAAAATAGGACTCCCATCCCAGTTTATTGGATCTCATCCTTCCAGAATGTCTGAAAGCTACTTATTCCAGTAGTTTAATAATAATATTTTATTGTCACAAGTTGGCTTACATTAACACTGCAAGACATCAAGTGTCATTACAGGAAATGAAAAACACTAGCGAAAATCTGGAATTTGCCATCATCCGTTAAAGAAACTTCAGCCCAATTGAACTAGCTGATTCATACTTAATTATATTGCAATATATCCCCAATGTGACTAGCTGCCCATTTAAAATTTTGACATCAATTCAACATTAATGATTCAGAATGCAGTTGCTCAAAAGACTCGACCATAACTTTCAGCGCACCTGCACACATACAATCCTGCCCGTTTCTCTTTTATAATCTTGTCCGTTTTATTCTTTTAATTAAACCTATGAATTCTTTTTAAATGAAGCTTTATCCCTCAAGATCATCCCCAGAATTTCTTCTTTCCGTGCTCCAGTTCTGAATTGAAACAGAGCAGCTTTTCATTCTCCGCTACTTTTTCTCCCTCAGTAAGAACAGCAGCGCGATCTGGGCACCAGACCTCTTGAGGAATTTGATTGGTGCTGTTGCCTAAAGTTGCACTTGGCTGCTGGAATAAGACAGGGACTTGTTCTTCCCCCAAACAGGATGCATCACACACTGCAGAGAGAATGTAACTTCTAAAGGAACAGCTCAAACAAGGTCTAACAAATATACTCAGCGTGGATGCAAGAGTCACCTGTCTAAGTTGTCCTGTGGTAATTCCATCAGAATCGTAATTCACAGAAAACCATTATAAAATAGTCACTAAAGTTATGAATCTGAATATATTGATACAGAAAAATCTCACTAAAAGTCACTCCACTTCAAGTCATTTCACTTTAACGTAATTTACTCTTTTGGGCCTTTCTTCGATTTACATCACCACTTTTGATTTTATGTTGTCTGATCTTTGGCACAGCCCACCCTGCGCTGAACTCTGGGCCAGCTGCCACCCTGTTGTGATGCTGGAGCTGCCATCGTAGTCACACAGGCCCAGCCTGCGGGGAGAGGTCTGAGATCTGGGGGCAGGAGTGCAAGGCAGGGGCAGGAAGCTGCTGGCCACCGATCAGATAATGTACTGAGAGTATCCCTGGGGGGGTGGAGCAGCCTCACCAGCATCTTCCCCCCCCCTGCCTCACCCTCCTGATCCTTTTGTGGCACTCCACGATCCTGGGGCCCAGCCCCTGCAAACTGTCAGCAAGGGGGTGGGGCGAGGGAAAAGAGCGAGCGGGCCGGGGGGGGGGGGGGGGGGGGGGGGGGGGGCTGGCTGTGTGCAAAAAGACAGCGTTAGCCGAGGAAGGGGCGGAGGATGTGCTGTGGACGAGAGTCAGAAGCCGTCTAACTCTGGCTTTAATTATGGATTCCTACAGTAACCCATGATTCATGTAAAGTTGTTTCACATCAAGTTACAATTTTCAGGAATGCAACCACAACTTTAAGTGAGGATTTACTGTGTATAAAATACTTGAGCACTATTACAGTATGACATTAAAGCATTGAAGTTCCGTACATAATAATACATAGTCCTAAACATAAAGGAACTGCCAACTTTCACCAAAAGCGTACGGTAGAAGAATTTGAACTTTTTAAAAATACAGTAATGTGACTGTGAATACTTGAAATACCACAAGTTTCTGGCTGATGCTGGTAGATGCACTGAAGTAGGCTTTGCTTTATCACTGAAGGAATTTGACAAGAATGGTATGCTGCCAGGTCATTACAGCAGGTGGGAAGGAGGACTGTGCAAATCCTGATTATGCACATCTGCTTTTATATTGACCTTAACGGGTGCAGCAACCTCTGGTATCTGTACGTCTTGTGACAACCCCAAGGTAATTGTGCCTGCCTCACCATGGAAAGCTACTGGAAAGATCAGGTTCCTTTTTTTTAAAGAAAAAAAAGATCCTCCCACACACCAATCTCAGCAAATTGAGCAAAATTACCAGATGGAAGGTGAAAAAGCAGCTTTGTGTTTCAGCAACCACGGCTGACTACCAAACCAGAGTTAGTTTTTCTAAAAGCTCAGAGAAGGCAATACTTCCTCAACACGTTTGACTAAAAAATAAAGTTCATTTTCCAGTATTGCTACATGCCATTTATTGACTGCTTAGAAAGTTCACCTTACAAAGAATATTCACCTTTTATTTTGGAGGGTTGGGAGTTTGTTAAGAGAGAAGTGAATCATCTCAGCTCTCATTATTTTACCAAGATGCTTAAACTGAGCCAAATGCTCTGAAGCTCACTACAGACCATTCACATTGCATTGAGGGACCTGCAGGAGCCCCAGTTGCTGAAGATTTCATTTCCCTGGTCCTAGTGAAACAATTGAGTAGTCTAACATGGCATTTATGCGCCAGCGTAAGCATTGGAGATAAAATGGGCAGAAAAATTCACCATTAGGACATCTGGTGGGGCCCATGAGCTGAGCGGTCGCACAAAAGGCGGCTCTTGTCCAGAAACCTTGGTTAACCCCAACGAACGAGCACCAAAAGAATGAAAAATCCCCCAAATCAACCCAGTATCAACCGCAATGCCATCCAAAGTGCTGAGGATCCAGCAATCCACAGGATGAGTATGGTTGACCCCACAGGAGCGGAGGGGCCGTCAGACTAGCTACATGGAATTTGAGAGGCCTTAATGGTCCAGTGAAAGGATCCAGAGTCCTCGCCCAATTCAAGAACTGGAGAGTGGACGTACCCTTCCTCCAGGAGATGCATCTAAGAGAGAGAGGGACCCATTGCGGGTAAGGTGGGGGGGGATTTTATTTAGCAGGGAAGTAGCGTTCACAGCGATAGGGGGAATAAAGCTACGGAGGTTCAACTGCCTTCTCCAACGTGCACAAGGCCTACTCACAATAGACGTCTACATCAGAGGGAAGTGGCGCATCGCGTGAGGGCGAAATAACTAACACACCCTGGCAGGTTCATCCCAGAGGTGGCAGGACACACACACACACACACACAGATGAGGATAAGTGTTTAGGTGAGGGGGCTGCCAACCCACCCATATGTTCTCATCCTACCCCAGACTCAGGGAGTTCTGCACAGCCGTTTTTGAGGCCATTGCCAGGGTTATGGGACGGAGAGCCCCACGCCAGAAGGACCACAGATCCCTCTCGCATGCAAGAAACCAGCGAAGCAGTATAGTCTACTCATCCTCGAAAAAGAAAGGTTCCACATGACTCTCTCCGTCACTATAAATATAAATACACCATTCTCTGTATGTACACCACTGTAAATAAGGAAATGTGACCATGGGGGCTGGGGTCACAGACATTGTGACAACCTGTAAATAATATGTATTTTATTCGTTTTTCTCTTCTTGTTCTGTCTTGTGTAAAGTTTGATATTGTGTTAAAATTCCAAATTCACCATTAGCATGGCTGGAATCGGACTGCTGATGCCAAGCCTCCAGTTGCCACTGTGTTCCCAACACCCATGTGGCATAATAATGGAATTCCTACAGTGTTGATGGAGGCCATTCAGCCCCTCGAGTCTGCACCGACCCTCCGAGAGAGCACCGTACCTAGGCCCCCTTGCTCCCTGCAGGCCCACCTATCCTGCACATCTTTGGACTATAGGAGGAAACCGGAGTACCCGGAGGAAGCCCGCACAGACAAGGAGAGAATGTACAAACTCCACATCGTCACCAAAGGCCGTAATCGAACCCAGTGTTGTGAGGCAGCAGTGCTAACCACTATGCTGCCCGGTGCTGGAGATATCCACTGACCTTTACCTCAGTTGATTGGGCACCCTTTCTGGAGCATATTAGTGTAGGTCAACCCAACTATCGTTAGAGAATACATTTTCATTGCAACTGATAGAAAATGTTGGTCAGGGTTCACATAACTCATCGAAATGTACAAGATTACTACAAGATTCTATAACCTGCCGCCACATTGACCTTTTTTTCTTTTCCTCACCCACATGCACCCCAATGTGGTGGGGGTGGGTGGAAGGAGGAGAAAGGGAATAGACGCGGACAATTAAAGAATCAGAAAGCAGTGGGAAGTTAAATTAATACCAGCAGGCATAGTCAGCAGCTGTGTGTTTCTTTTCAATTCAGTTCTACATGTTAATCCAGTTCCTATGCAGCAATAACACACATTTTTGAGCACCTTTAATGAAATAAAATGCCCCAAGCATTTCATCGGAGTGTCATCAAACAAGATCTGATACCAACCCACACAAGACGACAGGGAAGATTGGCATGGTCAAAGAGCTACGCTTTAAGGAGTGTGTTAGGAGGAAAGAGAGGTTTTGAGATTTAGGGAGATAAGTCCAAAGTTTAGGGCCAGGTAGCTAAAGGCCCCACCATCTAATGGTTGGTTTAGCACAGTGGGCTAAACAGCTGGCTTGTAATGCAGAACAAGGCCAGCAGCGCGGGTTCAATTCCCTTACCGACCTCCCCGAACAGACTCCGGAATGTGGCAACTAGGGGCTTTTTACAGTAACTTAATTGAAGCCTACTTGTGACAATAAGTGATTACTAATTAATTAAAATAGTGGGTGGTCAAGAGACCAAATGAAAAGGAGTGCTGACATCCAAGAGGTTGCGGTGCTAGAGGAGATTAGAGATAGGGAGAGGTGAGACCACAGAGGAATTTAAAACAAGGATAGAAATTTTTAAATCGAAGCATTGCAGAGCCAGGTGTCAATCAAGGTCAGTGAGCACAGGAGTGATAGGTGAAGGGACTTGGTGCAAGTTAGGACATGTGTGACAGAATTTTAGATAACCTCAAGTTTACACAAGAACTGAAGGTTTTATTTTGACAGGTTATTAGTAAAATTAGTACAGTCTGTAGATTGTTTCACTGGCACAAAATGTAGGCTCTAAGTGACGTGTTTTAGCATGGTTACTGATGGTAGTGGGAGGATGGAGGGGGCAAAATAACATTTGAGGGATTAAATTAGGATATCGGTCTTTTCTACATGCCTCAAAGCTGGTTACGTGGATAAATATCTATCACAATTAAAGCTGGGGAATTGGAGAGAATTCTATTTTATACAAACACAAAGACATACATTCAGGCATTTAAATATTTTATTTATGAGCACAGATCAACAATGGGATGTACAGGGCAGGACAATACGTGGACTTTCTTTAGCCCAAGCATGAATGCCCCCGAGCAAAAATAATATTTAACCAAGTATGGAAAAGCAAATATTGCAGCAACTTTATATATGTTTTGCTTTCTCATTTTGAAGGACAGCAACTTGAAATACTGCAATCCTAGACCCTACCTTTCACTGTTCAATTTGCTGAGTAAGAGGAGCCTAGTGATCAGCTGTCACTAAATCCACAACAATAAAAGCTTTATTCAACTCAGCCTGTATGAAACCTCCTCTGCGCAACATCCTACCAAGATCTCCCAGTTTTACAGCCCATTGTGAATGTTTTGCTTTGATAACTACTTGCTGCCTGGTCTAGAAATCTGTGCAATTTTCGATGCGATAGTTCCAGCAGTGGGGGAAACTGGTTAGCTCAGTTGGATAGATGGCTAGCTTGTGGTTCAGAACACCAGTAACAGTGCGAGTTTGGTTCCTGGAGGGGTCCGCCCCCTTCCATCGCCCCGAGAATGGAAGGTAAACCATTGCGTGAAAGGAAAACTGCTCAAGTTGAGGCATCAGCAGATGCTAAGCCAAGGACCTACAACACCCAGGCTGAGCATTTGTGGAGTGAACTCCAGTGGGCTGGATTCTCCGCCGTCGGGATGCTCCATTTTGCCGGCAGCCCAGAGGTTTCCCCATCAGTTACCATTTTAAAACACGTCACGTAGAGCCTACATTTTGTGCCAATGAAACAATCTACAGACTGTGCTAATTTTACAAGTAACCTGTCAAAATAAAACCTTCAGTTCTTGTGTAAACTTGAGATTATCCAAAATTCTGTTGCACTTGGGAAACCCCATTGACCGGCCAGCGTAACGGAGCATCCCGCTGGCATGCTGATACAGAAATGTGGCGCCACGGGCCGGAGAATCCAGCCCAGTATATTTGGATGTACTCGAAGATGCCTATGCTTTGATTCTTCATACCTTCAGTTAAGCTCCCTAGATTTAAAGGAAGTAGGTTATGCTTGATCCAAGTTGGACAGACGTGCAAAGCTTAAGCTTACACTTCACAGACATTCACCTCCAAGCCCAACAACCACTGCTTTGGCCTGTTTCTATCCATAGGGGCACGAGGTGAATAGCGGTTATTGCCCACATCCCGAATATAGTTAAACATACAATTAACATGACCTTCATATTGGGCAAACAGAAACTCTGAAGATTTTTTACTATCAAAGCTTGAATTAATACCGGGTTGACAGAAGTGTCAAGACACATATATTTTTAAACATTTGCTCCATTGATGGTTCAGTGAAATTATCTTTTGAGTAGCTCAGCTACACAAACCACAATCGCAGTTTCAAGCCCCGCCTGTTCCATGTTCACTGATCCGAGTCAGAACAGTCCAGGTGTTAGAATTGGCATCAACCCTCCCATTTAGGAAGAAAATTATTCCGATCTGAGATTCCCTGCTGTGTGTGTGCGTGTGCCAAAACTGTTGGAGGAGAGGATTCAGGTTTGGTGAGAACGTGCCCCTGAAGTCCATCACCATGCACTGTGAAGAGTCACATGAATAATGGGCATTTGGATGATGTACAGATAATATCAGCGCCCACCTGTTTCAGTGATGCTTTCTGATAAAGGGAGACCAGAAAACTGTCAAGTTATAATATATTTGCCATTGGCCTGCAGCCTAATGCGTCAAATGGCAGACTGACAGTAAAGGAGCAGAAACATGGATGTGTGAACTTAGTACGTAAATAAAATATGAACATACCAGCCTCAGCGAGAGCAGCAGCAACCTCATTCTGCGTGGAGTAAATATTACATGCAGCCCAGCGACACTGAGCTCCAAGAGCACCCAGGGTCTCTATGAGGACCTGCAGCAAACACACAAGGAGGAAGGCTTTAATACATTAATAGTGCCACACTAAAATGCTTTTATTCTGGGTTTATAACGGGATCACTTATTGAATCCACTCAGTTTAATTAGGGGTTAGCATTGACCAGACGGGAGCTCACAGCCAGAGTCCACACCTGGAGGTAAGGCACCTCACTAAACACAAAATAAAACCACCTGCTTCACTCGTTGTATTTCAAAATAAATGGGGAGTTATGTGGAGCCATTAGGACAGCGAACTGGAGTGAAAAGATTCATTAGGCAGCCCTTTAAAAAAATGCTACTCTCACACAAGTTCTACATGGTGTCTCACAATCAAAAATACTGGGGGGGGGGGGGGCTTCCTTTGCCCGGCGCCCATCCCGCTAGGTCGGGAGAACAGCGGGAGAGCCCCTAAACAGGCTTTGCGCCGGGCGCCAGACAATGCACGATGCTCTATGCCTGCTCAGCTGACATAAACCAGATTAGCTTATTCAAATAACCATTTAAATACGCTGGGCCGATTTGATCACAGTGTTAGGATCCACTCAATTACGTTTTAAGATCCATTAACCCAACTGTAAGAAACACTTTTTGAGCCCCTTTATGGCCTTTATGTCTATCAGCTTATTGGGCCTGTTGCTTTCACAGCTAGTGTGTAAATCTCTGATCAAGAACTCATCCCCTGGTGGAAATGAATAATCACTAAACTGTGAAATTTCTTCCGGACTTGTTGAAAATAACCCATCAAAACTTTACAGCAAGTAAAATTCTGCAGTCGGTTCCATCTTCAGAAAATGTCTTCAACATGCCCATTTCTGCAGACTCAGTCGCAAAGTAACTTATAAGACTATAAGACATAGGAACAGAATTAGGCCACTCGGCCTATCGAGTCCCAACAATCATGGCTGATATTTTTCTCAATCCCATTTTCCTGCCTTCTCCCCATAACCCCTGATCCCCTTATTAATCAAGAACCTATCTATCTCTGTCTTAAAGTCACTCAGTGATTTGGCCTCCACAGCCTTCTGTGGCAATGAGTTCCACAGATTCACCATCCTCTGGCTGAAGAAATTCCTCCTCATCTCTGTTTTAAAGGATCGTCCCTTTAGAGGATCGTCCCTTTAGTCTGAGATGGTGTCCACTGGTTCTAGTTTCTCCAACAAGTGGAAACATCCTCTCCACGTCCACTCTATCCAAGCCTCGCAGTATCCTGTAGGTTTCAATAAGATCCCCCCTCATCCTTCTAAACTCCAACGAGTACAGACCCAGAGTCCTCAACCGTTCCTCATACGACAAGTTCTTCATTCCAGGGATCATTCTTGTGGACCTCCTCTGGACCCTTTCTGATCATCCATCTTTTCACTTTGTTTTATGATTTGCAAAGAGTCCCAACAGGACATTTGGTCTCCTAACCGAAAGCTAATCAACAATGCATTAACTGCTTTAAGTAGAATTCTACTCAACTCTTCCAATCTTGTTTGGAAGTTAATTCATTAAGGACTGTGAGAAAGGCAACAGATCTATTCTATTGCTCAATTAAAAATGCCAGTCAGAAAAAGCATTGCAGTGGCGTTGAGACTCCTAAGCTAAGAAAGAGGAAACGTACAGCGAGGGTTCCCACTGCTGATTATCCTGACATTAGCTATAAACGCAATTCAGGTAAGAGAGTCTAATGTTGTTTTCGCTCAGCAGGCTAAGAGGCACCCCTATCAACTACACAAGAATTAGAAACAGGAATAGGCCACCAGGCCCTTCATGCCTGCCCCACCATTCAATATTATCATGGCTTATCTATGCCGGCCTCAATTTATTTTCTGTGCCATTTCCCCACAGCTCCACCTCCACTTTAAATACTTCTTGTTTTTTAATAAACTTAAGGGTACCCAATTATTTTTTCCAATTAAGGGGCAATTTAGCGTGGCCAGCCCACCTACTCTGCATCTTTTTGGGTTGTGGGGGCGAGACTGACGCATACACGGGGAGAATGTGCAAACTCCACATGGGCAGTGACCCGGGGCTGGGATCGAACCCGGGTCCTCGGCGCCATGAGGTAACAGTGCTAACCACTGCGCCACCATGCCGTCCTAACTTCAAAGATTTCTAATGATCCAGTTCCCACCACCCTCTGGTACGGAGAGTTCCAGAGATTTGCACCCTTTGCGAGAAGACATTTCTGCACATTTCAGTTTTAAATGACTGGCCCTTTATCTTGCAGCTATGTTTCCTTCTTGAAGACTCTCCCACTAGTGAAAACTCCTCTGCTGGACTCACATAACTGCAATAGATCTTGAAGATGCACGAGGTAGAGAGTGAAAAATCCTGGAATAGGTACTTTTTAAAAATCTTACTCCACCTTGCACATTAAATAAATACATTAACCACTCCAGCAGTACAATTCTATTGGTTGCCATGCTCGGGTTACTATTCTATACGTGAACCCAGAAGCTGACTACTTGCAGGTTGAAGACAGTATCAGACATTTAATGTTCAACCATTCCATTTTTCAGCATAGGCTAATGCATAACTGCTTATCGGTCAGGAATAGAATGCTAGTCGCTAAACTAACCACTCAACACGGATGTCAACAAAAGCGAAACCAATCATGAACTGGAACCTTCTGGATGGCAAAGCCAGTATTGCCAACCCTAGTTAATTTCAAAATGGTGGTGGGCTTTTAGCCGACACAAGTTAAGTGGTGAAGGTGCTTCCACAATGTCTTTTAGTCCACATTAGAGTCATGGAATGCAGATGGTGGAGAGAATGGATGTTTAAGTCAGTGGCTGAGGTGCTAATACCGGCTTTGCCCTGAATAGTGTTGAGCTTCTAGAGTCTTATTCAAGCTTCACCCATCCAGAGAATTCACAACTTGTGCTTTTGCAGGCGGTTGAGAGGCTTTAGAGAGCCAAGTACTGATTCAATCACCACAGCTTGCACGGCCTCTGACCTTCCCAAGTGGCCATTACAATTATGCAGCTGGTCCATTCCACTTTCTATCAATGATGATCCACAAGTCTATATGCTTTTATATTGCACTCAAGAAAGGCTTTCTGTACCAGACACCCCAAGAAGCCTAGAAACAAAATAAAGTTGTCCGTTTTGTCATGTGAGAGTACCTTTAAGAAATGGATGTTTATTACTGCAGTGATGTCAGAGAGTGGGTGGAACTGGGCTGTCCGTCAGCTTTTTACTTTTGTTTTAGGCGGTTTGTGGCAGGGTGTGTTTTAGTTTCATTTTCAGTGTTGGAGTTGAAGCCAGACAAAGCAGGTGTACTGTTGATCTCTCTGCCATTAAAAGACTATCTCTTGATCATTTGGTGAATTTGCAATAATAAATGTTCTCAGTAGTGAATGTAAACCTGATGTGCTTCTGTTATAAGGTGTTTCTTTTGTCTTCCGGATGTTGTTTGGGAAGTTATTAAGGATTACTTAGTGTTGTATTCTTTGGGGGTTGTATTTGAATTGATGGTTGCTAAGATGTTCACTGTATGTTTTTAAAAGGTTAACTTGAGTTTATAGAATAAACATGGTTTTGCTTTAAAAATTACTTCTGCATTTCTGCAGTGCAACACCTGTAGAGTGGGCCGTGTGCTCCCCATACCACAATCTATTAAAAGTTGTGGGTCAGGTGAACTCCATGATATACTTTGGGGTTCTCTAAACCCTGGCCCATAACAGTTTGTAAACTGACCATTTTAATTCACCTACCCAAACTTCCTGTACCAGTTGCTTACCGCAGTTTGGGCTGTGATGTGAGTGCAGCCCACAATTTTGGCTCCAGCTAGTGGTTTTTCACCCTGTGCTCGTTTCCGAAGAGCAACCAGAGCTGACATTTCTAGAGGGAGTAATTAACAAAGTATAACAACAGATTATCAATGAATCAATCCTTTCAGGTCAAAGGAGATCGTTTGCCAAGCACATAGTTTATCTGATCAAATCTAATCACCATTGCCCAATTCATTGGTGCATGAGGGCAATGTTAAAAAAGTTTTCAGCCAAGAATCCAGGAGAGCAACAAAAGCCAGTAGAAGTGATCAGATGCAGGACAACCAAAATGGGAGAATCTTTTTTTGGAGTGTGGAAAAAGGAAAATAATGTCTCACAACTCATCATTTTGTTTAAGACTTTGTTCTTGGGATGTGGGGGTCACTAGCTGGGCCAGCAATTATTGCCCATCCCGGAGGGTAATTACGAGTCAATCACATTGCTGTGGGTTGGGAGTTACATGTAGGCTAGGTCAGGTAAGGATGACAGATTTCATTCCCTACCTTCCTAAACCTGGTGGGTTTATAAACAACAATGGCAGCATGATAGCACAGTGGTCAGCACAGTTGCTTCACAGCTCCAGGGTCCCGGGTTCGAATCCCGGCTTGGGTCACTGCCTCCGTGGAGTCTGCACGTTCTCCCCGTGTCAGCGTGGGTTTCCTCCAGGTGCTCCGGTTTCCTCCCACAGTCCAAAGATGTTCACGTCATGATGTTCATTGGCCATGCTAAATTGCCCTCAGTGTCCAAAAGGTTAGGTGGGGTTACGGGGATAGGGTGGAGGTGTGGGCTTAGGTAGGGTGCTCATTCCAAGGGCCAAATGGCCTCCTTCTGTACAGTAAATTTTATGATTCGATGATAATTCCAGATAGTTATTGAATTCAAATTTCACCATCTACTGTCGTGGGATCTGAACCTCGGTCCCCAGAGCATTACCCTAGGTCTCTGGATTACTAGCCCAGCGACAATACCACCACACCACTGCCTCCCCAACTATCAGCTATTGCAAGTTGAGGGTTCCCATATCTTATATTTAAGATTGGATGGTTGAGTTTTTAAGTGGGCTGTCTTGAATGCCGCTAAAGTGTAAATTGCAAACCAGAAACTTTTATTTAGATGGTGGACACGATTTCCCACAGCCCCCACGGCATGCTTTGCAGCAATGGAGTCGGCCAACCATTGGAGGCGGCCAGCCATTGGTGTGGTCTTCCGGTCCCGTTTCTGTCAACGCGGCTCCCCGTTGCTCGTACCCTCCGCCGCTGGGGAACCTGCGGTGGGGGGGTCACCTACGGTGAGACTGGAAGATCCCAGCAGTGGGAACTGCCAGGACATCCCACCCATTGTCTTTTTATATTGTAGGGGTTCCCCCAATGTTCTTCACAACCAATTATAAAAACTTTTGAAGTGCAGTCTCTGCAGATACATAGAAAAACATAGCAGACAAATAGTTCAGCAAGTTCTCACTTATTGCAATGAGGTAAACGCTACCTTGGTAGTGTTGCTGCATACATATCCAAGACACCAGAACCACCACATTTTCTTCAAATGGTGTCATGGAATATTTTACGCCCAACTGAACAACCAAAAAGAACCTGATGTCAAACACTTTTCCAAAAGACAGTTCGGTAATTCCTCCCAGATGCTTTAGCATTAAAGAACCACCTGGGTAGCCAAGGTAAACTCAAGCTGAAATAACAGTTCGGCTTCATTTAGCACAATACATCATCTTGTTACCCAGAGGATCATTAAGGAGCTGACTATCACTTTAACTAACCACTGGTACTCATTCAGGACTCTGAACAGCCTTTTAGTGGCCAACACTAGAACTTATCGCCACTCCTGACAAAACACGGCTGCTTGGGAGCAAACTAATCATGGCAGAGAATTGGGAGTGCCACTTAAAGGTAGATCGCCTTCCACCATTCACTTGCAGCAGTGACTTGAAGAGGACTTTGAAACACATTGGGAGATTTTCTGAGGCACTTTATCAATACTTTACCGACACTCTTATCAATGTTTATTCCGGACATTATGGGCCAGAGATGAGAATTTTGTTGTCGGAGGGTTGTGCGACTTTGGAACACTGCCTCAGAAGGCGGTGGAAGCAGGGACATGGAATAATTTTAAAGGTGCAAGTAAATAGATTCTTAGGCAAGGGAACCAAATGTAATCGGGGGTAGATAGGTGGAATTCGAAACACACTGATCAGCCATGATCTTACTGAATGGTGGAGCAGGCTCTAGAGGAAATAGGTCTACTGCTGCTCCTATTTATTATGTTTGTAAATTCTCTAAAGACGTCACCTGAAAAGATTGAATGCTGTGTTACTCTGCCTTACTGGGCACCTCATATATGAGTTACGGGGAAAAAGGGAATGCTTCTCATTCGGGAACCTCCGTGGTCCGCAGGAGGAAATGGGAGAAGGGCATAAGATAAGGCAATTGCTGCAGGAGAGGGAGAAAGGAAAACACTGTGGATTCATCCACCCCTATCCTCTGTTCAGGACAACTCTCCTCCTCTACCAGGAGCTCCAGGAACGTGTGCACTCTCCCTCAGTCCCATGCAGAAATGTGTCACTACGTGTCAGCCATCACATGCCATTCATACTTCCCTTGGAAGTGGGTGATAGACAGCGCTGCACAAATATTGTGCCTAATCAGCACAGAGTACAAAACTTGGAAGTTATCTACATTAGCATGTCTGGGAAGCTGAATTATGCTGCTCAGCAAAATTCCACGCAAAACTAGACTTTAGAACAAGCTGGTTTTATTAGCACTGCACCCTTTCACTGAAATAGCCCCAACATCTCTGAAAATGCAGCACTCCCTGCATGTTACACTGAAGTATCATCCTAGAGTATTGCAGTGGGGGTTGACCCCGCAACTTGTAATTCAAAAGACAAGACCACAGTAAGCAACTTGCAGAAATTCATGACCATAATTAGCTGCTCAGTAAAACGAAGCAATGAAAAGTTAAACTGAAGTCTAACACCAAAACACAAAGCACCGGTGAGATCCTGTGGGAAATTAACACCATTTTGAAACTTGAAATGATTAAGCCCTCTGAGGTCACGCAGAGACTTGCAAGTGTATTGATATCTTTGATAAGAAACTCTCCTTGGATGCAGTAGGCCATCGTGTCATTGTACAAACAGTACACCAGTTTTCTTAGGACTAGCATTTATTTGGGGGGGGGGGGGGGCATTCAAACATGTCCAAGCATCAAGTTAGTTCCCAATTTAGTTAATCTTCCTACATTAGTAAATGAAAATATTCAAGAAGTTTAGTGTTAAAAATATTCACAGGTTAGTGGCCAATTACTTTTCCATGATGTTAAGCCAAGATTGACAGCCACTCTGATGGAAACACCACAGCTGTCCCTTTCTCGGGTCCCGTTTAAAATACCGATTTGTGGGAGATTTCCATGGCCTCTGCTTTTCTAACTGAGGTCAGCATGGCTGAAGCAACTATGGAATACAGTAAAATTAAAATTATGCCCAAGATTAGCTGCCTTTTTAAGCCTTAATGCTTTTAGCAAGTTCACAATTATTTCTCAACATCAATTAATTTCAGCAGAAAAATAATCTAAAAAGAGAATTAAATTTAGCACATGTTCTTCACAACCTTAGATAAATTAGTACTAATGACGGTACTCTATACATCTGTGGAAATTGTGTCATGAGAGAACATCTGTAAATGCTAGCACTGAACTATTATCTCTTTTCTATTATTTCTCATTGCCTACATCACCCCTGACTTCTCTGGAAGTGCTGTAATATAGGACACTTCAGAGGAGTCACATGCAACAGCTGTCCTATTACAAGCAATTGTGAACATTGGCATTGACAGCCAAAAAGGCCATTGGAGATGCTGTCATGAGATGGGCATGTTATAGGGTGCCAGCCAGTCACCTTGTTCAGTACATCAACTGATTTCATTGGAGCCCTGAGTAGCAACTATTCAAATTGATACGGATCAGTAACAAGACAACGCTGTGTTCCAAAAGGAAATGCTCATTTTGCTTTTACTGCAATAAGACATCGAGAACATCAGGCAAAGTGCAAGATCAGAGGGAAATTACCAGGTTAGGACCAGCCCGTCAGCTATTATTACTTAATAGCAATAATGTTTTGTATCTCACAATGGTAACAAGGTTTTTGAAGGAGCAAGGGACACAGCGAGAGAGAGAAAACACAATACAGGTCTTCTGATCCTGTATAACACTTTCATATTTCACCCAAACGTATCCGACAACTTGCTACCAAAGGACTTCAAGAAAGCTCGATAATCGGTTGACATTTTAAATTCCAAGGTAAGGTTTCTAAAAGGATGAGGTACTGCTGCACCCATTATAACCTCTGCCCCAACGTACCTTGCTCAGCAATTTCAATCTCCCTGCGTCCAAACTCCGCCTGCTTGATATTCTTTACACAGAAGTCACTACTGTTCTTTGAGTTGGTTTGCTGCTTGTCTCTTGGAGATGTCTCATCATCAGAGCTGTCTGTATAGGATGCAGCTGAAGGGAGAAAAGGCAATGCACAAATGATAACGTCAGTGGGGACACATGCAACAAACGAAAATGCAAATGGATCAACAGCATTTGTAAATACAAAAAGCAATACAAACAGGAAGTAAAGAGACCATCATTGATTAACAGAGGCATCATAGAATATTGCAGTACAGCATCTCACAGATAAATGTTGTAGATCAGAGAATTTACTCATATTATGGAAAACTGCCCTCTAAGCAGAACCTTTACTAATATTCGGACTAGCCGAAGCCGTGCAAAGAATTAGGTTAAACCAGGGGTGGGCAAACTTTTTCGTGCAAGGGCCACATTCAGAAATTCACAATTCACAAAGGGCCGCATAGTATATTAAGTAAAATAATTACTTCACCCGGTTATGATTCTGGGCGCCTCATATAGAACATAGAACAGTACAGCACAGAACAGGCCCTTCGGCCCTCGACGTTGTGCCGAGCAATGATCACCCTACTCAAGTCAACGTATCCACCCTATACCAGTAAGTAACCCAACAGCCCCCCCCCCCCCCATTAACCTTAAAAAAAAAATTTAAAAAAAAAAAAAAAAATTTTTTTAAAAAATTTTTTTTTTTTTTTTTTAATGACTTGGTGGGCCGCAGAAATACCTTTGGCGGGCCGCATGCGGCCCGCGGGCCGTAGTTTGCCCACCCCTGGGTTAAACCCTTGCCATTTTTGTGGAGGTGGGAAAGGATACAGAAAGGAGATATGTACACTCACCTCCCAAAACAAATCATTACACCTATTAATTAAGTACTGTGGCATCCTATCCTCCCTGCTGGAGGAGTGCAACAGTCACAGTGACACAAACTAGGAGGATTATGTGAAATCAATAATCTCTCATTGTTCTCGTGAGAAAATTACTTGGAAAGAAATTCCTGCTGGCAAGTAGCTCGTCCAATAGCAAGACGGAGTTGGACAAAAGCAGGAAAGTACAAGCCTAGTATTTCCCAAGGGGGTTATCAATATTGACCATGCCATCAGGGAGAAACCTGGCCAGGGAATATTACATGGCACCGAGGGAGATGGGCTGAGCTTTTATTGAAATATCTAATTCAAGGACAGACACGGAATATACTCAGTATCCGCACAGTATACTACGACAATAACGTGACAATTTATAACGGAGACATTAAATTGTGTTGTGGCATCCAGCTCAAGTGGAGAGAAAGCAGGCGCATGGGAGAGAGAAAACAGAAAAGAGAAAAAAGTGAAAAAGATAGAGTAAGAAAAAAAGAACAAAAGAAATGACAAAATGAAACTAGATCGGAATACTTTTTTTTATATCACCGAGTTTAGCAGGTGGTGAGCTGGAGCAAAGTGGAAAAAGATAACTATTTCAGTGCATATATTGGACGCAGCACACACCAATAACATATTCCCTTTCACAATAGTGTGACTCAAAACAGACAAGTAACTAACGCATTCTGAGTGTAGTGATTGTTATTTACCCTGCTCATTTACAGTCAGCAGAATGCCTCCGCAGTGGAGGAGCCCCACGACAAGAGAACAGTTTCACCAAAAAGCGCCGGGCAAGCTGAGGAATGCCACTGACATGTTTGCTTCGAAATGCTGAATTCAGCAGAGTTTGATACTTAACGATAGCCTTGGGCCAGCTGGCATGACGTGAGCAAACATTTAAATTAGGAATTGAAATTTCATATGCAATCCAACAGATCAAATACAACACACAATGGCAAGTTCTAATATTGTCTCAGGTTGGTCTAACCTCCCCCAATTCAGCCCCGGACCTAAAACTCAAAGAGTGATGAAACCCAATAAGTTTTTTCTGACCATATTTTTAAGTTTCAAGCCTCAAGGCCTTTTCCTTTATTTTTTTGTTAGCGATTTCCAAAATTACATATGCATGCAGTATTGACACTAAAACTTAACATTGTTTTAAAAAATGAAACGCCACACGGTAGGTTTTTAATCCCAGAAAAGCTTGAGCAAGTGAACACGAAGCAGGCTTTTGAAATAATCTAAGTAATCATAGACGACAGACACACCCCTTACACAAACTCTAACTTTGTCCTAAAAAGTGTTGTCTGGAACAATATTTATTGCACAACTATGATATGAACAGAAAGGTTGATAACGGCAGCATGGTGGCGCCGTGGTTAGCACTGCTGCCTCACGGCACGAGGTCCCAGGTTCCATCCCGGCTCTGGGTCACTGTCCGTGTGGAGTTTGCACATTCTCCCCGTGTTTGCGTGGGTTTCGCCCCACAACCCAAAGATGCATCTGAAGGCTTTTTTAAAAATAAATTTAGAGTACTCAATTCATTTTTTTCCAATTAAGGGGCAATTTAGCGTGGCCAATCCACCTAGCCTGCACATTTTTGGGTTGTGGGGGCAAAACCCACACAAACAAACACGGGGAGAATGTGCAAACTCCACACGGACAGTGACCCAGAGCCACGATCGAACCTGGGACCTCGCGCCCTGAGGCCACAGTGCTAACCCACTGCACCACCATGCTGCCTAAGGCTAGGTGGATTGGCCTCACTAAATAGCCCCTTAATTGGGTACTCTAAATTTATATTAAAAAAAGAAAGCTTGAGAGGGATGGGAGGGAAAGAGAGAGCGAGAGAAAGAAGAGGGAGCTGGGGAAGGGAAAATAAATCAAGACGTTATTGAAGAAAGGCAAATAAAAGGTATGGCTTGTGTCACTACCTGAGCTGTAGCTGTCTGTGGAAGACTGCGAAATGGAGCGTGATAGAGACCTTCGACCAGTCTTGGTGGGGAATCTGCTAAACTCCTGCTTCTCATCTGCAAACTGGATTTGCTGCAAACACAGAACATCCACATAAACAGTAAATAACTTGATTCACGTAAGTATACCCAAGTTGGTGAGTGGAGTGGTGTGTACGGATAATGAGATAACCAACCCAACCTTACCTCAGGTTGCAATCTTGGTGAGACTGCATGGGAATACCAAAGACCAGTTTGTCACACTCCCAAATAAGCAACATTATTTTGTTATTATAGAAATTTTGACAACCTCCACTGCACTAAGGTACAGCAGAACTGGACAGCAGACATGTCCACTCATTAGCAACTCGCTCACCATTCCCGTTTTAATGCAGTCATTTTTTTTAAAAATCCCGATATATAGTGATTTCGCCAAAACTATTATAATTCCATTTATTGTAAATCCCACTGTACGCAAGTGCGATGTGCAAAAATCTCACTCTTCTGAGCATTTATCACCTTTGAACCTGAACTTTTCATCTGTCAATCTGAATGGGTTCAGTGGACATTATAAAATAGTTATTTGCTGCACTTTTGAAATAAAAAGTTGCTATTTGGCGTACACCCTTCCTGGAAGTTGCTGCATAAAATTTAAGCAAGTTACGGTTGTTATGCCCCAGACCAGTCCTGCTTTTGTTACTTGCTGTTTATAGAACTGACCAGTTTGATCACAATGGCAAGGATGTCCAAAGCAATAGTGGGTTCAAGTGTACTTAAAATCCTGATAGCAATCGATAAATAAAACGCCATTAACATGGGGCAACATCAGAAATATGAGGCTGAGACATCATGTGGCACAGTGGTTAGCACTGGTACTGTGGCGCTGAGGACCCGGGTTCGAATCCCGGCTCTGGGTCGCTGTCCGTGTGGAGTTTGCACATTCTCCCCATGTCTGCGTGGGTTTCACCCACACAACCCAAAGATGTGCAGGTTAGGTGGATTGGCCACACTAAATTGCCCCTTAATTGGAAAAAAAAAATTGGGTACTCTAAATTTTTTTTAAAAAATCATACAGGACTTCCTAATTTCCAATTTAAAATGTTTCAGCACAGAATACGTCCCATTTAAAATCCTAACCTAAAAATATGCAGAGAAAGCAGCATTGCTTGATGTCTATTTTAGTATACATTACTGAAAAATACCCGGTTCAAGCAGGAGGTTACCAGAGTATGATCAACTATAGCATAAAACAAATGCAATAACACAGTAGAAATTGCCATTTCAATTCTTATGCTGTACCATGAGATTATTCATGATGGGCCGGTACAGTGGTACACTGGTTAGCACTGTTGTCTCACAGCGTCAGGTACCCAGGTTCAATTCCGGCCTCGGGTGACTGTCTGTGCAGAGTCTGCACATTCTCCCCGCGTCCGCGTGGGTTTCCTCCTACAGTCCAAAGATGTACAGGTTAGGTGGGTCAGCCATGCTAAATTGCTCCTTCGTGTCCAAAAGATTAGGGGCTGGGGTGGAGGCATGGGCTTAAGTAGGGTGATCTTTCCAAGGGCCCGTGCAGACCCGAATGGTCTCCTTCTGCACTGTAGAGATTCTATGAGTTAAATTACACTAATCTCCAAGGCACCCACTGGTGCTTTCTATTTACAGTTCAATATCTTTCTTGTCGGTTTGCATTGGATATTCAGCCACAAAACCAGTGCTCAACAATCACAGCACATATATAACACAAATGTCCTTGCATGTTAAGGAAATTCTCGAGATGCAAACAATCAAATCAAAGGTCCTCTAGTCTATAGCACGGCTGAGTCATCTACAGATTGGATTTCATTCCTGATGGAAATATCACTCGTTCTGATGCCAGTAAGAGCACCCCTGATTACTTTCGCAATAATGGTAACTTAACTGCAGGACAATATTTTGCATGTTTCTTTTAAATGATACTAGAACTAGCCCCTGTTTATCTAAACTACATTATTTTCTTTAATGTTAAATCTTTGGACACCCTGATGGGAGATCAGGAGGAAACATAGGAACACTATGCCATTCAGCATCTCCAACCTGATCACCGTTCATTTACACCAGGGGTTTTCAAAGTAAGGGTCGCGACTTGCAGGTGGGTCCAGTCTAAGTGCCGGATTTCCGGGTCCTTCTTGTTTCCTGTCATAGGATGACGCTGCTCTCCTGCTCAGGCCCAAAATTTGAGGTAAAGTTTTAGTTGAAGGATTTTGTTTCGGAAATACCTCCCTACCCTTCCTCGTGGTCAACAGGAATTCTAAATGCAGCCAACAGCTTTAACTGAAAAGTCATTGTGACAGGGTTTTGGGTTTGAATCCAGTCACAAGTCCACCCTCTCACTCTGTTGTAAGTGATCCCATGGGGCTGTGCTGAAGACACCCGAGCAGTGAGGTTACCACCCCGAGCACTGGCTGATATTGCAGCTTGGACAGGATATTTTAATTATTCTTCGCATTTACTGGGAGCTGGATTGTGTGTGGCCTTCTAGTTCAGGACCAGAGATTGTTATTAGAGAAAGAATAATGGTCTCAACAAAAAGGATGACGCCTCGCTTCCGTTCCCTCCAGATTCAGTTTTTATTTCTGAAGAGGGGGGTGGGAGAGTTTACTTCAACAGGCAGCATGTACAGATTGGGTGAGAATTTGAAAACCTGTCCAGTCCAGGATTAGGAAGATTGGAATGTAGGAACAGACGTAAACTATTCTTCCTCATGTCTGCTCTGCCGTTTAATAGGGTTGTGATGCGTCTGTATTTTAACTCTATCTACTCGCCATTGTTTTATAATCCTTCAAACACTTACTAACAAAAAGCTATCTTTTGCAGTTTGGAAATTTCCTGGTAACCCCAACTTTAACACTTGTTTGTGGGAGGGTGTTCAATATTTCCACCATCCCACCAGAATGGCAGGGGTTTGGGAACCTCATCAGAATAACAAGGCTAAGAGTAACAAGGACAGTAATAAAAGAAAAGTAAAGTGCAAACAGGGTAGACGGGGTAATCAATGGCGAGAGACAAATAAGGCCAGAGTACAAAGAAAAGTTAGGACAATTAAAAATGGCAAAAAGGCAAGCTTAAAGGCTTTGTATCTTAATGCACGAAGCATTTGGAATAAGCTGAGTCCCGAACGTCAGCCAGCGTGGGTCCCAAAGGTCCACCAGTTGGAAAAAATGGGTCCCTGGGGGAAAAAAAGTTTAAAAATCACCGATTTAGACTACTGCTGATGTATAATGGAAATCCATCTACCCACATCATTGCTCATCATCTCGACACCCTCACATAACTAAATGCTATTATTTCAGCCTTGAAAATTTCAACTGGGGACCTGTTCCCAGCTCACGTCACCACCCAACTCATCCATTCCAAATAGCAGCGATAGTTGCTGCCAGATACAAAAGCACAGCTCAGAAAACCATTTCCCTGATTTTCTCCTCCTCAGTACGGGAGAGCATCTAACTTTAATCAGGCACCTTCCACAACGTATAGGTTTGAGGTCAGAAACACAGCACTTGGATACTAACCATACTCCAGGAACCTTGGTTCTAATGCCTGCTTGCCACTCTCCAGGCCATTAAAAAAAACTATTATGCAAAAAGATATCATGATAATTCTGCCTCGTTGTGACTAATGCTTTTCTTCCCAGCACAATCATATACACTCATACCCTGCATCATTCAAGCAAGCTTCTGACCCAAGCCTGTAATTGGCCAAACCCAAGTCTGCAAATAGCTGCACTACAGGACACCAAGAGAAAAAATGCATTGTCAAAAACGCAAAACTTTAAAGAGAAGATATTTACACATGCACAAAGAGTTACACATGCACAAAGAGTTACACATGCACAAAGAGTGTGCTAAATGTGGGGGCACAGGAAATAAACCTGCAATCAATTACTATCCATCAAATGAGTCATATCGCCTTGGTTACCAATATTTTAAGTGTCCTGAGTTTTCACCCAGTGGATTTAGATTCATATCATGAAGTCAGACAAAAACACAGAAAATTCAAGATATGACCACAATGATATCCCCATCATTGCACTATTCTCTGCCATCCTAATCAAGCGCCACTAATTGTGTGCAACAAGCCTTTGGCAAGACAACAAATAGCACATTTCTTTTGATATTTACATTTTTTCCTTTTCCCAATTTTGTGATCTACAAAATGCGGATTTGTTCTGTGCAGAACGCTACCGCTCATGTGCAAGAGCAAGTTGGAGATCCTTGGTTAACATTTTCCACCATCGACAGAAGGGAGAATGTGTGGTCCCTTTCTTATAACCAATAGTGGAGGCACCACTGAACTGGCATCCTGGTGAATGGAAAAATAGCCAACATTTTACTTTGGGTTCTGGAAGACTGATATCCACAACCTCTCAAAGTTGTATTCAAAAATCCAGCTTCTACATCATGCTACGGTCAAGTTGTCATAGTCCCAGATGACCATAGGCTGCTTTCCCCTTTTGAGAGGGAGCGCTAACCTGAGGATCGCCACACCTCAGACGAGGAGAAAGGTGGGGCCTTCATAAACAACCTCAGCTGGTACGGGAATTGAACCCTCGCTGCTGGCCTCACTCTGCATCCCGAACCAGCTGTCTAGCCAACTGAGCTAAACCGGCCCCCGGGGTAGCAGACACATGGACCAAGTTTTTGCATCTGTGTGGTGCTAAATACACTGGAGTTGCACATGTGCCCTTATCTAGCAAGGCAAGCAATCTCTTGTTACAGAAAATGGAAATTCCAGCGTGCCTACATTCCTGCAATAATCAACTACTTATTATATATCCATCAATTACACATCCAAAATCAGGGTAGGCACAATGCACTATAGTGTGATGGAGCTAAGAGGTAGTTAGAACAAAAATTATATACAATATCAGAGGTCAGAAAAGGGTCATAACCATTGTGGAAATCAGCTATTAAATGTACAAACACTGCATTAGGATAGTCAATCTGCTCATTATCTGGTCCAGGCCAACACTGGAGCTCAGCAAAATCCTAATGACTGAATGGCTGCTAAATATATTACCCAACTTCTTGAGAAGCTTGCACAAGGTCGTTACAGCAGTTAAAAACAGATTTCAAATCAACTTAAATTGAAATAAAATATAAAGCAGCATTATCAATCACCCACGGAGAGAGGAGGACGTTAATCAATTTCAAAGCTGATTCATTATTTCACAATGAATTGCTCGAGTGCTTGCCATTGCGATAGATCAGGGTTTTTCAAAGTGCGGGTCTGGGTCGCGGGTGGGTGTTAGGAAGGTCGCGGAGAGATCGGTCATGGTAGTCCCAATCGCGGGCAAAGGACCCAACGGCCGCCGCTGGCATCTTTATTGAGAATGGCGGCCGCTATCGCCTTTAAAATGAGGAAATGAGGCCGTGTGCAGTCTTCCAGCCAGCAGCGGCAGCAGTGAGCAGATCACAAACCCCGCACGTACACTTGGCATCTGCAAGTGCTTTTGACGCCAAATCACAGGAGAGCTTCTTCCTTTTTCTAGCTGCTGCCAAGCAAGATAGGAGAACCATCAAGATGAATTGTTTTCATACACATCAGAGACGGCCAGGCACACAAATAGGCAGAGTACCTACTGGCCAGGATCTCACTTCTGAATCTGCTGGAGAAAGCTGTTCAAGAGAATCCACGGCAGGACAGAGCAGTTCTGGTGTTCGCTCTGTACAGAGCTCCAGGGCTTCTGGTTAACAGCTTACAAAGAAGAAAATTAACTTGGGAACAAAGCAGTATAAAGAAGATTTTTTGAGGTCTGGTTTTGCTAACTGCACTGGAGAGTGTGCAGAAGAGGTTTATAAGAATGGGTCCAGGGATGAGAAACTTCATTTATGAGGATAGATTGGAGAGGTTGGGATTGTTCTCCATGGAGAGAAGAAGGCTAAGAGGAGAAATGGTGGAGATGTTCAAAATCAAGAAGGGACTAGGCAAAGTAGACCGGGACAAACAGATCCTGCTCATAAAAGGATCAAAAACATGGGGGCACAGATTTGAAGTGTTTTGCATAAGAAGTAAACGTGATGAGAGAAAAAAAACCTTTTCGACAGGGAGTAGCTAGGGTCTGAACTGCACTGCCTTGGGGGTGGGGAGGAAGCTGGTTCAATCGAGGTACTCAAGAGGGCATTCGACGATTATTCGAATGGGAATAATATGTAAGGGTACAGGGAAAGGGCAAAAGAATGGCACTAAGTCACAATGCTTGTTTGGGAGCTGGTGCAGACACGATGGGCCGAGAGGCTTCCTTCTGCGCCATAGCAGTTTTGTGATTCTGAAACTGAAAAACAAACCAGCATAATTGCCAGTTGCAGGCATTGGACAACTTGCATTAACCATGGGGTCATAGGTTACACAAATCAGAAAATTGTTTTTCGAAGACAACAGGGAAACTATGGTCAATTTAACCTTTACAATTGAATGGGTATTGCAATAATTTGTCACAATTTTTAACCAGTTTTATTCATGCCTTCCCCAAAGATGACACTTCCTTATGGTTATAATGTGCAGCCAAGATTAAATTAGCACGAGTGATGCATCAGTTTCAGGTCACTGAGCAAATCCAGGTATGCATGATGATTGGAGCTACTTTTGTTTAGATTTGAATCTCGTTGTGTTTATCAAGTGGTGCTGCCATATTGACACTGAGCCCTGCGCACGGCAGCGTCAACGTGTGAACCCTGCAAGAAGCTCGCTCGTACACCATTACAGTTAAATAACAACTTTCAAGATTCTATACATTCTGGAATGGTCCTTGAAGATTGAAAGGTAGCAACAGTCACTCCACAATTTAAGAGGGGAGGGAGAGAGAAAACAGAGTTACAGACCCGTTAGCCTGACTCAATGATAGGGAAATGTTGGAGTCTATTATAAAGGGTGCGATAAATCGGCACTTGGATGATCATGATCTGATTGGGCAAAGTCAGCATTAACTTATGAACCGAAAATTATGTTTAATGAATTTGTTGAGAGTTTTTTTGAAGATGTTACGAGCAAAGTTGATAAAAGACAGTCGATGGGCGTAGTATATTTGGACTTTCAGAAAGCTTTTGATAAAGTCCCTCACAGGGTGGTTAATTACCAAAATAAAAGCACATGGTATTGGAGGCAACAAGTTGTCATGGATTGAGGATTGGCTCACGGGCAGAAAAATGAGTCGGAATAAACGGGCCATTTTCGTATTGATGCGCTGGGGCATCTTAAGGATCAGTACTCCAGCCCTACCTGTTCACTCATGTGAAAAGCCCCTAGTCGCCACATTCCGGCGCCTGTTCGGGGAGGCTTTTACGGGAGTCGAACCATGCTGCTGGCCTGCTTGGTCTGCTTTCAAAGCCAGCGATTTAGCCCTGTGCGAAACAGGGACCTAGTGCCCTTGTTCATAAGTCACTGAAGGCTGGCATGTAGGTGCAGCAAGTTATTAGAAAGGCCAATGGAATGTTCGCCTTTCTCGCAAGGGGATTTGAGTACAGGTGTGGCGAGGTCTTGCTTCAATTGTATAGGAGTTTGGTTAGACTGCAGCTGGAGTAGTATTCAGTTTTGGTCCCCTTACCTCAGAAAGAATATTGTTGATATAGAGGGAGCGCAACGAAGGTTCACCAGACTTGATCAAGAGGTGGCGAAACTATCTTATGAAGAGAGATTGGGAAACTGGGTCTGTATTCTCGAAAATTTCAAAAAATGAGAGGTGACCTCATTGAAACCTACAAAATACTTAAAGGAATAGGCAGGGTAGATGCAGGTAGGATGTTTCCCTTGATTGGGGAGTCTAAAACCAGGGGCACAATTTCAAAATAAGGGGATGTCACTTAGGACCAAGACGAGGCAAAATTTCTTTACACAGAGGGTTATGAATTTTTGGAATTCTCTACCCTAGAGGGCTGTGGAAGCTCAGTCATTGAGTATGTTGAAAGCAGAGATTAATAGATTTCTGTTTGACAATGACGTAAAGGGTTATGGATACATCAGCAATGATCGTATTAAATGCAGGCTTGATGAGCTGATCGACCTACTCCTGTTTCTATGTTTCTAACTTCCATCTGTATAGTCCCATTTACCTTTCGAAACAGTTCGCAGTGAGGCAGTGGCGTTGTGGCATTGTCACTAAACTAGTGATCCGGAGATCCAGGTTCGAGTCCCACCATGGCAGATGGCAAAACGTGAATTCATAGAATTTACAGTGCAGAAGGAGGCCATTCGGCCCATCAAGTCTGCACCCTACCCAAGCCCACACCCCATACCCACACCTCCACTCTATCCCCGTAATCCTACTTTAACCTTTTTTTTGGACACGAAGGGCAATTTAGCATAGCCAATCCACCTAACCCACACATCTGTGGACTGTGGGAAGAAAACGGAGCACCCGGTGGAAACCCACGCAGACACGGGGAGAGCGTGCAGACTCCACACAGTCAGTAACCCAAGCCGCGAATCAAACCTGGGACCCTGGAGCTGTGAAGCAACTGTGCTAACTACCGTGCTGCCCGTGTGCTAAAAAATCTGGAACTAAGTTTGATGATGACCATTAAACCATTGCCGATTGTTGTAAAAACTCATCTGGTTCATTAATGTCCTTTAGTGAAACAAATCTGCCGTCTTTACCTGGTTTGATTCCAGATCCACAGCAATGCGGTTTGACTCATTAACTGGCCTCTGAAAAAGCCACTCAGTTCAAGGGCAACCAATGACAATACCCATGTCCCATGAATAATTTAAAAATAAAATTATACTTTATATTTTAGTAGAGTACAGTCACACTTTTATTCTTGGTATGTGTTCACAGACTTTCTCCTCTCTGACGTTACAGGCCACATCCAACCATAAATCTTCACAGCAATTATACTTGTCAGCACATGCCACGAGTACACTTGAAGCCAGAGTGGATTTGACATGTAGAATTCACTGAGATGATGCACTCAGTTAGAGGCTACATTTTTGCAGACTTCAGATCTATTGCTGACCTCTAACTAGCCTGGTTCATAAATCTTTAATGGTCTTTTCCCACTGTTTCAAATGTTCCCCAAAATACACTTTCTGCGATTGTAGCAAGATTTTGGTTTATGTTGCTCATGATGCTTACACAGGAATGAGGGACAATTATGTTAATATCTATCTTTGTATCTGCCCCAGACAACAGGTTCCTTTTCAAGCTCTCTGGAGCATTCAGCCAGTCACAACTGGAACAGCCCAGGTGGTACTCAAAACAGCATACACAAACAAGGGGAAAACATAAAGGGTTAGACAGACTGGGTTAGAGTGCCAAAACATATAGAATGTGTATCTGTAGGCTTCACAATTGCTATCACGAGCAAACATAAAATGGCCTAAGCTTAAACAGTGAAAGATAAAGCTCTCCTGCAAGTACTGGTTTGGCACGGCTACCTGCTTTCAGAGTTGCCACAATCAACATCGTGTTATGTTCCCCTTCTCAAAGCACTGTTTCAGGGACAGAATGAAGCTCGGCATGTGTAAAAGGTAACGGTCAAGTCGCCATAGTCCCAGATGACCATAGGGGATTTGAGGGGGATCTAACCGGAGGATCACCCCACCTCAGGTCAGGGGCACAGTTGAGTGGGGGCACAGTTGAGTGAGAAGAACATAAGAACTAGGAGCAGGAGTAGGCCATCTGGCCCTTCGAGCCTGCTCCGCCATTCAATGAGATTATGGCTGACCTTTTGTGGACTCGGCTCCGCATTCCCGTCCGAACACCATAATCCTTTATTCTTCAAAAAACTATCTATCTTTATCTTGAAAACATTTAATGAAGGTTCCTCAACTGCTTCATTAATAATTATTAATTCATGGATAACCTCAGCTGGTACAAGAATTGAACCCACGCTCTTCGCTTCACTCTGCATTACAAATCAGCTGTCCAGCCAACTGAGCTAGCATGTGAACAACGTTACTTAATAGCGTGCCAAAATGTTCAAATGTTAGAAGAAATCCAAAAGGATAATCAGCTGTGTTTTAATCTTTAAACTGAGTAAGCAGTCTGGCAGACCACCTGCGCACATTTTAAATTAAAAGGCAAGATTTGCAATTATAATACCCTTGTGTTGATCAAAAGCAATAAGATGCAAAATCCATGTTGAACCAACACAAAGTTTGTCCCGTAACTAGTGTGTGTAAAACCTCAGACACCTCGACCAGTTTACTACTCAAACCAGGTGCCCTTATTTGCGAGGTGAACAAAGGACAAATACAAGTTTGATTATACCAATTTTATTATTAAACTCAGTAAAACAGTTATCCCTCCCCTTAAATTACCCCAACAAATAACAATCCCAACATTCTGAATGCTTCCCGCATCAATGAACCCAGTTGAGCTCCAGGTCCAATTCCGAGTCTCAGTTGTCTCAGGGCCTTCATCTGCAAAAGGTGTGATGCACCATCAATTGGACACGAGACGAGAAGGAGTTCCAAACGACAGGCTTTAATGCACAAGATGTGTGCCCGGCAGTAGACGTACAGAAAGAAAGGCCGACTGCCAGACAGTACGGGTTCTTATACCCCGCCTCACAGGCGGGGCTACCTACCTCTCAGCCAATCGGCAGGGAGGCACATGACTTCCTCAGCCAATCGGCAGAGAGGCACATGACTTGCCTGGGCCAATGGGCAGCGAGTCTTCTGCACCAAAAGCAGCTCGGTTCTAAGGTACCGTAATGTCCCTAGTTATACTACCACAAGGTGGGTGTCGTAGGCTGCTTCCTTCCGTCCTCTGGTCTGTCATCAAATCTTCTCTGCTACTTCAGTGCCGATTCTTCGCCAGGGAGGGTCCTGGGTGGGAGAGTCTGAGGTGGTCAATATTTATACCCCTCTTCGTGCCCTCAACCAAGGTGATCTCGGGGTAGGGGTCACAACACTCAATGGAGTTACTGACTGCAACTCTTCAGGACACACAGGAACCCACCCCAGTGGTCTATCTCCAGGTATACTGTCCTCATGCAACCTTACCCCATACAAGGTGATCTAGGTGCCAGGAAGCCTGGCTTCATCTAGACAATCCATAACTTTGATCCATTTGAATGGGACCGATTAGCTTCCAACATCTTGTTTACAGGGCAGGCCCAGACTTGCCCCGGCTGTCTGTCTCTATCCAGTCTATTCAAACTTGGCTGTCGGGATTCCCATCAGGTCTGTCTGTGGTTTAATTTAAAATGTCCAATGCTTAATTTGAAGTGTCCAATTCTGTAACAGGCCTAAAATTCAGGCTGTTGGCCATTTTCCCACACTAGTCATTTGATAATCATTTTTAAGAGTGCAGCCTGTGGTGAATGTAATATGATAATTCACACTATGTCTTTGTAAGCGCAGTAGCGTTATCCGACCACTAGGGGGAGTAGCTCTGGGAATGCTCAGGAGCTTGTACAGGGCTCCACCCTTGGCTCCGCCCATGACTCCTCCCCCTAGTGCTGCTGTATAAATACCCTTGTCCAGAGTCAGCCTGCAGTTCACTGAGAATTTATCAACGGGTAACAGGCAGGCTCTGTAGTAAGTCGATTAAAGCCTAGATTCATATCGGAAACACGTGTCTGGTGAATTGATGGTTCCATCAATTTAATCGACTTAAGAACAATCAAGATCGATTATGGAATCGGCCCTCAAGCCTGGACGCCTGGGACTCGACCCACAGGATGCAGAGGCTAAAGAAATCTTCTCCCACTGGCTGCGGTGCTTCAAGGCCTACCTGGCAGAAGCGAGCGCAGCCAAAACGACAGAGGAACAGAAGTCGAGTCTACTGCACGCGAGGGTGAGCCACAGAATTTCTACACAACTAAACTCGGCCAGTTCATATACTGCAGCGCTAGCAGTACTCGATAAGATATATGTGAGGCCCATTAACGAAGTTTATGCACGCCATGTGTTCACAACTCGCCGCCAGCGGCCACCGAATCACTCGCCGAATTTCTAAGGGAACACAATAATTTGTCCAATGACTGTAATTACCAAGCGGTTACCGTGGCTGAACACAGAGAACTTGCTGTATGCGATATTTTTGAAGCGGACCTCAGGTCTAATTAAGTGCGCCAACGATTACTGGAAAAGGGGACACAAGACTTAGAAACGACTGTGGAAGCTGCTACCACGATGGAGGTCTCCTTCCGCAGCCTTAACTCGTTCCCCGTGGACCCCGCGACCCAATCATGGGTCCCCGACCAGCGACTCCCCCAGGCCTGTGCTACGCGGCCGCCCAGCCACCATGCTGCCCCAGCCAGCCACCATGCTGCCCCAGCCAGCCACTATGCTGCTCCAGCCTGCCATTTCTGCGGCACGAATCAGCACCCTCGGCAGCACTGCCTGGCCCGCAACGCGACCTGCAGCAGCTGCGGGCGGAAAGGCCACTACGCGAGAGTGTGCCTCGCAAAAAGGGCCCCAGCTTCCAACTCCCCAACGGCATGAAGTAATCGCTCCCCACACCCGCAGGCCCGCGGGGCCTGAAACGCTGCGGCCTATGCCCCGACCCCGCTCCCTCCAGCCACGTGCGATCCATGGGGGCCGCCATCTTGGCAAACCTCCAATACGCGGCCGGCCACATGCGGCTCATGGGGGCCGCCATCTTGGACGCCATCTTCCTCGCCGCCCGCCACGGGCCCGAACTGCATCTCCGCGCTCGGACAACTCATCGGAAGAATACGACTATGACCTCAAGGGCAGTCATCACGGGGCCACTCCAGCACAGCTGATCGATCCGCCGACTACCCGCAACTCAGCGCCGTAATTCTGGACCAATCACGCCCGAAGCATCTGCGAAATTCGATGGCAGAGGTCCATATCAACGGGTACAAAACGCCATGCCTCTTCGACTCCGGGAGCACAGAGAGCTTCATACATCCAGACCTGGTAAGACGCTGTTCGCTTCCCGTTTTCCCCGTGCAGCAAACTATCTCGCTCGCTTCAGGCTCCCATTCCATCCAGATCCAGGGGGGCACCGCCGCGACACTCACAATCCGAGGCGCTAGCTACTCCAAATTCAAACTCTACGTTTTGCCCGAACTCTGCGCGCCACTCTTATTAGGCCTAGACTTCCAATGTAACCTCAAGAGCCTCACCCTCAGCTTCGGCGGGCCCCTGCCCCCACTCTATCTGCAGCCTCGCTACGTTGCGAATCCCCCCCCCCCCTCCTCTCTTCGCCAATCTCACAAAGGACTGTAAACCCGTAGCCACTCGTAGCAGGCGGTATAGCCTGCAGGATAGGGTATTTATCAGAACAGAGGTCCGAAGGCTTCTCAGGTGAGGGGGTTATAGAGGCCAGCAATAGTTCCTGGAGAGCTCAGGTGGTGGTCGTTAAGACCAGGGAAAAATTCTGCATGGTTGTCGACTATAGTCAGACCATAAATAGATTTACGCTCCTCGACGCGTATCCCCTCCCCAGGATTGCAGACATGGTAAACCAGATCGCCCAGTACCGCCTATTTTCCACGGTGGATCTGGAGTCTGCATACCACCAGCTCCCAATCCGCCCGGAGGACCGCCACTACACGGCATTCGAGGCCGATGGTCGCCTCTTCCATTTACTCCGGGTCCCTTTCGGCGTCACTAATGGGGTCTCGGTGTTCCAACGAGCAATGGACCGAATGGTGGACCAGTACGGGCTGCGGGCCACGTTTCTGTACTTGGACAATGTCACCATCTGCGGCTATGACCAGCAGGACCACGACGCCAACCTCCACCGTTTTCTCCAGACGGCACAGAAACTGAATCTCACGTATAACAAGGAGAAATGCGTTTTCCGCACAACCAGACTAGCCATCCTCGGCTATGTCGTGGAAAACGGAGTCCTGGGCCCAGACCTGGACCGTATGCGCCCCCTCATAGAACTCCCCCTCCCCCATTGCCCCAAGGCCCTCAAACGGTGCTTGGGTTTCTTTTCCTACTGTGTCCAGTGGGTCCCTCAATATGCGGACAAAGCCCGCCACTTTTTAGGGCCACACGATTTCCCCTGTCAGCCGAGGCACGCCAGGCCTTCGACGGCATCAAGGAGGACATCGCCAAAGCGGTCATGCGGGCGGTGGATGAATCCACTCCATTTCGGGTAGGGAGCGACGCCTCAGAGGTAGCTCTTGCAGCCACTTTAAATCAGGCAGGGAGGCCAGTCGCATTTTTCTCCCGTACCCTCTCTGCTTCAGAACTCCGACACTCCTCGGTCGAGAAACAAGCCATTGTGGAGCTATCCGTCACTGGAGGCACTACTTCGCAGGTAGGAGGTTCACCCTCATCACCGACCAAAGATCGGTTGCCTTCATGTTCGACAACTCGCAAAGGGGCAAAATTAAAAACTACAAAATTCTGAGGTGGAGGATCGAACTCTCCACCTACAATTACGACATTAAGTAACGACCCGGGAAGCTCAACGAGCCGCCGGATGCCCTATCCCGCGGGACATGCGCCAGCGCGCAGATTGACCGATTGAAAGTCATCCACAATGACCTCTGCCACCCGGGGGTCACCCGGCTCGCCCACTACATCAGGGCCCAAAACATACCTTTCTCCAACGAGGAGGTAAAAGCGGTCACCAGGGACTACCCGATCTGTGCGGAGTGCAAACCGCACTTCTATAGACCAGACCGGGCCCAGCTGGTCAAGGCTTCTAGGCCCTTTGAACGCCTTTCGCGATTGATTTCAAAGGGCCACTCCCCTCAACTAACAAGAACGTTTACTTTTTAAACGTCGTAGACGAGGTCTCCCGTTTCCCATTCGCTATCCCGTGCCCCGACATGACCTCCCACACAGTCATTAGGGCCCTGCATAGCATCCAGAGTCAGCCTGCAGTTCACTGAGAGTTCATCAACGGGTAACAGGCTGGCTCTTTAGTAAGTCGATTAAAGCCTAGATTCATATCGGAAACACGTGTCTGGTGAATTGATGGTTCCATCCGAGCCCCACCTCAAAAGTTTATGCTAAAAGGGACAATCAGATGGAAGTTTATATCACTTCCCTGGTTGACTCACCCAAGTAAATTATATATCCGTGTACTTCTTTGCGTCATTGCCCCATGAGCTTCAATTCAGGTCAGAGTTCAATTTAATATTCCTTCTGGATAAATTGTTAACCAACAGCTGTATCCACTATATCCTGCAACATAACTAAGATTCATCAACTCACTTCACTGTGGATTGTTGTAACCCAGGTTGTCACTTATAGTTCTAGCTGAAGGTAGCAATGCAGCTACAGAGTTTGTTTTTAATATTGTGGAAAGGAAGACAAATCACTGCACTGACCCATCCCTTCCACCTGCCTTCTGAGTTAGAGAGGAGCAGATTTCTTGAACAAAACAAAAAAGGCACTAAACAAGAATACTGTTCTCACACAAACCTAAAAGTTACTACATAACACAATGCCACAGGTGTTTGTGTGGAAACGGTGCGAATGAATAACTATTTCAAAACTGGGTTTGGAAAAATTTACAAACTTGCACCATAATGATGCCAAGTCAGAGGTTATAAATGTCATAGACAGACCATGTGAACAATGAAGATGTGCTCGAAATTGCAGGAACAGGAAGAGCTCGAAATAGTGACATCCAGAAAAAAAAATATGTCAGCATTTCAGCCATTCGCCTAGAGCTGAAAAGCTTGGGAGATTTCTGCTGGAGGGCAAAGTGGAGGGCAGCAGAAAGAGGAGCCAACCTAGGCATAGTCAGATGACCGATGTCTCAGAGAGATTGCAGTGGATGTGTGGGGGTGAGGCATGGCAGATGGGAGTGACATACCATGACAGCAGGTCTTCTGATAGGAATAGCTACAAACAGCAGCAGCAGACTGATTTTGTCAAACTAACACAGAATTCATACACTTACAACTTAACATGATGCTTGATTAAAATGGAACATATTTTCCCCACCCTGTTCCAAGGCCGCAATATTCAACTCTATTGTTTAAAAGATTCCAATCTGCATTTATTTCTCAAGTTATTAGTTTTATTAAGAATAATATTGAAATATCATTACTCTCCATGAACTCTGTGTGGCTTAACACAGTACACATGCAGCAGGTTTCACAGGGATTTGCTTGTCACAAAGATCAAACTCTTCTGTTGTACCATCTACAAGATACACTGCAGCAACTTACCAAGGCTCCCTTAGCAGCACCTACCAAACGCACAACTTCTGAAATCTAGAAGAACACGTACAGCAAATCCATGGGAACACCACCACCTGTAAAGTTCCCCTTTCAAGTCACTCACCATCCTGACATGGGACTATATTGCCGTTCCTTCACCGTCGCTGGATCAATAATCTGGAACTCCCTTCCCAACAGTACTTTAGGAGTACCTCGACACCACCACAGGCTGCAACAGTTCAAGAAGCTGGCTCACCACCACCTTCTCGAGGGCAATTAGGGATGGATGATAAATGCTGGCCTTTCCAGAGACACCCACATCCCAGGAACAACTAAAGCAAAGCTGCAAAACTTTCAAAAGTCACACACGTACTATCTTAATCTATCAAATGTGCACACATACACACCTGTTTAAATAATGACATTGCACTTTTACCTCACTGAACATTAGGGCAACTGGAAAAATGTTGCAGGGATTGGGGAAAATAGAGGGAAAACGGGATTGCCTGGATTACTGTTCCAGAGAGACAGCTCAAGCTCAAAAGGGCTGCTCCTCCCGTTGTGTATATTCCAATTTTGGATGGGTCATTCCGAATAGCATGCCCCTTCAGACATCACACTGGAACACGGCCAAACAAGATGACTCTACAAGCTCAACAAACCTGAAATACATTTCCTCATATCCTGTCTGGATACTCCCTAAAGCTGCTGCTACAACTCCCCCAACATCACTGACATGGGAACCAAAATGCCCAAGGGATTTCAGCAACTGTTTTTGAAATAATGAAAAGCGGTACGTACCTATTTAATCAACTAGGATTGCATGTCCCACAAAGTCAGTCATAAAAATTGCAAAAACGTGGCATTTCCTGCCCCATAACTCTTGCTTGGAGAAAGGGTTTTCAAAAAGAAGCATACAATATAAAATCACTGCTGTGCTCTCATTGATCCCAAGTTACAATTTTGTATAAATCTTGTTCACCTTTAAAGTTGAATCTGGTGGACAAGACTATGGCCCAACCCAGATATCATTTATTTTTGGATTTCCTTCCCAGGAAAAGGATCCAGAAACTGCTCTGTGTATATTTCCTTGCAAAATACATTTTTTTTTAAAACTATATGAAAACTGAAATAATGTAAGCAACCAATGCTATAATCCCCAAAGCATGACTCATGGCTATTCTGAGTCCACCCATCCTGTGTTCCTGTGCAGGAAACAGCATACACGTACCAGGTTTAGCAGTGCTCAGAAGCAAACTGGTCAAGTTACTTTCCTACTTGCCACTATTTTACACTTTTAGTACAACTGCATTTACAGCAGCTCCAATGATTACACTTCACACAATTGTTAGGGCGCAGGATTTCCATTTGGCTCATTGTATCTGCACCAGCTCTCCAAATGAGCATCATGACTTAGTGCCATTCTCCTGCAGTTCCCCTGTACTCCTGCACATCAAACAATCATCTAATGCCCTCTTGAATGCCTCAATTGAACCTCCCTCCACCACACTTAACAGGCAGCACATTCCAAACACGAAACATTCATTGTATGCATCACAGTTGCTTCTTTTACAAATCACTGTAAATTTGTGCGTTCTCATTTTTGATCCTTTTACAACCGGGAACTGTTTATCCCTGTCTACTCTGTCCAGCCCCTTCATGATGTTGAACATCTCTATCAAGTCTCCTCTTAGCCTTCTTCTCTCCAAGGAGAACAGTCCCAACCTCTCCAATCTATCCTCATAACTAAAGTTTCTCATCCCTGGAATTATTCTTGTAAACCTCTTCTGCACTTTCTCCAATGTGTTGACAGCATTCCTAGAGTGTGGTACCCAGAACTGTACATAATATTCTAGCTGAGGTCTAACTGGTCTTCCTCCTTCTCCAGATCCTGTCATCGTCCACCATTAGGAGACCACCAGTTGCCCACATTGAATTTCTAACTGAATGGAGAAGTTATTATTTGGTTGACATTGTACAGTACAAGTTAGTGACAGGAGCCAGAACAGCTTTACCCATTTGATTTTAGCAAAGAAAGATTAACATGAGCGTCTCATGGCTTGGAACACTCCTACTGATGACATCTCAAATATTTATAATCAGGGATTTGGTGAGACTGAACCTGCAGTCCCCAGCGATCAACTCCACCCCCCCTGCCTGGCAATAATCTGAGGCTCAACTAGACTATTTGCAACCTGGGCATCATGTTTGACCAAAGGCAAGCTCACAACCACATATCCACTTCATCAAAAAGACTGCCGACATCCAACTCCATAATCACCAGGCTCTGCTACTGCCTCAGCTCATCTGCTCCGAAAACTCTCATCCATGCATTTGTCACCTCTAGCCTTTACTAGTCAATGATTCCCTGGCCCAGTCTCCCATCTTCTATCCTACTTCAACTTGAAGGCAACCAGAAATCTGTGGCTTGTATCCCAATTCATCACAGCTGCACTGGTCAACATTTATCAGGTCACAATTAAAGTACCAATCTTACTTTCAAATTCTCATCCTTGCTTTCCAATCTCTGGATAGCCTTGCTGCTCCCTAGTTCCTTCCCCCCCCCCCCCCCCCCCCGCGCTAGCCCCTCCACACATCCCGCCTTCCCCATTTCCAACCCCCCCTCACGCTGACCTCTCAAATTTCCTTAAATAAACAAATAAACGGCTTCCACCTCCGGGTGAACCCATCCACCGACCCCCCCTCAAGGCGAACTTGACCTTCTCCAGCTTCAGGAATTGTAACGCTCTACAGCTCCAGAACCCATGCAGCATAGTTTAGTGTCTAATCAATGAGTTTTGTTGATCTGGAGAGTGCAGCTGAATTAAAGAAATGACAAAGAAAAAACCTTTATTCTTCTGCTTTTTATTTTCTCGCCTCATCCCTGAGCAATAGTCCCAGGTACTATCCTCCCACAGTACCTCATCCAAGACCTAATGCTGAGGCAATGAGCATCAACAGATGGGGGAAATCACAACCGAATCCTGCCCCGTCTTCACCCAGCACTTGAATCAAAAATTCCTGGATGGTGGAGACTTGGAGGAGTTTGCCCGCCACAAAACACTTCTGCAGAATAGCACCATTACTGTCAGCCAAGCCAAGATCAGCTCATGCAACACAGGCTGGGAACTGAACATGGGGCTTTTCCAATCTTAATAGCTCAATGCCACACTGGGAGGTGATTTCACTATCGAGGGCAGCAAATCATACTAAATCCTTTATGATGATTCGGAATATGTCAATCTAAAAGTATTTAAACAAGAAGAAACATGTGCTTCTCTTCAAAATGAACTGGGGCCGTTTCATTCTGGATCTCGGCAGCTGTACATTTCTTTCAACGCACAAATGTAAAGTGAACCTCTCTGGTGGGCTTTCAAGTCGAAAGAATACAGTCAGCTTGTAAATTAAGTGATAAGACTCCACTCATAATTCTCCCTGATGCCTTAAAACATTTAGCGTTCAGCAAAAATCTGAAAGAAAATCAAAACTGTACCTTAATGTTCTTCTGGGACATTCTACTTCCTTTTGTATCCTGGAGAATAAATCCTCAAGCTTTTTTTAAATAGTTTTGTGTTTCACAGCCAACTCATTTCCTATGGATTGAATTGGTCTAACCCCCACCCACAGCTTTGAGTCAACTTCACTGTTAAAACATACTTAGTCATCTGATCTGATTTCCCATAACCTTCCAAAGGCGTTCACAAAACACCCTTCATGTTAACCGATTGTGAAATTTCTTGAAAGCTTCTGACATTCAAAATTTTTAAGTCCTCAATATCCATTTATGATCCATTATAAAGCAACGGTTCTCTTCTTAATGTATCAATTAAATAATTATCAGCTGCCTTTATTAGGGTTCACCCAAGCTTCCAAAGCAAAAATACATGAGTGGCAAGGATATTTTCTGAGGGTACTGATGGTCTGTCTTATCTATTAGTCACAGGTAAAAATGCACAATCTTTTTTAAAATTTTATTCAAGGCATTTTCATACATAATCATAATCAGAAGAACAACCAAACAATTAAATTAACCAACACCCAGTGTCTCTTCCCCCCCCCCCGCTAGCCATTTCCACCACCTCCCACCCTTCAGGCTGACCTCTCAAATTTCCTTAAATAAAATCAATAAACGGCTTCCACCTCCGGGTGAAGCCATCCACCAACCCCCTCAAGACGAACTTGACCTTCTCCAGCCTCAGGAATTCTGCCAGGTCGCTCACCCCCCACCCCTGCTTGCGGCGGCTCCAAATCCCGCCACCCAAGTAAAATCCGTCTCCGGGCTATCAGGGAGGCAAAGGCCAAAACATCGGCTTCTCTTATCTCCACACAATCTCAGCAGCAGCATCGCATCCCCGCATCTATCAAAGGGCATCAATGTCCTAAAAACGTGGTGCAAAATTCTTCCATTGTTCAGTAGCACCTGCAACAAAAGTACGCCGAAAGTGTGTCGAAATGTATCACGATCACCGAAAGGTTGACAAAATGGTGTGCATGACTGCTCTGCTCTTTCCCCCACCCTGACAGTGGCCACTCTCCTTAAACCACAATGCAGTGCTTAGTCGGACAATAGAAATCTGCCCTGTGCAACAAATTGGGGCATTCCATGACACTCACAAGTATTCAGAGCAAAGAGGAAAAGTTCAAACAGAACCTATTAAAGAATCTGAGCCCACGAGAAAACTTTGAAGGTCACCATTATTTAAAAAGCAATCTCTCCAGCTTTAACTTGTATCCAAGTCTGTTGCTGCTCACTTTCAACATACTCCTCCTGAGGGGTGGGTTGAAGTGTGTGCAATACAATTAATAATCAAATCTTCCAGCTGACTTCAAAAAGCATTTATTTTTCTGCAAGCTTTTGAACAGTTTACGTTTACAGTCACCCATGGTGATCCCTTTTGAATTCGATACAGCAGTGCAGAATAAAAGTAACCGCACTAGTGAGCATCTCAGACCCTCAGGGGAACACTCCAGAATTCCCTCTAGGTGGGGGACAAGTTGCTGTTTTCAGAAAACAAATTTTAATCTAGCACCATGAGAGAGTTCTTAAATTGGCCTCAAAGACCGTCACTGAAATAATTACTGTTTAGAAAAGCGAATTACTTGTCAATTCTAAGTCAAAATACTGTACCAAATTTCACTAAAAACGTGACAAGGGACTGAATCTTTGCAGCCTGTAAGGCTCCCCACAAATCAATTGCAGCAAATCATGATAGTTCCCGCCGCCCATTCCTCCAGGAATACCCTTACACGGAATGCTAAAAAGTTGAACATTTTAACAAAAGTGTCTTTGATTGGCAGCACCTAAGCTGTGAAGCAGAGTTCCCCCCTGGAGGCTCAGTGTCCATCAGAAACAGTTAACTTGTGGTCGAACTACTTGAACCAATTTTTTTACAATAGGCTTGTAGTCCCAGGAAGTGCATTAACCAAAGAACAAAGACAATCTTTTCATATAGAGTTGACATCATTACTCAGTCATGACTGCCACCCCCACCCCCCACAAACCCATTCCCTTCTTACCAACACAGGCATATGGCTCCCTGAAAAATACAAGTTGCACTGAAATTAGATTGTACACATTGCAAAAATTTCTGAGAACGAGCAGCGCATCAGAGCACAGAGTCCAACACTGAAAGTTTACAGAATCTGAACAACGTACACAAGGCAGTCAACTTGCAACCAACCAACCAATCACTAAGAATGCATTGCTTGAGATTTAACAAACATTTCTTCAAACGGTCCTCGGACTCCAAAGACAGTTTTTCAAAAATGTTGATGGTATCCCATCCCTATCCAAAGGAGCATGTCTAAAGCAGAAAAGCAGGCAAGGAGGTGAACCTTCAAATTTTCCAGGGCTGTTAGTTTGAAAGACTGGCATTCACTCATTTACTGAAGGTGTCAAAAAGTGAAAATACAATTACTGCAGAGTACAGGAACCTAGGTTAATTCAATTAAAATTTGAATTCCCTGGAATTTACCAATGTTTTTGAGACTGGGGTAATCGCGCTGGTTAGGTTAAGTTAAATGAAGTGGCAAAGTGCAAAGTGGAAAACAGGATTAAGAGTGAAACGTGGGCGGCATGGTGGCACAGTGGTTAGCACTGCTGCCCGACAGCTCCAGGGACCCTGGTTCGATTTCGGCCTCAGGTGACTGTGGGGTGTTTGCACTTTCTCCCCGTATCTCTGTGGGTTTCCTGCGAGTGCTCCGGTTTCCTCCCACAGTCCAAAAATGAGCAGTTTAGGTGGATTGGCCATGCTAAATTGGCCCTTAGGGTGGGGTTGCAGGAATAGTGCAGGGTTTGGGCCTAGGTAGGGTGGTCTTTCGAAGGGTCGACGCTGACCCGATGGGCTGAATGTCCTACTGCTGCACTGGAGGGATTCTATGATTCTATGAAAGTGAAGGAAGGAAGCAAAACTGCATTGAAAAGGAGGAAAACAGTATATTCAACAATAAATTCAAACAAATTGATCCTTCCACCCTGCAAATCAAACACACACAAAATAAGCCCAAGATTCCTTATGGAGAATATCAACTTTATGATCACATAAAGACATGTGGTGCGAAACTCCCACCACATCCTAACGTCAGCTCAAGAGTGGTAAAAACAGGAAAGTATTACACTAAAGTGACAGACAACAGGCATACATGCAAGAGGCCAGTATAAGGTAGCAGAGAATGGGACTACCAGCAACACACACAAGTTCGTCATTGCTCTATTGTCACTCCAACCACGTCCCACTCATACCACTGTATAGAGCAACGTCATCTTGTATGATTCAGACCTTTACACCACCCTGCATTTAACAGACACTTCTCAAATTTACGGCATTCTTTTTCAAGCTGAGATTTACTTGGCTTCTATGATCAATCATCCTGGAAGCCACAAGAACAAGCATGGTACTAAAGGAAGCTATTTACATGTACAGGAAAGGAAATATCGAGATGGCAGTGCGAGGACCTCTATTCCTTCAAATTCTGACAAGTCAGGAGATGCTGACCCTGATTTACTCACCTCAAAAAGATATATTGTTTTTTTTGAACTGCAAAAAAAATGTGCATCATGTACAAACAATGGAGTTTAAATGTGTGTCGTGTATAAACAATGGAGGTTAAAACATATCCCCCGTAGAATACCTTCCCTTCGCATAATTGCATTAGCTTGTAAAGCCATGGACATTGGCTTGACTTCTCACTTGACTCCCATTTCTCCTCACTTGACTTCCATTTGCTTCAGTGAGAGAGAAAATAAATAAAACCAGAGCCTGAAGACCATTTGTGAAACTATGGAAATCTGGTCAATTATCTCTGTAATTTAAACTCAAGAGTCCGGTGAAGGGTAGAGAAAAATGACAAACGTAATAGTTTAACAATGGGGACGAACACTGCAGAAAAATAATTACGTCCTTCAGTTTACCAGAGTCTGTAGTGGCAGATATAACCGTGGCATTGTGTTGCCTCGCCACTATTGAGAAACATTTCCTCCATCCAGCATTTTGTATGATAACAACAAGGGCAAGACCTGGAGGAGACAGTGAGTTAGCACTTTCATCTCTGGGAGAGAGAGCAAATGTGAAACGTTTTTCTGTTCCGTGTTCCATATGTAAAGAAAATAATACGGTTTCCACAACGCAATTATGTCTTGATGCCAATCACCTCACTCTCACTGCTTTTCAAACAAATGCTCGGGTGAGTGCTGCTACGTCACATAACTTAAAGACTTGTTCATTTGAGGAAAGCAGGGTAGCATGATGGCGCAGTGGGTTAGCCCTGTTGCCTCACGGCGCTGAGGTCCCAGGTTCGATCCCGGCTCTGGGTCACTGTCCGTGTGGAGTTAGCACATTCTCCCTGTGTTTGCGTGAGTTTCGCCCCCACAACCCAAAGATGTGCAGGGTAGGTGGAATCGCCACGCTAAATAATTGGAAAATGAATTGGGTACTCTAAATTTATAAGAAAAAAAAATAAAAAATTTGAGGACAGCAGAATCAACAAGCGGTATCCCCAGTCTGGTACAGCGCACAGTCGGCCAAAATGTTAGCCTCTACGTGGTCTGAAAGAGGCACCATGCCCTAACCACACTCTGCAGCTTTTCCATCTCAAACTGCCACCTGGTACCCAAGTTGGTGCCCTGGATTCTGCCGCTAAATCTATATTTTTTAAGCTCTCTCCATTCTCCCTTTACTACATTTGAGCTTATGCCCGTGTGACAAAAAAGCAATTTGGGTTTTTTTTGGGTCTGCGTCAGATAGACTCAAATCAACCACTAGAAACATTGTACACAGGATTAATCACACTATGCTGTGAGATGCTCTCTGCAAAACACAGCAAATGCACACTATATCATGGCAGAGGACGTTCAGTTAATATGCAATGCAGTGTCGTTTTCTGTGAAACAAGGTGCTTTCATATGTTAATCCTGGCTGAGTGCAGACATTGAATTGTTCCTGCTTCATAGGATCGTCAATGACAGGATGGAAGAGCCAAATCACTTCAAATGAAATGTAGAAATCCTCATCAGCATCAAAGATTAGCTACCTATTTAATAGAAGAGAATGTAACCTCTTACAGGTACAAAAGGTAAAGTTGCATATATATTAGAGATATATATGAAAATGTACATGTAGATGGGCTGATTAGCAGGTGGCACGAAGAGAAGTAGAGTTACAGGTAGTGAAGGGGACTGTCAGAGAATAGAGCGCAATATAGATAGATTGTAGAGTTGGACAGAGAAATGGCAGATGGAGTTCAACCTAGATAAATGCGAGGTGATGCGTTTTGGAAGTTCAAATTCAAGTGAATTATACAGTAAATGGCATTTACTGTGAATTATACAGACAAACAGAGAGATGTGGACGTTCAGGTCCATAGTTCCATGAAAGTGGCAATGCAGGTGGATAAGCTGATCAAGAAGGCATACGGCATGCTTACCTTCATCGGCTGGGGCATTTAGTGCAAGAGTTGGCAGGTCATGTTACAATTGCATAAAACTTTAGTTAGGCCCATTTAGAATATTGCGTGCAGTTCTGGTCGCCACACTACCAGAAGGACGTGGATGCTTTGGAGAGAGTGCAAAGAAGGTTCACCAGGATGTTGCCTCGTCTGGAGGGTCTTAGTTATGAGGAGAGGTTGAATAAATTAGAAGGGTTTTTGTTGGAAAAATGGAAGCTGAGGGGAGACCTGATTGTGGTCTACACAATTCCGAGAGGTATAAAACAGGGTGAATAGTCAGAAGCTTTTTCCCAGGGTGGAAGACTCAATTACAAGGAGGCACAGGTTCAAGATGAGAGGGGGAACGTTTAGGGGATATGTGCGGGGAATGTTTTTCACACAAGTGGTGGTGGGTGCCTGGAACACGTTGCCAGTGGAGGCAGGCACGACAGCAAAGTTTAAGATGCACCTTGATAGATACATGGACAGGCGGAGAATGGAGGCATACAGTTTGTTTGGGCAATAAGTAGTAGGTCTAAATAAGGAATCTGGATCGGCACAGGCTTGATGGGCCGAAGGGCCTGTTCCTGTGCTGTAATGTTCTTTGTTCACTTTGTTCTTTTGTAAATAGTGTTTGACCTTAAAAGCATAGGAAACCTACTGTGTTTTGTCTTCGTCTTATTTAAAAAGATTATATTTCTCGGAAGCCCATTTGATTCTCAGTCAATTTGTTATTTCACAGTCATCAGACGTCCAGCAGGAATGTTGGGTCAATCTGACACTGCAGCTTGCTTCAGAGCAGAAGTGAACTTGTGTTGAGAAATCTATATTTAGAGAGAGTGGGTGGCATACTTGCTATTTTGTATAGTCGAGGAGAATGAGGTGTATAATTCAGTTTTCAATTACCTATTTTATTTAATTAGTTTACACTAATACTAAAGCAAGATACTGCAGATGTTGGGCATCTGACATGAAGACAGAAGATGCTGGAAAAAAGTGTTCCCTCTCCAAAGATTCTACAAAACCAGCTGAGTATTTCCAGCATTTTCTGTCTTTATGTTGGTTTATAAAGAGTCTGACAAGGAAGTGTAAATTCAATGCTTTTGGCGAGAGAATCAGGTGGAATCACAAGGTACATTCAAGTAGTTGCTCCAGGGAACAGGTATCTCAGGGTCCCCGAGGCTCACCAAACTTCACACAGATATTACACAGTAAAAGCTACAACCTGGATCGCAGGAGTGCCACAGAAGAAACATTTATTATAAAAACCCCGAAAATGTGACAACCCTCCTGTGGTAGAATGTGACTAAATTAAGCATAGTGATATCTATCTTGATGATAACATTTAGGACCGTGGAGGTTTTAATAGAATCACCTTCAGTCCTCTCTTCTCCAATGCAATCATTAGCAACGTCTGCATCCACTCCCATTACAGAGGCGCTCAGTCCCAGCTGCCTGCTTAGTTGATGTCAATCCCATCTCTCCAATAACTTTTTTATTCATAATGGGCTAATCAAAAGTTAAAATTCATTCTTGAAATGCACTCATTCTGCACAAACTCAAACAAGTCCTGAGACTTGTGCTTTGGGGAGGGTGCAAAGAAGGTTAACCAGGATGTTGCCTGGTCCAGAGGGTGTTGGCTATGAGGACAGGTTGAATAAGCTCGGATTGTTGGAAAGACGGAGGCTGAGGGGAGACCCGATTGAGGTCAACACAATTCCGAGAGCTATAGACAGGGTGAATAGTCAGAGGTTTTTCCCCAGGGTGGAAGAGTCAATTACAAGGGGGCATAATTTAAGGTGAGAGGGGGAAAGTTTAGGAGAGATGTGCAGGGGAAGTTTTTCATGCACAGGGTGGTGGATGCCTGGAATGCGTTGCCAGTGGAGGTGGTGGAGGCAGGCACGATATCAATGATGTAACTTGATAGACACATGAACGGGTGGCAAAAGAGAGATTCAGATCATTTGGGCAATAATCAGTAGGCCTAAATTAGGAATCTGGATCGGCACAGGCTTGGTGGGTCGAAGGGCCTGTTCCTGTGCTGAAATGTTCTTTGTTCTGAGATTTAAGCTCGATTCTTGATGTACAAACTCAGGGTGCTATTTACTGGTGCTGCACACTGTACTGATTGGTTCAGCAATCTTCAGCAATCTACAACCACCAGTACATAAACAGGTAACTCCCTCCCCTGGGTCCTGTCGAGATTGCTGCTGCTTCTTATTATCCTTTCACATTAAATAACATCTGCCAGTTATTTATCCATTTTTTTTAAAGATTATAGATAATTTCATAGAATTTACAGTGCAGAAGGAGGCCATTCGGCCCACCAAGTTTGCACCGGCTCTTGGAATGAGCACCCTACCCAAGCCCATACCTCCACCCTATCCCCATAACCCAGTAACCCTACCTAACACTAAGGGCAATTTGGACCCTGAGGGCAATTTATCATGGCCAATTCACCTAACCTGCACATCTTTGGACTGTGGGAGGAAACCGGAGCACCCGGAGGAAACCCACGCACACACGGGGAGGATGTGCAGACTCCGCACAGACAGTGACCCAAGCCGGGATTCAAACCTGGGACCCTGGAGCTGTGAAGCATTTGTGCTAACCACTATGCTACCGTGCTGCCCCAAAGGTCATTCTACATTTACACAAATGCACACATTGGGTTATTCTACTGTTAATTCAAAATTAAGACAAGAAACTTCACTAAAGCGCATCAGCAACCGGTGTCCCAAGTTTGTACAGCACACAGTTAACCAAAGTGTGAGCATAGGAGATGGGTGACGATCACATGAGGCACACATTTGCACCTACATAACATTTTGTAGCATAGAAAGATATCATTTGGCTGAACTAATCGGTGTCAGTGATTGTGTTCCACATAAGCCTCCCCTCATCTGAATTCACCTCAGTTTAAAGTAAGCTACATAAGCCCGTGAGATAAAGATGAGAAGACTGCAATCCGGCTCCACTATGTTCCAGAAGGCACGAAAAATGACCATTTACCCAGTAAATATTTCAATATAATAAGCGCCTATAAACAAGGGGACAAGTCAGCAGCTTTTCAATACGCCATCTCTCCGCTGTGTGCATTGCTGACTCAGGTTTGAACTACTGTACTCCGCTGATCCACAGATTAATCTCAAATCTCTTAACATGCACCATTTTCAGCAGATTATAGAGATAGAGTTAAGAATTATTGATTGATAACTCATTGTCGGTGACATAAGAACCCAAACAGGTTTTTGAAGATTGTGGCTTTTGTGACTGAGTATCAGTAACTCAAACATACAAAGTCAGGAAAAGGAACTGCACAGTATCCCCAGCACTGGCGCTTCATTATAAAAGGAATCAAATGAATGTTCAGTCACGTAACAAATAATTGTTTCAACTTCAGTGCCTGCCCAAAACTTTAAAACTGCCCAAAGGACATCCAAGGTGGCCAAAAACGTCCTCGCTAGAATTGAAAATTTCAGACAAAAAAGGCTCCTCATTCCTACAAATAGCTGTAAATTATTCACACACGTTTAGTGAACTTACAGGGCCATGTGTTTAGTGCAAATAGTATTTGTTGCAATAGATCAACATGTTAGCAGATCAAGGGTGCAATCCATTCACACTCGTCGTGCTTGGACTCACTGATCCTTTCTCAACACAGGATCAATTTTCCTGCCAATCACTCTTGCCCGTAGGTCTGAGATGCATGCAGTTGCGTCCAAAATAGGGGCAGCAAGTTCAATCAATTGCAAAAAGAGGTCAAGCACCACTGTCTGGAGATTCATCAAAAGAGGAAGGAGCAGGGTGTCTGTGTGGGATTCCTCCGGGTGCTCCGGTTTCCTCCCACAGCCCAAAGATGTGCAGGTTAGGTGCATTGGCCATGATCAATGCAGAGGGTTACGGGAATAGAACGAGAGAATGAGACCTAGGTAGGGTACTCTGTAAAAGGGTCGGTGCAGACTCGATGGGCTGAATGGCCTCCGTCTTCACTGTGTGGATTCTATGGATCGACAAGAAGAAAAAAGGGCTAATCGGTACACAGTGCTAGAGCTATCCTCTGGAGTGGAGTGTACAGGGCAACATTGGGGTATTCCAGAGTCAATTACCCTGCTACCTGGTGGTAAGCATGCGGTACATGATGATTACAAGATCTACAGAGATCAGAGAGAAAAATGAGGGGAACACTCAAGTATTTTTTTAAAAAGTGAAAAATCAATCACAAAAAAATCAATTTCACAAGGAAATATAAGCTGCATGTGTTTTTGAATGTGGGCTGACTTTTATTAAAAAAGAGGCATGTTACAAAACTATATTACAACCTTGTTAGCAAATACTGCATGTCCTTAATGGCTCTCAGCATTAAATACACCAAGAAGCACACTCAAGAAAGAATGAACAAGACTATTGAGCATGATTAGAATGAGCCAAGTACCACCAAGCACATTAAGACTTTGTATGGAACAGACCTGCTTTTTTTTGCCTTTGTACCCGATACGAAATGTACCATTAAGCTACAATTTACAAACACTGTGACCTATAAAGGTGAAGTGCTGCTACTGTTGCCAAGAAATTTATAAGCAGGATTGGCGGAATATGCAGGAGTGAAACACTATATATAGAATGGAACATGAAATTGCTTTGATGACTTCCTCCCACACTCAATACATGAGAGGCCTGGCTTTAACAACATATTGGAAACACAAAAGGAGACACTAAACAGAGATTAGAGATTTTCATTGTACTTTTTTGTTTTGAAGAACCACAGGTTCAGAAAAGATATGCACCGTACTGGTAACTCAAATTATTTTCTACGGTGGTATACCTGCAGTTCAGAAGCACCACAGAAATGGAATATTTGCTCGTTGCAAGTAACTAATTCAAACATCTCTCAGTTCATCCCGGACTTTGACAGTGGGAGTCAACATGGCTGGGCCTGTATTAATGACGGACCTTCATGTAACTATTCTGGATTCTCAAAACAATGCAAGAATTTATTTTGTTCTGGCTATTGGTGCACAACAACATCGTGACTCCAAAATGAGGGCACCACCATGAGTACTCCAACCCCTGAGTGCTACTTAGTGACCTCTACGGGAAAGTAAGAGTCCAGGAACATCAAGATAAGTGCAGAATCCGACGTGACCTTGCCGTTTCCCACCCTGTTTGAATAAGCTGCAAGTCAGGTATCACAATTTCCTGCACACAAAGGATAGGTCATTGTGTGACGGTTTTAAAGTCTGCTAGGATGAAAGAAAAATATAATTCTTTGTTCAATTGTGAAGCAGTAGGTTCAAGACTCCATTCCAGAACTCCGGTAGATAAGCTTGACTGACACCGTACCGTATTGCTGGAGGTGCTTTCTTTTGGAGGATATATTAAACCATCTGCCTGTCCGGGGGAGGACAAAATCTCGCAGCTCTTCCCAGCACCAGATAGTTCCCCCGATGTTCACACCTCAACCCAAGATTAACAGTTTACAGGATCTTTAAGTACAAAATCATCGCCAAAAAACTTTGGAGATATAACTGATGCTAAAGGTGGTGATATTAGGAGAGAAAAAACCTTGGTCAAGGAAGTGTATCAAAAAGAGGGAGGGGGGATGTGGATAGGTTTGAGGAGGGAATTCCAATGGGAATGGTCTGAGGCTGCTAAAGGTATGCCAAAAATAGTGACAGGAGAAAATACACTGATGCAGTGAGGGGTTTGGAGAATGATGTCCTGTGGAGTTTCATGTGATGCATCGTGATCTACTGGGGGTGGCAAAATCTATAATGCACTAGATATGGGGCAATTTAGCATGGCCAGTCCACCTACTCTGCACATTTTTGGGTTGTGGGGGCAAATCCCACACAAACACGGGGAGAACGTGCAAACTCCACACGGACAGTGGCCCAGAGCCGGGATCAAACCTGGGACCTCAGCGAGTGAGGCCACAGTGCTAACCCACTGCGCCACCGTGCTGCCCCATTCATCTCATCTTCGATTCAACTCTAATAAAGCCAGGTGTTATTTAAGTGCATCACATGTTGGTGAAAGTTGCATGTGGCAACTAGTTGGAGTAAACATGGAAATTTACTCGGTCAACGGGATAACTCATTAGCCATTTGGAAATGCTCGCAGAAACATTAATAATCAGCTCTGAATCGCCCACTTAAGTCATCTCTTCCGAAGATACCACGCAAGGAGATTCATGCTGCATTTTTTTGTAGGACTGCTGCCCTGGCAAAGCTGAAAGGAAATGGTGTGACACAGCTGCCTTCAGAGGCACTGAACTGTGTAAAGAGATACCTCTGGAATGCAGCAATGTTCCAACAAGACTTTCAAACTGTTCATGCACAGTTTGTCTATTGTTCTAGGGCTCTGGAATCTACCCTGCAACTTTAAGTTTCAAACTGTTCTATAATGTAAATGCATCAACACAAACCTCATTAAGATTCTGTTTGGGCAGTGTGAAAACCGACTAAATCTGGTAAACTGAGAGGACGCTATCTGCAATGCTGCCAATAATCCTCACCAGGGCAAGTACTTGGGACTTCTACATTTATAACTCAAATAAGCAAAGCCACTCAACCTAGTTCAGTATTTGCCCTTCAGTTAGAAAGACAAATTCATCGTTTCGCACGATCTACCATTCTTGTTGACTTGATGACCAGCAAGTGACAGCCACATGTGAAAGTTGAAGTACAAGAGTGCAGGAGAATTCCCCTGATTACTACGTGCAACATCAGAAATATGTTCTTTCCGAATGCTGCACACAAGCAATTCTTAACCTGATTTTATAGCCGAGAACCGGTTAGTTTCTGCTACATTAGTCACAAACGCAATAAAAACAAAAGTCTGTTTCTCCAAATGTAGACTTTGAACATTTTCTACTCCAACTCTTTTTGCCTTCACTGTATCATTAAATGATTTTCAGCAAGTTTGCCCTTTCCATTTTATTCTGCCCATATCTCGATATCCTCTTACAGTCCCCCTCTCTCTCTGCCGATTTCTGGTCTATCATGGAGACCTCAAAACAGACTCCAAACTCTGACCACCTACTTGCTGCAGAAAATATCTTTTGCTCCCAAAGTACAAGGCACAGTGCTATTTTCAGGCAACAACGCCTGGAACATCCCAATGTTTCAGGCAAGTTCTGTCCCTTGAATAGTGCAGATGGAGACCAAGGGGCTCCGTTTGAAAGGGGACAGATGGTCAGGGCAGAAGAGGAATTCAGTGCAGTTTTAAGACAACAAAATGAGACCAGAGCAAAGGGGGATCGGTGGACAACTGACCCATGACAGTCGGACACTGAAGGAGACTGATCAGAAGAGCCTAGAAAGTAGCAAGCACATATTCACTGGAACTTTTGGCACAGAATTAGTGAGTTACCATTGAAGAAAAACAGAACTGGACCAACCATTTAATACTGCGGCTTCAAGAGCAAGTCAGAGACTGAAAAATCCTGGCAAATAATCCACTGCCCCCAACGTCAAAGCCATCATTTAAATCATTGCAATAAAGGCAAAATACTGCAGATGCTGGAAATCTGAAATAAAAACAGAAATTGCTGGTGAACCCGTGTGGAAAGGGATCCAGTAAACGTGGAGTCCCCTATGGTCTGAAAAAGAGAAATATTGGATTTGAAACATTAACTCGATCTCTCTCCACAGATGCTGTCAGACGTGCTGCGTTTTTCTAGTACTTCCAGCCTTTATTTAAATACTCTGACTACATGATCAGGTCAGGGGCTTGAAATTCTGCGGCAAGTAACCCACCTCCCAACTCCTGCCCACCAAGTCAGGGAGTGCGATGAGCATTCCCCACTGGTCTGGATGAGTGCGGCTCCAAGAACATTTAAAAGCGCAGCACTGTGCAGGACAAAGCAGCCCTCTTGATTGACACCCCATCCGCCACCTTAAACATTCACTCCCTCCACCGCTGATGCACAGTGCCAGCAGTGTGCACTATCAACATGTTATACTGCAGCAACTCGCCATGTCTTCTCGCAAATCCACAGCCTCTAGCGCCTAAGAACATGGGACAGCAGGCATACCACCTCCTCCAAGTTACACATATATCACCATCCCTTCACTGCTGCTGGGTCAGAATTCCACAACTCTCTCCTAAACGTCAAGAAGGTGGCTCGCCATCACCTTCTCAAAAGGCAATTCTGGTGAACAATAAATGTCGGCCATGCAAGTAATGCCCACATCCCGTGAAAACGGAAAATATAATGCTTTAATTTCCAGCAAGACTAAACTGCCCTGCAGGAGGCAGTTATAGAACTCAGTGTTTCAGATTGTTCACACTTCACCTTCCCACCTCTAGGATACTACTCCGATTCACAAATCTATCCAGTTTTCAGTAGCACTGCAAGGGCAGAGAATTCAGAAATAATCATGCTGTTATTGCACTGAACTATTGATCAGTAGAACACAATAAATAATGGTGCCAGAGCAATTCCAGCTAAATTACTAAGCTTCCTCAAAACCCGGATCATATATGCAATGCATGACGTACCATGTATGCTCCAGCACCAACATGGAGGAAGTGAATGTCTAATTGCTTATTTCCAGGAAAAGGTGGTTGCACAAACATTCTAAATATTCACTGAAATTTCAAGAGTTCAAATTGAGAGCCACTGGTGAAAATGCAAACTGGTTCTAATGGGTAATTTTGGATTATGCTGACTGGACTGGGAATTATTTTACTGTCTTCGCGCCAATGTAGGGGAGTCTCTGTAATATTCATTTGCTGGCTCCAGGATTTTAGCGCAGCATTTAAACCACTAGCACCAATGTGGCATTTCAGCCAGATGTTCTGTGCGTTCACATGTTTTAAATTTTTTATTTGATGTTAAAGTTCTCATCTTTCTTTTCATAACCTTCCGTGGACTTGTCTCTCTCCCTTTCTCTGCAATCTCCTTCAGCCCCAACAATGATATTAATAATCTTTTTATTGTCTTAAGTAGGCTTACATTAACACTGCAGTGAAGTTACTGTGAAATCCCCCTAGTTGCCACACTACAGCGCTCGTTCGGGTACACAGGGAGAATTCAGAATGTCCAATTCACCCAACAGCGCATCTTTCGGGACCTGTGGGAGGAAACCAGGAGGCAACCCACGCAGACACAGGGAGAACATGCAGAGTCCGCACATTGATCCAAGTCGGGAATTGAACCTGGGTCCGTGGCCCTGTGAAGCAACAGTGCTAACTACTGTGCAACCGTGCCGCCCATGTTCCTGCTAAACCAAACGGCCAGGCACCAACACTATGCAGGCCGCGCACAGGTTGGCCTGTTTAAATGACCACTTGTGCAACTGCACAAAATAATTTCAAGGGACCAGGCAAGTAAACAAATCACCCATGTACACCAAAATAAAAGTAATGGGGACAGTCTCTAACTCTGTCCTCATAAGAATCCCCATTTTAAATCACCCCACAACTGGTGCTCATACCTTCAGCTACCAAGCCCAAGCTCTGGAATTCCTTCCCCACACCTCTCTAGCTCTTTCCCCTCCTCTAAGACACTCCATTAAACCTGCCTCTTTGGCCAAGCTTTTGGTCTTCTGCTCCATATCTTGTGTGGCTCTGTGATAAATGTTGCTTTCTAACAGTCCTATGAAGTCCGATTAGACCTTTTTTGTGTTAAAGGCATTACCGAGATACAAGTTGCCGCTGGCGCAACGATTCTCATAACTTGACTGCTTCACTCAGGCATACTATAAAAGATAGGCCAAGTGAAAAGGAAAAAACACACATTTGTGCGGTTGGAACAACTAAAGGTTGACCACACTGTTGGGATAACAGAAGGGATTTTTCACCCTGAATCTAACTTGTTACCGCACAGCATCATATGCTTTGCATTCAGTGCAACGGACAGTAAATCACTTTTGTGGACTGCTTCACTGGGCAAGGAATTCCATAGATTCACAACCCTTTGGGTGAAGAAGTTCCTCCTAAACTCAGTCCTAAATCTACTTCCCCTTATTTTGAGGCTATGCCCCCTAGTTCTGCTTTCATCCGCCAGTGGAAACAACCTGCCCGCATCTATCCTATCTATTCCCTTCATAATTTTAAATGTTTTGATAAGATCCCCCCTCATCCTTCTAAATTCCAACGAGTACAGTCCCAGTCTACTCAACCTCTCCTCGTAATCCAACCCCTTCAACTCTGGGATTAACCTCGTGAATCTCCTCTGCACACCCTCCAGTGCCAGTATGTCCTTTCTCAAGTAAGGAGACCAAAACTGAACACAATACTCCAGGTGTGGCCTCACTATGCAATTATACAATTGCAGCAAAGGTAGGAAAGTATATTGTGAAGAAGACACGAGGGGCTACAAAGGGACATAGATTTGGTCAGTGAATGGACAAAACTCCAGCAAATGGAGTATAATGTGGGAAAATGTGGAATTGTCCATTTTGGCAGGAAGAATAAAAAAGATTATCTGAATAGTGAGAGATTTCAGAGCTCTGAGGTGCAAAGGAATCTACAGGTCATAATGCACGAATCACAAAAGGCGGGTATATGATTCTGCAAGCAATTAGAATGGTATTATTTATTATGAGGAAGGGCAGCACGGTGGCCTAGTGGTTAGCATAACCGCCTCACGGCGCTGAGGTCCCAGGTTCGATCCCGGCCCTGGGTCACTGTCCGTGTGGAGTTTGCACATTCTCCCCGTGTCTGCGTGGGTTTCGCCCCCACAACCCAAAAATGTGCAGAGTAGGTGGATTGGCCACGCTAAATTGCCCCTTAATTGGAAAAAATAATTGGGTAATCTAAATTTTAAAAAAAAAAGAAAAAAAATTTATTATGAGGAGAACTGAATACAAGTTAACGCTTAATCTGTATGGGGCACTGGTGAGACCACATCTGGAGTAGTGTGTACAGTATTGGTCGCCTGTTACAGCCACCTGGTCAGTTCCCAACAGTGGCTAAAAGACTGGACCAGAACCATAACATTTTTTAAAGTTTTACAACAGTGTGGAAAGATCAATTCATTCCAGGAGTGATACCATAAGAAATAGGACTTGGTTATTTTATAAACAAACTTTATTAAAAATGTTTAAAAATATTTAAACTTTAAAATTCAACCCTAACAATAACAGATTATAGGTAGTTTCTTAATCTTAACACACTAGTTTCCCATTAACTATCACTTCAAATGTACAGCTCTCATTCCACTTACATAGACAGACAAAGATGATACTTGTATTTCTGAAGCAATTTTCTGCTGTTAGCCAAGTTCCTTTAGAAACCTTTTTAAAAGCTTGTCTCTGGGACAGTTCTTCATGTCCTCTCTCTCGGTTGCATTTCAAATCCTTCTCTCATCTGTTCAAAACAGGATTCTTTCTCTCTCTAGAGCTCCACCCAGCCCCTCAAACAAAGGTCCTGTCCTGGGGTGCCCAGACTTGAACCCATCAGCGCATCCTGGCTGTTTGATTTCCCACTCTTGTTTATACAAAAGAACAGAGCCATGCTATTGATATGCAACTAACCCCCCATTGGGCTGGTTTAGCTCATCAGGCTAAATCGTTGGCTTTTAAAGCAGACCAAGCAGGCCAGCAGCTCGGTTCGATTCCCGTACCAGACGCCCCGGACAGGCTCCGGAAAGTGGCAACTAGGGGCTTTTCACAGTAACTTCATTGAAGCCTACTCGTGACAATAAGCGATTTTCATTTCATTTCATTTTCATTGACGGACAAAGAGGCAAACGGACTCTGTAATGGGCTAATGGCTGATCAGATAGGAGTGTTCACAGATAGTGTATCCCCACTAACAAGTTTAAGTCTGAATGAGACAATGTAACTCAGGCCAGATGTGTTCGTATCCCTCGGTCTCCGTGCTAGCAGTTATTTTCCCCTCAGTCTGTTTAACCTCTAAATTGCCTGCTATATCTTCAATTCCATTTATAGAACCAATTTCCCAATATCTCCTTCAGGTAACAGCACCTTATTTAAGGAAAGATGTACATATGTTGTCAGTTCAGAGAAAGTTTACTAGGCCAATGCCAGAAATGGTCTTACAAATAAAGGTTGGAGAGGTTAGGTTTGTATCCACTAGGAGTTTAGAAGCGGAAGAGGCAATTTTATAGAAACATTCAAGATCCTGAGCGGTATTGACATGGTGGGTGTGGTGAGAATGTTTGCTCTTGTTGGAGAATTTGGAATTAGGAATCACTGTTTAAAAATACAGGGTCGCTCATTTAAGATAGAGATGAGGAGAATGTTTTTCTGTGTCTTTCTGAGGTTAGAGAGTCTCTGGAACTCTGCTTCCTATGCGTTGAGCAGATATTTTTAAGGCAGAGTTAGAACGGTTCTTGATTACCAGGTGGTCAAATGTTATCAGAGTTAGGCAGGACCACGGGGCTGAAGTTATATTCAGATCAATCATGGTCTTACTGAATGACCAAGCAAACTCAGGAGGCTGAGTTGCCTACTCCTGCTCAGAATTCAGATTTTCATTTACCTTGGATTTTTAAAAAATATTTTTATTCACATTTTTCACCTTAATCAAAACAAGTACGACCAGACGCGGTTACATACATTTAAAAAACCCAAAACATAAAATAACCCTAAATAAGACCTAACCCACCCTTCCGATCGCCCCCTCCGCCCCTTTTTGAAGAATAAAGGGATTAAGGGTTATGGTGTTCGGGCCGGAAAGTGGAGCTGAGTCCACAAAAGATCAGCCATGATCTAATTGAATGGCGGAGCAGGCTCGAGGGGCCAGATGGCCTACTCCTGCTCCTAGTTCTTATGTTCTTAACAACTAACGGTGACCAATTCCTTGAAATAAACAATAAACGGCTGCCATCTCAGAGAGAACCGCTCGATTGCTCCCCTCACGATGTGCTTGACTTTCACGAGGTATAGGAACTCCATCAGGTCCTCCAGCCACACTGAGGAACTGCCGACCTTCACCCCAGCAGTACCCACCCCCAGGCAATCAGCTAGGCACTCGGCTCTCCTCACCACAGGAAGAAGAGATCTTCCATCAGGATAAAAACCTATCCTAGAACATACTTTATGTGCTGGAGGTAAAATTAAAAATTCTTAACCCCGGGTGCATAAAACGCCAAGGATCTGCCCCATCTCCTCCATAAACGCCAACGCCACCTCCGAAGGGGTCTATGAATTTGCCTTCGACCAAGTCACGTTTCAGGTTGAAAACACAATTCAAATCTCCTCCCAGAATCAACCGATGTGTGTCCAAATCCGGTATGGCCAACAACCTCCTCATAAAAGTTACATCATCCCAATTCGGGGCACATCCATTCACCAGCGTCACCAACATATCTTCGAGCATCCCAGTGATTATCACATACCTACCTACCTACCTCCCTCCCTGATCACGCCACAACCCTCCCGCTCGAAAACAGACCCTTTTGTTAATTAAAATTGCCACAAAAACGGAGCCCTGCTGTCAGAGTGGAACACCTGTCTCACCCAGCCTTTCATAGCCTAGTCTGATCCCTCATCCGCTGGTGCCCTGCAAAAGCATCACACGGCCCTTAAATTCTTCAGATCAAGTGAAAAATATAGATTGTTGCACCGGTACCCCCAAACCTCAAGTGACTCGTCTGATCTCCCCACCCCCTAATCCAAAATCAGAGGAATTATTTGCCTTGGATTTTAACCAGTCATTTCACTATGTGCAAACAGGTTTAGATCGGAACTTCACATCAGAATGTTATTGTATATTTTTCTAACCTTGGACTAAACACCATTTGGAAATTGCCTAAAAGGGTGCAGCCTGACGCTGATAACATTACCCACATAAACAATGTGACTGTCAATTATTTCAACACCTTCTTCGACCTTGGTGGTTCATACTGCATCAACGCCATTAACAGGACAATTAGGAGCTGTTCCTGCGAACCAGTCATTGAATCTTTTAACTGAAAGAAAGAAAACTTCGAAGCAAACCCAATCAATTATTTAAAATGTTAATAGAAGAAACTAAAGAAAAGCATAGACAAATCAGGCTGGTTTATTAGGCCAGCTGTACTGCACATTTTACAATCACGTTGCATTTCTCTGCTGCTAAGTTACTCGAATGAAATGCTGGCAAGGGCCATCAGACCACTTTAAGAAGGTAATTCTCCTACCAGTTGAGCTTTTGATATGCTGCAGTTCAAGTTTATTAGCATTAACGTTTTTGTGGTCAAATCTGAAAGGCTGCAATCTGGAGTTTCTGCAAGGAGATAATCACCTTATATTACAAGTGGTGCCTCCAGCTGCAATTTTCACACATCCTAACATTTAATTACATGGTGATTCTAATTCAGTCTCTAAGCATAGTTTTAACTAGAAGAGCCTGTCTGATTCAGCACAGATTCTCCAAAGATTTATATATTTTTAATAGGTGTGCGCCTATTTTATATATAAGAACAACAAAGAACAATACAGCACAGGAACAGGCCCTTCAGCCCTCCAAGCCTGCGCCGATCACGTGTCCTATCTGGACCAACCTCCTGTACCCTTCTATATTCCATCTGTTCATGTGTCTATCCAGATGAGTCTTAAAGGTCGCTAACGTATCTGCTTCAACCACCTCACTTGGCAGTGCATTCCAGGCCACCACCACCCTCTGTGTAAAGAAAACTTCCCCCGCACATCTTTCCCCTCCTCACCTTGAACCTGTGCCCCCTTGTAATTGCCATTTCAGCCATGGGAAAAAGTCTCCAACTATTCACCTTATCTATATGCCTCATAATTTTATAAACCTCTATCACAGGGGTGGGCAAACTTTTCCGTGCAAGGGCCACATTCAGAAATTCACAATTTTAAAGGGCCGCATAGTATATTAAGTAAAATAATTACTTCACCCGGTTATGATTCTGGGCGCCTCATATAGAACATAGAACAGTACAGCACAGAACAGGCGGCCCTTCGGCCCTCGATGTTGTGCCAAGCAATGATCACCCTACTCAAGTCAACGTATCCACCCTATACCAGTAAGTAACCCAACAGCCCCCCCCCCACCCCCCCCCATTACCTTAAAAAAAATAAAATTTTTATTTTAAAAAAAAAAAATTTTTAATGACTTGGTGGGCCGCATAAAGACCTTTGGCGGGCCGCATGCGGCCCGCGGGCCGTAGTTTGCCCACCCCTGCTCTATCAGGTCACCCCTCAGCCTCAGTCTCTCTAGGGAGAACAATCCCAGTTTATTCAATCTCTCCTCATAACTAATACCCTCTGTACCAGGCAACATCCTGGAAAACCTCCTCTGTCCTCTCTCCAAAGCCTCCATGTCCTTCTGGTGGTGTGGTGACCAGAATTGGACACAGTATTCCAAATGTGGCCTAACCAACGTTCTAGATAACTAACATAATGAGCTTTTATACTCGATACCCCATCCGATGAAGGCAAACATGCCATACGCTTTCTTTACCGCCATTTCCATATGTGCTGCCACTTTTAAGGAACTGTGGACCTGCACGCCCAGATCTCTGTTACAAATTATCCCTGCTACAAAAGGCAGAAAAGAAGCAAATGCTAAGCACACTGAAATAAAAATTGTTTCCTGTCCCACCAGTCAGCTGGTGCACTGTAGCAGCTACACAGTCTGGAAACAAATCACCTGTTCACATTGCTCACCACAGGAAAATGTGGAACGGATTTCAGTCATCAGTACTGATGTTGAAAAGGACAAAACCATCTAAAAGATTCTGAATTGCAATCCCAATACAGAATAATAGGCATTTGAGGCAGAGGCTTTCAGGAGTTCAAAAGTGAAGCCCAAGTGATTTATTACTCAAATTTTCTTACTGCCCTCATAAAACGTATTTAGAAATGTACTTAACATATAATTACTCCAAAATTACAACATGGAAACAGGCCATTTGGCCCATTCAGTTTGGTGCTTTTTCTCTACTCAAGTTAACTGACATAGAACATAGAACAGTACAGCACAGAACAGGCCCTTCGGCCCTCGATGTTGTGCTGAGCAATGATCACCCTACTCAAACACACGTATCCACCCTATACCCGTAACCCAACAACCCCCCCTTAACCTTACTTTTTTAGGACACTACGGGCAATTTAGCATGGCCAATCCACCTAACCTGCACATCTTTGGACTGTGGGAGGAAACCGGAGCACCCGGAGGAAACCCACACACACACGGGGAGGACGTGCAGACTCCGCACAGACAGTGACCCAGCCGGGAACTGAACCTGGGACCCTGGAGCTGTGAAGCATTTATGCTAACCACCATGCTACCCGGTACAGTGTGCTTCTACTTTGAATCTAATACTATCTCTAAGTTGGAAGGGATTTTAAACAAATCACCGATTCAGTCTCTGATCAGTGTCCAGGCGAGCACTGGGTTTGGCTGTGATGTACGGACACTCAAGATCTAGATTTCCGCATGAAAAGCATCCACATGGGTGTGATATAAATGGGCAGCACACACACACTTGAGAAATGCGTACATTAGGAAAGGACAGGGAGCAGAAGAGAATTTTTCACATAAACTTGCAGTTCACAGGTTTTTCACTAGACAGGTTCCAATGCAAAATTGGTCAGTGTAACAGACCAAGATCGTCCATATGCCTGCCCAAACATCAAAATCGAGTTTAACCTTGGCTATTGCTCACATACTGGACTTTCAATGACTGCTGTTGATTCATTGCTCTCCAGTAATTGAAAAATTCACCCCGCTTCAAAATGCATATGTGACGCAATATAAGTCAGCAGCAGCATTCTGGAGAGGTCTAGCAAACTTATCTGTCAAATTATTCACATAGAATTCACTTGTGCATACATTACATTCAGAAATTAAGGAGCATGAAATAAATTCAAAGCATTTGTTCAACAAAAATAGGGTCTATTTGTCAAAAGGTCTCAGCATCATCAGTGAAAAACATTCATACTTGAGCATCTCTTAACATCTCCATTTGAACTTAAATGAAGCCAAATGCAAGTTTTGAAAAAGCATGAGCATTGAAAGAAATGGCTACTTGGAAGAGGTTACTCAAAATGGAAGAAGCAAGCTGAGGTCCAAGCAAGCTGAGGTCCATGTTCACGAACGTGCAAATAGTTAAAAACATTTGATCCAACTCCATGACCGAGTGAGATACTGCTCTCAGTAATCCTAGGCAGCAGTTTGAAAAAATAATACGGTGCAACAGATAAGTTTGGTAATCTCAAACCCAGCTCCTTGTAGGCCTGCAGTATAAAACTACCTCCTAATTTGACACTTGAAATCACAGGACAACGGTTGCGAGAAGTAGAGATACATCACAAGGATGCAGTAGGAAACGGTCTTCAAAGCTGTTATAACCTGTCTGCTTACCACTGGCTGGGGACTAATGGCAATCCCACAATCCTGTGGGAGTATGAGCTTCCCCAATGAGGGGGGCAGAGAAATCATTAGCAGACTCCCTGCATAAATAAAGCTGGCCAGTTTGGAACCAGCTAGAGAAGAGTGAGCAGCTAGGGAGTTGCTGCTGCTGTTACATATATGTGTTATTGTAAATAAATGTTATTTCTTTCTATCCTTCAACCCGTGCTGGATTCTTCGTGGCCCTCGCAAAAGCCCAGGGCTTTTCAGAAAGATGATTGGCCAGAAGATGCAGATCTTTATCCTGCATCTATCCCAGGTTTGACCTTTATGCAATCACTGGGCTACCGACGTGACAAGTGTCACATTTCCCACTCCATCACTCACTTTGCTGATCATGAATAAGCAGTAACTGGAAGTGAACTTGCAGGAAACAGTGCAACATTAAAGAATCTGCTTTTTCAACTCAACATCGTTGCTTTCGCTGGATATATTATGCAGCCATCAGAAGGGCAGGGGTATAAATTTAGTCACTGATCAAATGGCAGATCTTGGCGTACTGCAAACAAAGGTGAATACGGAGTCAACACTAATTGTGCAGTCAGCACCACAGGCTCCTGGATCAGTTGCCAAATATAATAATATGCTAACTTCAGTGAATATTTCCGCTATGACTAGGTCACGATGACCATAAAGCACTTCACTGCATCAAAACGCACATTGCCTTCAAAACTAAGCACGGGGAAAGAATTATTCTGGCGACCACATGCAGCAATATTGAATGCTTCAGTGCAGCGTTCGCATCAAAGTCATGAATTAATTTTTTTCTTCAATGTACGCACAAAATACAAAACCAGAGACCACTTGCACTGTTGCACTTACTATATTCCTCCACATAGCAACCAAAGTCAAGCAATTTTCCCCCTTCACACCCACGTATCAATGATGCAGTCATTGCAGTGGGTTGAATATGAAAAGATGTTTTACACTGGTCTAATTATAACGAGGATGCCTGCACTGCAGCACTCGGTGAATACACTGCTTTACATATTGATATAATGAGTGTGGTACGATGTGATTGACACTCGTTCGTTTTCACCCGAGCCTAAGTGACATTTGCTGTCCTGCATTGGCTTTCTTCCAGCCTCCCCCAGTCCACCTCTCAACATTATCCGCCCGTCCATCATTTTGTTCTTCTTCCTCTTCTGTTTTTACCCTCAATGTCCCCTTGTTGCCCGAGCAAGGCTGTTGGGTCTTTGTTTCCAAAGTCTGTGGCTATTTTTCTGATTGCACTCAGCAACCTTTTTAATTTCTGAACGAGTGGTTAGCATAACCTTCCAATCCCTAATTTTAAAAGCTCAACTGTATCTGGTCAACGTTCTAATGCTTTATTTTCTTAAATTTTTGCAGCAGTGGAATTAGATTTAGATTTGTCACATGTACCGAGGTACAGTCCAGGCAGAGTGTTCCATACATGAAAAGCATAGGACATACAATAATAGACAATGTAAATACATAGACATCAGGTGAAGCATACGGAGTGTAGTGTTACGACAGTAGAGAAGATGCCGAGAGAGATCAGTTCAGTCCATAAGAGGGCCATTCAGGAGTCTGGTAACAGGGGCGGCACAGTGGCACAGTTGTTAGCACTGCTGCCTACGGCGCTGAGGACCCTGGTTCAATCCCAGCCCTGGGTCACTGTCCATGTGGAGTTTGCACATTCTCCCCAAGTCTGCATGAGTTCCACCCCCACAACCCAAAGATGTGCAGGTTAGGTGGATTGACCACGCTAAATTGCCCCGAATTGGAAAAAATAATTGGGTACTCTAAATTTTTTTAAAAGAAAAAAAAGGAGTCTGGTAACAGCGGGGTAGATGATGTTTTGCTCCCACTCGGGTAGGAGGACTCTTTGATTATGCTACCCATTTTCCCCAGGCAGCGGGAGGTGTAGACAGAGTCAATGGATGGGAGGCAGGTTTGTGTGACGGACTGGGCTGTGTTCACAACTCTCTGTAGTTTCTTATGGTCTTGTGCCGAGCAGTTGCCATACCAGGCTGTGATGCAGCCAGATAGGATGCTTTTTATGGTGCATCTGTAAAAATTGGTAAGCGTCAATGTGGACATGCCGAATTTCCTTAATTTCTTAAAACTTGGCTTGATGCAACAAAGAATTTGCACCCAAATAAAATATCCAATAGGGTGCCCAAAAAAAAAACCCAAGCAGATCCAGAGTTGATGTTGGCTGTCCCTTGATTAGAGGACGATGTCTACTCAGTGTCATCAGTTTCTGCTACGAGTTTCCATGTTACTGTATAGGCCGATTCCCAACCTGCAAATCTTTGGACACATGGAGCAGGATGTCCCACAAAATAGTGCAATCTGGAGAGCAGGATTTGTTCCTTTCCTTTCGCTCCTCTGCCTCATCATTAAGGCATCTGAATTTAGCAGCTTGATGGGCAGGTTTTTGTCATTTTGAATGACTAGTTGCCTTCTCCTCCCAGTTATTAATGTCAAGATCAAAGTGTCCTGGAAGTGTTTTCTTTGTCCACCCCAGAACACTGGCCATTTGAGTTGAGAAAATAGGACCTGGCAGGAGTGATGTGTTTCGGCCAACAGTGTCCAGTCTGCTGTAGTTGATTTTTGCAGCAATTTTGCCTGAATGCTTGCATATATGGTTTCAGTAAGGACACTAGCATTTGTTCAAAAGGCCTCCCGCTGAATCCAGACAATGCAGCCGAGGCATTGCTGATGGGACTAGTGCTCATGTCACTGAAACACAATCCAAGTTTGACTACAATACAGCAGCATGATCTTACATTGACTTGTACAGGTCTTTGTTGTCAAACACACAGTACCATAGTTTGTAGAAGGCGCAGTTGGTCTGGTATTGGATCTCTTCATCAACTGAGACCTTTTTAGAATAATGGTTGCTAAGGTATTGAACCTAGGAGTAGACCATTTGGTCTTTTGATCCTGCTCCAATATTCAAACAGATCTTGGCTGATCATCTAATCATCTATCCCTACACCATTTTTCCCCATTCTCATATTCCTTGATGTCATTAGTATCCAGAAATCTATCAATTTCAGTCTTGGACATCGCTCAGTGATTGAGCCTCCACAGTCTTCAAGGGTGGATAATTTCAAAGATTCACCATCCCTCCTCATCCGATTCCTAAATGGGCTGCCCCTTATCCTGAGATGATGTCCCTTGGTTCTAGCCTCACCAACGAAGGGAAAAGTCATATCCACATCAAACATGTCATGCGCTGTCAGAACTTGCTAAGTTTCAATGAAATGACCTCTTAGTCTTCAGACCTCTGGAGAATACAGGTCCATTTTCTTCAATCTCTCCTGGAAGACAATCCTGGCATCCCAAGAATCAGATTGGTGAGCCTTCTTTGCACTGTCTCTATGGCAAGTTATTCTTCCATAGGTAAGGAGACCACAACGGTACACTCCAGGTGTGAGTTTCATCAAGGCTCTACACAATAGCAGCAAGACAGCTTTATTTCTGTACTCAAATCCCCTTGCATTGAAGGCCAACATATCATTTGCCTTCCGAATGGTTTGCTGCACCTGCAGGTTAGCTTTTAGTGACTCATGAACAAGGACACCCAGGTCCCTTTGGACATCAACACTTCCCAACCTTCCACTATTAGAATAACTCTGTCTTTGTCTTTTTTTCTACCAAAGTGAAATCTTCACACTTATTCACATTATATTCCATCTGCCATGTTCTTTCCCACTCACTTAGCCTGTCCAAATCACCTTGAAACTTAATCACAACTTACATTCCTATCTAGCTTTGTTTAATGAGCGAATTTGAAAAAACACATTTAAATCATTTACAGATTGTGAACAGAGGTGACCCCAGTACAGATCCTTGTGGTACCCTGATACTAACAGCCTACCATCCTGAGAATGACATGTTTGTTCCGACACTGTTTTCCACCTGTTAACCAATTCTCAATCAACAAAGTGCTGAAGGGGGCGATTCGGCCCATCAAGTCTACACCAACCCTCTGAAAAAGCACCCTGCCTACCATTCCCCCACCCTATCACTGTTACTCCATAACCCCAGCTAACCGTTGGACACCAAGGGACAATTTAGAATGGCTAATCCACCTAACCTCCACATCTTTGGTGGACTATGGGAGGAAACCGGAGCGCCCGGAGGAACCCCACGCAGACATGGGGAGAATGCGCAAACTCGACTCAGACAATCATCCAAGGTTGGAATTGAACCAGGTGCCCTGGCACGGTGAGGTAGCAGTGCTAACCACTGTGCCACCATGCGCCCATGTGAAGTGCTCGACATATTCCAGAGTCCCATCTTCAACATACATTGGGGGGGAATATTTGACTGACCAAGTCTACATTAAAAGATGGGTTAAGTTTTGGCAACATGTAAAGACAGCCCGTGTGCACAGAATTGAATCGAGAGTGATTTGCAAATCTGGAGACCACTGATATCATGGTGGTCAACTCAGTTTTAATACAACGGTGATTGAGGTTGAAGAACATTCAATCTAGGTAGTGTTTAGTACTTACACCAGAGGGGAGTTGATCTTTGATGAGTAAATACATAGATATATAGAAGATAGGAACAGGAGGCGGCGTTTTGGCCCTTCGAGCCTGCTCCACCATTCATCACAATCATGGCTGATCATCCAACTCAATAGCCGAATCCTGCTTTCTCCCCATAGCCTTTGATCCCATTTCCACCCCCCACCTCCCCCCAAGTGCTATATCCAACCGCCTTTCGAATATATTCAAAGTTTTAGCATCAACGACTTCCTGTGGTAATGAATTCCACAGGCTCACCACTCTGTGTGAAGAAGTGTCTCCTTATCTCTGTCCGAAATGGTTTACCCTAAATCTTCAGGCTGTGACCCCAGGTTCTGGACACACCAATCATTGGTAACATCGTCTGTGCATCTACCCTGTCTAGTCCTGTTCGAATTTTAAGTCTCAATGAGATCCCTACTCATTCTTCTGAACTCCAACGAGAACAATCCCAACCGAGTCAATCTCTCCTCATATGACAGTCCCGCCATCCCTGGAATCAGTCTGGTAAACCTTCACTGCACTCCCTAGAGAGCAAGAACATCCTTCCTCAGATGAGACCAATACTGCCCTATTTACCGCCTGCTGCACCTGCATGCTTACCTTCAACGAATGATGCACAAGGACACCCAGGTCCCGCTGCACACTCCCCTCTCCCAATTTACAACCATTCAGGTAGTAATTTGCCTTCCTGTTTTTGCTTCCAAAATGAATAACCTCACACTTATACAAATTATACTGCATCTGCCATTGGTTTGCCCACTCGCCCAACCTGTCCAGATCTTGCTGTAGGATCCCTGCATCCTCGTCACAATTCACCCTCCCACCTAATTTGGTATCATCTGCAAATCTTGAGATGTTACATTTTGTTCCCGCATCCAAATCATTAATATATATTGTGAATAGCTGGGGTCCCAGCACCGATCCCTGTGGTACCCCACTGGTTACTGCCTGCCAATTTGAAAAGGACCCATTAATCCCTAATCTTTGTTTCCTCTCTGCCAACCAGTTTTCTATCCACCTCAATACATTTCCCCCAATCCCATGCACTTTAATTTTGCACAATAATCTCTTCTGCGGGACTTTGTCAAACGCCTTCTGAAAGTCCAAATATACCACATCGACTGGCTCCCCCTTGTCGAGTGTACTGGTTACCTAGAACATAGAACATACAGTGCAGAAAGAGGCCATTCGGCCCTTCGAGTTTGCACCAACCCACTTAAGCCCTCACTTCCACCCTATCCCCGTAACCCAATAAACCCTGCTCACCTTTTTTTTTGGACCCTAAGGGCAATTTAGCATGGCCAATCCACCTAATTTGCATGTCTTTGGACTGTGGGAGGAAACCGGAGCACCCAGAGGAAACCCACGCAGACAAGGGGAGAACGTGCAGGCTCCGCACGGACAATGACCCAGCGGGGAATCGAACCTGGGACCCTGGTGCTGTGAAGCCACAGTGCTATCCACTTGTGCTACTGTGCTGCCTCTTCAAAGAATTCCAACAGATTTGTCAAGCACGATTTTCCCTTCATAAATCCATGCTGACTCTGACTAATCCGGACACTGTTTTCTAAATGTTTTGCTATAAAGTCCTTGATAATGGATTCAAGCATTTTTCCCACTCCTGATGTTAGACTTACTGGTCTATAATTCCCTGCTTTCTCTCTGCCTCCCTTTTTCAATATCGGAGTGACATGAGCTACCCTCCAATCTGCAGGGACAGTTCCAAGTCTATAGAATCCCAGAAGATGACCACCAATGCATCAACTAATTCCAGAGCCAGCTCCTTAAGGACTCTGGGATGCAGATTCTCAGACCCTGGGGATTTATCCGCCTTGAATCCCATCAGTTTTCCCAGCACCATCTCTCTACTAATGTTGATCTCCCTCAATTCTTCCCTCTCACTAAACCTTTCATTCTCCAACATTTCTGGGATCTGATTTGTGTCCTCATTTGTGAAGGCAGAACCAAAGTATGTATTCAATTGCTCAGCCATTTCCTTGTCCCTTATTATGCATTCCCCTGTTTCTGTCTGCAGTTGGCCTACATTTTTCTTTACCAATCTCTTTCTCTTCACACATCTGTAGAAACTCTTAGTGTCAGTCTTTATGTTCTCTGCAATCTTCCTTTCGTACTGTACTTTCCCCTTCTTAATCAATCCCTTGGTCCTTCTTTGCTGAATTCTAAACTGCTCCCAATCCTCAGACCTATTATTTTTCTTGGCCAATCTGTAGGCTTCTTCCTTGGATTGGATACTATTTCTAATTTCCTGCGTAAGCCATGGATTGGCCCTCTTACCCCCTTTGCTTTTGTGCCAAACAGGAATGAACAGTTGCTGTAGTTCCTCCATGCGTTCCTTGAATGTTTGCCAATGTCTATCCACTATAACTCTCCCCAATCTATCAAGGCCAACTCATGCCTTATTTCCTCATAGTTCCGTTTATTAAGATTCAGGACCCCAGTCTCCGAATCAACTACTTCACTCTCCACCTTGATAAAAAATTCTATCATGTTATGATCGCTCATCCCCAAGGGGTCTTGTACAGCCAGATTGGCAATAATTCCCTTCTCATTACACAGTGCCCAGTCTAAGATGGCCTGCTCTCCGAGTTGGTTCCTTCACATATTGGTCAAGAAAACCATCCTGTATACACTCCAGGAATTTCTCCTCTACGGCACTGTGGCTAATTTGATTTCCCCCAATCTATGTGAAGATTAAAATCACCCATGATCCCCGATATTCCCTTATTACATGCATCACTAATTTCTTGTTTAATGCCATTCCCAACCTCACCACTGCAGTTTGGGGGGCTATATATGACACCCACTAATGTTTTTTGTCCCTTGGTATTTCTCAACTCTACCCATACAGATTCCACATTGTCAGAGCTAATATCCTTCCTCACTATTGTGTTAATATCCTCTTTAACCAGCAGTGCCAATCCACCACCGTTTCTTTTATGCCTGCCCTTCCTAAATACTGAGAACCCTGGGATATTCAGTTCCCATCCCTGTTCACCCTGCAGCCATGTCTCCGTAATCCAAATTATATCATACCCATTTATATCTATCTGCCCGATTAGTTCATCCACTTTATTGCAAATGCTCCGTGCATTAAAGCACAGAGCCTTTTAAGTTTGTCTTTTTCAAAATGCTTGTCTTGCTCCCAATATTTTTCTCTACTGCCCTGTTTGAACTTTTCTTTGGTTTCTCCACCTATCACTTTTCTTATTCACTTTTCTACCTTTTGCTTTTGTCCTTGCTCCCTCTTTCTCTGACTCCTTGCGTATGTTCCCATCCCTGCTGGCATTTTAGTTTAAACCCTCCCCAACCGCTCGAGCAAATAGCCCCCCTAGGACATCAGTTCCAATCCTGCTCAGGTGTAACCCACCCAGTTTGTACAGGTCCCACCTCCCCAAGAAAGGTCCCAATGCGCCAGGAATCTGTCCCCCCCCCCCGCGCCCCCCCGACACCATCCCTTCAGCCACGTATTCATCCTGTATCTCCTGTCATTTCTACTCTGACTAGCACGTGGCACCGGTAGTAATCCTGAGATCACTACCTTGGAGGTCCAATTTCTTAACTTCCTTCCTAGCTCCCTGGGTATTCTGCCTTTGGGACCTCATCCCTTTTTTTACCCATGTTGTTTGTACCGATGTGTACCACGACCACTGGCTGTTCACCCTCCCGCGCCAAGACATTCTTGACCCTAGCACCAGGGAGGTAACATACTATCCTGGAGTCTTGTTTGTGGCCACAGAAACGCCCGTCTATTCCCCTTACAATTGAATCCCCTATAATTATTGCACTATTATTACTCCTCCCCTCTGCAACAGAACCAACCGTGGTGCCACGTATTTGGCTGTTGCTGTTTTCCCCTGAGAGGCCATTCCACTGAACAGTATCCAAAACGGTATATCTGTTCTGCAGGGGAATGGCCACAGGAGATCCCTGCACTACCTGCCTCGCTCTCTTGATCTGTCTGGTGGTCACCCATTCTCTTCCTGCCTGCGGAGTCTGAGCCTGCGGTGTGACCACCTCTCTATACATGCTATCCACAATACTCTCTGACCCGCGGATGCTCCACAGTGTCTCCAGCCACCGCTCCAGCTCTGAAACTCGAGCTTCCAGGAGCTGTAACTGGAGATACGTCCTGCACACATGCTGACCCTGGGGACTGGACCTGTCCCTAACCTGTCACATGGAGCAAGAGGAGCAGACCACGCCTTGGAGCTGTCCTGCCATGAATTATTCCTTTAAATTAAACCTTTGAAATAAAACTTTAGAAAGATGTTTTTGTGACAGATTAAATCCAATCCCCATATACTATTTAATTAAACAGAGTATTTATCCCTCTTGATCTGACAACAAATTTAAAGGTTACTTAATTGAAATTTGAAATTTATTTAAATCAATTTTAAAATATTAATTTAAATCAGCCCAAAATAGTTATTTAAATCATATTTAAAAATTAAAAAACAGTAATTCAAATCAATTTAAATATAGTAATCTAAGTCAAATCAAATCTAGTATTTAAATCAGTAACTCCAGATATTCAAATTTAGCCCAGTTTGCCTTTCAGCCAATCAGGTCATAGTCTCGTGTGACGTCCCCTTTACCGGGGTTTTTTTTTTTCAATTTTGAAACAAATAGCTGTCTTACCCGATAGCGCTCTTTACTGACATCTCACCCTCTCTCTCTCTCTGCGCTCTTTACTGAAGTCTCGCCCTCTCTATTGAAGTCTCGCCCTCTCTCTCTGGGCTCTTTATTGAAGCCTCGCCCTCTCTCCGTCCGCGCTCTTTACTGAAGTCTCGCCCTCTCTCCGCGCTCCTTACTGAAGTCTCGTCCTCTCTCTCTCCGCGCTCTTTACTGAAGTCTCGTACTCTATTTCTCTCCACGCTCTTTATTGAAGTCTCGCCCTCTGTCGCCGCGCTCTTTATTGAAGTCTCGCCCTCCCTCTCTCCGCGTTCTTTACTGAAGTCTCGTCCTCTCTCTCTCTCTCCACACTCTTTACTGAAGCCTCGCTCCCTCTCTCTCCACGCTCTTTACTGAAGTCTCGTCCTCTCTCTCTCTCCACACTCTTTACTGCAGCCTCGCCCTCTCTCTCTTCACGCTCTTTATTGAAGTCTCGCCCTCTCTCTCTTCACACTCTTTACTGAAGTCTCTCTCTCCGCGCTCTTTATTTAAATCTCGCCCTTTCTCTCCCGTGCTCTTTAGCCACAGTTAGATTGATTGTAAATAGTAAAAGGGCTATTAAGAACCTTGCTTAACACCTCTCCAGGCTTTGAGATCAAGACAGTTGCAGCCATGTAATCATGCATGAAGAAGCTTTTTGCACATGCAAATCTCTGGATCACAATCCACACATCCACAATATTTAAGTCAAATGCTTTAATCAGGTTAATGAATGCAATGGTGTTGTTTTTGTCTGGGAATAAACACCATGTCAGAGGTTCCTCTGGAAGGTCTTAAGCCATGCTGTGTCTCTTGGGAGGATTCTCTCAACCACTGGAAGTAGGTGATTCAGGAGAATGCGTGAGGCAATTTTCCTTGCTTTGGACAAAAGGGAAATACCGTGACAATTTCCACAGTGTTTAATTGTCTCACATCACCAGAGTACAACTCATGTTGTAAACTCTCTAAAATCACATTTACATTGGCTTTGTACTGCTTTGTACTTACAACTGCTTTGCTTTGTACCAATACTGCAGTGACAGCATAGATGTTGTTTGAATCCAGAGTCAGAGCCTGATCTGACACCAGAATGAAGCCAAGTAGAACTACCTGGAGGGAACTGGACTGCTTCACTCAAGCTTCAACCACAGTTACACAAGTTTAGCATTGGTGCAAGTGCTCATGACTTTGCATCAATGCTAATCGTATAGAATCATAGAATTTACAGTGCAGAAGGAGGCCATTCGGCACATCGAGTCTGCACCGGTTCTTGGAAGGAGCACCCTACGTCAGCCCACGCCCCCACCCAATCCCCGTCACCCAGTAACCCCACCTATCCTTTTTGGATACTAAGGGCAATTTATCATGGCCAATCCACCTAACCTGCTCATCTTTGGACTGCGAGAGGAAACCCGAGCACCCAGAGGAAATCCAGCAGACACAGGGAGAATGTGCAGACTCCGCACAGACAATGACCCAAGCCGGGAATCGAACCTGGGACCTTGGAACTGTGAAGCAACTGTGCTAACCACTGTGCTACCATGCACAGGTATATGCTCCAGTAGCACAAACCTAACACGAGGCCCAAGCAGAGACGCCACCTTTCCACAATTCTCCTGTTCTCAGCTTTTTAACATCATCATTTCTGGTTCTATACAATTATGGGGTTGATGAACCGAACAGAGGGACAATGCTCAGTACCGATTTACCACCCATAAAAACTAAATTGCTCCATCCAGGAATAATTAGAGAAATCTTATAATCCCGTCAAAACTGAACAAGTTGGAAGACAGCCTAGTAACTCAAGAATAACATTTATTAATGCCTTTAACACTGCCTACCCTCAGCAAAAGTATTTCTCCCTCTATAATGTTATACGAACTAGCGTCTGCTTGAGATTTAGTCAAAATGGTATATTCGGCCAGCTCTACTGCACATTTTACAATCACGTGAAGCAGTTTCATAAAACACATTGCATTTCTCTGCTGCTAAGTTACTCAAATGAAATGTTGGCAAGGGCCATCAGACCACTTTAAGAAGGCATGTTCTCGTTCTCCCACCAGCTGAGCTGCTCATGTGCTGCAGTCCAGGTTTATTAGCAATAACGCCTTTCTATCCAAATTAAAAGGTAATTTAGGCGAGGAGCTTATCACCTTATATGGCAAGAGACGCCTGCGGCTGCAATTTCCATGCATCCTAACATTTAATTACATGGTGATTCTAATTCAGTCGATATGTGCTGCTGTAACTAAGGCAGGCTTGTCTGATTGAGCACAAATACTTCTGAAGAGTTACATTTTGAATAGCTGTGTGCCTATTATTTTACAAAAAGGTTTGTTGTTTAAATTATCCCTGCTACGAAAGGCAGAAAGCTAAGAAGATGCCAAGTACAAGGAAGGAAAAACAAACATCTTGTGCATCCCACCAGTTACCTGGTGCACCCCCAGCACACACACTTGCACATTTTACAATCACTTCTTCGTGATTTTGGTATTGCTGTTCGATTCAGAGCCCTCTACAACACATTACGGAGGTTAGATTGCTGCCTGCTTTTCAGCTATGTTTTCATTGTCAGATTTTTGTTCACCAATTATAAATTTCTTATAAATGTCATTATATATAAAATGAAAATTGCGTACAGAATTACACTGAAACGGACTATCCTGTGCCCCATAAAACAAACAATAGTTACCCATTTAAACACAAATCATGAAAATAGTTAAACATCTTTTGTGCATATCTTGCACATACTCCAGTCCCTCTGGTGTCCACCAGTTGTGGAAGATGTCAAGCCCATTAACGGTGCCTCATTTCCAAGACCACTCCGGTACAGCCACAAAGGGTAACAAGGAGCTTGTGAGACTCCTAGACAGGCCAGTGGATGGCCACCTTAACCAGCCCATAAGCAGACCCACTCGGAGGTCCTCAAACCTTCTCCTCCCTGCCAGCAATCTAGCTACACCACGTGGATTGTAGCCGTTCAAGAAACCACTCAGCACCACCCTCTCAAGAACAATTAGAAATGGACAATAAATGCTGGCTTTGTCAATGACATTCAATCATAGAATCATATAATTTCCAATGCAGGAGGCCATTCGGCCCATTGACTCTGCACCAACCCTTGGAAAGAGCACCCTACTTAAGCACACATGCATATCCCCGTAACCCAGTAGCCCTACCTAACCTTTTTGTACACCAAGGGCAATTTATCATGGCCAATCTCCCTAACCTGCACATCTTTGGACTGTGGGAGGAAACTAGAGCACCCAGAGGAAACCCACACAGACACAGGGAGAACGTGCAGACTCCGCACAGACAGTCACCCAAGCCGGGAATCGAACCTGGGACCCTGGAGCTGTGAAGCAACTGTGCTTACCACTATGCTACCGTGCTGCCCCAAGAATTAACATACATTTTAAAATTCAGGTGGAATGTACCAGGTCACTGCACTCATACAGTCTACAATCTAACTCTGGGCAACCATGCTTGGAGTCTATAAAGGGTTTAACTTTTACAATATAATAAAGGCTAGGTTTAATCTCCTGAGGCTCTGCTTAATTGCCCTTGGGAGCCGAGATTCCTGCAGCATTAGCCTCAGTGGATTTTATCTTGCAATTTTTTTTCACCTCGCCTTGATAATGCCGACTGTCAGCATATCCCTTATCACTGTTTTCCACTCACATGGTCACGGTGCTGTGATTTATTATTCAGCATCTCTAAACGGTCTCATTCATTTGCAACAGTGAATTCTAAGATCACTTAAAACAAAGAAAGAACGATGTTTGCATTAAGAGGCAGACCTTGATCCACTTGTGTGTGTATATAGAACATAGAACAGTACAGCACAGAACAGGCCCTTCAGCCCTCGATGTTGTGCCGAGCAATGATCACCCTACTCAAACCCACGTATCCACCCTATACCCGTAACCCAACAACCCCCCCTAACCTTACTTTTTTAGGACACTACTGGCAATTTAGCATGGCCAATCCACCTAACCCGCACATCTTTGGACTGTGGGAGGAAACCGGAGCACCCAGAGGAAACCCACGCACACACGGGGAGGATATATATATATTCAGTATCTGAAGGAGCTCCTTCAGGCTTCTTTAAAGCAATAATAAAAGTAATGCTGAGGCCTCAAGCCCACGGGAAATTGTACTGAGATCCCCCAAAATTTATATAAAAGCGAAATATCACAGCCGCTGGAAATGCAAAATTCTGGAAATGCTCAGCGCAGAATTGCTTTTCTTTTATGGCCATCTCGAGCTGGGCCAGCATTTATTGCCAAGGGAAGTTGAAAACGACAAACGGAGAATCACTACCCTCAGCTACTGTCCAGAAAAATGTTCATTAGAGCACGAAGAGCAGAGAGGTTTGATTTGGAATGAAGCAGTAAGTTACTTGAAGCTCAGGGTTATGCTCAAGGACCCCCTTCCCTCCTTGATACCCTTGCCCACTCTTCAATCACCTTCCCTAACCATGCCATCTTCCTGGGCAAGGAAATACAACACATACTCTTTTACCTCCTTTTTAAAAAAAATTCATTCATGAGATGTGGGCGACTCTGACTGGGGCAGCATTTATTACCCATCGCTAATTGCCCTTGAACGGCGTGGCTTGCTCAACCATTTCAGAGGGCATTTAAGAGGCAACCACTGCAGCACGGTGGCGCAGTGGTTAGCACTGCTGCCTCACGGCACCGGGGAGCCGAGTTTGATCCTGGCCCTGGGTCATTGTCCATGTTGGGTTTGCACATTCTCCCCGTGCCTGTGTGGGTCTCACCCCCACAAATCCCAAGGTATTGGATTGGCCAAGCTAAATTGCCCCTCCATTGGAAAAAATCAAAGAAAAATAAAGAGTCCAAGACATTGCAGTTGATCTGGAGTCACATGCAGACCAGACCGGATGAGCAGGGCAGATTTCCTTCCCTAAAAAGGACATCAGTAAACCAGGTGGGTTTTATGACAATCAGCAATGGTTTCATAGTTATGTATTCAGTGGCACTATTACACTGGAAATAACAGAGTCCCAAAAACTCCTTTCGGGTGAAGCAACAAATTACTTGTATGCCTTTCAATTTAGTATACTCTATCCAGTGTTCACAAAATTATGTCCGCCACTTTGGGGAACTAAAACACGGTTTGGTTCATCACTCCTGCTGTACACCTTATTACAGGTCTTCCCTTTTGTGCTTCTAGCCCTTCCCTCCACTTTCCCCCCCTATTTGATTGAAGTTGGTTGCACATTTCTGTCTTTTCCCGGAGTCGACCTGAAACATTTAACTGTTCCTCTCTCCACAGACGCTTCCTGACCAGCCGAGTATTTCTAGCATTTTCCGTTTCTATTCAACAGATTGGTCTCACATCAGAGCAGTAGTGGATAGCACTGTGGCTTCACAGCGCCAGGGTCCCAGGTTCAATTCCCCACTCGGTCACTGTGTGGAGTCTGCACGTTCTCCCCGTGTCTGCGTGGGTTTCCTCAGAGTGCTCCGGTTTCCTCCCACAGTCCAAAGACGTGCAGGTTAGGTGGGTTGGCCATGATAAAATTACCCTTAGTGACCAAAAATAGGTTTGGAGGGGTTATTGGGTTACGGGGATAGGGTGGAAGTGAGGGCTTAAGTCGGCCGGTGCAGACTTGATGGGCTGAATGGCCTCCTTCTGCACTCTATGTTCAGAGCGCTTAAAACCAGCAGATAATTTCCAACCGATATGGACAATAATTCGCCCAATCCAGAAGCTGAAACAGCATTGCTCAAAACTCTGAAACAACAAAATCCATGCTGTGTTATAGCACTGTACAAAATCACAGAGGAAAATGTGTCAGCTGAGAGCAATTGCAAGGTGTAATCTGACTATTCAGAACTCAATATCACAAATTAAACTTTGAGCCCTTTATGGTCACTTGCACACAAAGATTAGAGATTTCTAACTACTTCCTTCTATTCTCAATAGGGTATGTCTTTCTGGCTTGAAATGCTCACTTGTTTTTCATCATTCTTTCACAATGAGCATTAATTCACAATTTATCCTTGGCACATAAATGACATTCATTCCAGCTGATTTATATTTTTGACATTACTACTAAAAGCTTAACCGAGAAGTTCCAGTTCCAGAAAATTCCACAAGTACAACTCTAACCGCCACGTACCACACCAACTTTTTAACATAATTCTGTCAAGTCACGAGCTAATGCTGGTTCTGTTTGTGCAGTTTACTGTTAGAAGTGGAGAGCAAACCACTGTGCTGCTGTGATAGCAAAAACCTAAGGCGCACAGCAGCAACAGTAACCAACCAAGGAAAGTGAGATGAAACAGGAGTATAGGGTGTCCCTTCAACAATCACTATCGCAGAAGGCATGCATGTTCTGTTTTCCACCATCAAGAATATTCCACCTTCCAGAAACACAAGCTCATCCAAAACTCTGCTGCCTGTATCCAAACCCATCATTCCTGCACTCAGCAACCTCCACTGGCACATAGCCCAGCAATGCCTCAATCTTAAATTCGTCATCCTGGTTTCCAAATTCCTCCACCCACTCCCCAATTACGCAACCTGCTGCAGCCCCCACAACCACCCCCGCCCGCCCTCCCCAAAATTTCTTGTGCTCCCAAGTTTTGACCTCTTCCACATCCTCCGATTTTAATCGCTTCACCATTGGCAACTGTGCTTTCAGCAGCCCAGAAACAACTTGTCCTTGTGCAGTGCCTTTAATGTAGTAAAGCATCTCAATGTGCCTCACAGGAATGTTAGCAAACAAAATCTGACACATGAGGAAATGTTAGGGTAAATGACCAAAACCTCAGACAAAAAGTTGGGTTTTAAAGAGTGTTTTGAAAGGAACAAAGAATAGAGGAATTCCAGAGTTTAAGGCAGTGCCTCCCAAACTATTTTCCAATGAGAGCCCATTTTATATTGAAAATAAATGAGATCCCAGATGCCAACCAAAACAGGACTACAGCTGCACAGGTAAGAAGCCTGTATAACAGGCAGTCAGAGGCGTAAACACAGTAAAGTTTGAAGCCACCACTTCCCTGCTCATCCACACAACCTCAGTGTTTTTGCCCCACACTCCGTCAGACCTGCCTGCCTGCGCAAAGTCAGTGTACAAACATCCCAGGTTCGCCCAGACACCCACTGACAGCGGTTGCTTTGAACACAACTCATCCGCCCCTTGCTGTTTGGTGGCATCAATCCAGCAGGTCCAGGGTTGTTCAGGCAGAGCTGTGCAAACTGGGCAGTCCCTCACGAGTCACCATTGCTGCCTTGGGGGGGGGGGGGGGGGGGGGGGGGGGGGGGGGGGGGGGAGGGGGGAGGCGGGGCCTCTTGATTCCAAATGCGTCCATTGCGACCGCTCCCCCTTCAGGGGTGGTCCACACAGTTTAGGAAGCCCTGTCTTCAGCTCTGGGATTCCCTCTATAAACCCTCTTTCCTCCGTCCTCTCCCCTAAGATGCACCTCATGAATTAAACTTTTGGTTATCTGCCTTAATACCTCCTTGTAGCTCATGTCAAATAGCGCGCTTGCGAAGCACCTGGAGATAAATGCTTAAGTTGTTGTCGGAACCAAATATAGCAGATCACAGTGAATATTAGAAAAAAGGAAAAGCTAAGCCACATCTGCAGTTGCTCAGTCAGCTTTTAAAATCTTCATTGACGATGAATTTTATTCCTATTTCTAAAATCCCACGTACCCCTCATTTAAATGATAGTAACAAGTAGTCGCTTTGCGGTTATATATTAAGTCGGTCAACCAGACAAAAATACCTTGACCTCAACTTGACACTGTAGGTACAAATCGAAGGGCTGAGGCGAAAGGAACAGACATAACCTTTAAGGTTCATTTATTCACAGAAGCTTTTTAATCTTTCCAGGCAACGTCAATCCACAGGGATCAGACATTAGTTCGCCGAATAGCTTTACTTTAGATATTTTTGTATTATCAGTTCTCCGGTGATACAACAAAGCATTAATGTTGATTTAATATGCACAGCACTCAAACCACCGATACAAAACTTTATTCCCAACTCCAATTTGATGTCCCAGCAGTCAGTCACGCACCAAGGTTTAGCTCACTCGGCTAAATCGCTGGCTTTTAAAGCAGACCAAGCAGGCCAGCAGCACAGTTCGATTCCCGTACCAGCCTCCCCGGACAGGCGCCGGAATGTGGCGACTAGGGGCATTTCACAGTAACTTCATTGAAGCCTACTCGTGACAATAAGCGATTTTCATTTCATTTCAAATATTCCGAAGTCCATTTTCCTTTCTAGTTTGAGAGGCCTAAGACTTTAATATCCCAAATCTCAAGCTTTATGGCAGATCAATGACAATTTTAAACCAGGTATTATACAAAGTGCAAAACTGATTTAAAAGTGATGAATCTCATTCACTCTGAAGACTAATAAAGAATTCCATCACCGCCTCACGGCGCTGAGGTCCCAGGTTCGATCCCGGCTCTGGGTCACTGTCCGTGTGGAGTTTGCACATTCTCCCCGTGTCTGCGTGGGTTTCGCCCCCACAACCCAAAAATGTGCAGAGTAGGTGGATTGGCCATGTTAAATTGCCCCTTAATAGAAAAAATAATTGGGTAATCTAAATTTATAAAAAAGAAAAAAAAAGAATTCCATCAGTGCACTGAAAAGATAATGTGGGCAATTATGTCACCTCTCCAGGTGTGGAACTTATTCTACAGAGGAACTACTATCTGTTGTACACCAGCCAAGACAATAGATGCTACAGTCTCTGCCATTCCCCTCAAAACCCCAGCGTCAACAGAACATAATTAATACGATGCCTTATCAAGCAATCATTCTGGGCGCCAGAGGTGTTAGTTGACTGACCACATTTCTCACTACACATAAACACCTGTCAATGCAACACAAGTAGCAAAACTGCCGATTCAGACAATTGAATGTCCTTCTGCATATTAACAAGCAAAAATAAAACTACTTCCAAACACAGTTATTATTGTACGGTGTGCTAAAACTGGAAAAGTAAATCTGAAATATAAACTCCCTCAGCTCTTCAGCGCGATCCTTCACTTGGATTTTCAACAGATGCTGATGGGGCCACAGACAGAATATTAGGGCAAACACAGTGACCTCAGGAGCTACTCCTGAAGGGGGTTCAGGTGAGAGAATCTAATCCTGATTGTTGTATCTTCAATGAAACATCAGCAAACCTACTCAGCTGTGACTGCTTCCGTCACCATTTATAAAGTCTGCGTAATGAGAAAGGTTTTTCCCCCCTCCATCCCCTTACCCATCCTGTCAAAGTTTAAAATCATTCAACAACAAAAAAAAAATACAAAGCGAAAAATCATCCAGGCATCAGAAAGAGTACAGCAAGGATACACTAAATGGATAGAAGGGACTGGGCACCTAAATCGCATGGAGGGCTGCAGAGGGAATGTATACACTGGAAAACGAGAGCCTCAAAGATTCATCTCATAGAAAGATCCATAGAATGGAAAGAGAACGGAAGCAGGCCATTCAGCCCGTCACTTCTGTCACAGCTCTCTGCAAGAGAAACTCAGACAGGCCCACTTTCCTGTCTGTTCCCTACAACCCTCACAATGTTTTTTTCTCAGATAATTATTCAGTAGCCTTTTGAAAGTTGAATCTGCCTCCACCACACAGATACTGCATTCTGGATCCTAACCACAATGCGCAAAATATTTCCCCCTCATTTTGTTGTTGGTTCGTTTGATGTCGGTGCAGATTCAATGGTCCGTTGGGCCTCTTCTGCACTGTATTATTTAGTGACAATCAACCCATACCTTTCAGACAACATCCATGATCACTCCATCACCATCCCCAAGTAGGTCCGTCCCTTCAGCGAGGCAGATCCACCAGAGGTGGCGACACGAGTGTCATTACATTGACAGTCAAGGGAGCCTGATCCTGGGAGTCCTGAAGATTGACCCTTCATCTTTAGAAGTCTTACAGTTTTTACTTGGGAGTGCAGGTGGCTCGGGGTGAGCCTGGCCTCGCAAGTTAAATTTTATCAACCTGGTGGGTAGGGTCAAGGTGTATCTATTGAGTTGGGACAGCTTTCCACTATCGTTGGCAGGCCGGGTGCAGGCGGTTAAGATGGAAGGTTTTGCCACGGTTTCTACTTTTATTTCGGTGCCTATCGGTCTTTTTGCTGAAAATATTTTTTATGGGGGTGGAACGGTTGATTTTGTCATATGATGGACAGATACAGTGGCAAGGGTTAGGAGGTGTTTCAGAGAAAGCGACAGTCAGGGAGCCTGGCCCTTTCAAACCTGATGTGACAAGGTGCTGTCGGCGATGAAGCAGGGGCAGATGTTTTAGCCTTTGCCTCGCTGATCACTCTCAGGCGGGTCCTGTTGGCGTGGAGGCCAGCTTCTCCATCCTGAGCCTCGGTGTGGCTGGGACTCTAGTGGGAGTTTTTGTACCTGGTAAAGGTAAAATTTGCTATGGGGGGTGGGTGGGTCGAGTGAGGGGTTCCGCAAGGGAAGGGGTTTGTTTGTACATTTCAAGGAGCTGGTTACCGTCAGCAGTTTGGGAGGGGGGGGGGGGGGGGTTTAGTTTTTTTCTTTGCTATGTTCGGTGTCAGATAAAAGATATTTTTAAAAATGGAAGCTTTGCAGTTTCAAATCAAGCATCAACTAGGAAACCTCCTGCCGACTACCACCTATCACCCACCCTCAGCCGGTGAATCAGTACTCCTCCATGTTTAACGCCTCTTCGGAGAAGAACTGAGCAGCAAGAACACAGAGTGGGCTCGTCGGCTGCTTCAATATCCTTCACCAGGAGAGCCTCAGCAGCAGCACCACTGTTGACAGAACCGAGTTGACACACTGGACCTGCAGCAGGTGATGTGGAAACTAACACAGGTGGCACGGTAGCATAGTGATTAGCAGTGTTGCTTCACAGCTCCAGGGTCGCAGGTTCGATTCCCAGCTTGGGTCACTGTCTGTGTGGAGTCTGCACGTTCTCCCACATGCCAAAGATGTGCAGGTTAGGTGGATTGACCATGCTAAATTGCCCTTAGTGTTCAAAAGAGATTAGGTGGGGTTACTGGGTAATGGATATAGGGTTGAGGAGAGCTTAAATGCGGTGCTCTTTCCAAGGGCCGGTGCATGCTTGTTAGGCCGAATGGCCTCCTTCTGCACTGTAAATTCGATGATGACAAGAAAACAAAATCTAATTGACCTCATCCTCACCAATCTACAACACGTATACATCTGTACATGGCAGCATTGGTAAGAGCAACCAATGTCCTTTTGACTCCATAGTCTTGAGGGCACCTTCTGTTATGTTGTGTGGCAATACCACTGTTCTAAATGATCAGGAAGAGATCGAGACGCTCAAGACTAAGCATTAATGTAAGACTGTGAACCATCAGCAACATCAACAGGATAGTATTGTACCATAATCTGTAACCTTGTGGCCTGCCATATCCCTCAAGCCAGGGGGCCAACCCTGGTTAGCAGTGCAGAAGGGTGTGACAGGAACACCACCAGGCATAGGTAAAAACTGAGTCGCCAACCTGCTGTAACTACCATCTGCATGCTGAACAGCAGGAGCAGCATGCTCTGGGCAGAGCCAAGCAACCCTACAACCAATGGATCAAAGCAAACTCTGCAATCCTGACATATCCAGTTGTGAATGGAGATAATCAATTAACAATTAACAGGAGGCATTCCACAAACCTCTGTGTCCTCAATGGTGGCAGAGCCCAACGTGTGAATGCAGAAGGCCAGCAAAGTGGATGATCCATCGATGCACTACCCGTGGCTCGCTGTTTAACGTTCTTGCCTCAGAGTCAGAAGGTACTGGTTCAACTCTCATTCCAGCTGACATACGACTGCAATAACAAGCGAGTGTTGCGCAATCCATGGTGTTGTCTTTCGGAGACAATGTACGAAAAAGCTTGGTTTGCTCTCACAGGTGGATGAAGATCCCAAGGTACTCTTTCGAAGAAAAGCAGAGATATCATCATGCCCTGGCTAATGTTTACCCATGAAGGACAAGAGCAGCAGATAACTGGGAACTCCACCATCTGGAGGTTCTTCTCGAAGACACTCACCATAGTGGCTGGGAAATATATCGCCGCTCCTTGACGGGAGCTGGGGCAAAATCCTGGAAACACTCCCTAACAGCAGAGTGGGTGTACCTACGCCTCAGAGACTGCTGCGGTTCAAGAAGGCAACTCACCATCACCTTCTGTAGGGCAACTAGGGATGGGAAATAAATGTTGGCCTAACCAGCGATGCCCACATCCCATAATTAAATTCAAATAAATCAAAAGCAGATTACCCAGTTATCGCATTGTTGTCTGTGGGAGCTTGCTGTGCACAGATTGACTGCAGTGTTTCCTACATTACAACAGTGACAACCCTTCAAAAGTTTCTCATTGTCTCAAAGTGCTTTACAGACATCGGGTGGCTGTGAAATTGCTCGATATAATCATAGAATTTACAGTGCAGAAGGAGGCCATTCAGCCTATCGAGTCTGCACCAGCCCTTGGAAAGAGCGCCCTAATTAAGCCCATGCCTCCACCCTGTCACCACACCAAAGATGTGCAGGTTAGGTGGACTGGCCATGCTAAATTGCCCTTATTGTTCAAATAAAGGTTAGGTTTGGTTACTGGGTTACGGGGCTAGGGTGGAGAAGGACTTAAAGGGGGTGCTCTTTCCAAGAGTCGATGCAGACTCGATGGGCCAAAACCACACACTTTGGACATTAAGGGGCAATTTAGCATGGCTAATCCACTGAAACTGCACATCTTCGGACTGTGGGAGGAAACCAGAGCACCCGGAGAAAACCCACACAGGCACGGGGACAGTCGTTCGAGGCCGGAATTGAACCCAGGACCCTGGAGCTGTGAGGCAGGAGTGCTAACCACTGTGCCACCTTGCCATCCCAATAGACGTTAATCACAGCCTGCTTGAGATTCTGATCATCACAGAAGCCAGTCTTGAGTCAATTTTATTCACTATACATGGTACCAAGAAAACAAATACCATATTCTTGCAGCAAAGTCTGTGGGCCCCCAACTATATCCTAGTTGTAGTGCTGAAGACTTCTGCTGCAGACCTGCCACACCCCAGACCAAGGTGTTCCAGTACAGCTACAACACTGCCATCTACCCAGCAAGGTGGAAAATTGCCTAGATACATCATTGACCGCAAAAGGGACATTATAATGTGGCCAATTACCGCCCATTATTCTACTTTCAATCAGAAAAATAATGGGTCAGCGACAGTCCTATCAAGCGATACTTACCAATAATCTGCTTGATGCTCAGCTTGTGTTTTGCTCAGATAACTCCCCAGCCAAGTCCATTATAATCTTAATTCAAAGAGACAAAAGAGCTAAACTTCAAGAGGGGAGAAGAGTATGTCTACCCTTGATCTCAAGTCAACATTCGAATGAATGTGACATCAAATCAGTGATGTGATCAGAATGTGACTTGTAAAACAGACGTCATTGGGAATTCAGAGGGAAACTCTCCACTGACTGGAATCACCCCGAGCACAGAGGAAGCTGGTTGTTGTTGCCAGAGGTCAATCAGTCCTTCAGGAGTTCCTCAGAGTAATGTCAGACTTTCCCTCCATCCTAAAGGGCAGGGGTGAGGATGCTTGCTGACGGAAGCATCAGTTTCATTTCCAAATCATCAGATACTACAGCAATCTCTGCCCTGAAGAAGCAAGACCTGGAGAACAATCAGGCTTGAGATCACAAGTGTTAAGCAACATTTGCGAACATTAGGCAATGGCCATTTCCAACACGAGAAAAAATAATCATGTCCCTTTAACATTCAACTTCACCACCGTTGCTGAATCCACCCCATTAACATCCTGTGGATTACCATTGACCAGGTACTTTACTGGACCAGCCACATAATTACAGTGGTTGCAAGAGTCGGTCAAAGGCTTGATATGCTGCAGGGCGTAACTCATCTCCAGACTCCTCAAAACCTGTTCCCCATTTACAAGGCACAGGTGACATGGAATATTCTCCTTGCTGCCTGGTAGTGTGCTGCTCCAACATCACCGGAAGCTCATCCAGGACCCTGTTTTATTGGTATCCCACCCACCACCTTAAATATTCACTCTGTCCAACACCGGTTAACCAAGCCTGAAACGTGTACCATCTACTGCACTGCAGGAACTTGTTAATACCGTGACAATACATCCAAATCCCAAGACCACTACCACCTAGAAAAAGGTCAGCAGAGCAGACACATGGGAAAACATCACGTGCAAGGTCCCTCCAAGGGGAAATACATTTATCTTTCTTCATCATCACGAGGTCAAAACCCTGCAACTCCTAATAGTTCCCAGAGAGTATCTCCGCCACATACACTGCAAGTGGTTGAAGAATGCAGCTCATCATTACCTTCTTAAGGGTAATCAGAGGGAAATGGGCAATAAAAGTTGGCCTTGCCAATGACACCCGCATCCCACGAAGGAAGAAAATAAATGTAACAATGACTATACTCCCAAACTGCTTTATAATGAATAAGCGCAAGTTCTTTCTGTAAAATCCCTACAGTTCAGAAGGAGGCCATTCAGCCCATCGAGTCTGCATCGGCCCTCATTTCTTTCCATGACAACTCATAATAGAACTTCAAAGACTGAATATCACCAGACACAACAATAGCTAAATCCTTATCAAGCAACAAAGATGGGGTGGCACGGTGGTGCAGTGGTTAGCACAGCTGCCTCACAGCGCTGAGCACCCAGGTTCGATCCCGGCGCACTGTCCGTGTGGAGTTTGCAGATTCTCCCCGCGTCTGCATGGGTCCCACCCCACAATCCAAATATGTGCAACGTAGGTGGATTGGCCACGCTAAATTGCCCCTTAATTGGAAAAACTAAAAAAGAAAATCAAGCAACACAGATACATTTCTGCGTCATTGATGCAAAGGTGCTGGCATGTAGCAAATTCAACAGGCAAAATAAAATGGTCCAAAAGAACGTCCCCCCCCCCCCCCCCCCCCCCCCCCCCCCCCCCCGTCCCCCCCGAGTTATGTTTAATAATGTCACACGTGAAGAAAGTTAAGAAAAAGGCCAAGATACAGGATGCAGGGCACCATCCAAAGTTGAAATAAGCAGGATAGAAAATAATATAAATTAAGGACGAGCAACAGGAAGTGGCAATACTCAGGTCAAATGGAAGAACTTGGCAAGTTTAAGTAACTCAACCTCCAATTAAAACAACAAACGTTCTTCAGCTTTTTCATTTCATCAGTCAACTGGTGGCCGAAAACCTTGGTTGGTAGTAAAGCCAGGGTAAGAGTATACAGCACACCTGTGATTAAGAATGCGTTCAGCTGTGATTCAACCAAGTCCAGAAGATGAACAAAATTGCCGCAGACCTCATGCCAATTTTCCAACACCCCATAGCAAGAGTGACAAACATCTGGGATCCAGACCATGGTTCTGCTTACGTGCATTCATATCTTATGAAACGTTGCCTGTTGGCATTTTAAATCTACATATTCCTTCTTTGGAACCAATAGTCTAGATATCCCACTGATAACTTTAACAACTCTGCTGGCCACTGATTTTCTTTGCAATAGCTGAGGCAAACTGGACCTATGCGTGCTTAGTAGATATTCCAGACAAATGTACTTTGGTTAATGTAGTTTATTAATAATAATAATCTTTATTGTCACAAGTAGGCTTACATTAACACTGCAATGAAGTTACTGTGAAAAGCCCCTAGTTGCCACATTCCAGCACCTGTTCAAGTACACAGAGGGAGAATTCAAAATGTCCAATTCACCTAACAGCACATCTTTCGGAACTTGTGGGAGGAAACCGGACCATCCGGGGGAAACCCACGTAGACACAGGGAGAAGGTGCAGACGCCACACAGACCATGACCCAAGCAGGGAATCGAACCTAGGACCCTGGAGCTGTGAAGCAAGTGCTAACCACTATGCTACCCATATTTGCATACCAATGTGAAATGAAACAACTGGAGTGTTGGTCTAAAGTCACACACATCAATGTTAATAGCTGCACCAGGTCCCAAATATTAGGCAATTTTTTCATTCTGAAAAGCTTCAAGTTTGCCCTGTACCAAAATAGTCAATACTAAACTTGCCCTTTAAACTTTAAACACACGAACGCCTATTTGAGCATGGATTCTGACAACTGTTTTGCCGATGAGCCCGCCCACCGATGTGAAAGACAAAATGTTGCCCAGGTACTGCAGTGAGAGTCTAGTGTCACTGGCAGCACTTTAACCAGCAAAGTCCAGTCCCTTCCATAGGAAGAGGAAAGAAATAAAACAATTGAAAAATGCTGAGCAGATCTATCTTGGGAGTGTGGAGCCTTGAAAAGTCCAAACTCTGGGAGGGATGGGGTGAGGGGCTTGAATAATGTTGGCTAATTCAGCAATTATTGATTTTTTTTTTGGGGGGGGGTTATTTCCTCCCCCAAACATGAGGGGGAATGGAAAGAGTAAGGGACGCAGTCGGCTCCCTGCGCAAGCGCCCCCTCGCGGGACCTGCTGGGAGCTGTAGTTCCCCCGCTGGGTCTAACAAACCTCCAGGCCACCATCGGGACTACAGCCCCCACAATGCAGCAGCGTCCGCCGCCTGCCCCGGTGCAGCCGCTCACTGTGTGTTCCCCCCACCCGGCCCGGCCCCGCCGACTCACCTTCTTCACCGGCTTGTGCGACGCGACAGCGCCGCCGTCGTTGTTGAAGACAACCAGCGAGGGCTCCTTGGGCGCCGCCGACTTGTTGAGCGCGTACTTCTCCATGTCAGCCTTGGTTTTCTCACTGCTCTGCGCCCTCTCGGCGTTGGCGTTCTCCTTCACCTCCTTGGCCTTCAGCGCCTCCCGCACGTCCTTGGTCTCCACCGGCTCGGGAGCCCCTTTCTTCAGCACCTCGGCCATTGTCGCTGCGGGCGCCCAGCTTCCGCGATCGACCTCTGCTTTGACTCGGGGACGGGATGGCGCAGCGGAGACGGAGCAGCCCGGAGTCTTGACGTTGGAGGAAGGCTCCGCCCCCCCACACAGCTCAGCTCCGCCCCCCCCACACAACTCAGCTCCGCCCCCCCACACAACTCAGCTCCGCCCCCCACACAGCTCAGCTCCGCCCCCCCACACAGCTCAGCTCCGCCCCCCCACACAGCTCAGCTCCGCCCCCCACACAGCTCAGCTCCGCCCCCCCACTCAGCTCCGCCCCGCCCCCCTCCGAGCTCAGCTCCGCCCCCCTCCCAGCTCAGCTCCGCCCCCCTCCCAGCTCAGCTCCGCCCCCCTCCGAGCTTAGCTCCGCCCCCCTCCGAGCTCAGCTCCGCCCCAGCTCAGCTCCGCCCCCACACAACTCAGCTCCGCCCCCCTCCGAGCTCAGCTCCGCCCCCTCCTAGCTCAGCTCCGCCCCCACATAACTCAGCTCCGCCCCCCTCCTAGCTCAGCTCCGCCCCCCTCCGAGCTCAGCTCCGCCCCCCCAGCTCAGCTCCGCCCCCACACAGCTCAGCTCCGCCCCTCACACAGCGCAGCTCCGCCCCCTCCCAGCTCCGCCCCGCCCCCACACAGCTCAGCTCCGCCCCCCTCCGAGCTCAACGCCCCCTCCCAGCTCAGCTCCGCCCCCCTCCGAGCTCAACGCCCCCTCCCAGCTCGGCTCCGCCCCCTCTCAGCTCAGCTCCGTCCCCTACACAACTCAGCTCCGTCCCCTACACAACTCAGCTCCGCCCCCCTCCCAGCTCAGCTCCGCCCCCCACACAGCTCAGCTCCGCCCCCCACACAGCTCAGCTCCGCCCCCCCACACAGCTCAGCTCCGCCCCTCCCACAGCTCAGCTCCGCCCCCTTCCTAGCTTGGCTCCGCCCCCCTCCCAGCTCGGCTCCGCCCCCCTCCCAGCTCGGCTCCGCCCCCCCACACAGCTCAGCTCCGCCCCCCTCCCAGCTCAGCTCCGCCCCCCCACACAGCTCGGCTCCGCCCCCTCCCCGCCCCCCGTGCGTGGCCGACTCGACGTCAGGACTGCGGCCAGCACTCTGCGTGTGACGTCAATGCGTTCAGCCCCTCCCCCTGCCAAAGTTGACCATTTCCATCTGGACAAGGAATGATAGAATTTACAGAGCAGGAGGACGTTTGGCCCATCGAATCTGCACCGGCCCTTGGAAAGAGCACCCACACCTCCGCCCTATCCCACTAACTACTAACCCTTTTGGGCACTGAGGGCAATTTATCACGGCCAATCCACCAAACCTGCACATCTGTGGGAGGAAACCGGAGCACCCGGAGGAAACCCGCGTTGACACGGGGAGAACGTGCAGACTCCGCACAGACAGTGACCCAATGGGGAATCGAACCTGGGACCCTGGAGCTGTGAAGTAAGAGTGTTAGCCACTGTGCGGCCATGCTGCCCGAAGTTGACCATTTCCATCTGGGTAATGAGAGCAGCTGCGTTCCTCCAGCTCCAGCACCATCACCACCTGCTGTGCCAGCCTACTTGACAGTCGCTGAAATCCTCTTCCAAGTGTTGTATTGCAGAGAGGGCAGCATTTATCTCAGCCCCCACCCCCACAGGATGAATGTGCCCCCAGTCTGCTTGGGTGGGTCACCACACGGCCGGAATGTCCAATTCGCCATCTGTGGACACAAAAACTGAAAATACTGGGCGATCTCAGCAGGTCTGACAGCACCCGTGGAGAATTTTATTGTCACATGTACCGAGGTACAGTGCAAAGTATTTTTCAGCGAGCAGCTCAAACTGATTATTTAGTACATGAAAAGAAAAGAAAAACAAAATAAATAATAGGGCAACTCAAGGTCCACAATGTAAATACATAGTCCATAAGAGGGTCGTTTAGGAGTCTGGCAACAGCGGGGAAGAAGCTGTTTTTGAAACTGTTTGTGCGTGTTCTCAGATTTTTGTACCCCGATGGGAGAAGTTGGAAGAGTGAGTAAGCCGGGTGGGAGGGGTCTTTGATTATGCTGCCCACTTTCCCAAGGCAGCGGGAGGTGCAGATAGTCAATGGATGGGAGGCAGGTTTGTGTGAAGGACTGGGTTGTGAACTAGGAAATTGAAGCTGCTAACCATCTCCACCTCGGCCCCATTGACGCAGACAGGGGTGTGTACAATACTTTGCTTCCTGCAGTCAATGACCAGCTCTTTAGTTTTGTTTGACAACTCTTTGACAAAACGCCATCCAGACTCGAAACGTTAGCTCCCTTCTCTCTCTCCACACCTGCTGAGATAATCCAGTATTTTCTGTTTGTTTCAGATTGTGAGCTTAGGTAGGGTGGAGGGGTGGGCTTGGGTAGGGTGCTTTTTCCAAGGACCGGTGCAGGCTCAATGGGCTGAATGGCCTCCTTCTGCACTGTAAATTCTATGATTCTATGATCGCCAGAGCACCTCGGCTGGGACATTACCACAACCGAGTTCAACTGGAGTATTTGCTTCAGGAGCTAGTACTGCACAGGGTTTTTGTATTCAAATCCTGAACTGGAACTTGGACTCATGACCTTCTAGCTTGCAATTGAGAGTCCTTGAAGGACAATTTTGGACTTGTGTACTCAGAACACCCCCCCCCCCCCCCCCCCCCCAAGCATTGCAACAGGTGCCGGTCTCATCAGCCTTGCTCACTGGATGAAGGCAAAGAAAGAAAAGAGGCGCATTTTGAAAAGGGCCCTGAGGGAGGGGAAAGAAGCAGTTCAGAGTGTTGGACTTGGTGGGGTGGGGGGGGGAGGGTGGGGGAGGCAGGGGGAAGGAGGTTGTAACCTACAGCTGAAGGAAGCTGCAGAAGTAGAGATGGCAGGTCTAGACAATAGACAGACTTATGTTAGAGGAAGAATGTTTACATTGTTGTATCAAAGGATAGATTCAGGTCATGGTTGACAGGGCAGTGGAACATTTGACAGTAGGAATGTGGATGGTGGAGTTTTAACCAAGCTGCAATTTGCGAAGGGCACATCTTAGAAAGGTCAGCAGTAACTTAATCCAGAAATGATGAATGTAAAAATGTACGACCAGAATTGCTCACAATATGTATTTGTGACTCGGAGGGAAATTAATGAATTAATGACAAATTTGCAGATGACATAAAAATAGATGGGAAGGCAAATGGTGAGGATGGCCCAAAGAATCTACAGACAGTTATAGCGAGTGGGCAAAAACTTTGTAGGTGGAATATAATGTAGAAAAATGTGATGTTATGCACTTTGGTAGGAAGAATAAAGGAGCTGAATATTTGAATGGAGAAAGATGCAGCACGTAGGCATTTGAGGATCCTCGTGCATAAATCACAAGCGGTAGCACAGTGGTTCGCACTGTTGCTTCACAGCTCCAGAGTCCCAGGTTCGATTCCCGTCTTGGGTCACTGTGCGCCGTCTGCACGTTCTCCCCCGTGTCTGCGTGGGTTTCCTCCGGGTGCTCCCGTTTCCTCCCACAAGTCCCGAAAGACATGCTGTTAGGTGAATTGGACATTCTGAATTCTCCCTCTGTGTACCCGAAAAGGTGCCGGAATGTGGCAACGAGAGGCTTTTCACAGTAACTTCATTGCAGTGTTAATGTAAGCCTAATTATGACAATAAAGATTATTGTTATTAACAAGCTAGCATGCAAGTTCAGCAGGTAATAGGGAAAGAAAATTAATGTTGGCCTTTATTGCATAGTGATTGAGCTATAAACAGATGAAAGTCTTGCTGCAGCTATACAAGGCACTAATTAGACCACACCTGGAATACTATGAACAGTTTTGGTCCCTTTATCTAAGGAAAGATATACTGGCATTGGAGGCAGTCCAGAGAAGGTTTACTAGGTTTATCCTGGGTATGGAGGGATTTGCTTCCAAGGAGAGGTTGTGTAGGTTGGGCCTGTACTCATTGGAGTTCAGAAAAATGAGAGGTGACCTTATTGAGACATATCGGATTCTCAGCAGGCTTGACAGGGTAGATGCTGAGAGGTTGTTTCCCCTTGTGGGAGAGTCTGGAACCAGAGGGCACCATCTCAGAGTAAGGGGCCGTCCATTTAAGATGAGGAGGAATTTCTTCACTAGAGAATCTGTGGCATTCTTTACTGCAGAGAGCTGTAGAGGCTGGGTCATTAAGTCTGTTCAAGGCTGAGATACACAGATTTTTAAATAGTAAAGGAATCATGGGTTATGTGGATAAGATGGGAAAGTAAAGTACGGATTGACGCAGGCAGAAGGGTTTGCAAGGAAGGTCTACCTGCCCTTCCCGTTGCTGGAGGCAGTACTGTCAGCTGGGGGATTGGAGAAGGGGGTATTAGCGACTTATGGGAAGGTCTTGGAGGACGACAAGGTGTCATGGAGGGGATTAAGGAAAAGTGGTAGGAAGAGCTGCGGGGGGCGATGGAAGAGGGACTGTGGTGTGAGGTGCTGCGAAGGGCGAGTGCCTTAACCTCGTGTGTGAAGCTGGGGCTGATAATAATAATTGCTGATTGTCACAAGTAGGCTTCAATGAAGTTACTGTGAAAAGCCCCTAGTCGCCACATTCCGGCGCCTGTTCTGGGAGGCTGGTATGGGAATTGAACTCGCGCTGCTGGCATTGTTCTGCATTACAAGCCAGCTGTTTAGCCCCCTGTGCTAAACCAGCCCCCTGATACAGTTGCAGGTAGTGTGCAGGGCACACCTCACAAAGTCACAGGTGAGCCGGCTGTTTGAGAGGGTGGAGGACGTCGAAGGGCGACCTGGGAGGGGACCCGCAAACCATCTTCACAGGTTTTGGCAGGAGGTATTTAGCAAAATATCGGGGGTTTTACACGTGGATCTGGAGCCCGGTCAACTGGAAGCCATATTCGGGGTGTCGGACCGTCTCGAGTTGCAGGCAGGGGCTGGCGTTGTAGCCTTTGCCTCACTGATTGCTCGTAGGTAGGTCCTGTTGGGGTGGAGGTCAGCTTCTCCACCCTGTATCTAAGGAAGGATGTGCTGGCCTTGGAGGGGTCCAGAGGAGGTTCACAAGAATGTTCCCAGGAATGGAGGGCTTGTCATACGAGGAGCGTTTGAGATCTCTGGGTCAGTACTCAATGGAATTCAGAAGGATGTGGGGGGGGGTGATCTAATTGAAACTTACACAATACAGAGAGACCTGGATAGAGTGAACGTGGAGATGTTTCCACTAGTACAAGTGATTAGACCTCGAGGGCACAGCCTCAGACTGAAGGGACAATCCTTTAAACAGAGATGAGGAGGAATTTCTTCAGCCAGAGGGAGGTGAATCTGTGGAACTCTTTGCCGCAGAAGGCTGTGGAGGCCAACTCACTGAGTGTCTTTAAGACACAGATAGATAGGTTCTTGATTAATAAGGGATTGGGGTTATGGGGAAAAGGCAGGAGAATGGGGATGAGAAACATATCCTATGGTCTCCTCCTTATGACAGCTTTCATGAGGCCAAACTGGGGCTGACATGAACAGAATTGTTAAATGCTGAGTAAGTGCTGAGTAAATGTTTTAAGATCCAGGTTGAATCGGAGGCTATGGTTACCAATTATTAGGTCCAGCATGTACAAGCAACTAGCGAAAGGAATGGAGTGGAGTAGAGGTGTAGGAGCTGAAAAGAAAGCTTAGAAATGTGGCAGCACAGTGGTTAGCACTGTTGCTTCACAGCTCCAGGGTCCCAGGTTTGATTCCCGGCTTTGGGTCACTGTCTGTGTGGAGTCTGCCCGTTCTCCCCGTGGGTTTCCTCCGGGAGCTCCAGGTTCCTCAGTCCAAAGATGTGCAGGTTAGGTGGATCGGCCACGCTAAACTGCCCTTAGTGTCCAAAAAAGTTGGGTGGGGTTACAGGGATAGGGTGGAGGTGTGGACTTGGGAAGGGCGCTCTTTCCAAGGGCCGGTGCAGACCTGATGGACCGAATGGCCTCCTTCTGCACTGTAAATTCTATGAATGTCGAGCAGGGGTGGCACAGTGGTTAGCACTGCTTCCTCACCGAGGACCTGAGGGTTCAATGGCCGCCCTTGTGGGCAATGTCCGTGTGAAGTTTGCACATCCCCCCCCCCCCCCCCATCCCAAAGATGTGTAGTGGATTGGCATTGCTAAATTACCCTTTTTTGGAAAATAAATAATTGGGTACTCTAAATTTATTTTAATGAAAGCAATGTAGAGAAAGCAAAACCATTGTACGAGCTGTGTTATTTTCCTTGGGACGTATAGGGATAGCATCAAACTGGGCAGTGCCATGGAGGCAGATCCTGAGAGGATTGGAGCAGGATCTATTGGTTACCTATCTCAAACGTCAGGTGGAATACCCATCGCAAAGGTGGTGGCTATTATTGATCTGACTGATCAGGAAGCTCTCTGTGCAGACTCTCCCTCCTTGATATCAATTTCTGTCTGAACCCACTTTACCCTGAATGCCCTCCCTTGACCTCTGAATCTCTCCCTTGACCTCTGAATCTCTCCCTTGACCTCTGAATCTCTCCCTTGACCTCTGAATCTCTCCCCAGCACAAATGATGCAACCACAATGAGAAATTTGTTTTAGGTGTTCCAATATAAATCTCTCTATCCATATGCATTCCTTCCAACCTTGCCATCTCTCCTGGCTTCTGTCTAGCAAGTTCTCAAACACAATATCATCTGACCACTTTCCTGTATCCCTCAGCACCCCTGTCCCACAACCTCCTTCCAGCTCCACCTTCTCCTCAATCTGCCCCTTGGAAGAACTCTTCCCCAGTGTTTCGGTCATGATCGTCCACACTATGTGGCCCTGACCATTTCACATCCACCATTACCAGAGGGAAGGTGGTGGTGAACTGCCTTCGCGAATACAACCGTTGAACCTGCTGGGCCATTTCAGAGCGGTTAAAGAGTCAAACACTTTGATTTGGGCCTGGAGTCACTTGTAGGCCAGACCAAATAGAGATGGCAGATTTCCAAATGGATTGGGTGGTGGGGCCGGGGGGGGGGGGGGGGGGGGGGGGGAACTATTTGATTCCGTAATGATTGAACTTCTTGAATCAGTTTTTGTGAACATACAAGGGGAAAATGTTCATTCCTGTACAAGGAGTTTATACATAGACACACTGTAAACAGTATAACCGGAATCTTGCACAATACTACCATCTATTGGGCAAGTGAAGAGTGATAACTCCATCAAAATTAAATTTTAAGAAAGTGGACTATTGTAACCTTATAACATGTAAATGTTAAGGATGGAATTACCAGGGCAGTAACAAAATCAGATGAATGTAATGTACAAGTTTTCAACCCAGACGAGAGGCGTTTTACTGTTAAGCTGGAAAACTAATCTAAAGAGTGGAAATACGTTACTGATCAATCTCCTGGACTTTGCCTCCCAGTGTACAGTACAAGTTTCAGAAGGGTACAAAGTCACCCTGATAATCAGCCAGTGGATGGCATTCATAGTGTGGAACCATTCTCCACCCATTAGAATCTCCTACTGTGCTCCTTCCCATGGCAAATTAGGTTAACCACACAAGTGTCAATAATAATTTGTGCAGATCACTTCCCCACGAACTACACACAAAGGATCCCATTCACAAGCATGAAAACAATACCAAAGACTGGCTATGCAATATTTTAACAATTCATTTCAACTTTATTAAAGTTTGCCAAAAACTTTTGTACATCATGTTTGAGAAGCCTGAGGGATGTCAAATTCCTTCATGGTTTCTTGTTGCCCCATTTGGCCATCTTATTGTTGAATGGGCCCTTTATAAAGCGGTCAGATTTCAAGTATGCTGCGATCTTCTCTAGAGCCTGCAAAAATAAAATAAAAAGGACACATTCATTTTAGAGCACAATCGCTACAGATTAAAAATTGCAAAATTAAAAGCGCAAAGGTAGAAACTAAGAATGAGCCAAGTAGTTTGTTCCTTTATTTTTTGGAGGGGAAAAAATAGCTTCCTGGCACTCAGCAACATCCACAGACAAGAACTCTGTTCCAGAAAATCAGCGCAACCCTCAAATCTAACTCCATCTCCTTCCTCGAGTAGACTTTTCCTCTTGAAGACTAGGAACTCTTCTAGGACTCACAGTACATTGCATAAAATTCACCTTGCATTAATGCCCCAGTTTATCACAGATCAATAATCCGCTCATTGTTGCCACTATTTCATTCTGTACTTAAAACCGCAAGATTAAAATGCAGAAAGCTACAAGAAAGAAATCTTTAGCTGCAAAAATCCCAGAGTGAAGCCTGGCTTGAAATATCAACAAAAACAAAATCGAAGAAACCATGGAGAAATGCTAATTGACACATTTACAGGAGTCTGCTTACTAACACAAAAAGGGTAAAATGTTTATTAACAAGAAAATATTTTTACACCTGACGAAAAGCTACGTGGTTACGTTCAGAGTTCAGTCAGCCAGTTCTGCCCAGTTAGATGATTCAATTCTGATCATCCTGCTGGATATTAAGCTCAATTCACGGAATTTCAATCACATATTATTCAAGCCTTTCACTGATACTTGCTTCAAAAATAACATTTCTTACCTCAAAATGCTGGACAAAATCCTTCAGGTTCTTAAACTCATCCAGACACTTGGGTTCCAACACGCGATGCTCGTCAAAGAGTTCGTACATTAGAAAATCTACAAACGTGATCTGGCGGGGAGGTGGGGAAGAGGTTTAAAAAAAAATAAAAATAATTTTAAAATCTGTTCACTACGAAGACTAGTTTGAGATTTGGAATTAAATCTGGTGGATGGAGTCCTTAAATTACCCAAAATAAACTCACATCCTCAACTCATCAGGTACTCAACACTGCAGAATCCCAGAAAGCTTACAAAGAACAAAGAAAAGTACAGCACAGGAACAGGCCCTTCGGCCCACCAAGCCTGTGCTGACCATGCTGCCCATCTAAACTAAAATCTTCTACACTTCCAGGATCCATAACCCTCTATTCCCATCCTATTCATGTATTTGTCAAGATGCCCCTTAAAAGACACTATTGTACCCTATGGTTGTTTCCTTATCCAAAACTGCATGTTTAAATTTTGTCTCATTTCATTCACGGCGGCCAGCATCTGTTACCCATCTCTAATTGCGCACGGGACGCTGATTTGGGTGAGCCGACTTCTGGGACTGCTGCAGCCCAGGTGAGGACGGTACTCCCATTAGGCAGGGAGTTCTTTTGACCATTCGAGCCAGTGGTGGGTCACCGACGACCGGGGGGAGGGCCACGTGCAGTCCACCTGGGTTCCGAGTGCGTCCCACAAGACCGTTGCCACATTCCGCTGATTTGCGTCCGCATGTGTTTTTTTTTCCTGCCGGTATGACTGAACTGATGCACACGTAAAGCGAGGTCGGGTGAAGTGAGGAGCGAGCTGATCGCTCAAAACATTTAACTGCAGTAAGAAGTCTTACAACACCAGGTCAAAGTCCAACACTTTAGTTTGGAATCACTAGCTTTCGGAATGTAGCTCCTTCATCAGGTGAGTCGCCAGATGAAGGAGCTGCGCTCCGAAAGCTAGCGATTCCAAACAAACCTGTTGGACTTTAATCTGGTGTTGTAAGACTTCTGACTGTGCCCACCCCAGTCCAACGCCGGCATCTCCACATCATAACATTGACTGAGAGTCGTGCACTCCCTCGGCATCCAAAGCGTAAATATTTCCTTTTTATACTATTTGAAGTTGATGACAGTTCTATTCGTAGGTAAATGATTAAGCATTTTCTGTAGCTCATGAAATATTCGGCGTGTACTAAACGGATTTAACATTATTCATGGGGCCGCAGTTAGTGAACAAGACTGATTTGAATCTTGTGGCCCACTAAGCTGAAGGAGGGTCACTCACACGGCCCCCTCACTGGTCCAGGTTGTCCATCGCTGATTCAAGCTTTGAAGCCTGCAATCGTTTCCAGGGAAGGAGGACTCGCAAACCAAGATTTATCCATTGAGAGTAGGAAATAGGCCGGCCTCTTTGTTCCAGTTATATTCTAAACCTAGTGAAAAGACAACTGCTGTGCCACATTTGGGAATTGGGAGAGAACTCGCCGTTTTCATATTGGAATCAACACACACAGGCTCCCACTGATGTAAACTGACTTGTGGTGGATCGTGCTGCATTGTATCCCACCTGGCTGTACTCCCACTTTCTGCAAATCCACCGTGACCCAGGCAAGATCCAGCTTAAAATGCAAGCCGCAACATTCAAGCCCTCTTGGTAACATGTTAGACCGACTCCTCAGCAAATCAGACAGAGAGAAAGAGAGCAAAGTCCAGTCAAAGATCTGTAGGTCATCGGATCTATTTTTGTCAAACGTCCCAGGGCCTCAGAGGGTCACCTTAAGCTGCTAACTGGAATCCAGGTGGCACACAGGTTCCTCAAAGCAGCACAAAGAAGATTTGTCTCCTTGCGCCAGCTAAACGAAAGAGCGGCCTGCCCGATCTGCAAATTCAAACAGCCAGGGAACATGTGGAGTGTTGGTGCATCGGTGAAGTGCAAACAAACTCCTCACTTCACGAGGGTGGCCACCGGCATTGCAGCAACGTTATTATCACCTACCTTAGGAAATGCACGGACTACAAATGAATTGTGTAAGTGGAGGAGGAGGGGACAGAAAACAAGCTCATAACAACCCTCCATTCTATAGCACAGCTACCGAGTCAAATACCATGATGTGGAGATGCCGGCGTTGGACTGGGGTGAGCACAGTAAGAAGCCTTACAACACCAGGTTAAAGTCCAACAGGTTTGTTTCAAACACGAGCTTTCGGAGCGCAGCTCCTTCCTCAGGTGACTGTCACACGTCACATTTTCACCTGAGGAAGGAGCAGTGCTCCGAAAGCTCGTGTTTGAAACAAACCTCGAGTCAAATACCGTGAGCTACCCAATTAGCCCATGTGTCAAGAAACTGTTAAATTTCACATGGTGAGGTGGTGAAGAACAGAACTGGAATCTAACCGTTACACACTTGCAAGCTTTTTATCTCATGAAACGCACATTATAAACATACACCTCAAAACCCAACCACTGTTTCAGATTGCTCCTACACACAGGAGCACAAGAGAATCCCCACTAACTGTCCACTGCAAACACTCAATTAACGTAACAGCAAGCAAAGAACGCAGGGGATTACTGAAGAGCGGTGAAGCCCAGAGACAAAATGGACAAGGAGAGGGGGGTGCAATAAGTAAAAGGTGGCACGGTTTGAAGAAGTCTGTGTGCAGATGGGGTTTCAAACCGAGCTGCACCAAACCCTTGCGTATTTTTAAACCTGGAACCCAGGCCGCAAGACATGAATTGAATTGGTTTCAGCAGCATGTTGCAAATGGAGAGGTGGCGGCCTTTAAAGGTACTGCACCATCACCTCACTAGGCCGGAATGCTTAGGACCAAGTCATTTCTGGATTTCAGAATTTTCTGGATTATAGAATGACATTAGAATGCCTAACCGCATCGTAGATGTAAATATTCAGCTGAAACGTAAAACGGTTATAAAGCGTTACAAAGCTGTAATGAACGTGGTTTTACAGATCCAAATACTGCCTGCTCCCAAAGTACTGTAATAAGATTATGCCCATAACCACACCGGAAAAACCTGGGAACTGCTCAAAAATATTACTGGATAATTGGTGTTATCCCCCGAACAATAGATTTCCAGATTGGAGAGGTTGCAGTGCACCAAGTCGCGTCAAGCGGAGCTTCATCATTCCTGATCAACATACCAACCAGATTAAATGACAAGCCCAAAAAAAAAAAAAAAAGAGCTGGTCCCAACAGAGTTGGTGCAACTTCCGTCGGGAAGCAAACTTACCTTGTCGCCTGCAAACCAAGGTTTCTTCCCCAGAAAGTCGGAGAACTGCTTCAACAGGTTCGGTAAGCCTTTCAGATATTCCCCCTTCAGATTTTCCTGCAACAAAGCCAGGTAACAAACGGTTACATTCTCAAATCCCAATTACGAGTTTATACCCCGAACAATTAACTTGCGCAACATCTTTTAAGCATTTATAATCCTGCACGTTTTTAGGAATCGCCTCGTAGAAAAGGTCAGACGAAGCCATAAAAGTCTAAACGGAGTGAAATTCGTTTTCCTGGAATCAGCAATTCTTGGCGATTGTGTTAAAAGGTCAGGAGGCGGGGTTTTTTTTTACTGTTTCAAAAAATCGATTTTTGCACAGTCAGCACCCGAGGCGTTATCGGTTTCATTTTTAAAAAAATCACGCCAGCAGAGATTGCAACTCGTGAAGCATTTAATTGATTACTGCAAATTAATCCGCACCATCGCACAACTCAAATACGGCAGCATCTAACAGGCGAGGTGTTCCTTTTCATTACCAAACACGGCGGAGCAAATCGCCTCGGACACATTCACAAAGCAGCGCCAGACGCAAGGACATTTTAATTTAGATCCCGTTTGGGAACACCAGATTAGGCTCCATTAATGCTAGACCTGAGCAACACCGTCCACTTATAGGGAACTCTATTTCACCACGCGGTCAGCTGTAAGAGTGGCTGCCTTGATCTCCCCCATTCAGTTTGTGTCACAGGGCAAGCACGGTGGCGCAGTGGGATATGAAATGAAAATCGCTTATCGTCACAAGTAGGCTTCAAATGAAGTTACTGTGAAAAGCCCCTAGTCGCCACATTCCGGTGCCTGTTCGGGGAGGCTGTTGCGGGAATCGAACCGTGCTGCTGGCCTGCCTGGGTCTGCTTTCAAAGCCAGCGATTGAGCCCTGTGCTAAACAGCCCCTGCTGCCTCACGGCGCCGAGGCCCCAGGTTTGAATCCCGGCTCTGGGTCACTGCCCGTGTGGAGTTTGCACATTCTGCCTGTGTCTGCGTGGGTTTCGTCCCCACAGCTGAAAGATGTGCAGGCTAGGTAGATTGGCCACGCTAAATTGCCCCTTAAATCGGGAAAAAAAAATTAATTGGGTACTCTAAATTTATTTTTTAAAAGTTTGTGTTGCAATTCCACCTCACCAAATTTGCTTCACGAGTGGAATTTAATCCTTCGCTTTTCCTAAAAAGTCCAGTCTGCGTTTTTCCCTCAAAAATGAACAAAAATTCTCAAAATGCCCCTATTTTATCACATTCTTGGCCGACAAGATTGATTTTTGATCGACAAGGGACAGACAGGAAAGTGGAGTTGGGGCCACAATGGGAAAGCAGGTTTGAGGGGCCGAAGGGCCCGCTCCTCATTCTCATGGATTCAACAGACGACAAAGTTTCTTCCACAGATCAGTGTTCAGCCTGTTGTTTAACTGGTGCAGCCGCCTATCGATTCTAAACAGCTCATTTACCCCATTGCTTTGCACTGAGCTGATCACTCTGGCTGGATTTTCCTGTCCTGCCGACGACGCTCCCACGCTTTGGGTTTCCCAGCGGCGTGGGGTGGATTCAATGGGGAATCCCGTTGTCAGCGGCAGGACGAGAAGACCCCAACGCCGGGCCTCCTCCCACCATCGAGAAACAAGCCGCGGGAAGGCCAGAGAATCTGGACCAGTGTGTTACCGATAGAATACAGCATAATGCTTGCAACATGAACCAATATGCAAGTACTCAGGAAGGGAAGAACAGGGGCTGGGATTCTCCGCTACCCGGTGGGGTGGGCCGTACCGGCACCGAGGAGTGGCGTGAACCACTCAGTCATCAGGCGGAATCCTCCACATCTTCAGGGGCTAGGCAGGCGCTGGCGGGATTGGCGGCGCGCTAACCGGCACCGAAGGGCCTCTGCCGGCCGGCGAGGGGTGGCACACGCGCGGGAGCACCAGCGTGTACTGGCGTCAGCCCAGCGCATGCACGGGGGGGGGGGGGGGGGGGGGGGGTTCTTCTCCGCTCCGGCCATGGAGGACTGTTACACCAGCCGTCACGGAGGGAAAGTGTGCCCCCCCACGGCACAGACCCGTCCGTGGATCGGTGGGCCCCGATCACAGGCCAGGCCACCGTGGGCGCCCACCCCTTCCCAACCCGGCCCGTGGCCAGAGCCTCTTTCTCCCCCCCCCCCCCCTCCCCCCGAGGACTCCGCAGGCCACCCGCAGAGCCAGGTCCCGCCGGTAGGGGCCTTGTCAGATTTACACCGGCGGGACTGGCCGAAAACGGGGGTCTACTCGGCCCATCGCGGGCCGGAGAATCGCCCGGGGGGGGGGGGGGGCCAGTGCAGCGCAATTCCCGCCCCCCGCCGAAAAACCGGCGCCGGAGAATCTGGCGTCGGTGCGCTGGGTGGGATTCACGGCGCCTCCTGCCGATTCTCCGGCCCGGCGGGGGGGGGGGGGGGGGGGGGGGGGGGGTCGGAGAATCCCGCCCAGGATTCTTTCTACTTCTGATCTTCAACAGTACGCCAAAAGCTACAACATAAAATACAATTTACAGGTGCAGGCTCCAAGATGCCTTTGTCATTACTTCTGGCTGGTAAAGTGATGATTCATATTGGGGGCGGGGGGGTCATCAGGAATTCTGATTAGTCGTACATTCTGGTTAGTAGAGTTCCAGATAACACATTGCTTACTGTAAATAGGAATAAGGGGGGGGGGCAGGGGGATTCTGTGCATTTACACTAATCTTCGCCAGGTTTATAATTATGAAGCTGTGGAAATAAAGCTTAATGGGCTTAATTCCCTCAGCTAACTAAAAGAGACGACATTTATTTTAAAAAATAGATGTAGTCGTTTGACTATTACACACTGGTCATCGTGGAGTTAGATAGAGGAGGGAGATGTGTTACACTGCAGTTTCAGATTCACGGATATCTGAACAATTTCTTTATACGTCCGTCCTCCACCCCCCCCCCCCCCCCCCCCCCCCCCCCCCCCAATTAACCTAACACAAAACTGGAGTTGTTTCAATTAGTACTGAATCTCAATTGCAAAGCTCACAGCAAGTCAGTGGATGGGATGAACATCTACAATGTAACCAATGCATTATTCCCTGTGTAAATGTACGGCTATGAATGAAATGAAAATCGCTTATTGTCACGAGTAGGCTTCAATGAAGTTACTGTGAAAAGCCCCTAGTCGCCACATTCCGGCGCCTGTCCAGGGAGGCTGGTACGGGAATCGAACCGTGCTGCTGGCCTGCTTGGTCTGCTTTATAAGCCAGCGATTTAGCCTTGTGAGCTAAACCAGCCCCTCGATGAAGAGAAACGTCTAACTTGCAAGACCAGTGGGAAAGTTCGTGCAGCGCAACAAGAGTGGATCCAGTCTCGGGGGTTGCTGCCGTCTCTCCTACACTTTTATTCTTCGTGCATAACATCTGAGGGGCGATCACAAGATGCGTGACTGCAAAGTTTTAAATGTTAAGTGAGTCTCCTGTGGGGGTTCACAGTTAACTGAAAGAAATGATCATATTTTTACATGGTGATACTGCAGCATTAGATGACCAGCTGATGAACGATTACCGGAAAATGAACAGTTTCTCTCTCCCTCTCTCTGCACTGATGCTGCCAAACCTGCTGACCATTCCAGCATTTTCTGCTTCAAAGATACATCACCACCTCTGCAGCTGTGGCCAACACCGCCATCATGTGGTGAGATTGGCAATAGCATGTGTTACCATTCCAGTTTCACCTATTCATATTCAAACACATATTTAAAACGATGTAAACCTTCCCAAAGTGCAACTAACAAATGCTGTCAAACAAATCTCAACATCGAGCAAAATCTGGAAACAGGAGCATAAGTGACCAAATGATTGGTCAGAGGTAGGTTCGAAAAGGGAAAAGGGGTGTCACAGCGGTTAGCACTGCTGCCTCACGACACCGAGGACCCGGGTTCGATCCCGGCTCTGGGTCACTGTCCGTATGGAGTTTGTACATTCTCCCAGTGTCTGTATGGGTCTCACCCCCACAGCCCAAAGATGTGCAGGGTAGGTGGATTGGCCACGCTAAATTGCCCCTTAATTGGAAAAAAAATAATTGGGCACTCTAAAAGATTTGAAAAAGGGGGAAATGAAGAGGTTTGGGGTGGAATTTCCAGAGCTGGGTGGTTAGACAGCTGAAGGTGCAGCCCTACAGCAGGGCAATGAAACTCCGGGATGTGCAAGGGCTCAGAATTGGAGCAGAGCAGGGATTGCAATCGGGTTGGCAGGCTGGAGGGGGTTTGGCAAACAATAATAATAAAGAAAGCGAATGGAATGATGGAATTTATAGCTAAAGGAATTGAGTATAGTGATAAGGAAGGGTTGTTGCAACTATACAAGGCATTGGTGAGACCACACCTGGGGTATTGTGCACGGTTTTGGTCCCCTTATTTGAGGAAAGATATCAGGCAGTTCAGAGGAGGTTCGCTACATTGACTCCAGAGATGAGGGGTTTGTCGTATGAGGAGAGATTGGACCCAGTTTAGGATTATACTGTCTAGAGTTTAGAAGAATGAGGGGAGACCAAATTGAGGAATACAAGATAATAAAAGGTATGGATAAAGTAAATGTGGAACGGATGCTTCCTCTTGTGGGGCATTCTAGAACGAGAGGCGATAGTCTCAGGATAAGGCGTAGCGAAGTTAAAACGAAGATGAGAAGATACTTTTCCCAAAGGGTTGTGACTCTGTATTCACTCCCCCAGAGTGCGATGGATGTTTGGACAACGAGTAAGTTTGAGGAGGAGAGAGACAAATTTTCAACTGGTATTGGGCTGAAGGGTTAAGGAGAACGGGCAGGACGGCGAAGTTGAGGCCAGGATGAGATCAGTCAAGACTGAATGGGAGAGCAGACCCGATGGGCCAAATGGCCTAATTCTGCTCCTATATTTTATGAAATGTACAAACTAAGGGGAAGGATGAGGAGAGATTTCAAAACAGTCATTTTTTTCTTAAAGTTGTCTAACTGGGAACCAACAAAATGCAATGAGCACAAGGATAATGGGGTTTGGTGCAAGTTAGACGAGGGGTTGCAGAGCTTTAGTATGCGCTCAAGCTTACCAACTTATGGCAGATAAGATAGTGGGAGTTGGGCAACATGCTGTTGTCACTTAATATACAATTAATTGGGACTGCGAGTGATTAATCATCCCTACTGCACTCTTATCATTTTTGAGAGAGTTTTAGTTATTTTCAAAATTTCCAGAATGTTAAAAGTGGACATCTGTAGCTTTTTACCGGTATGTTCCTTCTCTGCAAAATGTACTGTATTTCTTCTTATTCCAGTAGTCAATTCAGTATATTTACATGTAATATGAGCCTACGAGCCAACAGTATTATTATTTTTTTTTTTTTTTTAATGGTTTAGCAATTATATATATTACAAACACACACAAGAACAGCAAGCAAATTATGTACAAATAGTCCAAATCTACAAATTGAGTCAATCAGATTTTCTTCTGATTCTAGTTGACCTTCCCAAAGTTTGACCTTGCTGCTCAGAACATTCAATGTTCTCCGTGACATTCTCATGCTCAAGAACTGCTGAACTATCTCACACTGCAGCCGACATTGATTCTGACGTAGATTCATCATCCATCACATTGTTGTGAAAGTCTTCCCTGGTTTTCAGCAACGCGCAATGATTTATTCTTAAACCCAACCCTTCCTCTGTCTGTACATTGTAGGAACGAGGTGCTACTTCAAGTACAATGGCTTTTCTCAACCAATTGCCTGAATCTTTTACTTTCACAGCCTCATCAACTCAGAGGTGGTAAAGTTCTGGATACTCTATCGTAGAACTGCTTTGGTTTGCTTTAATGTTTTGCATTTCCTGCAGGACCGCTGAATTCTCCTCCATCTTTGCAAAGTATGGAAGTGTGGCATGCAACCTTCTATTCATGAACATCACTGCTGGCGGCCTACCAGGTTGACAATGGTAACGCTCTGTAACTCAATAGTGCGAGATATGGATCACCTCTACCCCGTAGAGGTGCAGGTTCTCTTCCTGGTGCCTGTATCACAGGTTTTGCCTCTTTAGGTTGTACCTTGTAGGTGAATAGTAGTGTACCAAAACCGGTGAACATATCGCTGAATTTGTTGATAGTGTTCTCAGAATCATTGGACCTCATTCTTTACAGGACTGATCACCTAATTATGAATCCAAGCCCTCAGATACAATATGCAATGGGACAAAATAAACGGTGTTCTTCATGACCACACTCCGATCACAAGCATCACAACATTTAACGCTTGAACCATTATAATCTCTCAGCGATATTTTGTGATTTCTTCTAATTGGTTGAATTTTTAGATTTTTTTAAATCGTGCTGATTAAATTGGTTTTGGCACCAGTGTCTAACTTCAATTGGACCACTGTACCGTTCACTTCCAAGTGGTAGCAGCCATTTGGCTTCATAACTGTTGAGCGCCACCCACCTCCATGATGATATAGCTTTCCAGGGCCAGTCCCAAACCAAAACAACTTTGGGGCTAAATTTCTTTGCAAGCAGTGGAGACACCTCGTCTCCAATTGAAAATTAAATTAAAATCGCTTATTGTCACGAGTAGGCTTCAATGAAGTTACTGTGAAAAGCCCCTAGTCGCCACATTCCGGCGCCTGTCCGGGGAGGCTGGTACGGGAATCGAACCGTGCTGCTGGCCTGCTTGGTCTGCTTTAAAAGCCAGCGATTTAGCCGAGTGAGCTAAACCAGCCCAATTCTTGAGCTAAATAAGTATTCCTATTGTTTGATGGATCTCAACTTTCTGGCTGTTGACCCCTCAAGTCAACATGGCTCGAACTTTGTAAATGTAATAGTCATTGAGATGTTTAAGTTGCATACATTCCATTTTCTATAGATAACCTGTAATCGTACCAGAACTTAAAAATGTTGCTTAAGGGGAAGGCATGTGGCGCAGTCTTTAGCACTGGGACTGCGGTGCCGAGGACCCGGGTTTGAATCCTGGGCCACCGACGGTCTGGAGTTTGCACATTCTCTCCATGTCCGCGTGGGTTTCACCCCCACAACCCAAAGATGTGCAGGTTAGGTGGATTGGTCACGCTAAATTACCCCTTAATTGGAAAAAAAAATAATTGGGTACTCTAAATTTATTTTTAAAATTGTTGCTTCATCTTCAGCTCACTCCAGCGTAGTCCAGAACTATCAGAAAACGCAGCTAAAGGTTAATTCTTCTCCCCCCCCCCCCCCCCCAACCCCAAATCCAGTACAGTTAATTACTATAAATCACAACAATCTAGAACAGAGATGGGGTAGTGAATACTGACAGCAATAGAAATCCCAGTTTCTCATCTGAAAATGGAATACGAATTCAAAGATTCAAACCACGAGGAGGTTTTCGGATGATTATCAGCCATTTGGCTATTTATTTGAAAGAGCTACTCAATTTACCCAACTCCCTTCCTCTTTCCCAATCATCATTCAATTTTTAAAAAAAATATTTTTATTCTCCCCCTTTTGCACATTTTCTCCCAAATTCACACCCAACAATAAACGATAATCAGTAACGAATGCAATGTCAATCCCCATATCAATAACAACTATTCCATCCTCCCACCAAACCCCCAAACATCAGCCCGCGTGTTAACATAAACAAATGACAAAAAGTAATCAGGAATCACCCATTAGTCACCATTAACACAAAGTTCCCCTCCCCCGAAATCACGCAATTTTTAAATGCAAATTAATTGCCACTGTATGCCAAAATTACCTTTATTATTAATCCTGACTCGAGCTGTTTTTGAATATGCCGCTCAGAGATACTTGCAAAAAAATTGGTGGCCGGTTACAACAATAGGAGAACCACCCGAGAATGTTGTAAATTGTTATTTCCAGACGGAGCAAAACTGAAGATGAAATTTTTCTCTCTCCCGCTTGCCAATTTCAAGTTTCTTTAAAAAGGTTAAGTGAGGTGATTTTGAGTTAATATGCAGCCGGAGACCACAGCGCCGTCTGCTGGCAGAAAATGGCAAGAGCAAAACCCTACAATGATTTCTGATCCGTGATTTGGGTGGTGTTGGAGGGGTGGTGAATGCGGACAGTTAGTGTCATTCCTGTATTTAAGGGAGACAGGACATGCGCAGGGAATTTACAGGCCACTCAACTCAAAGTCAGTGGCAGGAAAAATAATGAAATCCTTCCTAAAGGAAGACCATCTAGAAATATGAAATCTAATAATTGGATAGGCATAGATTTCAAAAGGGAAAATCTTGCTTTATCAAAAAAAAAAAAATTTTTTTATTTTTTTTATAAAAGAGTACCCAATTTCTTTTTTTTTGCCAATTAAGGGGCAATTTAGCGTGTCCAATCCACCTAACCTGCACATCTTTGGGTTGTGGGGGTGGGGAAAATCTTGCTCGATCAACCTCACTGAATTTGTCTCGAGATGGTAAGAGAGAGAGTAGACAAAGGTAATGCGGTAGACGTAATTTATCTGGATATTCAAAGGGCCTTCGATAAAGTCACCCAGAACAGACTAATCAATAAGGTCAGGTGACGTGGAGTCAGGGGACAAGTGGTACAGTGGAATGTGAGCTGCATTAAGCAAAGAGTAGGGAGAGTAAAGGGTAGTTATTCAGAGCAGCAGAAGGTGGGATATGATGTTCTATTGATCAGTCCTGGAAACACTGCTGTTCACGATTTATATTTGAGCGTTGGATTTGAAATAAAAAGTATAATTTCTAAATTTGTGGATTACGTCAAATTGGAGGAATAGTCAATACGGAGTGCTAAGAAAACAAAAGTAGTTTTAAGGGATTTATTTTTGTATTGGTAAACACAAGAAATCAGGGATCATTTTAAGTGGGTTTAATTTAATGTTTCAGCGCTTGGAAGGGCAAAACTTATAGTTAGATTCATGTTGGACATGGGTATTTGTATGGGTGGGGGTTGGTTTCAATTCAATCTGTGATTCTATTGGGCATGAAGAGCAAATAAAGCTCCGGGCTTTGTATGGTACAGAAGCTTTTAAGTTTTAGTTTAGTTAATTGATTGCAGTTGGAGATAGATAGCGAGGGAGGAAGCAGCTCACACACTTCTGCTCAAGGCAGTTTGTTTTAGAAGGCTAAAAAAAGAGAACGTCTCTCTCAGCCTTGCGAGAAGAAAAGCGATACAATGGAGTAATGATTAAGAAAACAGATGCCATAAACCTAAAGTCTAGCTACTTAAGGAAACTTGAGAAATTAAATAGCCAAGAAGTCTGGAGTTAACAGAACAGAGAAAACTAGGAACCAGAACAGATTACGGTTTAGTAAAGTCACAGAGAGCTGAAAGAGTGTTGGATCATGTGAGGCCACAGTAGTGTCAACAGGTTGGGTGACATTATTTGAAATAATTGTGAAAGTCAGTGGCTGGACCTCGGAGTTTGTGTAAAAACCTTTAAAACAAAGGATTAAGACAAAAGACATAAGACAAGATGTAAAACCTGAAAGTGAAACCTTGACGAAAAAAGCGGAGGGGAAGCTTAATTTTTTTTTTTTTAATTTAGATTACCCAATTATTTTTTCCAATTAAGGGGCAACTTAGTGTGGCCAATCCACTTACTCTACACATTTTTGGGTTGTGGGGGCGAAACCCACGCAGACACGGGGAGAATGTGCAAACTCCACACGGACAGTGACCCAGAGCCGGGATCGAACCTGGGACCTCAGCGCGTGAGGCGGTTGTGCTAACCACTAGGCCGCCGTGCTGCCCTGGGGAAGTTTAATTTAAAAGAAGACCTGAAAGTGTGACTTTTGAAAGCGAAATTTGAAATAACTCATGGGAAAGCCGGAGTTCAGTGAGACAAGGTGGCTCACGGTATAAGAATCATCTGGGGGGATTTTGAGGAGAAATCCAGACATTCACTTGGATTCAGAGAGCAGTGTGTCTGATCACAGTCATATTGTGTGCTTAAAAGGGACTGTGTGTGTTCATGGGACCACTGTAGCTTAAGATGTACTTTGTAATCTGTGTTAATCTTAACATCTGCGTATGTGGGGGGGAGGTCAGAGGGAAAAGAGCACAGGAATATTGCATCAAAACCCAATTTTTTCACCTTTAATTTTTTCCTGTTCTTAAAACTAATTAGCGATCGCATGACTCTGTTCCTCCACATTTTATAAGAAAAAAAGCTACGGTCGTCTGAGCCAGGATTTCATCCAGGGATCATCCCACCCAGTTGTCGCATCAGCCAGGATTATTACCGGGGGGTGGATTACAACAAATTACAGGAGGACATTACAGAATGGGTAAAATAATTTGCGAATGAAGATCGATACAGTCAAGTTCAGATAGTACACTTTGGTACGATGAATAGGGAGGTCACTTATTACTTTGAAGTTGAAGGTCTAGTTGGGGTAGAAGTATAGTACAGATACATGGATCATTAAAGTTCACCACATATCTAGAGGGATAGAATTGAAAAGTAGGGAAGTTATGTTTAACCTGTCTCGACCCTTGATTAAACCACACAGTCCTGGTCGTCATGTTATACAAAAGGATATAAAGGCTCTGAAGAGGGTGTGGAGAAGATTTACAAGGATACCAGAAATTCATATACATTCAAATCAGGAAAGGGTGGAGAGGCTGAAAAATTAAGGTTGAGGTGATCGAATCTTTTTTTTAAATTATGCAAGATTTAGATAGGATAATGTTTAGGAGGTCATTTGTATAAGCTAGTAAACTAAGTGATGCTGTAGGAAATTCAGGAGGAACATCTTTGCCTAAAATGTGGTGAGTGTGTGGAACCAGGGAGTGTTCAAGCGAATATTATAAATGGATTTAAAGGGGAACCTGGAGAAGCTTGCGAGTGAGATAGGAACAGTAGTTCACAGCGCCTGGGTCCCAGGTTCGATCTCGGCTTGGGTCACTGCCTGTGCGGAGTCTGAACGTTCTCCCCATGTCTGCTTGGGTTTCCTCCGGGTGCTCCGGTTTCCTCAAACAAGTCCCGAAAGAGATGCTGTTAGGTGAATTGAACGTTCTGAATTCTCCCTCCGTGTACCCGAACAGGCGCCGGAATGTGGCGACTATGGGGATTTTCACAGTAACTTCATTGCAATGTTAATGTAAGCCTACTTGTGACAATAAAGACTGGTTAATTTAGATGAGAACCTTGGGAAGAAGAGAGCAGAAAGAGACACTTGGGCTGATTGGGCCATATGTAAATCCTCTGTATTCAAGGTCTTGATCAGCACAGCATGATTAGTAACAAATGCATTCGAAAGGACGGTCCACCCTCCTTGCCCACCATGTACCCCGAACAAAAAAGCAAAAGGAACGTTCAGTGACCAAACATAGACAGCTGCAAAACTCACAAAGTCAGGGTTGTAGGCCAGCCGGACGATGCCCATGCGGAAATCCATCGCCTGGTTCTCCAACATATCGACACGGACCTTTTCATCTTCAGTCACGCCCACTATAGGGGTGAATTCAAATACAGATTTATCCAAGTTGAGGCAGAAAACAACAGAATATAGACTGAACCGCGATAGGTCATAGAACATACAGTGCAGAAGGAGGCCATTCGGCCCATCGAGTCTGCACCAACTCACTTTAAGCCCTCACTTCCACCCTATCCCCGTAACCCAATAACCCCTCCTAACCTTTTTGGACACTAAGGGCAATTTATCATGGCCAAGCCACCTAACCTGCACGTCTGGACTGTGGGAGGAAATCGGAGCACCCGGGCGAAACCCACGAAACACGGGGAGTGCGTGTCACACGGTGCATGATCCAAGTACTTACCGGAAGGCAATAATTCCCCACTCTGTGTTGGCTCAGTCAATGTTGTTTTATTCACATCAACTCCACAAAGCAACAGGGAGCCTTTCAAGGCATTCATTATGATGAAAAATGAAATGAAAATCGCTTATTGTCACAAGTAGGCGTCAAATGAAGTTACTGTGAAAAGCCCCTAGTCGCCACATTCTAGTGCCTGTTCGGGGAGGCTGGTACGGGAATCGAACCATGCTGCTGGCCTGCCTTGGTCTGCTTTAAAAGCCAGCGATTTAGCCCAGTGTGCTAAACCAGCCCCTTGTCCTCGAGGCATGGGCATTGTTAATCATCAGACTTCCAGAGTGTGTGTCAGGGCATGGAACGGAATGGGGGGAAAAAGAAGCACTCCCTATTCCACAGAAGAAAACTTCCTCCGCAAAATCAAAGTTGTGAAGAGGACTTCAGCAGCAGATTATGTGGGCAGACTGCCATTTTATTTCAAGGTAGTGTTTTCTACTGCAAGACGGAGACATGTGGCCTGGGGTGACTACAGTATGATTTTCTTGCTGAAACATGCTGAAGCCAACAGTAAAGATACATCGCACCTAGTAGCAGTTGGAGAAAGGGTGGAGTGTTGATAAGACATTTGCACCCCTGTTACTATAGGTCTCGACCATTGCTTCACTTGACAAATTAAAAATAGGCAGAAAGAACAAATTTCTCTGTGGAGGTCACTGCAGATTATTCTGGGGAAGGCAGGAACATCGTCTGGCATTAATGTAAAATGTGCGCAAAATGCCTTTCATACTGAGGAATTTATTGCATTTTAAAAGTTATTTCTGCTCGGAATGCACAGTAGTGTACAGCACTTAGTACATTGTGTATCCTGGGCAAAAAAGTCTAAAAGAACCTAGTTGCAGCTTTAATGTTGATTCCTCTGGATGGAACAGGGGCACCGAGGCGGTTAGTACTGCTTCCTCACAGCGCCAGGGACCCGGGTTGACTGTCTGTATGGAGCTTGCACATTCTCCCAGTGTCTGTGGGGGTTTCCTCCAGTTTCTTCCCACAGCCCAAAGACGCGCAGGTTAGGTGAGGTTACGGGGATAGGGCGGAGGGGTGGACCTAGGTACGGTTCTCTTTCAGAGGGTTGGTGCGGACTCGATGGGCCGAATGGCCTCTCCTGCTGTGTAGGAATTCTACGGTTCACTCTCCTGTGGCAACTCGCGATTCACTTAATGTTGAAAATTCAGAGAACGTAATTAGAGGGTCGAGAGGAATTACTGCAGTCTTTGCATTGGGAGGGTGAAGAGAGACTTATTCAAATAATAATTCATTCACTTTGAGAGTCTGGACCACGTGGCATTTGTTCAGAATACCGTACAGGCTTCTCTTCTTTAAAACAAATATGCAACTATTTGCTACTGCACTTACACGCAGGCCTAAATAGGAGGAAACACCTAACCAGGTTGAAACCTGCTGGCTGCTGCACATGAAAGCAAAATGTTTGAAGACTTGTGCAGTAACTTCAGGGAGAAAGTTGTGTTGAAAGTTGAATTTTGGCCTTTCTGCAGTGGGGCAGTATTGGAATTGGATACATTTGGGTTAGATTCTTCAAAAATTCTCTATGTAACATTGAAATAATGGTATTTTATTATTCAATCATGGGATTTGGGCTTTGCTGACTAGGCCAGTATTTATTGCCCATCCCTAATTGCCCTTGAAAAGGTGGTGCTGAGTGACTTGGAGGGGAACTTCCTGGTGGCGGCGTTCCCAGATGTCCGCTGCCCTTGTCATTCTAGATGGTAGCGGTTGTGCATTTGGAAGGTGCTTCCCAAGGAGCCTTGGTGAGTTCCTGCCGTGCATCTTGTCGATGGTGCACACAGCCGCCACTGTGCAGCGGTGGTGGAGGGAGGGAATCTTTGTGGAAGGGGTACCAACCAAGCGGGGCTGCTTTGCCCTGGAGTCTCTCGAGTGTTGCTGGAGCTGCGCTCATCCAGGCAAGTGGAGAGTATCCCATCACACTCCTGACTGGAGCTTTGTTGATGGTGGACAGGCTTTGGGGAGTCAGGAGGTAAATTATTCACTGCAGAATTCCCAATCTCTGACCTGGTCTTTGCAGCCACAGTGTTTATTTGGCCAGTCCAGTTCAGTTTCAAGTCAGTGGTAGCTGATAGTGGGGGATTTCAACCATTGATTCCTTTCTTTATCAGCTAACTATTTAAGAACGCAAGATCAAACAGTCAATCGAGCCTGGTCCACTCTTCGACGTGATCTGGCTGAGCTCGAGTTAAACTGGGAAATGGTGGTGGAGGGGAGGGGGGAGTCGGTATAGTTTCAAAAACATTCACAGGACAGAGTAAAGAAACAGCCAGACAGAAATCCTAGTTCAGGTACGGCCGGTAAAGGCAAAACTACAAGTATATTGGTTAAACCAGAAGAGAGAAATAATAAACGGGTAAATAAAGCTGAGGGATAATTTGGAGGGTATGCCCCACGTCAGAGCCCTGCATGCAAATGCACAGAACGTAAGGAATAGATTAAATGAACTGCAGGCACAAATTCAAATTGGAGATTTTGAGATTGTCGCCGTTACGGAGCTAACGCTGTGGGATGGTCAGGTCTGGAAACTAAATATACAAGAGATTTACAGGACGGATAGGGAAAATGGTGGTGGGAGAGTCACATTCCTGATTAACCTTTTAACGTTTTATTATTGTCACAAAGGCTTACATTGACACTGCAATGAAGTTACTGTGAAATTTCCCTAGTCGCCACATTCCGGCGCCTGTTCGGGTACACAAGAGGGAGAATTCAGAATGTCCAATTCACCTGACAGACCGTCTTTCGGGACTTGTGGGAGGAAACCGGAGCACCCGGAGGAAACCCACGCGGACACGGGGAGAACGTGCAGACTCCGCAGACAGTGACCCAAGTCGGAAACAGAATCAATTCACTGGTGAGAGAGGATACAATGAGGGAAGGCATCCAGTAGATACCTTGTGGGTGGAACCGGGGGAACAGTAAAGGATCTAAAACTGCAATAGGTATTGTGTATGGACCCCCTGGTGGCAGCTCAGAAGTGCTAGATTGTATACATGCAGACATTAGGCAAATGCGTCGCAAAGGCAAAGTAGTATTAACGGGGGATTTTCACTTTAACATGGAATAGGAGTCAAGCACCCATTAGAAAGGTAGTGAATTTCTGGAACGTGTCAGGGATAATTTCCTACATCAGTACGTCCTGGATCCAACAGGGGGACAAACAATATCAGATTTAGTAACGAGACGGATTTAATTAGTAACCTAACTGTGCATGAACATTTAGCAAATAGTGATCATAACATGATCGAGTTCAATGTAATATTATACAGAGATATTCTAATGAGATACAGAGCGAATATATACCACAACCCCCCCCCCCCCCCCCCCCCCCAAGGAAACCGCTCCTCCACTTTCCACTGAGAAAAACAGCCATGGACAACTAAAGAGGGTAGGGACAGCAAAAAACTAAATGGGCTTACAAAAATGCAAAACACAGCACTGATCCAGACAAATTGGACTGATACAAAGACCAGCAAAGGGTCACAAAGCAGCTTATAAAAGGGATTATGAAAGGAAACTTGCAAGGGGATCCAAATCAATGAGAAGAAATGTTTTAGTTATATGCCAGAGAAGAGCAATGTAGGCCCACTAAAAGTTGAAAGTGGAGATATTGTCATTGATAATGGGGAAATGACACAAACTTGGAACAATTACTTTGCCTCAGTATTTACAGTTACAAAGGAAGTCCCCAAACAATTAATAGTCGATACAGGAAAGCGACTCAAATACAATTAACGCATTAGCAACTTGGAAATCAATGGAACTGTAGAGCGAAAAAGTCTCACGACCCAATGGCTTCCATCCCCGGGTGTTAAAGGAAGTACGGGAGCACATTGTGGATACTCTAACTATAACCTTCCAGAGTTCCCTAAATTCAGGAGTAGTCCCGCTGGATTCAAACATTGCACATGTCACTCCACTTTTTAAGAAGGGTGAAAGGGGGAAACCGGGAAATTACAGACAGTTAGCCTAACGTCTGTGGTTGGGAAATTGCTGGAGTCTATAATCAGGGATGGGATAACTGAACACCTTGAAAAGTTTGGCTGATCAGGGACAGCCAGCATGGATTGGTGACGGGAAGGTCATACCTGACCAATCTCAGTGAATTTATTTGAAGAGGTGACTAAGGTAGTGGACTGGGGAATACCTGCGAATGGTATATATATGGACTTCCAGAAGGCATTTGATAAAAGCCTCACATTAGAGAATGTTAACTAAAGTAAAAGCCCATGAATTGAGGGTAAAATACTGAGATGACTGGGAAACTGGTTAAATGGCAGGCACCAGAATGTAGGGATAATGGGCAGGTATTCAAATTGGCAGATGTGACTAGTGGTGTACCATAGCGGTCTGTGTTAGGGTCTCAATTGTTCATATTATTCATTAAGTACTTGGATAATGGCATAGAAAGTCATAAATCGACGATGACACAAAATTGTGGCACATTGTAGGCAGTGTAGATGACAGCATAAAATTACACAGGGATATTGATAGACTAGGTGAATGGGCAAAACTGTGGCAGATGGATTTCAATACAAGCAAATGTGAGGTGATCTATTTTGGAACAAAAAAAGGATAGATCGGGCTATTTTCTAGATGGCGTGTAGCTAATTCAGTGGATGTCGAAAGAGATCATGAGTTCGGCTGCACAGATCTGTAAAATGCCATAAACAAAATGCAGAAAGTAATCAAGAAGGCTAACAGGATGCTGGAATATAAAGACATAGAGGTTATGCTGCATCTTTACAAAACTTTGGTTAGACCCCACTTGGATATATTGGCCTTGGAGGGCGTGCAACGTAGGTTTACAAGAAAGATATCTGGACTTCAGGGGTTAAGTTTTGAGGAGAGATTATACAAATTAAGCCTGTTTTCTGTAGAATTTGGAAAGGTTAAGGGCGATCTGATCGAAGTCTCCAAGATATTCACAGGGAAAGACAAGGTAGATAAAGATAAACTGTTTCCACTTGGTGGAGATTCTAGAACAAGTGGGCATTGTCTAAATATTAAGATCAGACTGTTCAGGAGAGATGTTAGGAAGCTCTTTTACACACAAAGAGTTTTGGAACTCTCTCCCACAAATAGCAATTTTGCTAGGTCAGTTGTTAGTTTTAAAACTGAGATAGATGATTTTTTGTTAAGCAAAGGTATTAAGGGATTTGCACCAAAGTATATGGAGTCAGGCCATAGATCACCCATGATTTCATTGAATGGTGGAGCACAGTCGAGGGGCTGAATGGCCTGCTCCTGTTCCTACGATCCGAAAACACCACTTTCCTCCTGCTCCCCATGTCCCTCGTTCCCGAGACGCCAAAAATCTTGCAGTCTTAAAAATGATTCAATTTGAGTTAATTAACTAACAGAAAGAACTTAGAAAGCGAATTCAGCACCGACGGGCACACGTGCAAGGAAATAAGTGAAGCTTGTAGATGAAATTTCACAATTTGACAGAATCAATTTCTTCCCATTTATATCTTAGTTACCACTATTCCAATATAATCTGCACAGGAACTGCTGCATAACTAATTAATGGTCAGCCAACCAGTACTAATAGCTAACCAATTAATAAGAATGAGATTTTTCAAAGACAAAACGAAAGGAACGGAGCTGGTCAAATGGATTGGAAACAAATGGTACAAGCCGCACTGTGAAAGAGGAACAGATGCCTCCATCCCGCAAGATTATTGGGACAAGAAATTAAGATGAATTTTGGCACGTCGTTAAAGAAAGAGGTGCACCCATATGTTCTGGGCATGCCCGGCACTGGAGGAGTTCTGGAAGGGGTGGCGGGGACGGTGTCGAGGGTGGTGGGATCCAGGGTCAAGCCAGGTTGGGGACTCGCGATATTTGGGGTTGGGGTGGAGCCGGGAGTGCAGGAGGCGAAAGAGGCCGATGTCTTGGCCTTTGCGTCCCTAGTAGCCCGGCGGAGGATCTTGCTGCAGTGGAAAGATGCGAGACCTCCGAGTGTGGAGACCTGGATTAATGACATGGCGGGATTCATTAAGTTGGAAAGGGTCAAGTTCACCCTGAGGGAGTCGATACAAGGGTTCTTTAGGAGGTGGCAGCCTTTCCTTGACTTTCTGGCTCAACGATAAGGTACAAGGTCAGCAGCAGCAGCAACCGGGGGGGGGGGGGGGGGGGGGAATAGTGTTTAAGTTAATTTGCTTATTGTCAATTTATTCTGTTGTTTATTGGGGTTGGGGGCGGGGGGGGCGGGGGGGGGGTTTGTTGTATGCACTGTTGCGGGTGCCGGGGGGGTGTTTATTATTATTATTGTATTGTTTTTTGATATATATTTTTCAAAAAATGTCAATAAAATTTTTTTTTTTTTTTATAAAGAAAGAGGCGCTACAGTTGTGTAGGACAAACTTACCAAGTTTGTGTTTCCTCGCGATGTAGCGCATTATAGCATTGCTCTGAGTAATTTTAATATCTCCATCAAGTAAATAAGGGAGCTGGAAAAGAAAGTGTTCACATCATCATAATGTTGGACATGGATGCTCTTAACTAGCCACAGAACAGATGGTCTATGTGATTACAATCAGCATTTTATTTAGGTCAAACACTCTGATCATTTAGCAGGTTTTGTTTGTTTGGTGGCACGATGGGAGGGGAAGACACAAAGAGAACGCTCCCCCTGGAAACCCGATTTTTGTTCCCTTTTTTCCAGCAGCAGGAGCCTTTAACTTCTCGGGAAAATCCTTAAATTTTGCAGTGTAGAGGTCTCTCATCTCTGCGAGGCCCAAGGGAGGCAAAGCCAAGAAAGAACTGGTCCAAATCCAGTCAACTGAATCTCAGGCCTCTTAGGGATCAACTAGAGGCAAGATGGTGCAGGCAGCATCTTCTCCAACCACTCCACTAATGGCCGAAGCTCTCGCCAGAATTTTCGCGATCAAGCTCGATAAATACCGACATAGCTTGTGGGAAAGACCAATTGAGGATCTCTCTCTCTCTCTTACACCCCTTGTCCCCCCCTCCAAGAGTTAAACTGGGCCCATCGCTCGCTTTGACCTGTTCGTGGAGAGCAGCTTGCCAGTTTCTGAGAGCTGGCGGAAAATTTCAGTGACCTAGCTCTAGTCTCTTTCATTACTTTCAGGTTCTCGATTTATCTCGTAAGGCTTTCCCTTCCTTTCCTCTGGCTCCAGCCTCCCTGCTGACTAGGATTCTCTCCTCAGCTCAGCCAAGCAGGGGGTTTAATCTCACACCTATATGGTCACCTGATCCCTCCTCTCTAAATGGGGCTAGGGCAAAATGGGAGAGTGAACTGGGACGTACACTCACTAACCAGGCTTGGAGAGAGGCCCCTTTACAGGGTCAACTCCACGTCCTCATGTGCCCGACTGAGCCTAATTCAGTTCAAGGTGCTGCAGAGGATGCAGCTGACCACTGTGAGGATGAGTGGGTTTAATGTTGAGAACAGATGTGATTGCTGTTTCCTTGCCCCTGCTGATCATACACGTATGTTTTGCTCCGGCCCCAGACTGGCCAGTTTCTGAGCTTCCTTTTTGAGCACCATGTCGGAGATGCTTTGTTTTGAATTACTCCCATATCCTCTGGGAGCCATATTTGGGATTTCGGATTCACTGGCAGTTCACTCTGGGGTAGAGGCGGACGTTGTCACCTTTGCTTCACTGATCGCCCGGACGGGGATACTGCTCGATTGGGGGTCTCCCGTTCTGCCCATTGCCCCTGGCTGGTTGGGGGATTTAATGTCCTTCTTGGGTTTGAAGAAAATTAAATTCACCATCAGGGGCTCAGTGATTCTACCCGAGATGGCAACCGTTTATCTTCTTTTTCAAAGATCTAGACACCAACAGCTGTTCGAGGTTTTAGGTATCGTGTTTAAGGTTAGTTACTTTTTCTTTGTTGTAATATTTTCATTCTTATGTTTTTGTTGAATGTTAATGTATAAAACTTTAATAAACATACTTTTATCTTTAAATGGTTTGTTTAAAAAAATGTATAGACTAATCTATTATTGTGCCTCCAAAATTCAATTTGAATTAATATCAAACAACAATTGATTATTTTATCCGTCCCTTTGATACACGAATGGTGTCACTGGAAAACAGCACGATGGCACAGTAGTAGCACTGTTACCTCACAGCGCCAGGGACCCGGGGCAATAGTAATAGAAGTAATAGTCTTCACTAATGTCACAAGTAGGCTTACATTAACAGTTACTGTGACAATCCCCTAGTCGCCGCAATCTGGCGCCTGTTTGGGTACACAGACGGAGACCAATTCACCTAACAAGCATGTCTTTCGGGACTTGTGGGAGAAAACCGGAGCACCCGGAGAAAACCCACGCGGCCTCGGGTGTCTGTGTGGAGTTTGCACTTTCTCTCCATGTCTGCGTGGGTTTCCTCCGGGTGCTCCGTTTTCCTCCCACAATTCCAAAGATGTGCAGGTTAGGTGGGGTGACAGGGTTTGTGGGATAGGGTGGTGAGTGGGCCAAGGTAGGGTGCTCTTTCAGAGGGTCGGTGTCGACTTGATGGACCGAATGGCCTCCTTCTGCACTGTAGGGATTCGAAAAGTTAATTACCATAAAATTGGCAGGTTCTATACAGTAGATCTCACTGTGGATTAAAATATTATTCATAAAGACATCACCTAGCCAGTTATGATGGCACAGTGGTTAGCACTGCTGCCTCGCAATGCCAGGGACCTGGGTTCAATTCCCACCTTGGGTCACTGTATGGAGTTTGCACATTCTCCCAGTGCCTGCGTGGGTTTCCTCCAGGGGCTCTGCTTTCCTCCTACAGTCCAAAGATTAGGTGAGGTTATGGGGTTACAGGGATAGGGCAGGAGAAGTGTGCTTGGGTAAGGTGCTCTTTCAGAGGGTCAGTGGAGACTCGATGGGCCGAATGGCCTTCTTCCGCGCTGTAGGGATTCTATAATGCTGAAAATTTGTCTCCACCTTCCACCGCTCACTTATTTGAGGTGTCAGTGAGCAAAAAATTACCAATACTACTAACCAGCTGGTACGTTACTTCCAATGCATACAGCATTCACCGGCATATGAAATGAAATGAAATGAAAATCGCTTATTGTCACAAGTAGGCTTCAAATGAAGTTACTGTGAAAAGCCCCTAGTCGCCACATGCCTGTTCGGGGAGGCTGGTACGGGAATTGAACCGTGCTGCTGGCCTGCCTGGGTCTGCTTTCAAAGCTAGCGATTTAGCCCAGTGTGCTAAACCAGCCCCTATTTCAGGTCCTTTGGGAGTGAGATAGGGTCAGCGCGCATTCTAAACACAATTGCAATCTGTAACTGATGATTCCTTGCAAGGAACTGAGGGTAGAAAAAGCAAAAATACAAAATCTAATGGAATTAGGAGAGCCTGAGAACTAAGTAACATCCATTCCAGAAAGATACGACATGTGATAGGGGAACAATCATCTTCAAAAAAATTAGTGTTTTTTTTTCTCATAAAAACAGTGAAATTAGCAGTGAGGTTCATTCTAAGATTTATGCACAAGTTAGTGAAACAAAACAATGTTCTGTAGAGACCACGGACACAACAGCTGGAACCAGCACAAAAAAAATATTACAAAACCTTTAATTCCGGGATTTGGGTCAACACTTACATTTGGGAAATCCAGTCCGAGCTTCGGCTTGACATCAAACCAGCAGCTTTTGTCGTAATTCGGAGCTTGAAAAAGGTTAACACATTCAGAAAACGTCAAGATTCTGTTAATGTATTGCACTGTCGAAGTTACTGCACAAATCAGCTCAATATCAAATGCCCAGGGAAAAATGTTTGGAATGTAATTCTCAAATTAGTAACCCGTGTTTAAACTGCATCAGAAAACAAGAAATAGTATTTGAAAGTATTCTCCAAACCCTCATCCCCCCCCCCCCCCCCCCCGTATTTCAAATGTGACAAGTTGGGCATGAATTCTAGCAACATGTTGCACATTGTTACAGCAACATTAACATTTTTATGGTATCAAAGGCCATTTTAAAATGTCACGACAATCAGTTTCTGTATCAATGTTGCAAAGCAACATGCAGTTTGGAAACCTGCCCAAAACAATTTTTGAATTTTCTGATGACAGAAATTGAATCCTGAAACCAAAAAAAAATCCCTTTTTTCTATTTGTTTCAGGGATTAGGAGTGTCGCTAGCTAGGCCCCAACTGTTGTTGAGATGGTGGTTGTGAGCTGCATTCTTGACCCATTAGGTGGACTGACACATGGAACACAAAGTCAGCGTGCAGATACAGCAAGCAATTTAGAAAGGGAAATGGCAAATTGACTTTTATTTCAAGATTGGTGGGCAAGAATAGGAACAATTTCATAAGGCCACACCTAGGGCACCGTGTTCAGTTTTGGTCTCAATATACAAGGAAGAAAATTCTGATCTGGAGGCTGAACAGTGAAGGTGCATTTGAGATTGGTTCTTGGATGAGTGGGTTGGTCTATGATGGGAGGCTGACTAATTTGGATCTATACTCTCGAGTGGAGAATAATGAGGGGTGATCTCACTGATGCACGATTCCAAAGGGTCGAGACAAGATTGACACCGATGCTCTGAAGGGGCATCTAGACTATGGGGAAAAGGGGTCGACCATTTAAGACTGAGATGGGGAGACATTTCTTCGCTGAAAGGACTGTGATTGTATTGAGCGGCAGAGCAGTCCCGAGTGGCGTTCCGAAGTAGTCTTATTGGACTCGAAACGTTAACTCTGCTTCTCTCTCCACAGATGCTGCCAGATCATGGCCGGGATTCTCTAATCCCGCGGCAAAGTATCCACGCCATCGTAAACGCTGTCGCATTTTATGACGGCGTGAATGGGCCGACTCGACGACTAATTCTGGCCTGTGGCCAGCGCAGCACTGGAGCGGTTCACGACACTCCAGCTGCTGATATGGCGCGAACTGGGTGCCGCCGGATCCGCACATGCGCAGTGGCACCGGCGCCAACGCTCAGTGGCTTCCTTCAACACGCCGGGCCCGACGCAATATGGCGCAGGACTACAGGGGCCGGCGCGGAAGTAACGAGGCCCCCAGCCAGAGTGGCCAGCCCGCCGATTGGTGGGCCCTGATTGTGGGCCAGGCCACATCAGAGGCCCCGCCCGGGGTTGGACCCACCCTCCCCTCCGGACCCTTCCACGCTGAGTTCCCGCTGGCTGAGAGCAGGTGTGGACAGCACCGGCAGGACTCGGCGTTTTCACGACAGCCGCTCGGAGAGTGGCCCCCGACAGGCGCCGTGCCAGCCACGCCGGCGCCAATTCTCTGCTCTGCGGAGAATCGCAAGCCGGCATCGGGGCAGCGTGGCGCGATTCGCACCAGTCGCGTGGATACTCGGGCCCGGCTCCAGGCTGAGAGAATCTCGCCCCATAATTTCTTTGTCAGGCACACGTTACCTGCCTCTTACCAGCCCAAGCCGGAATGAGCTCGGGGCTGGGACAACAGTGGCCTCTCTTACATGGGACCAAAAATCTGCAGGAACAGTTAGCATTTGCCAAATCATACAAAGCATAGCCAATGTTCAAATAGATTCTGTTGGGACATGCCAGTGACTGGCAGTTGAGGAGGCGTGGTGCAATCCCAAATCACATCACAACCCACTTTATTAATTCAGTGAAACTTCACATCATAACTTCACAGACGGAAACACAATTACCTTCTCCACATGAATAGAACTTCTCTTCATATTCTGTTCCACTATATTCCAAAAGCAAGCGGATAGGCTGGGCCAACTACACAACAAAGACTCAAATCAGATGGTGTGCAAGACTTTAATCTAATTAGCATTTTCAAGAAAATCGACAAGAGAAACATTAGCGCTTCTGCCATTCATTCTTAAAGACACTGCTGTTACTTGTAATGTGCCAAGACACATCATACACACAACTGCTTGGAGCAAATACAAACTAGTCTTCACGTGTATCACAAAGAAATAAGTGACAAGGTTTAAAATTGTTACTGCGGCACTGGATACAGTTTCGGATCCAGAGGTTTCTTGTGCCTGTATCCGTGACTGATGATGATTTAAGCAGACTGTATTTGTGGTGTCAAATGAATTTATTGCATTTCTGGAGCTTCCCTAGATCCATTTTAGCACCAGACACACTCACTTCAAAACTCTTCCATGGTGGGGGGGAAGCAGTGCTAAGGGAAGGGAGAACCAATCCTTTTCAGACAGCAGGTAGAGTCTCAATTTACAAAAGATCCTGAAACACGTGGCAGAACTGCAGGACAATTGAGTTCCAGAGAAAGGCACCATTGAGAGAGCAATCATTTATTTACAGAGGACCACTCGGTGTATGTTACTGGGAGGGGAGCAGGGATCTACACATTTTAAATAAAAACTGATATATTTTGCAAGAAAGCCGGCCAATTTGGAAATGGCAAAATAAAAAATTGAACATTGCTGAATCAAAACCTAGAGTTTTGGAGTGCTCATTTGGCCTCTTAACCATAATAAAAAAACAAAATGCCACCAGATGCTGGAAAGTTAAAAAAAAAGCATAAAGTGCTAAAATACTCAGCAGGTCTGGCAATGTCTGTGGAGAGCGTTAATGTTTTGGAAGTCAAATACGACTCTTCTTTGGGAGTCACATTGGTGCCCCACGGGACCAGAGTTCAATTCCGGCCTTGCCTGTTTGCATTTTGCAAATCTTCTCAGGTGTCTGCGTGGGTTCCCTCTGGGTGCTCCGGTTTCTTCCCACAGTCAAAAGATGTGCAGGTTAAGTGGATTGGCCATGCTAAATAAATTGCCTGTTGAAAGTCTAGTGATGTGCATGATAGGTTAATTGCATAGGTTTCCTCCGGGTGCTCCAATTTCCCCCCACAAGCCCCGAAAGACGTGCTGTTAGGTGAATTAGCCATTTGGAATTCTCCCTCTGCTATACCTGAACAGGCGCCGGAATTTGGTGACTAGGGGCTTTTCACAGCAGCATTAACGTAAGTCTACTTGTGACACTAATAAAATAAAAAGCGGATTGGGCAGAGCAGGGAATGGACCTAGGTAGAGTGCTCTTTCGGAGAGTCAGTGCAAACCTGATGGGCCGAATGGCCTCCTTCTGCACTGTAAGGATTCTGTGACTTGAAATGCTAATTCTGTTTCTCTCCCGCCACTGATGTTGCCTGGCCTGCACAGTATTTCTAGCTCTTCCTGTGTTTTTTATTCCTCCAACCAGCATTGGCACAGTTTAAATCATGAATGGAAACAATGGGTGCAAACTCAACTTTTCACCTACAGGATTAGAATCATGAAAAGAGGCAGTATATATGAAAAAGAAATAGTCACTGAAGAATTGCCCCAGGGAAGGACAGGCATGCCAGTAATCCTGAATCCTGCAAATAGTGTTTTTTTTTATTTTCACCATTCCTGCAATACACCACCTTCGAAGATTTGAGAGCCATAATTTCAAGGCTTGCAACCACTACTTTAGAAAGCGGATTTACAAAGCACATGCAGGGTCAATATAAAACTTTGGGCATGATTTGACCACCAACTTTTACAGATGCAACATAGAAAGCATCCCATCTGGCTGCATCTCAGCCTGGTATGGCAAGTACTTGGCCCAGGACTGAAAGAAACTTCAGAGTCGTGAACACCGCCCAGTCCATCACACAAACCTGCCTCCCATCCATTGACTCCATTTACACCTCCCGCTGCCTGGGGAAAGCGGGCAGCATAATCAAAGAACCCTCCCACCCGACTTACTCACTCTTCCAACTTCTTCCATTGGGCAGGAGAAACAGAAGTCTGAGAACATGCACAAACACTCAAAAACAGCTTCTTCCCCACTGTCACCAGACTCCTAAATTACCCTCTTATGGACTGACCTCATTAACACTGCACCCTGTATGCTTCATCTGATGCCAGTGCTTATGTAGTTACATTGTATACCTTGTGGTGCCTATTATGTATTTTCTTTTATTCCCTTTTCTTCCCATGTACTTAATGATCTGTTGAGCTGCTCGCAGAAAAATACTTTTCACTGTACCTCAGTACACGTGGCAATAAACAAATCCAATCTAAAGTTGCAAGTTCATATCCTGCTTAGGTCCTCCACTGCTGGCACTACCCGAGGCTTTTCTACGTTGTTTGCAAAACATTAACCTAGGTTGCAATTTATGTGGAAATATTGTAACAGCAATACCGCGTCTCAATCCAAAAAAATCATACATTTAACATAGAGCGCCCAGTTTTTTTAAACTAGCAGTGATAACTTCCAAGTCCACGTTCTGCTAGAAGGAGGAAAATAAGCCAGCAGCCTTCACAAAACTTTAGACTAAACAGGAAACATTAAAACTGCAAAAGGATGTTGCGGTGCACGCGAAAGATGAAGATAAAATATCACTGCCGCAGAGGAGATAGAAACACCCGGAACACAGGAAATATTCCCGGTATTAAGTGCGGAATGGAAAAGTGAAGATTGTCTGTGTGGAGTTTGCACATTTGCCCCGTGTCTGCGCAGGTATCGCCCCATCGCCCCCCCCCCCCCCCCTCAACAAGCTGTGCATGGGAGGCAGATCGGCCAGGCTAAATTGCCCCTTAATTGGGGAAAAAATTAATTGGGCGTTCTAAATTCATTTTATTGAGAAAAAGAAGATTGTGGCAGGAGGTGTGGAAAAGATGCTGAGTAAAAGGGGGGGGAGGGGGGAATAATTTCGCCCTATACTGACTTTCCTTATCGGTTACAGCCTGGCTCCCAAACAGCTAATCTGGCGCCATCCCTTCGCGAGGGCTCTTCCCAACATCCCGGTGGCATTCCCGGGAATTTTAAACTTTCTTCAACACCACAGGACCCGTCCCCGAAATACTAACCGGGAGCCGGATGGGATTGGGAATGATTCCCATTCCCGCCTCCACTGCAATTCCCGGACTGGGATCAGTGGGATCAACATCCACAAACAATAAAGTCCACACTCGGCGGGAATTTCCTCCCGCCAGAGACACAAAGCAACTTCCGCCCGTCAGATGGCGGCAAATCTCAGCCAAGGCCCCGACATGAAGAGTCTTTGTGCAGAAAGCAGCGCATTCCCGGGGACGGAGGGGGTGGGGGGACATGCCCGGGGACTGAGGGACTTTCCCGGGGACGGCATTCCCGGGGACGGGGTGGGGGGGACAGCATTCCCGGGGACGGGGGGATATTCCCGGGGACGGCGGCATTCCCGGGGACGGGGGGATATTCCCGGGGACGGCGGCATTCCCGGGGACGGGCGGATTCCACCCCCGGGACCCGCTGCTCCGGCTCCTTACCCCGCGGATATCCCAGTAACCCAGCTTCATGGTCATGGTCTCAAATCGCAGCTTCTCCTTCAGAACCCGACTGAAGACTCTCTGAGCGGATCGTAAATCCCGCCCCCTCCAGAACCAGAATCCCGCCCCCTCCAGAGCCAGAATCCCGCCCCCTCTACATTCAGAATCCCGCCCCCCTGACAGCGTGATTCTCGCCACCTCCAAAGCCAGAATCCCGCCCCCTCCAGAGCCAGAATCCCATCCCCTCTCCAGCCAGAATCCCACCCCCCCTACAGCCAGAATCCCACCTCCCCTACAGCCAGAATCCCACCCCCCTACAGCCAGAATCCCACCCCCCTACAGCCACAATCCCCCCCCCCCCCCACAGCCAGAATCCCCCCCCCCCCACAGCCAGAATCCCATCCCCCCTACAGCCAGAATCCCATCCCCTCTAGAGCCAGAATCCCACCCCCCCTACAGCCAGAATCTCACCTCCCCCACAGCCAGAATCCCACCTCCCCCACAGCCAGAATCCCACCTCCCCCACAGCCAGAATCCCATCCCCTCTACAGCCAGAATCACACCCCCCCTACAGCCAGAATCCCGCCCCCTACAGCCAGAATCCCACCCCCCCCCTACAGCCACAATACCAACCCCCCTACAGCCAGAATCCCAACCCCCTACAGCCAGAATCCCACCCCCCCTACAGTCAGAATCCCACCCCCTACAGCCAGAATCCCACCCCCCCTACAGCCAGAATCCCACCCCCCACAGCCAGAATCCCACCCCCCCCTACAGCCAGAATCCCATCCCCCCTACAGCCAGAATCCCATCCCCCCTACAGCCAGAATCCCACCCCCCTACAGCCAGAATCCCCCCCCCCCCACAGCCAGAATCCCACCCACCTACAGCCAGAATCCCACCCCCCCTACAGCCAAAATCCCACCCCCCCACCCCACTGCCAGAATCCCACCCCCCCTGCAGCCAGAATCCCACCCCCCCACAGCCAGAATCCCACCCCCCCCACAGCCAGAATCCCACCCCCCCCACAGATAGAATCCCACCCCCCTCCAGCCAGAATCCCATCCCCCCTACAGCCAGAATCCCACCCCCCACAGCCAGAATCCCACCCCCCCTACAGCCAGAATCCCATCCCCCCTACAGCCAGAATCCCACCCCCCTACAGCCAGAATCCCACCCCCCCCCCCCCCACAGCCAGAATCCCACCCACCTACAGCCAGAATCCCACCACCCCTACAGCCAAAATCCCACCCCCCCCCTCACAGCCAGAATCCCACCCCCCTACAGCCAGAATCCCACCCCCCCCCCACAGCCAGAATCCCACCCCCCCACAGCCAGAATCCCACCCCCCCCACAGATAGAATCCCACCCCCCTCCAGCCAGAATCCCATCCCCCCTACAGCCAGAATCCCATCCCCTACAGCCAGAATCCCACCCCCTACAGCCAGAATCCCCCCCCCACAGCCAGAATCCCACCCCCCTACAGCCAGAATCCCACCCCCCCACAGCCAGAATCCCACCCCCCCACAGCCAGAATCCCATCCCTCCTACAGTCAGAATCCCCCCCCCCCCCCCCCCCCCCCCACAGCCAGAATCCCAACCCCTACAGGTGGAATCCCACCCCCTCTGCAGCCAGTGTCCCAACCCCCCCTACAGACAGAATCCCACCCCCCCTACAGCCAGAATCCTGCCCCCTCCAGAGCCAGAATCTCGCCCCCTGCAGCCAGAATCCCACCCCCCTACAGTCAGAATCCCACCCCCCTACAGCCAGAATCCCACACCCCTACAGCCAGAATCCCACCCCCTCCAGAGCCAGAATCCCACCTCCCCTACAGCCAGAATCCCACCCCCCTACAGCCAGAATACCACCCCCCCTACAGCCAGAATCCCACCCCCCCTACAGCCAGAATCCCACCCCCTCTACAGCCAGAATCCCACCCCCTCTACAGCCAGAATCCCACCCCCCCCTACAGCCAGAATCCTGCCCCCTCCAGAGCCAGAATCCCACCCGCCCCCTACAGTCAGAATCCCACCCCCCCTACAGCCAGAATCCCATCCCCCCTACAGCCAGAATCCCACCCCCTCTACAGCCAGAATCCCCCCCCCCCACAGCCAGAATCCTACCCCCCTACAGCCAGAATCCCACCCCCTCCAGAGCCAGAATCCCACCCCCCCAGCAGCCAGAATCCCACCCCCCCTACAGCCAGAATCCCACCCCCTACAGTCAGAATCCCACCCCCCCTACAGTCAGAATCCCACCCCCTCTGCAGCCAGAATCCTGCCCCCTCCGCTGCCAGAATCCCACCCCCCTACAGCCAGAATCCCACCCCCCCCCCCTACAGCCAGAATCCTGCCCCCTCCAGTGCCAGAATCCCACCCCCTACAGCCAGAATCCCACCCCCCCTACAGCCAGAATCCCACCCCCCCTACAGCCAGAATCCCACCCCCCCCCTACAGCCAGAATCCCACCCCCCCTACAGCCAGAATCCCACCCCCCTACAGCCAGAATCCCACCCCCCCTACAGCCAGAATCCCACCCCCCCTACAGCCAGAATTCTGCCCCCTCCAGTGCCAGAATCCCACCCCCTACAGCCAGAATCCCACCCCCCCTACAGCCAGAATCCCACCCTCCCTACAGCCAGAATCCCCCCCCCCCCTACAGCCAGAATCCCACCCCCTCCAGAGCCAGAATCCCACCCGCCCCCTACAGTCAGAATCCCACCCCCCCTACAGCCAGAATCCCATCCCCCCTACAGCCAGAATCCCACCCCCTCTACAGCCAGAATCCCCCCCCCCCACAGCCAGAATCCTACCCCCCTACAGCCAGAATCCCACCCCCTCCAGAGCCAGAATCCCACCCCCCCCCAGCAGCCAGAATCCCACCCCCCCTACAGCCAGAATCCCACCCCCTACAGTCAGAATCCCACCCCCCCTACAGTCAGAATCCCACCCCCTCTGCAGCCAGAATCCTGCCCCCTCCGCTGCCAGAATCCCCCCCCCCTACAGCCAGAATCCCCCCCCCCCCCTACAGCCAGAATCCTGCCCCCTCCAGTGCCAGAATCCCACCCCCTACAGCCAGAATCCCACCCCCCCTACAGCCAGAATCCCACCCCCCCCTACAGCCAGAATCCCACCCCCCCCTACAGCCAGAATCCCACCCCCCCTACAGCCAGAATCCCACCCCCCTACAGCCAGAATCCCACCCCCCCCTACAGCCAGAATCCCACCCCCCCTACAGCCAGAATTCTGCCCCCTCCAGTGCCAGAATCCCACCCCCTACAGCCAGAATCCCACCCCCCCTACAGCCAGAATCCCACCCTCCCTACAGCCAGAATCCCACCCCCCCCTACAGCCAGAATCCCACCCCCTCCAGAGCCAGAATCCCACCCCCCTACAGTCAGAATCCCACCCCCCCTACAGCCAGAATCCCACCCCCCTGACAGCCAGAATCCCACCCCCCCCTACAGCCAGAATCCCACCTCCCCTACAGCCAGAATCCCACCCCCCCCTACAGCCAGAATCCTACCCCCCCCCCCCCCCCCCACAGCCAGAATCTCATCCCCCCTACAGCCAGAATACCGCCCCCTCTACAGCCAGAATCCCACCCCCTCCGCAGCCAGAATTCCATCCCCCCCACTTCAGCCAGAATTCCCCCCCCCCCCCCCCGACCCCGGACAGCCAGCATCCTGCCCCCTCCAGTGCCAGAATCCCGCCCCCTCTGCAGCCAGAAGCCCCGCCCTGCTCCATAACCATAGCACCATAAAATGTGTACACTGCAAAGGAGGCCATTCAGCCCATCGAGTCTGCACCGACCCTCTGAAAGAACACTCTACCTAGGCCCACTCATCCCTCATCCCACCCTATCCCTGTAACCCCATGAAACCTGCACATCTCTGTACACTTAAGGGCAGTTTATCATGGCCGATCCACCTAACCTGCACACCTTTGGACTGTGGGAGGAAACCGGAGCAGCCGGAGGAAACCCACGGGGACAGGGGGGGGGAATGTGCAAACTCCACACGGACAGTCACCCAAGGCCGGAATTGAGCCCGGGTTCCTGGTGCTCTGAGGCAGCAGTGCTAACCAGGGTGTAGCTCCGTGCAGCCAGAATCCCACTACCCCTCCCCGCCCACCCCCTGTAGCCAGACCTGGAGCGAATCGCACCCCTGCTCTCTCTGTATCTCCACCTTGGACCACTGGGCCTGGGGTTTCTAACCAACCTGGTTCCATCAGCAGCTTTACTCATTGTTTTGTTACCTCGAATCAAGAAGGGGAAAGGACAATGTGGGCTCAAAGAAGAATGTTAAAACTAAATTTTATTTTCTTGTCCTTAATCGTCCAATCGAATAATTCACAGTATTTTGGAAAAAAAACAGAAAATGCCGGTAACACAGTGGTTAGCACTGTTGCTTCACAGCTCCAGGGTCCCAGGTTCGATTCCCGGCTCGGGTCACTGTCTGTGCAGAGTCTGCATGTTCTCCCCGTGTCTGCGTGAGTTTCCTCCGGTTGCTCCGGTTTCCTCCCACAGTCACAAAGATGTGCAGGTTAGGTGGATTGGCCATGCTGAATTGTCCATAGTGGGGTTACTGGGCTGCGGGGATAGGGTGGAGGTGTGGGCTTGGCTAGGATGCTCTTTCCAAAGGCTGGTGCAGACTCGATGGGCCGAATGGCCTCCTTCTGCACTGTAAATTCTATGGCCGCGATTCTCCGCTCCCCATGCCCGGGGGGGGGGGGGGGGGGAATCGCGGGAGGGCCGGGCAAATCACGCCACGCTGCCCTGGCACCCCCCGCAATTCTCCCCCCCCCCCCCCCAGGTCATTTTACACGCCGACCAGCGATTCGCCGGCCCGGATGGGCTGTGCGGCCTGACGACCCCGACCGGATCACGGCGGTGGCAACCACACCTGGTCGTTGCCGGCGTGAACATCGCGCGACAAGTAAGTGTGAGGCCTGCAGGGGTCGGAGAGAGGATCGAGCACCACGGGCGTGCTCATCAGATGTCTGGCCCGCGATCGGTGCCCACCGATCGTCGGGCCGGCGTCTCGAAGAGATGCACTCTTTTCCCTCCGCCGCCCCGCAAGATCAAGCCACCATGTCTTGCGGGGCAGCGGAGGGGAAGACGGCCACCGCGCATGTGCGGGTTGGAGTCGGCCAACCTGCGCATGCGCGGCTGACGTCACTTAGGCACCGCCGGCCGTGTCATTCTCGGCACGCCGCTTTGACGCAAGCGTCAAGGCCCGCGCCCGAGATTCACGCACCGCCGCTCCTAGTCCCCCGGGGTGGGGGAGAAAAGGGGGTGAGGAGCGGCTTCCGATGCCGGAGTGAAACACTCCGAGTTTCACTCCGGCGTCGGCTGTTTCTCTCCGTTTCGGAGAATCGCGCCCTCTGATTCTATGACTCTCAGCAGGTCTGTAGAGAGAGAAACAAATAAAGGTTTTGGTCCATTGACCCTTCTACAATCACATGGACTCGAAACATTAACTCTGTTTCTCTCAGCCAGAAGCCGAGTGGGTGCGTGCGGAGGAGGCCTCCTGCATGGGAACCTCCCTCCGGGCCCTCGCCACGGCAGCACTCCCATCCCCACCCAAAAAACACTCCACCAGCCCAGTGGTGACAGCCACCCTCCAATCCTGGAACCAACTGCGGCAGCAATTTGGCCTGTACAAAATGTCGGACAAGGCTCCCATCTGCAACAACCATAGGTTCAAACCAGCACTGACCGACGCCACCTTCAAAAGGTGGAGGCAGGACGGGGGGACACTGACAGTCAGGGACCTATACACGGACGACAGGATCGCAACACTGGACGAACTGACAGAGAAATTTCAGCTAGCTGGGGGGAACGAGCTACGGTACCTGCAGCTCAAAAACTTCCTACGAAAGGAGACAAGGACGTACCCACAACCGCCACGACAGACACTATTGGAAGACCTACTGGACGCAAGTATCCTAGAGAAAGGGAACTGTAGTGACATGTATGACCGACTGGTAGATAGGGACGACACCGTACTGGACGCAACAAGAAGGAAATGGGAGGACGACCTGGGGATGGAGATAGGGTGGGGACTCTGGAGCGAAGCACTGCATAGGGTCAACTCCACCTCCACATGCGCAAGGCTCAGCCTGACGCAACTAAAAGTGGTACATAGAGCCCACTTAACGAGAAACCGTATGAGTAGGTTCTTCCCGGAGGTGGAGGACAAATGTGAGCGGTGCCAGAGAGGCCCGGCCAACCACGCCCACATGTTCTGGTCTTGCCCCAGACTTGTGGAGTACTGGACAGCCTTCTTCGAGGCTATGTCCAAAGTGGTGGGGGTGAGGGTGGAGCCATGCCCGATAGTGGCGGTCTTCGGGGTTTCAGACCAGCCAGATCTATTCCTGGGGAGGAGGGCGGACGCCCTTGCCTTTGCCTCCCTGATTGCCCGCCGTAGAATCCTGTTTGGCTGGCGGTCAGCAGCACCACCCAGAGCTGCAGACTGGCTGTCCGACCTCTCGGAATCTCTCCAAATGGAGAAAATCAAATTCGCCATCCGAGGGTCGGACGACGGCTTCCACAGAACGTGGGAGCCATTCATGCAACTGTTCCGGGACCTGTTTGTGGCCAACGTACATGAGGAAGAATAGTCGGGTGGCCAAGAACCAGGGGAAAATGGACGGGAATCGGGGGAAGGTAGCCGGGGGGAGGGGGGGGGGGGGGGATACGGGCTCGGTATGGGGGTTTGATGGCAAGCCAAGGCCCAAAACCAAACTATAAATAAATGCCTATAAACATGTGCCTCGGCCATATTGGGGAATGTAAAATATGTATGCTGGCTAAAGGGGGCGGCCACAATTATTGTTATGAAGATGCTTACCTGTAAATATTCATGTTAAATTTTTGTGTTTTCCTTTTTTCCCTTTTTTTTTTTCTCTCTCTCTAATAACTTGTAATTTGTCATATATAAAATATGAAAACTCAATAAAAAAACATTTATAAAAAAAAACTCTGTTTCTCTCTCCCCAGTTGCTACCAGACCTGCTAAGTATTCCAGCATTTTGTGTTTTGTTTCAGATTTCCAGCATCCGCAGTATTTTGGTTTTATCCAATAAGTCACAGGTTTCATCATTCTCGATCATTTTTTTTCTAAGAACTCCACATTCCAATGCTGAGCATAGAACATAGAACATAGAACATTACAGCGCAGTACAGGCCCTTCGGCCCACGATGTTGCACCGTCCTGTGAAACCCTTCTAAAGTCCCTCTACACTATTCCCTTATCGTCCATATGCCTATCCAATGACCATTTGAATGCGTTTAGTGTTGGCGAGTCCACTACTGTTGCAGGCAGGGCATTCCACGCCCTTACTACTCTCTGAGTAAAGAACCTACCTCTGACATCTGCCCTATATGTATCTCCCCTCAATTTAAAGCTATGTCCCCTCGTGCTGGACATCACCATCCGAGGAAAAAGGCTCTCGATGTCCACCCTATCTAATCCTCTGATCATCTTGTATGCTTCAATTAAGTCCCCTCTTAACCTTCTTCTCTCTAACGAAAACAGCCTCAAGTCCTTCAGCCTTTCCTCATCAGATCTTCCCTCCATACCAGGCAACATTCTTGTAAATCTCCTCTAAACCCTTTCTAATGCTTCCACATCCTTCCTATAATGTGGCGACCAGAACTGCACACAATACTCCAAATGCGGCCGCACCAGAGTTTTGTACAACTGCAACATGACCTCATGGCTCCGAAACTCAATTCCTCTACCAATAAAAGCTAACACACCGTACGCCTTCTTAACAACCCTCTCAACCTGGGTCGCAACTTTCAGGGATCTATGGACAAGGACACCGAGATCTCTCTCTTCGTCCACACTACCAAGAATCTTACCATTAGCCCAGTACTCTGCCTTTCTGTTATTCCTTCCAAAATGAATCATCTCACACTTTTCTGCATTGAACTCCATTTGCCACCTGTCAGCCCAGCTCTGCAGCTTATCTATGTCCCTCTGTAACTTGTAACATCCTTCTGCACTGTCCACAACTCCACCGACTTTAGTGTCATCTGCAAATTTACTCACCCATCCTTCTACGCCCTCCTCCAGGTCATTTATAAAAATGACAAACAGCAACGGCCCCAAAACAGATCCTTGTGGCACACCACTAGTAACTGGACACCAGTCAGAGCATTTCCCATCAACTACCACTCTTTGTCTTCTATCAGCTAGCCAATTTCTGATCCAAACTGCTAAATCACCCTGAATCCCATGCCTCTGTATTTTCTGCAATAGCCTACCGTGGGGAACCTTATCAAACGCTTTACTGAAATCCATATACACCACATCAACTGCTTTACCCTCATCCACCTGTTTGGTCACCTTCTTGAAGAACTCAATGAGGTTTGTGAGGCACGACCTACCCTTCACAAAACCATGTTGACTATCTCTAATCAAATTATTCCTTTCCAGATGATTATACATTCTATCTCTTATAAATCTTTCCAAGACTTTTCCCACAACAGAAGTAAGGTTCACTGGTCTATAGTTACCGGGGTTATCTCTACTCCCCTTCTTGTACAAGGGGACAACATTTGCTATCCTCCAGTCCTCTGGCACTATTCCTGTAGACAAAGATGACTTAAAGATCAAAGCCAAAGGCTCAGCAATCTCCTCCCTAGCTTCCCAGAGAATCCTAGGATAAATCCCATCCGGCCCAGGGGACTTATCTATTTTCACACTTTCCAGAATCGCTAACACCTCCTCCTTATGAACCTCAAGCCCTTCTAGTCTAGTAGCCTGTATCTCAGTATTCTCCTCGACAACTTTTATTTTTGTTTGTGCCAGTGACTCTCCTCTGACAACATAGAAACATAGCACTTAGGAGCAGGAGCAGGTCATTCAGCCCCTCGGGCCTATTCTGTTGAGATGATGGCAGATTCTGAGGTCAGAGCCATGTTTGCACTCTGATGAAGGTGTCCCGCAGGGCAGTCACTCGGTCTCCCCAATGTAGAGGAGACAACATTGCGAGCAGCGAATACAGCAGCCTGTGCAGTGTTTATTCTTCAGTCATTAGATTAATTTTATCATTATATGGTTATTTATGGGAGCACGCAGCGTGAAATATGCTGCTATATTTCCTACGTTATGGCAGTAGCTAAACTCTGAAAAAGCACGCCATTAGTTGTAAAGCATTTTACAATGTTCTGAGATTGTGAAAGGTCGCATAGAATTACAACATCTTCAAAAATAACACATTGAATTGTTCAGTTGGGAATTATGTTCACTCTTTACTATGAGTTAAAATAGACTGAGTTTAAACCATGAGTTATGATGATTCATACCAGTTAGGATTGGCTGCACGCCAATACTCACTTCATTATTCAATAGATAATAGCTGCAAATTTCAATCTATTTCATAGTCCACAGGAAGTGCAATGGTAACTGTCGTTCTCGATACAAGACCACGCGTTGGGATAGAACTTGGTTTCTCGACTGTTAGCGGCCAAGGTTTAAAAACTCCAAAGAATATTATGGAGTTCACCTGACCTATAACCTTTTGTTGAATTTGGCTAGGATGAGCACAGTCTCCCTAGACACTTTAATCAAAAACAAACTTTATTCTACGAATTTAATTAACATTTGTATAAACATTCACAGCAAGAATGTTTATCAATTACAAACATAAAGACCCCACACAGCTACAGTATCCTATGTAAAACCCTTAATGAATTCCCCTTAACTGTTCCAATTCAAGAATAAAATCCCATAAACCAAACACTCCTTTTTAAGGGTGTGGCCCAGCACTCTGCATTCTCACTTGAATAAGACTGGCTTTCCCTGAGATTCTGACCCTATCTCATCAGCAGGTTTAAACCCTTCCAGAAAACAAACTATATCTTTTAAGTTATCAAAACAGCAGGTAGCTATAATCAATGTTTTTTTCTTGTAACGACTCTTTAAAATGAAAATAGTGACACAGGCCGAACACTTCTGTCCTCTGTCTGAGTCCACAGCAGCCAAAATATGAAGGCGAAATGAAAAACTGGTTACAGAGCCACAGCCCAGCTCCACCCACACAATGACATCACTGAAGCCATGTGATAAGACAAAAATCTTTCTCAAAGGGACACTCACATGACAAGACTATGGAGATTCTCACTGCCCTTCACGCAGCCTAACTCATCTGAGTTTCCCTCCACACAAACCCATATGAGGAGATGGTAGTGTAGCGGTAATGTCACTGGATCCAGAGGGCCAGGCTAATGCTCTGGGGGTGTGGGTTCAAATCCCACCATGGCAGCTAGTGGAATTTGAATTTGATTAATAAAATCTGGTGAATGGTGACCATGAAACCGATCATCAATTGTTGTAAAAATCCATCTGGTTCACCAATGCACCTTTAGGGAAGGAAACCTACCACCCTGGCCCACTCTGGGCTACATGTGAATCCCTACAGTACAGGAGGCCATTCAGCCCATCGTGTCTACACCAACCCTCTGAAAGAGCTCCCTACACAGGCCCAATCCCCCGCCCTATCCCCGTGACCCCAACTAACCGTTGGACACCAAGGGGCAATTTTAGCATGGCCAATCCACCTAACCTGCACATCTTTGGACTGTGGAAGGAACCCGGAGCACCCGGAGGAAACCCACGCAGGCACGGGAAGAAAGTGCAAACTCCCCACAGTCGCCCAAGGTTGGATTTGAACCCGGGTCCCTGGCGCTTTGAGGCAGCAGTGCTAACTAGTGTGTCACCGTGCCGACCCATATCAATGTGGTTGAGTCTTAACTTCCCGCTGAAATGGCCTGGATGTCAGTTCAAGGGCAATTAGGGATGGGCAGCAAATGCTCGCTGACCAGTGATGTCCACATCCCATGAAAGAATAAATGTTGAAAATGTATTCAGTAATAGAACATTACAGCGCAGTACAGGCCCTCCGGCCCTCGATGTTGCACCGACCTGTGAAACTATTCTAATGTAGGCATCTAATTGTGAGAGGCAATACCAGAATAGAAAATTGCTAACACTGGAATCTGTGTGTTGTCAAGTTAATTTATACACACAACTTGTAGTACTCAGAAAGAATTTCTGCTGACTTGAGGAGAGACAAGTTGAGTAATATGAAATAGAAAGCAATATGGGAAGTTGCTTCATGTTCACAGATTTGTAAAACTAGCGACAGTATTGATTCTGAGAGTTTACTTGTTTCAAATCATTTATCATTAAATGTTTCATCTAGAATTGAATTGAATACATTTAGCACCTTGTCCAAAACTATCTGTGCCGGGAACTTCTCGGAGGTACTTCAGTAGAATGATTTATCTGCTTTTATTGGTAAAGTTTCTAGTAATCAAAGAATGTATCTCTTTTGTTTCCACAGTCCTGTACTTTCTGCTTGATGGAACACTATTCGATATTTTGCAACAATTTAAAGAAGGAAACAAAGATTTATTGTAACTATTCACAACAATCTGCCCACGGCAGTAACTATCCACAATCACAATCCCCATTGGGGCAACCAACTGCCCAGGCCCTACTGGGGCCGGCTTTTACGTTGAGATTGAACGAGCCCCATCTGGGTGGACTCCACCCTCTATCTGGGAAGCTGGTACTCCATGAGTCGCACAGGGAGATCGACAATGGTTTCCCCGTGGGCCTCGTGAGGGTTATGACACACTGCCCCCAAAGTCTGAATGTTCCCCTCTGTTGCCATCAGTGGGGCGTTCTGTGCCGCTTTATCCGAGGCTGCATTCCTGCTTGTGGCTGTTCTGAGTTGGGCGATGTATTCCAATTCGTCAGCTGCTTTTTTCTGGCTGATCTCTGGAGGGCTGTCACCAAACCTCGGTCCCGGACACGACATTGTCAATCAACACAGATGCTTCTGTGTCCATATCCAAGCCAGGGTCATCTTCTTCCTGTTGGTCCGGACATTGGGCCCGAGCTGGTTGGGTCCCTTGGCTCAGAGGTGCTTCTTGGAGCGGAGGAAGCGATGTCGCTGGTTGAGCGTCGTGCAGGGTCCTGCTTATTGAGCTGGTTCACTGGGCTGGACTCTTCCTTGCATTTTAACTTGACAGGTGTCCAGCCCCATTCTCTTGAGCACTACTCCTAAGAGCCAGAGTGCCCCGTCTCCAAAGTTGTGGCATCGACTGTTTCCCCAATTGAAACAGCCACCCTGGTTTCTGACAGTCATCGTACCTCTTCTGTATTTCCTGCCTAGGTTTGGGAAAATCAGGCTCAACAAGTCCAGTTCCTGCGGCCCATCAGCAGTTCTGCTGGCGCCAACTCTTGTCAGCATGTGCAGCGCCGTTCAGTAGTTAAAAAGGAACCGCGCCAGTGGCCTGTCTACGGACTGTCTGCGGTCTGCTTCTTGATGCCTCTTTTGAATGTCTGGACCGCCCTTTCTGCCAGAGAGTTGCGGGATGGTACGGGACGGTTCCATTTTGCGAAGGTGGCAAACTCCTCGCTCATGAAAGGCGTCCTGTTGTCCATCACCGAGACTTCCAGGATCCCATTGGTCCTGAATGAGCACCTCAGCTCTTCAACGGTGGCTCTTGACTTCGTCGAGGCCGTTTTGTAAACGTCAAGCCATTTCGAGTGGGTGTCCGCGATAATGAGGAACATGAAAATTCCTGGGAAGTCTGCACGCAGTCTCACCCATGGATGTCTTGGCCATTCCCAGGGATGTAGGGAGCATTTGGTTCTCCTGACATGCTAGACAACTGCGTACAACTCGCTCTATGTCTCCAGAAGTAGCTCTGAGTCCGCATGACCAATGTATAGATCCCTCAGGAGGGATCCTGACCCTGCAGTGGGATGTCTAAGTGAGCCCCCCCCCCCCCCCCCCCATAGTATGATACCATCCTCCATGTTTAACTCTGGGAGTTTCTGGGCATAAGCCTGTAGGACCAGGGGGGTGGGGGACGGTATCCCATGTAATCCACCACTTAAAAGCATGTGGTTGGGGTTTTGCTAGTTTAGGATCGCACTGAGTCCTTGTTCGAACCTGAGCAACTGTCACTGGCAAAGTTTCCATACAATTGAGGGTTGCCACCACTTCATCTGCCACTGGCAGGGATGGGGGGGGGGGGGGGGGTCACGGGCAATGGTAGATGATTTAGGGCAATCCCTGTTCCGGATGGTGTTGGCACGAATACTCATATGCGGCGAGCAGAAGCACCCAGCACTGAATCCTGGCCGATGAAATAGGTGGAATCCCCTTCTCCTCCCTAAAAAGGTCCAGCAAAGGCTTGTGATCAGTCACAATGGAGAAGTGCTGCCTGCAGACATATTGGTGGAATTCTTCACTCTGAATATCACCGTCAAGCCTTCCTTCCCTATTTGGGCATAACGCAGTTCTGTGTCTGCCAAGGTCCTTGAGGCAAAAGCAGCGGGGTGCTCTGTGCCATCGTCCCATCTGTGGGTCAGCACCGCCCCCATGCCACAGGGGGAGGCATCACGCGTTAGGATTAGCAGTCGAGCTGGGTCACAATGGGTGAGGAACTGCGTGCACGATAGACACTTTCTCACCCTGGTGAATGCTTCATCCTGTAAGGCACCCCAAACCCACTTCTGATCCTTCTTTAGCACAACGTGGAGAGGCGCCAACAAGGTGGCCAAGTTGGAGATGAATTTCCCATAATAATTCACCAAGCCTACAAATGATCGGAGTTCAGTGGCGTTCCTCGGAGTTGGGGCCCCATTTATGGCCAATACCTTTTCCTCCATTCCCCCCCCCCCCCCCCCCATGTACCCCAAGTAAGTCACCGCTCTCGCTCTGAACACTCACTTGCTCCTCTTCAGCTGGGCGCCCATTGAGAACCCTGTGAGTATTTCCTGCTGGTTGTCCATGTGCTCCTTATCAGTGGCGTCCATGATGAGAACGGCATGTAAATAAACAGAGGACCCTGCAGAATACTCTCCTTCGCTCACTGGAATATTACTGGGACAGATGAAACCCCAAACGGGAGGTGGATGTATTCAAATAGCCCTCAATCGTTGTTTATAGTTGCAAATCTCCTGGATGCGGGGTCCAGCTCCACCTTGAAATAGGCGTGGCTCATATCGAGCTTCGTAAATCAACACCCTCCAGCCAGTTTTGCGTACAAATCGTCCACTCTGGCCACAAAGCCCTGTTTACCGTGAGCTTGTAATCCTCACAGTGTCAAACAAACTTGTCTGGCTTCATTACGGGCACCACAGGTGCAGCCCACTCCGCAAACTGTACAGGCCATATGATCCCACATCCTTCAGGCACGGTAGTTCCTTGTCAAGTTTGGCGAGCAATGCTTAGGTATCAGGCCTCGTCCTAAGGTATCTGGGTTGAGCCTCAGCATCCATGGGCCATGTGGATAAGAACCTTGACTCCTTTTATCCTGCCCAGACCCTCCAGGAACATGTTAGGGTATTTGCCCAGGAAGTCATATAAATTTCCGGTGTCAATCAGAAAATCTGTTGCCAGTTAAAAAGAAAGTCTCGCCACCAGTCACACTCCAGCAGTTTGGACCCCGGTTCCCATACCATGACCAAGGGAAGCCTGACTGATTGCTGCCCACGTGTCACCCGAGTCACAGTGGTCCCCACGATGCTCAGACACCCGCCGGTATAGGTTCCAAACTTGCCTTGGTGAAGTGCAATGTCAGTGGCAAGATCTCTGCATGAAGCTGTCCCCAATAGAAATGGCAGCTCCCATGTCCATTTCCATTATTAAAGGATGTCCATTCGCGTGCAATGTGACCCTGATTGGCGTCACCTTCGGGGCCGTGACACCTCAGCTGCATCACACAGTCCTCGTCATCTGGAGTGAATCACTCGCTGGCGTGCATTGGAATCGCGTTTTGCCGGTGCCGGTTTCGGCCTATTAGCATGTCATGAATTCTCCGGGTCCGGCGTCGCTATCGGGGGGTGGGGGTAGGGGGGGGAGGGGGGGGGGGGGGGGGGTGAGGGGGGGCGGGGGAGGTAGAGAACACCCACAATTCAGTCCCAGCGTCAGCACTTACTCTCTGAAATGGAGAATCCCACCCGTGGTGTTTCGTCCACCCAGCCACAAGGGACTTTTCCTACTTCTCGCAACACGCGACAGGCTCACTCGTGCATCGACTGCTCTCTTTTGAATGGAGCCCTTCTCCCCTCAGTCAAAACAGTTGAGTATTTCAAAGCCTGTGCCTCACTCCGTCGATCTGGGTCTTACCTCCAAGGCTAAGAGTTGGTGATTTAACACATCCTGATAAGATATTTGTAACTTCATATTCTGTAAGTATAGCCAATTTTATGAAAATGAGTGAATCTGATTCTACCACCTTGTCAGTCCTGTGGGGACCCTCGAAGCGGTTCTCCGGGGGAGTATAACTTGGTTCAATGTATATATTATCAAGGAAAGAAAATTAACGCAACAAAAATTGCTGGATTCAATTTTGGAAACTGAGCGTCAATATTCCATTACCCCCACTCGAAACAGGCTAAAGCTTCAGACTTAATTTGGCATACTTTCCACAAATAAAGCTGAGCATATGTTACAGCGGGTCAAAGGGGACGTTTTATGAATACGTGGACAAAGCTGTCCGCCTTCTTGCCCACCGTCTCGAGTGCCAGTCTGCTTCTCGGCCTATTTCGCAGGTTTACGATTCCTTCCATTACTTCACTACCGACCCCATGGATGTTAACTTGACCTTCGCTTCTTTTTACCGTGACCTTGAAATCAGAACCCTCCTTGGATAGCATCGCAATGGCTGACTTCCTAAATAATTTGGACATCCTTTCTGTGGATGCGGACTTGAATAGAGATTTGTCCCTGGGTGAGATAACAAACTGCACAAAATCGATTTCTTCTATTTTTATAAATTTAGAGTACCCTATTCATTTTTTTTACAATTAAGGGGCAATTTAGCGTGGCCAATCCACCTACACTGCACATCTTTGGGTTGTGGGGGGTGAGGCCCACGCAGACAAGGGGAGAATGGGCAGACTCCACACAGAGAGTGACCTGGGGCCAGGATCGAACCCGGGTCCTCGGCGCTGTGATACAGCAGTGCTAACCACTGTGCCACCCCTGCATCAAATCAATGCAGAGTGGCAAAGCCCCTGGCCCTGAGGGCTTTCCTATTGACTTTTATAAAAGGTTCCCTGCTCACCTCGCCCCTTTATTAGATATGTTCAATCGTCTCGGGACTCTCTGCCCCCAACACTGACTCAAGCTTCCATGTCGCCTATGCTCAAAAAAGACAGAGACCCTGCAGAATGTGGCTCATACCAGTCTATCTCTCTTTGAAATGCGGACGTAAAGCTATTGGCTACAGTGTTGGATACCGTTTAGCGCCTTATATTCCTGGTATAACATCTGATGCTCAAACTGGCTTTGTGAAGAGCCACCGTCACCTTCTCAACATTATTCTTTCCCCAATAGCTGCGACCTACCCTGAGGTTGCTGTCTCGCTGAGTGGGGAGAGGGCCTTTGAACGGGTGGAGTGGGATTATTTGTTTACAATTTGGAATAAATTTGGGTTTGGCTCAAAATGTATTTATTGGATTCTCCTTTGCAATACCTCTCCCACCATAAGCATTCAGACAAACTCTCTATAATTGGGGTACATCCCTCTATCCAGAGGAACCCATTGAGGATGCCCATGGTCTCCACTCCTTTTGGCTGCTGCCCATAGCGTTAAAGACGTCAATGCTATTAAAGGATATATACCGAGCTGGCATCAAGCACCAGGTGTCCTAATATGCTGATGATATACTGTATATTCCCGTACCGGCCTCCCCGAACAGGCGCCGGAATGTGGCGACTAGGGGCTTTTCACAGTAACTTCATTGAAGCCTACTCGTGACAATAAGCGATTTTCATTTTTAATTTCCTATTACTAACCCTATTGTCCGTGTTGACGGCAAAATAAATATTCTCAGCCCCTTTAGTTCATTCTCTGTCTATAAATTAAATATCAACAAAAATTAGTGCTTCCCAATCAACCCTATTGCCAAACAAATCCTCCCAGAGCTTTGCCATTTCAGAAATCTTAGGTGTAAACACAACACATTCTCTTGTGTCTCTTCCTAAAACAAACTTTACCAGCTGGGTCACCAAAATGACGGAAGATTTACAGCACTGGAATAGTTTGCCTTTTTCCTTGGTCATCAGAATTCAATCAATAGAGACGGACATTCTACCCAGGTTCTTGTTTCATTTTCAATGTCCCCCTATCTTATTACCAAAATCATTCTTTGTTATGGTAAATAAGTTGATATCAACATTTATCTGGTCAGACAGGACTGCTGGGGCTGGATTCTCCCAGCCCTGGGCTGGGCTGGAGAATCCCCGCGAACAGGCCACGCCGCCCTGACGCCAGAGAATTGGCGCCGGTGTGGTTCGCGGGGTGCTGGTCGCAGGCCGCTCTCCGTGGCCGGTCCGCTGATTCGCCGTAAGAAAAGAGCCGAGTCCCTGCCAGCTCCGTTCTAACCTGCTCTGGGCCTGTGGCGGCCTATTGGGGGGGTGGGGGGGGAGGTCCGACCCCGGGGTGGGGCCTCCGATGTGGCCGGCCCACCAATCGGCGGGCCGGCCTCTTTGGCTGGAGGCCTCCTCTCCTATGCACCGGCCCCTGTAGTCCTGCGCCATGTTGTGTCGGGGCCGATGCGTTGAAGGAAGCCACTGCGCATGTCCTCGTTGGCGCCGGCGCAGCTGCGCATGTGCGGATCCCGCTGTGCACAGTTCGCGTCGGGATCAGCAGCTGGAACGGCGCAAACCACTCCAGCGCCGCGCTGGCCCCCTGCAGGGGCCGGAATTGGTCCTGGTAGCGACCCGCGATGGTGTTTACGATGGCGTGGACACTCTGCAGCAGGATTGGAGAATCCCACCCCTAGTGCCCATAGAGCAATAATTCAGAGGGGGAGACGGGATGGTGGGTTTGGATTACCTAACGTACTGCACTATTATTGGGCTGTCAATATTCATAAAATGTTGATATGGTGTCACGATCCAGGTGAAAACTGGTGTCTTGTGGAAGCACCATTTCTGCCGCTCACCCTCTTTTCCTGCCTTAGTTTGTGCCACAGCTCCTTTGTTTGGGGGACCCTCTTTGTAAGAACCACTTCCCAGCTTGACTCAGCATTTTCCTTTAGGAGGGAGAGAGGACTAGAGCGTTTTACTGATATGTTTGTCAGTGGCTCCTTTGCCAGCTTTAACGGGCTTGCAGCCAAATCTAACCAGCCCCAATCTGGTCTCTGCTGTTATCTTCAGGCCCATAGTTTGGTTCGCTTGCGTGGTTCATCATTTCCTCAGCTACCTCCAAACACATTATTGGAGGCTGTGGAGAGGGTGCAGAAGAGATTTACCAGGATGTTGCCTGGCATGGAGGGCATTAGCTATGAGGAGAGGTTGAAGAAACTTGGTTTGTTCTCACTGGAACGACGGAGGTTGAGGGACGACCTGATAGAGGTCTACAAAATTATGAGGGGCAGAGAAAGAGTGGATAGTCAGAGGCTTTTCCCCAGGGTAGAGGGGTCAATTACTAGGGGGCATAGGTTTAAGGTGCGAGGGGCAAGGTTTAGAGGAGATGTACAAGGCAAGGTTTTTTACACAGAGGGTAGTGGGTTCCTGGAACTCGCTGCCGGAGGAGGTGGTGGAAGCAGGGACGATAGTAACATTTAAGAGGCATCTTGACTAATACATGAATAGGAAGGGAATGGAGGGATACGGACCCCGGAAGTGTAGAAGATTTTAGTTTAGACGGGCAGCATGGTCGGCCGAATGGCCTGTTCCTGTGCTGTACTTTTCTTTGTTCTTGGAAGGGATTCTGGCTCTGCCGCAAACTCACGGAGGTTTTATTTCAAAATTGCACGATCTCTTGCCCTCCCCTCTTCACAAGATAAGAAATGACTGGGAAGCGAAACGTGGGCTTGATCTTGCAGAGGAGGATTGGTAGGAGGGGGCCCTTTGTAGGGTCAACTCCACCTACTCCTGTGCTTGGGTTAAGCCGAATCAATTTAAAGTTTTGCACAGAATTTACTTCACCAAGGCCCGAATTGGCACGTTCTTTTCCAAAACAAATGCGACAGGTGTTCTCTTGTCCCTGTGGACCATACCCACCAGTCCTGGTCGTGTCTGAAGCTGACTGGATTTTGGTCATTCTTCTTTGACACCCTTTCCAAAGTTTTAGATATTGATTTGCAGCCTTGTCCTCTGATAGCCATATTTGGAGTCCCACCTGCAATGGCCAGTCTCACGAAGACTGAGGCAGATGTTGTTGCATTCGCTTCGTCAATAGCCCACAGGTGGATTTTGTTAACTCGGGAGGTCCCCCAAACCACCCACTGCTCATTCTGGTCAGAAGATCTAATGCCTTTTCTTCATTTGAAGAAGACTAAATATGCCGTAAGAAGATCTACTGAGAAATGTTACAGTAGATGGCAGCCTTTTGATTCGCGCTTTGACCAATTAATTACTGTCGATTGTTAATTTGAATCATATTTTTTTTGTATAGGGGATGTTTGCTCGTTTGTTTACTGGGGATAGGGAGCTGTGTCATTATTGTATCATTCTATGTCTGCCCGCTCCTTACCTCTTTTTGAAAACCAATGACATTTTAAAAAAAGTATATGTATTAAGAGGAAAGAGTAGATGAGTATACGAAGGAAAAAGGAACTGAAAGACATGTTGATGGAGTGAGGTGAGGAAGGGCCAGAGGAGACACGTGTGGAGCAGATCTCTGGGTCAAATGGCCTGATTCTGTGCTGTAGTAACAATGTAATAGAATGCTGTCATACATTCTAATTCCCATTATTTCTCTCCCCAATGCACTAAATGTCACCACCCGGTAAATAAATCTTGCTGATCCATGTACTATTGTTTATCTAAAATAACTTGTATAATGCATGTTTTGCATGTTTTCTAAAATCACTGTGTTCAGTTGCTTTCAGGTATGTGCAGACTCATGACTTTATTTTAGGTAAAGTTTTTTTTTCATTTTTCCTTTTATAAATTTAGAGTATCCAATTATTTTTTCCCAATTAAGGGGCAATTTAGCATGGCCAATCCACCTAGCCTGCACATCATTAGGTTGTGGGGGCGAAACCCACGCAGACACGGGGAGAATGTGCAAACTCCACACATGGACAGTGACCCAGGGCCGGGATTCGAACCTGGGACCTTGGCGCCGTGAGGCAGCAGGGCTAACCCACTGCACCACTGTGCTGCCCCATTTTAGGTAAAGTTGAAGTTGCCGTAGTCCCAGATGACCATAGCCTGCATTCCTCTTAGAGGACGAGAGCTAGTGGTGGTGATTAAACCTGCAGATTACCCCACCTCAGGCGAGAGGAAAGTTTGAGAAGGCGGGGCCCACATGAATAACCTTAATAACTTTATGTATGCCTTGGGCAATGCACTGAATCTTCTTGTAGAAAAGGCCGATTTTCTGAGTCTCCAGTTAACTTCTTGAACTGTTCCAGCTTGTGGTGGTATGATTAGCATAGCTGCCTGCCATTGGTGCAGAACACCGGCTTACCATTGGCCCTGGTCGGTCATGTGCCTCTCGACCGGTTGGTTGTGACCAGTCATGTGACGGCTCCCCGATTGGTCGAGAGGCTGAGTTAACCCCGCCTCCAGGGCGGGGTATAAATAACTCCCGGCTGTCGTCCTTCTACTGTAATTGACCGCAGGGCTTAACATCTAGTATATTACAGCCAGGGCAGCACGGTGGCCTAGTGGTTAGCACAACCGCCTCACGGCGCTGAGGTCCCAGGTTCGATCCCGGCTCTGGGTCACTGTCCGTGTGGAGTTTGCACATTCTCCCCGTGTCTGCGTGGGTTTCGCCCCCACAACCCAAAAATGTGCAGAGTAGGTGGATTGGCCACGCTAAATTACCCCTTAATTGGAAAAAATAATTGGGTAATCTAAATTTAAAAAAAAAAAAAATAGTATATTACAGCCATACTTTTGTTCAGCAACTCGTCTCGCATTCAATTGATGGTACATCACAGCTGATGTTTTAACTGGGTGAACATCCGCTTGGCAGACTGTGCACCATGCAGCTGTTTTGTTCCATTATGCATAGCTAGCACTGGCCTGTAACGCTGGGCGGTTAGTATGTGCTGTGGTTTTTGTGGTGACCATGTTTTCTCGGTTGGTCTCAGTGTCAGCCATGTGGGATCACTGCACAGAAACAAGTGTAGACTTCACCAGGGTGTTATACCAGCCCCCACCCCAACCCCACCATCTCCTGAGCCATATGGAAAGAAGTGGACGAAGTATCTCAGGTCACTGCTGATCCTCCACATGTCGCTAGGGCCTGGCCACGGTAAACAGTTACTGTTGCTTACATCTGATAAATGGCTATTGGTGTTATGTTGATGTGACCCTGTGGAGAACGTCCTTATTGGTGGCAGTGGCTCCACTCCTTGATAGGGGAGGCAGTGGCATTGTCGCTGGACTAGTTATCCAGAGACCCAGGGTGAGGACCTGGGTTCGAATCCCACCAGGGCGGATGATGCTCTGAATCCCACCAGGGCGGATGATGCTCTGAATCCCACCAGGGCGGATGATGCTCTGATTCCCACCAGGGCGGATGATGCTCTGAATCCCACCAGGGCGGATGATGCTCTGAATCCCACCAGGGCGGATGATGCTCTGATTCCCCAGGCGGATGCTGATTCCCACCAGGGCGGATGGTGGAATTTGAATTCAATAAAAATCTGGAATTTAAAAACCGGCCTGAAACCAATGTGGATTGTCCACTAATGTGCCTCCTTTAGGGAAGGAAATCTGCCATCCTTACCCTGGCCTGGCCCACAGTTGATTCCACTAATTGTCCTCGGGGATGGGCAATAAGCCAGCCAGCAGCGCCCAAATCCCATGAACAAAGAAACAAAAATCACTACCAGGAACAGTGAAGTTCCAGACTGATAAATGTTAGGTTTGATGCACAGGGTGAGAGGCGATTCATTTAGAACGTAACCAGTAGCACAATCCTGTTGGGCCAAATGGACTGTTTCACTGTACATTCTGTGCGATTCTTTGAAAAACTTTTGTCCGTCTCAAATTACCTTTAAATTTATGGACACAAGAGTATGGTGGCGCAGTGGTTAGCACTGCTGCATAAGGCACTGAGGACCGGGTTCGATCCCGGCCCCGTGCCATTGTCCGTAAGGAGTTTTCATAAGGGCAGCACAGTAGCACAGTGGTTAGGGTCCCAGGTTCGAATCCTGCTTGGGTCACTCCCTGTGCACATTCTTCCTGTGTCTGAGTGGGTTTCCTCCGGGTGTTCCGGTTTCCTCCCACAAGTCCCGAAAGATGTGCTTGTCAGATGAATTGGACATTCTGAATTCCTCCTCAGAGTACCCGACCAGACGCCGGAGTGTGCCGACTAGGGGCTTTTCACAGTAACTTCATTGCAGTGTTAATGTGAGCCGACTTGTGACACTAATAAAGATTATTATTATACACCAGTGTTAAAAATGCACCTTGTAACAGGAGAGGTTGGAGATATATGGGGCTGTATGGGAGAAATCCATGCAGGAGGATGTCCAGATACAAGTTCCAGGGAGAAGTGTTGAACCATGCTGCATTGCCCATGTCAATGACATTGCATTTAATAAGTCAGGGCAATTATTGGGACAAGTCCCTAGGTACCCAAGTGAACAAGAGACCTTTCCTACTCTCATCATATCTTCCTTCCCTCTATGCATTTTCCAATTTTACACTGTGGGCGCAATTCAGCCGATGAAAGTCTAAGTCCACTTTTGGGTGGTTTTAGTGGGGTTTCTGGGAGGCTGCAGCGCCGAGAAACACCTCGCTATTCAATGGCATTTCGCATTTTTTTTTGGCCTTGGGCAACAGAAATGGCTACTCGCAAATCGGGTTGTTTTGAATGGCAGCTCCGATATTCCCCCCCCCCCCCCCAGCCCTTTCAGGCCCCCTTGCTTTATTGACCATCCATTCACCCCCCTAACCTTATTGAGGCGACTGGGAACCCCCCCCTCTCAAAAGGGCAAGAGACCCTGGGCCCAAACACTGGCAGCGCCAACCTGGCAGCGCCCCAGGAACCCTGATAGTGGCACTGCCAGGGTGGCAATGCCAATGTTCCTGGGTACCAGGGAGTGCCAGAGTACCGCCCTTCCCAGTCCCCAACCACCTGGGGGAGTCTCTGATGCCCTGCAAGACCCCCACCCCCCCCCCAGGTGGTCACACCTGGCTCGTGTTTGTGGAAACCAGAGTAAAACGGCACCCTAATGGCTCATTTAAATATACAGATTTGGACCTTGCGCAGTGAGGGCGGGATCCAGATTGCACCGGCCGAAGCTTGACGGGTTACTTGCGTGAGGCCCGGAGCCCGATTTGGGGCTTTTACAGGATTCACCTGTTGCACCCGGATCTGCGTCGGGCACAACGGGTTCCCTGAATTGCGCCCCGTGTTTCTGACTTTGCAACCATTAAAGAAATAAGGTAACTCTGTGAATTCCAATGGGATCAGCAACACACACGTCACCCCTTGATGCTTACATGTCCTAAAGGTCTTCTCACGTAGGTGCGTTCAAACAGCAGCACGGTAGCATTGTGGATAGCACAATGGCTTCACAGCTGCAGGGTCCCAGGTTCGATTCCGGCTTGAGTTACTGTCTGTGCTGAGTCTGCACATCCTCCCCGTGTGTGCGTGGGTTTCCTCCGGGTGCTCCGGTTTCCTCCCACTGTCCAAAGATGTGCAGGTTAGGTGGATTGGCCATGATAAATTGCCCTTAGTGTCCAAAATTGCCCTTAGTGTTGGATGGGGTTACTGGGTTATGGGTATAGGCTGGAGGTATTGACCTTGGGTAGGGTGCTCTTTCCAAGAGCCGGTGCAGACTCGATAGGCCGAATGGCCTCCTTCTGCACTGTAAATTCTATGAAAAAATCTATGAAAACAAACATAGGGAGCCAAGTTAACTGGAGCAGTAGATGGTGCAATTGGATTGGTTGTCCATGCACCCAGAAACGATAAACATTTGGGCAAGATTGTCATTCATCTAGTCATTTCTGCTGCAGGAGATTCTGCAGATGAGCTTCATTTTCATTCTGAAGCAATCTCCTTTCTTACAGTGTATTCTGGACAGGGTGAGTTAATCACACGAGGTTGTGATGACCTAACAACATGCACGTTGTAAGTGGATTGTCTGCTGGGGGGGGATTAAAAATGTTGAAGGTTCTTTTTGTTTATATTCATTGATAGCATGTGCGCATCGCAAGCTCGGCCAGAATTTATTGCCTAACTATAGTTACCCTTGAGAAGATGGTGGCCAGCTGCCTCCTTGAATTACCGCAGGCCATATGGTGTAGGTACACCCACAGTGCTGTTAGGGAGGGAGTTCCAGGATTTTGACCCAGCGACAATAAAAGAACAAAAATATATTTCCAAGTCAGAATGGTGAATGATTCTATCTACTGTCTATCTACTGCCTTTGTCCTCCTAGATGGTAGTGGTCATGGGTTTGGAAGGTGCTCTCTAAAGAGCCTTGGCGAGTTCCTGCAGTGCACCTTGTAGATGGTTCACACAGCTGTAACTGTACATTGGTGGTGGAGGGCGTGAATGTATGTGGGTGTGATGGTAATCAAGCGGGCTGTTGTTGGAATTGCACTCACCCAAGCAAATGTGAGAGCTGCACTCATCCAGGCAAATGGAGAGTATTCCATCACACACCTGATTTGTGTCTTGTACATGGTGGGCAATCTTTGTGGGGTCAGGAGTCACTCGCTGCATATGGCTAGCCCAGTTCAGTTTCTGGTCAATTGTAACCCTCCTGGATATTGATAATGAGAATTCAGCAAAGGTAATGCTGTTGAATGTCAGGGGGTGATGATTAGATTCTCTCTCGTTGGATGTAGTCATTGTCCAGCCCTTGTGTGGCATCTTGACAAACACATGGATAGGATGGGTACAGAGGGATACGGCACAATGAAGAGTTGAGGGTTTTAGTCAAGGTTGGTATGACTGGTACAGGCTTGGAGGGCTGAAGGACCTGTTCCTGTGCTGTATTGTTCTTTAAACACCAGGTTAAAGTCCAACATGTTTGTTTCAAACACCATTCACCTGAGGAAGGAGCAGTGCTCCGAAAGCTAGTGTTTGAAACAAACATGTTGGACTTTAACCTGGTGTTGTAAGACTTCTTACTCTGCTCACCCCAGTCCAACGCCGGCATCTCCACATCATGTATTGTTCTTTGAATGTTACTTGCCACTTGTCAGTCCAGCGTGGACATTGTCCAGCTCTTGCTGCATTTGGGCACGGAGTTCAGTATCTGAGGAGTCATGAATGGTGCCGAACATTGTATAATCATGAACGAACATCCCCACATCTGACCTATGATCGTCAGATCATTGACGAAGCAGCTGAAGCTGGTTGAGCCTAACGCACAACTTGTTTCTGAAACACAGATCCCAAGAGCAAATGTGGTCTTAAAATTTTGCAAGTGAAACTAGTGGTAGAATGGGTATTTTCTCTGCCGCACAACTTCGCAAGCAACAACCCTGGCCATTTTAAAGCTCAAAATTCCCTTGGCTCCTTCCCAAATTCTGGGTCAAAGAAATTTGCATAAAGTGTGTGTGTGTCCGTTTTGCATCTAAAAGTTCTCATTCTTTATTTCAAGTCTAAATTAAATGACCTCACCCCCTCGTGCCTGCAACCTATCCATCCTCACAACCCTCCGATCTCTGCACCTCTCCAATTATAGCCTCCTGATCATTCCTGATTTTAATCTACCTCTGGCAGCCATGCATTTAGATTCCTGGACTGCAGCCTCTGGAATTACTTTCTTAAACTTCTCTTTCTTCTAAGCCGTCTTCAGGACCCAACTCTTTGGTCATCAGCCATAATATCTACTTTGGCTCAATGTCAAATTTTGCTTGATAATTCTTCGGTGAAGCTCCCCGAGACACTTTTGTTATGTTAAAGGCACGATATAAATGCAAGTTGCTGGAAGTGGTATGTTGCTGCAGCACCTTGACTCATTATTAAGTGGACCACTGTGTCAGCAACGATATCCTCAAACAAGTGCCAGGACTTTTCCAACTGACACATTGTACACCGATTGCCAATGTTTCTTTTAAATGGAACACAGGGTATGATAACGTTCCTTTGTATTGGTTTTATTGAATAAGCAGAACTTTGGTCTGTTACCAAAATGCAAATAACGTCCGTCCGTCTCTTACATTTTAGCTGGTCTCAAAGCAGATATTGTTTCTAACATTAATTTACAAGTATAAAATTGCACTTGAGCACACCTAAAGAAAGCATTAACCAATACTTTTACCAGTTCTGATGAAAGGTCACCAACATTAACTATTTCTTTATCCGCAGATGTTGCCTTACCTGCATTTCCACTTCTGTAATTACTATTCACTGGCGGATAAGAGTTGTGATTGACGCTGAAACTGTATGCAATAATAGACCAGCGTCAAATGTTATTTTGCAAGCGCAAGATTGCCAGTTTATTAGGGTGATGCAAATGCATCTGTCAGCCATACATGCGAGCTAATTGTGCATCAAACCTGCTGCCTGCAAATTTATAATGTTAGAAAGGATATTTTCTATCGGACAAAATACTAAAATGTAAGAGATAGCAGTAATTTACATTGTGCCACCAAACCTTTATTTGAATTACTTCAGAGTATTGTTGAAAAAAGACAAATACAAATTAGGAGCAAGAGTAGACATTATGACTCATCAGACATTCACAAGAATACCATAAAGTTGTTGCTTCCCCTGACATTGATATTCTTGCAATTGTCCTGATGAATGCAAGTTGAAAAACTTCAACAAAATGTCTTTAAAAAAATGTTTCTATTGAAATGTTTTTTATTTAGACAGAATAGTACAATATAAAACGGATGGTTTAGGTTACCATATAAAAAGAACACAGTCAACAGTTAATAACATCCCCAAACCTAACCCCCCCAACAATAAACTAAAACCCCTCTTAACAACTGACGGTGACCAACTCTTTAAAAAGGAAATGAATGGCTTCCATCTCAGGTGGAGCCCCTCTATCAACCCCCTAATGGTGTACTTGATGCCCAAATGTAAAAATTCCATGAGGTCACCCAACCAGGCTGAGGCACTGGGCAGAGGTGACCTCCTCCCAAGCAGAACTCTCCTGCGGTCTATTAACGAGGCAAAGGGGAGGACATCTGCAGTCATCGCCGTCTGCAGCACCGGTGAGTCCAATACACCGAACATGGCCACCAGCGGACCTGGTCCATCCAATCCTTCCCAACCCAGTCCTCTACCTGCAAACAAGCCCCCCCCCCCAAAAAAAAAGCACACCAGCAGCCAACCCCCCCCCCCCCCCCCCCCCCAAGTGAGCGAACACTGTCAACCCCTTCCCCCACCCTGGGGCATCCAACCCCCCCCACACTCCAGGTGACCACCCGACAACCACTCAGAGTGCACGCACAAGGCCCCAAAACAAGACAAAACAAAGAGAAATCTACAGTCACCAGCAGCAAACCAACCCTGCCCCAAACACCACACCCAAACCTACACACCAACAACAACAGTGACCAAAAACCCCTCGTACACGATCCCCCCCCCCCCCCCCCCCCCAACAGGAAGTGGACAAAATGTATTTTTTCAGCAATATTGAAGTAATTCCTTTTCTCTTCAAATGGCGTGTGTTAATTTTCTGAACACGTTTTGCATTGAATATACAATCAACCATCTCGCAGAGCAGCAGGGTTGTATTGAACCACATTTGGTTTCCTGGTCACATAAAGAAAGCTCTCATTACCATATACACACACAAGAATAATGGAGTTGAAAAATCACCCTTAATTTACTTTTTCTACAGAACTGTGTGTTAAGTAATGGGTTAAGAGACATTGCAATTAGTTGTCTCATTTATGTTACATTTTCAATGATTGACACTGATATGCAAAGGGGCTTCAGGTGGACTCGGGATCTTGTGATGTGATGATTGAGTTTAGTGCAGAGTCTGTTAAAGTGAAATAAAGGTGTTTGTGAAAAGGAGCTGGACTTTTGTCTCTTCATACCACAGCATCCATTCGTTTAACACTGTGGACTGACTTGGCTGTATTGAGATAATTTAGAAAGGTACGTGTGTGCAACTAATCGAAACCTATGAAAAGACAAAAACTAAAAATGCCAATGGTTGTAACTGTAAAGGGCTATTTGTGACTTCACAATGACCCAAAGAGCTTCATAGCCAAAGGGGAAATAAAGTGCAGTCACTGTGGTAATGTGGGAAATGCAGTGGACAGTTATCACTGCTGGTGAATCATTCCTCTTCCAGCGTCAATCAATCAATTAAAAACAAGACTGGCTCTGTGATTAATGCACAAGGTCCAATGGATGTGCAACTCTCACTCTGCTGAACAATAATGCTCCACACTGCGTAACGCCAGAACTTGCAAACATTTCTTTAATGCAATACTTCAGCATAATTACATTTTTAGCAGTTTCAATGAACAGAATTAACAAGCAGTCACAATACAGTGCAAAACTGGCATTAACATACCCGAACAGATGGCATCAGGCAAATCAGACAAACTACAGAATCCTTATTTACCATATTGTTACGGAGCATCCAAATACGGTCAAAAATAAATACACACCCTTTTTAACACCATTTCAAAATAAAAAATTGTATCAGTTGTGGTACTTGAACTCAGTTCCTGAATTACTAATCCAGTGACAAAACCACGACACTATGGGCCGGATTCTTCGGCCTCACCCATCCAGAGACCAGAAATTCCCGCCCGAGGCCAACAGACATTTACATGGCGGACGGCCAAAGAATCCAACCCTATAGTAATTGATAAGATTTTTGTTTTGCAGACAGGTCACAGCAGCACATACTGTACAGGCACGCACACTTTAAACTTTAGGTCCATAACTGTGGATCTCTGCTAGTTTTGTGTCACCATGGCTGTAAGCATGAAATTAGAATAGGCAATGCACTAGCCAGTATTTTGGGGGGGGTGGGGGGAGGGGGGGGGGGGGTGGAGAATCTATGCTTTTTGCAGTGACCGGCCCAACACAATCTGTATCATAATTACATTTTTTGTGAACAGGTTTCAAAGACCATCAAAAACTTTCCAGATGCATGCCTACTTTTTAAGGCGCGATTGAGGATATGGTAAATTAGAATTTTATAAACTTTGTCTTCCATTCACATTTGGTCTGAATAGTTGTTGCACGTAGATCAGCATTTTTAGGCAGTCAAGCTAATGGTCAACATCTAGGAACAAGAAAACAAAAGCAAAACACACAGCCATCTTTAAACCAATTGTAAAAAGTAGCAAAATACAGGCCAGAGCACATCGAGGTGGGTCTGTCATGGCTATCACAGCTAATACACAGCATAATTCTTTCAGGTGTGAATTAGCACCCTTGCGCAGTGAAGCACAATGTACTATGTTGTATGGAACACGCAACAACAAAAATCAAAAATGAGGCCACTTCTTTGAAATCGGTACTTAACGGAAAGCACTTAACCAGCATGAGCGTGGCATTTTAAATGAGTATTCAAGTCTCTTAACAGCATATGTTAGAATCTGGATAATTCTGCAGAAGTTTTAAAAACTGCTGGCAATACCTGTGATCCAAAAATCGCGCCAACTTCAGATATTACGTTTGGATAGAATTTCAACAACTGCAGTTTTAGCAATTGAGTCATGGGTCACAGATAAAGCGCCATAAAATGTCACCTGTGTTGTATCAGGAAAGCTGCATGGAACAACAGTGCAGCAAAAAATAAATAAACATTTCACCTCCCCTCTTGGCTTTCATTACAGCCTACAATAATTCTCATAATATTCAGTATGTAATGATTTACTGCAATACTCCCAATAGTGGAGAAAGCAGTTGTGTGCAATTTAAGTAACACTGGATTCTAAATACGTAATGCCTGTATCTCAGAGACGTCTCACTCCTGTCGCCACAGTCATAACTTCTGAAAGAGAGATCAAAGACTTGCAGACTGTAAATAATTTGATTCAGAATTTATTTCAGCAGTTCCCTTGGCAAGATGCCTTCACAGAAAGGCAAATCAGAAATAGAACGATAGCGCATTTTTCACCGCAAGTGTAGCCTTGCAATGGTAATGCCATTGCTAAATTCACCTACTAGTGCTCCACAAAAATTGTGATAACCCGCTGACATGCCCCATTCCTGTGGGCAGTTCCGAAGCCTGTTCACATCATTATCACCAATAGGAAATTTGACAAGGAGGACCTGACAATACAAGGTTTACAGAATAGCGGGAAACCAACTGCTTTCTTCTGTGCTAAAGCCATTTAAAGTTTAGCATTTATCACAGCCAGAAATAAGACCTCAAACCTGGCCTTAGTGTACAAAGAAGCGTTTGGCTGGAATTGTAGTTCTACTTTAAAGCAAGTACCTCTCCTTGCTAAACTAGTTCAACTCACTATTTACTTGTAAAAACAAGGTAACAAAATCAACCTATTAGAGAAAAACAAACTTTGATGAAGATCACAGTCCTCGAAGTAACAGCGGTAATTTTAACCTAACTGGCTTGGCAGGAAATTCACGGGATTGGGCAGAATGCCAGTTGTACCTACTGCACAATGTACCGAGTAAAATCGGACTAAGTCATTATGCCCGAGTCTGTGGATTTATCGGTGGGTGGGATGTGTTAAAAATTGCCTGAGTCAGCAGTTTAAAAAAAAAATCAGACACCAAATTCCAACCAATCACAATTCAGAGAAGGATTTTAAGAGTTATGGTTTATTCAATGAGAACAAGTATATGAGAAAACTATAGTGTGAATAGTACAAGCCAGGTGTGCTGTTCACCTGTGAATTGTTCCAATGTGGTTTATGTTCTGATCTAATGTTTGTAATGATAGCATTTTTATCCCCAAGAAAAAGTGCGCAAAATTGTCACTACTGCCTCTACGCAATCCACGGTGGAGTACAAATTATGGCTCATCTCCAGTGTAACTAGTCATGCTTATAAAAACTGTAGCAGCCATCTCGGATATTAAGCAGATCTTCAGGTAAACAGCAAAAGGAATAAGATGCTTACAAAGCAATAAAAATACAGACGCCCATGTCAAACACAGCACTGCAGATATAAAGACTAAATTAAAATAAGTATTTATAAAGTCTTGATAAAAATTCTAACCTCTACATGTTAACGTACCAAATTAATTATAGCAAAACTTTAAAAAAAAACTGACCAGATTCCTTTTAAAAATGGTTTTAAAAGCTACAGCTTCCATGCTCTGTGGACTATTACAATAACTACACTTCTGCCATCCTCTTTTTTAAACTAGGAGTAATACATATTAGAAATAGAAAGCTCTTTTTCAAGTCCTCGACATTTTGAAGTGCCTCACACCCATCGTTCAAGTGAAGTCACTTACTTTGCAAGCAAGTGCCACAGGGAGTTGTGCACAGCGAAGTGCTACAGCAAATGTTTTTCCGCGAGGTTAAAATGTTGGCCTGTGTACAAGGAGAAGTTCCTGCTCTCCTTTGAATGTTTGCATGGTCTTTTATGATCACCGAAGCAGGTGGATGGCCCCTTGGTTTCATGTCTCAATTGGAAAGTGGCACCTCCAATAAATAACGCGGCACTCCGCCGGTTCTGCATTGAGCGATCAAGCCCAGGTTACCTGCATTATTCCTGGAAGGGGACTTTCTGACTCAAAAGAGAGAGCTACTCACCAGTCATGCTGAATTTATAATAATAGTAACATTTATCAGAACTATTTCAGCCAGGAATTTCAAGGAGGTGTAATTACTGATTTAACAAAGAAAAATACAGCACAGGAACAGGCCTTTTGGCCCTCCAAGCCTGTGTCGTCCATGCTGCCCGTCTAAACTAAAATCTTCTGAAAGAACAAAGAAAAGTACTAAGAACAAAGAAAAGATCATTTACTCTGTAACTTTAGATCAACTGACATGAACGAACCTAGCTGGCAAATCTGTTCTTTCCAAGCGCCTGATAGAACAAATCCTTTCAAACAGGTCTTCTTTCCATGTCAGCCAACCAAACTCCACCAGATGCTTTTTATCTCAAATAGGAGTGACACATAGAACTAAAGTTTAGATTTTGAAAAACAAAAAAAAAAATCACACATTATGGATAACTTCAGAATTAAGTATTAGTTTGCAGGAAAAATTTAATTTTGAACATCTAAACTTCCCTTGGCAAACTTACATGCAGGGGCTGGTTTAGCTCACAGGGCTAAATCGCTGGCTTTTAAAGCAGACCAAGCAGGCCAGCAGCACGGTTCAATTCCCGTACCAGCCTCCCCGGACAGGCGCCGCAATGTGGCGACTAGGGGCTTTTCACAGTAACTTCATTGAAGCCTACTCGTGACAATAAGCGATTTTCATTTCATCAATACACACTCAATGCAGGTCTATTAATTTGGTTTGCTTGCAGCAAGTAAATTGATTTGAAGCATTAATTATCTTTATAATGCCTGGATGACCACCTCTACATTTTGATTATACAACAGCAGTTAATAGGTACTCTGATTGCATACATTTATATATGCAGGGCAACACGGTAGCTTAGTGGTTAGCATTGTGGCTTCACAGCGCCAGGGTCCCAGGTTCGATGCCCTGCTGGGTCACTATCTGTGCGGAATCTGCACATTCTCCCCGTGTCTGCGTGGGTTTCCTCCGGGCGCTCCGGTTTCCTCCCACAGTCCAAAGACGTGCAGGTTAGGTGGATTGAACATGCTAAATTGACCTTAGTATCCAAAAACGTTAGGAGGGATTATTGGGTTATGGGGATAGGGTGGAAGTGAGGGTTTAAGTGGGTCGGTGCAGACTCGATGGGCCGAATGGCCTCCTTCTGCACTGTATGTTCTATCTATATGCAGTAAAACAGAGGTGCCAAAACTGATTTGTATTAATTGCATCTTTAACGTTAATTTATTTTAAAGTTCATGAGTAAGACGTGCACTCCTCGTCCATAAACCTGTTGTCGCAAATCGTGGTCACACTTTATTGTCAATATTTCCAGTTCAATTTTGCTATGTCAATATAATTGCAAACTCTAGTCACCAAGCGGTTTTGTGGAAGAGACTTTAATGATAATAATAATCTTTAATGTCACAAGTAGGCTTACATTAACACTGCAATGAAGTTATTGTGAAAAGCCCCTAGTTGCCACATTCCGGCACCTGTTCGGGTACACAGAGGGGGAATTCAGAATGTCCAATTCACCTAACGTCTTTCAGGACTTGTGGGAGGAAACCAGAGCACCCGGAGGAAACCCACGCAGACACGGGGAGAACGTGCAGACTCCCTACAGACAGTGACCCAAGATTGATCCCCATCTTCTGTATATTAATCAACTGACCACAGGGGAAACCATGGATAATTAACTAGCATGGATTTTTTTTTTTTTTAAATGAACAAAATTAATGTTTAAGGTATCTACCAACTTACCCAAACTTGACTTTCAAAAAGGTTGGATGAAGGGATGTGGAGGCCACCCAACTAGACATTTACCAAGCTTTACCAGTAAGGGACAATGATTCATCATGTCATCGATCACACGAATTTCACAAGCACGCAACAATGCACAACGAAGATAAATGAACTCTCCAAATTATCCATGTCAATATACAAAACTGTGACCTGCACTGAATTAAATAAACTTTGTTTAATTTAAATTAAAATAATCCCCACTCCCTGCTGGTGCCACAAATTACTTCTGTTCTCCGGCAGGGGCTGGTTTAGCTCACTGGGCTAAATCGCTGGCTTTGAAAGCAGACCAAGCAGGCCAGCAGCACGGTTCGATTCCCGTACCAGCCTCCCCGGACAGGCGCCGCAATGTGGCGACTAGGGGCTTTTCACAGTAACTTCATTGAAGCCTACTCGTGACAATAAGCGATTTTCATTTCATTTCACTAGTCTTCTTGTGTTATTCTGAAAGCATCGCCTCTTTCACGAGTGTATCGTTCCACCAGCTAGCAGGCATTCTGTCACCTTGGAGAAATTGAGAGTGTGATGGGGGGGGGATTGAGCCAACGTTGAGATCAATCCTCTCCGCATTCAAGAGCCACACAAATACACTGCCAGGAGGAGTCACTGTACAATCATCAGGAAAAATGAATCCGGTGTGGGAGGTACTGCAGCTATAATGCTTACCGTTGCTTCATCTCTGTACACTTGGGATTGAATTTGAAACATTTCTAGTCTACATGGCTCATGAGGCACTTCTCAGTCATCTGAATTTTTAAAAATAATTTCACAAGATGTCAGCACTGCAGGTTAGGCCAGTATCGTTTCCCAATGTTTGCACAGTGGGCTAAACAGCTGGCCCGTAATGCAGAGCAAGGCCAGCAACGCGGGTTCAATTCCCGTACCGGCCTCCCCAAACAGGCACTGGAACGTGGCGACTAGGGGCTTTTCACAGTAACTTCATTTGAAGCCTACTTGCGACAATAAGCGATTATTAGTATAACAAAATTAATCTTTTCATACTGTGCATTTTTTATTCTACCCCAGCTTTTCTTCGGAACCAATAATGGTAATTTTCTTCAAAGCAATATATTTACTGTAACACCTGACAATCTTGTGATATGGGATTGTCAGACAGATAGATCAGTGTACAAATATCAGTTTTAATTCAACTTAGCAAAGTCAATCCACCTAACTGGCACGCCAGTGGAAGCAAACCAGAGCATCCGGACGAAACCCACACAGACACGGGAAGAACATGCAAACTCCACACAGACTGGAATTGAACCCAGACCCTGGTGCTGTGATGCAACAGTGCTAACCACTGTATTGCCGTGCTTCTTCCATTTTAGTGCAAAACTAACATATCTCCTGATGAGCGCTCATCATTTTCTAACTAGAAGGATCTTCAGAAGAAAATACAATGGGGAGCAGTGACACTTAGAAGAAGCATATACTAAACTTTAGCATGTTAATAGATATGATTCCATATAATGGATTTAAAGAATTGGTTAATCAGCTACAATGGGAATTTCCTGCAGAGAAAATGATTTCAAGGCCTGCATGAAAACCTGCAGTACGATAGGCAAGTATTTTTTTTGTTTTAAAAGAGCTTGTATATGATGTATAAAAGGGCTGACATTCTAGTCAATTGAGCAGTGATTGGAATATACCCTTAAAACTGAGCAGCACGGTGGCACAGTGGTTAGCACTGCTGCCTCATGGCGCCGAGGACCCGGGTTCGATCGTGGCCCAGGGTCACTGTCCGTGTGGAGTTTGCACATTCTCCCCATATCTGCGTGGGTCTCACCCCCACAACGACATGCAGGGTAAGTGAATTGGCCATGCTAAATTGCCCTTTAATTGGAAAAAGTGGGTACTCCTAAATTTATTTTTTTTGAAATGAGCAGCACGGCCAAAATTGTTTTAAATTAATTTATGGGATGTGGGTGTCGCTGGACGGGCCAGCATTTATTGCCCATCCCTAGTTGCCCTTCAGAAGGTGGTGGTGAGCTGCTTTCTTGAACCGCTGCAGTCCCTGAGGTGTAGGAACACCCACAGTGCTGTTAGGTTCCAACATAAAATGACATTACTGTCATGATAATAAAATGATGTGCCGGGCAACAAGGTGGCGCAGTGGTTCGCACTGCTGCCTTGTGGCTCCGAGGACCCGGGTTCGATCCCGGCATAAGGTCACTGTCCATGTGGAGTTTGCACATTCTCCCATTGTCTGCGTGGATCTCACCCTCACAGCCCAAAGATGTGCAGGGTAGGCAGATTGGCCAGGCTAAATTGCCCCTTCATTGGGGAAAAAAAAGATTTGGGTACTTAAATTTAAAAAAAATAAAATTATGTACATTCATTTCAAACTGCTTCCCCATCTCTTTTTTCAAATGTGTGTAATTTGGATTGAGAAAATACCATTACATTGGTCTTCAAAACGTGCGAACATTGAATCACAGATGCATCCGGGCTTTTACAAGAAATGACTCCTTGTATTTAAAATCAGGATTACGGCCCGGTTTAGGCTTGTGGTTTGTTACTTACCAGCCAGGCTGACGGAGGCAGAGCTGAGGCAGGCATACCCATGCAAGAAGGCAGTGAGAATAAAAAGGGAAGTAAAAATCTCATGTTAATTCAACTTGTCCTTCCCTCTGACTGGTTGGTTATAGAGCCAAACTGGGGCTGGTTAACTGTTAGTCAACAGTTGGGAATGGTGTGAGGCACCTGACGGGGACACTTAAGCTTTTTCATTAAAAAAAATTCATCAAATCCGATGCAGGACAAGTTAATCTTACAACGTTTAGACCATAGTCAAGGGCTCTGTGTAAAGTCTCACCAGTGTAGAGCAACTGCTGACTTAGTTCAAATGCACAAAAAATGCTTTTAAATAGCTTAGAATCACAAGAGTGTTAAAGCACAGACTGATCGGTGGAGCCATCAAATCCTTGCCGATGCTTTTCTTCTTCTTCCCGTATGAGCCACCCAATCTAAACCACCCTCTATTAAACCACAGCAGCATCATTGTCTATTGCACTGAAGTACAAGTTGCTTTGTGATAAAAACGCTAGGGGAGGTCTGCAACAATCTGTGAAGACTCTTGTTCCTGACCTTTACTGACTTACAAAGATCCACAATCATTAATCATAAACCAGTACTATAACAGCACTGTCAGACAACTGATTGAGTTTCTGATTGTACACGGAATAATGCTGGACCCACATTGTATACTGTGCTTCATCTTGTTGGCTATCTTTCAGTAATATTCAAAAATTCCACATGTCCCCAAACCTAAATCTGACTATTGTGCTTTCAAGTAACCCGTCACACTATAAACACACTGATGTGAAACTGCTTATTCCCACTATTTTACAACCAGCAAGTACAGTGAGCATTGCAAGGCTGAAACGGTCAAGAGCTTTAGACAATAATGTAAATCACATCACTGAAGTTCGACCTGTTTATAAAATTCCATTATCCCACACCAAAATAGTTACAGCATCCTAACATCATTTACTATTTTTTTTACAATAAATTATATTTGTAAAAGCTAGTTTTATACCAACAATAAACTAATAAAAAGGTGTGAAACATTCCTCATGTGGTAGCATTCGGACAAAACATGCAAACACTGAGGCAATTATTTCATTGTCTTTCGAAGCACTTTGCAGATATTTACTCAGGGAGTCTGTAATAGAGACAATAAAAGATTTATGTGAGCGGCATAAGGATGGAAATAATATTGAATGGTTCGACGCCCTGTACCATGAGAACAAAGCAAAGCATCCACCCAATAAGCACTCAGGTAGGCATCTTGCCTTCAACAGTAGCAATTGCCTTTCTGGCCCTAACTATTTGTTGCATGCTGCACTTCCCCCTCTTATTTTAGTCATAAGACTGGATTTTACTAGTTAACGAAACAGCCTTGCGAAACAATGGAATTGTATATTGTATGAGATACACACACATAGTATATATGCCATTCACAACAAACCAACAAGTAGCCAAAAAACAAGCTTCATTGAAACAGCTCGATTTGAAAGCAGATTGAAATTAGACCAGGGTTAGTCCACTGCTAGAAAAACAGGATATTGCTCCTGAAAGATTACTGCCTCCAGACTTTAAGCAATTAACCCTCTAACACCAGAGAGTTGCACAGCAAACAGGGACATCGTGCCCACGCACAATTGCTGTCCGAGCTTCATTTTCACAATTGTCGCAACAAATTTACCATCCAAACAAGGCCACAAGCGACTTTTACAAAGGGTGTTCTTTTGGCATCAAGGATGCAGCTTTCCACTGCCAAATGGAACATGGTCATGATATGTATTCTGAGGTACTGCAAGTAGATATGGGATCATTAAACATAATGTGCACATCAGCATTCAACAGGAAATTACAGAGACGTGATGGCAGTGTTTTACCATGCAGCAGTAAGACTGATTCTCAGCTGCCCTGAACTTTGCTTCAGCTAATAATCGTCAATTGCATGAGCAACAAAGATGTTAAGCTAACCTTGTGCAAATATACCTACATCTCCTGGAATTAAGTTGATAGCATTTGCCTCGTCAAGGCTATCAGGAAGCAGATTACTAGGCTCAAATGCTGAGTAAAGATACAAACAGCACTTTAATCAAAGGCTAGGCAAACACTAGGCAAATTTCTAGCCGATTTAAAACAGCCTACAGATTGCTGGACTTAATACACAAATGAATTAATGAACATATAAAATTGGGCTCAATGTTTTTTTATGTAAGGTGCATTATTTAACAAAATACTGCAAATCACCTAATTCTGTGAATACTATCACATGCAATATATTCAGGACAATTGATCTAGGACTCTACGGGTTTAGAGTACTTGGAATATATTAAGGTAATGGGTACATGAGCCACAGGTTGACCAGCTCCACATTAATTTAGCCCCCGGTTTAGTTACTTTTACCCACTCAGAATTAACAAATTAAATTTAGAACTTTTTTATTGGTGAGCCATGAGGGGGAGAGAGGCATCAAGGAGGCTTAATTCCAAGTACCCAAGTCCAATGCTTCTAGGTCCTCAGGATGTCCAACTGCTTTATAGCTTATAGATTATTTCTGAAGTTTAATCACTGTCATTTTGTCAGCAAATGCAATAGACAATTTTTTTTTTGTGGAATCTTGCCATGCTCATTATCAGTTAATCTCTTTTTGGTGAAGTCAGGTGAGGGTTAAATGTTAATTAACTACCCTGCCCTTCTTTTATGCCCATCTGTTAAACAGAAATTAAAATCAGTTTTAACGTTTCATCTGAAAAATGACACCTCTGACAATGCAGCGTTCCTTCAGTCCTGCATCAATGGGCCATTCTAAATAATGTGCTCTTAAGTCCTGGAACGGGATTTGAACCCACCACCTTCTGGCTTAGACACAAGAGCACTAACACTGCGCCTGAATATTACCATCAGGAAGAAGAAAATAAAAGGATTGCTCAGAGTGCTCATTTGGACTCCCTATTCCAAACCTATACAATTTGGATGTTCACTGAACTTCTATCAGCTAATCAACTTCCAAATATACTAGTCACATCATGCCTATGGGAGTACCTAACATGCTAACTGGCTGGCATGTCCCTTTTCAAAAATGCAACAACGGAAAAATTGAAACAGTGCCTGAATTTTAACAGTCACTAAGATGGGGGGCTGCTAAGGCAAGTTTTACTGTACAATCGTAGCACCTCGTAGAATGCGGGGAGGAAGAACTTTTGAGAAGAAGCCAAATGATTGGGCACAGTCACAGGATAAAAATCCTGTTACTTCGTCACCCTGGACAAATCTGACATTTAGGCTAAAAATTCAGCAAAAAGAACAGGCAACTAGACTTAAATAATGCGGACATTATTGTAAAACAAGTACAATGAAAGATAGAATCTGTTGTGTGTGAGCCAACGGTAAAGGTTTTCAACTTTTTTTCCATTTCAGATGCTCTTAGTAATAATGTGCATTAACAAGATCTAGTAACACTGCCAGATGTTCTAGCATTCTACAGGTGTCCAGCTTGCAATGGTTTTAACAACTATTGGCCTTTCATGCAAAGGCTTTCATTCACTTTATGTAAAAGCAGCTTATCGTGATTCAGATACTGGCGTCATGTTTATGGAATTATTCTCAAATTGTTCCGCCGTGATCAATGCCTGTGTAATCAAGTTCAGCTCCTCACACAGCGTTTCATGACGATAGCCAACCCGAATATCCGGAACATTAGTGCGACGGATATCGTTGCCCTCAATGCTCTCCTTTTGGTAGTGTGGTCCCAACCAGTAACCCTTCACCTGAAATGTGAAAAAAGCACAGACGTTCTTTTAAAGAATGGAATTCTGTAAAGAGAAATGAAAACAGCTAATTTTTCACAATTTGAATCATTAATAAACCTGCTTTACAGATTGGAATTAAGCTATGGTTTGGCCATACTTGATCTCAGCTGGAATAGTAGTAAGGTCATTTAGATTGGCATGTATCTTGGTCGGGAAAAAAAAAAAATCACACAAAATAGATCTCATCCATGAAAATTATCCAGTGCAGATTGCACTCTTGATATTGGGCCAGGGTTCAGCTGTCACAATCGCTAGAGTTCAATAGCTTGTTGCCACTCATTGGACTGAATTTAATGCCCCCACCCCCAAACCAATGAGATGAATTTGGAATGTGTGCGGGGGGGGGGGGGGGGGGGGGGGGGGGGTTCCTGATCAGACTGGAGGGTATGGGATGAAGACCCATGATCAGACTGGAGGGTATGGGATGAAGACCCATGATCAGACTGGAGGGTATGGGATGAAGACCCAGTCATCATCCCGACTGCCCCAATCAAGCTCAGGATGGGATGGGTGGAGGGGAACATTCCTGCTTGGAGACCACTCAAGAACCTCATCTGATCAGCGCTGCTATTCAATCAGTGGCAGGCGGGGTTCTTGCCATTCGGGAAAGCTGCCCAATAAACCCTCATCGTGCTTTCCTGCGGTGGTCGACAAGTGGGGGAATCGCTTGATCACATGCAATGTAGGGGGTTTGAACCCAACCACAGGAAGGGGGCACCACTCAGGGTGCCATTGCTCTGCTCTTGCTAACAAACATCACCCCACTCCTCTATGCTGGTGTTCCCCACCCTGCCCATACTTCTCTCTGCCTGGGGATCCATGGCTTGTTCCTCCTCAGGCCCAAGCGTAATGCCGGCAGTGGGCACTATTCTCTGTAGCAGAGGTGGGATTTCTGCCCTTCTGGGGCCTGGAGGCCCAGCGCTATACAGGTTATGTGCCCGATTGCCTCACGTTGGGCCTCCTGCAAAGAAGCTTGGGGTTCTCACCTGTTCTCCAACCGGTGGATAAGACCTCCGCTGCACTCATTAAATTCCACCCATCATCTGCATTCACACAAGAAGCATGGTCATTTGGGTTAAGGTGCTTTGGGTTAAGGTGCTGCAACCTTGTGGAACTGTAATCTGGTTGAGCCGGCTCCCACATGAGTAAACCATTTAGAGTTCATTCTGTGGCTGAGATTGGTATGTTTCCAAAGGTGCTACAGTGATGGGCCTGAGCACTGTAAGAAACTGCCTCCCACCAAAAAGTCCTTTGACTATCCAAACATTTCCTATCCTGTACCAATCATATTTTTGGATAATTTTTAAAAAAAAATTTCCAATTAAGGGGCAAGTTAGTGTGGCCAATCCACCTAGCTTGCACATCTTTGTGTTGTGGGGGCGAGACCCACGCAGACACGGGGAGAATGTGCAAACTCCACACGGGGACAGTGATCTGGGTCCGGGATCGAACCCGGGTCCTTGGCATCGGGAGGCAGCAGTGTTTACCACTGCGCCACCGTGCCGCCCTGGCTGAAGTATTTCAAGGGGGTAAAAACAAATTATTATTTAAACAGGCAATACTATATGGCTCCATGTTACCGTACTCAATAACCCAAGATTTGACTTATCAAGTCCACATTGTCTCACAGCTGTGATTATTTTTTAGGCTGTTAAAACAAAATAAACTGCAAATGTGAATGTTCATATCAATCAAACGCCATATTGGGATAAACCATGTAGGCATATTTGAAGCTGGTCTTTTTAAAGCTGCAATTTCAGCCACAATTGTGATCAGCAAAAATAGTCAATTCCACCCAAACTGTCATAGTAAGCATTCCATTTTTAAACCACTTCCAAAAAAAAAGCTGAAGCCATAAAAGCAATTTTGTTCCTCGAACGCTGAATCTTGCAGTCATTTATTTTTGGAAATCTTGCAATGTTTCCAGTAATTATCAGTTCTTTACAAATCAAACATCCACTGTTTTCCTGTAAATTTCAACAAGTCTGAGATATGCACAATAGAAAATGTTGCAACCAGTTTTAACACAGTGAGAAAGAATGCGATTGTTTTGTAGGAACAGAACATGCCACAGAGCTTTTGAGTATAGGTGCTAATGATCACTTGGGGTTAATTCTCATGCCTGCGGGCAGCACGGTGGCACAGTGGTTAGCATTGTTGCCTACGGCGCTGAGGACCCGGGTTCGAATCCCGGCCCTGGTCACTGTCCGTGTGGAGTTTGCACGTTCTCCCCGTGTTTGCGTGGGTTTCACCCCCACAACCCAAAGATGTGCAGGTTAGGTGGATTGGCCACGCTAAATTGCCCCTTAATTGGAAAAAAATTATTGGGTACGCTAAATTTTAAAATTGTTTTTAAAAATTCTCATGCCTGCAACTTTGGTCAGATCCACATCAACTTTAAGAGACAACTTCAAGGGTTCGATTCCGGCCCCGGGACACTGTTCATGTGCAGTTTGCACATTCTCCCCGTGTCTGCGTGGGTCTCACCCCCACATCTCAAAAGGATGTGCAGGGTAGGTGGATTAGCCACACTAAATTGGCCCCTAATTGGAAAAAAAAAATTGGGTATGCTAAATTTATATTTTTTTTAAAAAGTGAAAATGGTTTTCAGAGAATTGTTATTTGGGAAGGCAGGCGTCAGAATAATGGTTTTGCTCTGTGGAAATATCTAAAGTGAAATCAGGCACCAAAAAACAAATTTTCTGATCCATAAAAAGAAGTTCTATTCCTCCCTCCTGCTGCCACTTAGTTGAGTCTTCTGAGCTGGAGGCACTGATTGAGGAAGTTTGCATTAAAAAAACATCCTTTGTTAAATGAGTGAGTGAATTTGCTGACTAGACAGGGTGGATTGTACGGAAATAGAGTTCTTTACATCTGCCATCCATCTCACTCCACGATCAGCTGACATAAAACAGGATAGTTTTAAAACTAGAGGTGGAGTATCTCACTTGCACCCAAAATGCCCGGGCAAGAGCTGGAAAACTCATCGACACGCTTGTTTAGACTCCCTTGCTTTGTGCATTATAAAGCTCTGGAACGGTGCGATACAGTTTGATCATTATTGGCGAAAATACCTAGGACAAACCACTAGGGGCACAATCTAATTACAGGGCTCAGATGACAAATGATAAGACGTTAGTACAGCCATCTGATGTTAGGTTGCCATTTCAATCTTGCTACTGTGCCCAATTTTTACAGGTGGAACTTCATTGAAAAGTATGCCGCATGGGGAAAGGATTGGGAATTAATACGATTTTGTTGAAGGTTAGGGACCTGCTGATCTTGAAACCAAATGCTGTAGAAAGGAAATTATATTGTTCAGATTCCGACTGTGTTGGCCCTGTATTTGAAGCAGCTCTCTCAATCTTTCTAAGTCACAGACATCAGGGGCAAATGGTGGTGTAGTGGTAGTGTCGCTGGACTAGTAATCCAGAGAACCAGGTGAAAACCCAGGGGACATGGGTTCAAATCCCACCATGACTGGTGGAATTTAACATACCAATTAATAAATCTGGGAATTGAAAGGTGGTCTCAATAATGGCGACCATGAAACTGCATCGATTGTTGTAAAAACCCATCTGGTTCACCAATGTCTTTTAGGGCAGGAAATCTGCCATCATTACCCGGTCTGGCCTACATGTGACTCCAGACTCACTGTAATGTGGTTGACTCTGAAGTAGTCTCGCAAGCCACTCAGTTCAAAGGCATTTACGGACGGACAACAAATGCCTTTCCAGCGACACCCATATCCCAGGAAAGAATAACAAAAACCTAGATTATTTACCCCACAAGTGCTCCAAGCTGGCACATGAAGTACTGAACAATAAAGCTGAGCAGCAGTTCCTACAAGGCATTGACATATTACAGAAGACAAGAACATGAATTTGCCAAGTCTACAGAAAGTGAAGAGTTGAAGCAAAACAAACCAAAGAATTGCTGTAGTTAGTGGTTTAATTCTCAGTACGACTAAAATGGTAAGATCTCACGGGCTGAGTTTGGATGGAGGATTGGCTTACCAATAAAATACAGAATGGGGATAAATGGGTCTTTTTCTGATTGGTACGATGCACCGAGTGGTGTGCCACTGGGTTCGGTCCTCAGGCCCCTATTTATAATCTATATTGATGACTTGGATGCAGGGATTGAATGTACCATAGCCAAAATGTGCAGATGACACTAAAGTGGGAAAGCAAGTTGCAATGAGGAAATAAGAAATTTACAAATGGATATGGAAGATTAGGTGAGTGTGCCAAAATACGGCAGGTGGAATTTAACGTGGATGAGTGTGAGGTTATGGTCGGAGGAATAAAAAGGCAACTTACTATCTGAATGGAGAAGAACTTCAAAATGCTTTGGCGCAGAGGAATCTGGGTGTCCTCGTGCAGAAAGTTAGTATGCAGGTGCAGCAGGTAATAAGGAAGACATGGAAATTTGGTATTCATGTCTATTGGAATAGAGGTTGAAAATAGGGCAGTGCTTTTGCAGCTGTATCGGGCATTGGTGAGACCCCCATCTGGAGCACTGCGCACAGTTTTGGTCCCCTTACTTGAGAAAGAATGTAAATGCATTAGAAGGTTCACTAGATTGATTCCAGGCATGAAGGATTTGTCTTATGTAGAGAGGTTGCTCTGGAGTCGGAGATACAATTGAGGTTATAAGATGCTAAAGGTGATTGACAGTGTACATGTAGTGCGGACGTTTCCCCTTGTTGGATATTTTAGAACGAGAGGCCATCGTTTTAGGCTAGGGAGGGGGGGCGGGGGCAGATTTAAAGCAGAAATGAGGAGGAATTACTTCACACAAAGGGTCATGAATCCGTGGCAGTCTCTACTCCAGAGTGCAGGGGATGCAGGTACGCTAAACAAGTTTAGGGAAGAGATAGATAGGTTTTTAATTTGTAGCAGGATGAAGGGTTTGGGGAGTGGGCAGGAAGGTACAGATGAGGCAGAGATCAGATCAGCCATGATGGTACTGAATGGCAGAGCAGGCTCGAGGGGCTGAATTGCCTACTCCTGTTCCTCGTTCTTATGAATCACACAAAAGCATTAATAGTAATGAAGCAAGATCAAAAAGAAAACAGGTGTACCATTGTATTTGTACAATATAGGACATTCACAAAGGGTCTATCTAGAGAATTAGGCTGTATGATCACACAAACTATATGTACTAATGACCAATGGAATGAAGTAGCTCCTAAGAAGTACTGCACAGTTTATATTTTCCAATACACCAAATTCAAATCTGCTAAAGTTCAATTGTAATAGATAACCAATTGCAATAAATAACTAAAGGTTCCCAGAATATAATAAGATTATCCTTAAAGCAAAGTAGTAAGTGACCAGTGAATCAGTTTTAGAGCTATTGATTAATGAATAAATGTTGGCTCGCAGACCAAGAGAACACTCCTGTTTTCTTTCCAATTGTAGTGTGGAATATTTTGCATCCTAATATCCAATAGGCAAGGTAAGATCTAAAAAAAACTCTCGCCTTTGAGTCAGGAGGTTGAGAGCTGAAGTTTCATTCCAGTACTTGGGAGGATGGAGATTAAAGCTGACACTCCAATGCAGTGCTGAAGGAGTGCTGCACTGTCGCAAGTTTCATCATTTGAATGGGATGCCAAATAGAGTCTCAGGTCGAAGTAAAATATCCTATGGCAGTGTTTTTCAAACTTTTTTCCCCCGGGGACCCATTTTTTCCAACTGGTGGACCTTTGGGACCCACGCTGGCTGACGTTCGGGATTCACCTTATTCCAAATGCTTCGTACATTAAGATACAAAGCCTTTAGGCTTGCCTTTTTGCCATTTTTAATCATCCTAACTTTTCTTTGTACTCTGGCCTTATTTGTCTCTCGCCCTTGATTACCCTGTCTACCCTGTTTGCACTTTACTTTTCTTTTATTACTGTCCTTGTTTCTCTTAGCCTTGTTATTCTGATGAGGTTCCCAAACCCCTGCCAATCTGGTGGGATGGTGGAAATATTGAACACCCTCCCACAAACAAGTGTTAAAGCTGGGGTTACCAGGAAATTTCCAAACTGCAACAGATAGCTTTTTGTTAGTAAGTGTTTGAAGGATTATAAAACAATGGCGAGTAGATAGAGTTAAAATACAGACGCATCACAATCCTATTAAACGGCAGAGCAGACATGAGGAAGAATAGTTTACGTCTGTTCCTACATTCCAATCGCCCTAATCCTGAACTGGACAGGTTTTCAAATTCTCAGACAATCTGTACATGCTGCCTGTTGAAGTAAACTCTCCCACCCCACTCTTCAGAAATAAAAACTGAATCTGGAGGGAACGGAAGCGAGGCGTCATCCTTTTTGTTGAGACCATTATTCTTTCTCTATAACAATCTCTGGTCCTGAACTAGAAGGCCACACACAATCCAGCTCCCAGTAAATGCGAAGAATAATTAAAATATCCTGTCCAAGCTGCAATATCAGCCAGTGCTCGGGGTGGTAACCTCACTGCTCGGGTGTCTTCAGCACAGCCCCATGGGATCACTTACAACAGAGTGAGAGGGTGGACTTGTGACTGGATTCAAACCCAAAACCCTGTCACAATGACTTTTCAGTTAAAGCTGTTGGCTGCATTTAGAATTCCTGTTGACCACAAGGAAGGGTAGGGAGGTATTTCCGAAACAAAATCCTTCAACCAAAACTTAACCACCAATTTTTCTCAAGGCCTGAGCAGGAGAGCAGCGTCATCCTATGACAGGAAACAAGGAAGACGTGGAAATCGGGAGGACGTGGAAATCGGGTGCGGAGAGCGGACGCACAAACACCGCCACCCTCAACTCCGTGATCCTTCTGTTGGCGACCCACCTGCGAGTCGTAACCCACACTGTAAAAACCTGTCCTCTAGCACCATCTCAAAGAACAGTAATAATTATTCTGATGCCAAGGCCAATATTTATTCCTCAATTTACATCATCAAAACAGATTATCCGGCCATAGTCACATTGTTGTTGCAGGAACTCACGGTGCGCAAATTGCAAACTTCATTTCCTAAATTATACATTTCTGAAGTACTTCATTTTGCCATAAAGCATTTGGGGTGAGTCGAAGGTTGCGAAAGGCGCTACATAAATGCAAGTTCTTTCTTATGAAACTCTTGACAAGGCCGCGCAAAATCATAGGAATTGCTGAACTTAAAAAATGGCTCATGACCCATCTAGTTTGCGCTCAACCATACTGGTAGACACAATACAATAAAGATTGATTACCATGATAAGTTACAATGAATCTACAACAGACTCAGCCACAAAGTGAAGACCAAACCCCGACTCCACCAAAGTTCTGAAACACAGATACTTGTTCCTTCCAGACTTATTGTATTTACCATTATGCCATGTTTCAAGTTATTCACATACTCACAAAATACTGGGCCAGAATTTGACGTGCAGGTAAATAATGGTATCTGCCCTTATTCAAAATTACCTCTGAACCCATCAACTCAAAACACTTTGGTCCAATAATATTTCTGTATTTTATAATACCCGGTCACTTAATAGGGCCAGGAATAATCAACATGGGTCAGTGTTGAAGTCAACTCTTTCCGGCTGCTCTGCTTAACTTTAAAAGAAAAACTGAAGCAGGGAAGAAATATTAATTGCATTCAAGGTTTCACAAATGCGCATTTTTACTTTCCAATTTATTGCATTTTTCTCTACCTTAAAGGAAACGTACATAGCCTAAACAAACAGGACTTGGAGAATTGAACAGTTTCCCGCAGGAAGCGATTATCAACTGTGAGTGTCCTTGAAGCATTGAATTACTTCCTGAGAAAATTATAAAATGAATTCAGAAGGCAGCTGCCATTTAAAACAGAGGTAAATAAACTGCAGATAGGAACAGCAGTGAACAGATCCATGTTATCAAAGAAGGTAAATTAGTGGTATTTTAAAACGAATTTAACACCCAGTTATTAAGCTACACTGAATACTGCACTAAAGGAACAACTTCAGCAGTCACATTGTAGGTGGATTACGAGATGCAAAAAGATCAGCAGGAGGAATGTCTAAGATAATGGTGTGCTGTCTATATATGGATTCGCTGTTCAGAATGCGAAGATATAAATATATTGTATTTTAAAATACGAGTTAGATTGAAGGGTGAAAGTGTATTTTCTCACTATTGGGACTCCCCGTAAGCCTTATCACACCTGCCTGTATAGATAACAACTAGGACAAGAGGGACAGATGCTGCAGAAGTCCTGAAAGTCAGCATTACAATAACAAACACAATGTGGAAGCACTTCTCTCCAGTTCACCTGGGATCTGCTCGGTGCTCCCCGCATCTCCAATCCCACCACCCCTACCCCACTTCAAGCAGGTAAGTGAATCGTGTCGGAATCTGAAAATATTTAAAACATCGTCTGGGACAAGAGGAATGTTGCAGTCCTAAACCTCTTGTGGGATGGCAGGAGCACTTAAGGGAACTGGAGGACCAGACCACGGTTTAATTCAATGGTCTTGTTTATGGAACAAGCGACAGCTCCAGTTCTTGGGGGTAACGATCATTCTGTTTCCAGTGTCTAATCACCGAATGCAGTTTAATAACTGCTGTAAAGCAGCGTGTGCATATCCTTTATAGACAGGAAAAGCCAGAAATGCGGAGCAGTTCCGCCAGCTTCTGAATAAAAAGGCAGGTCCCCAGTGAATTATCTTCATAGATGATGACTAACGTTGTATTTCTATTTCAGAATTCCAGCAGCTGGAAGTTTTTAGACAAAAATCCAGGAATTTATTTATTGTTAACCCAAATTAATTCCTTACTTTCAAACCTTAATTACAAGGCTCTTTCAACAATCCCAACAATATTTGGTCAAAATCCAGGAACTCTAACATTCAGTTCTGCAATTAAATGCAGAGGATGATTTTTCCCAGAGCAGTAAACCAAAAACGTGATTAGTTATTTCAATCCCCCATCCTCTCATGCGTTTGTTAGGGTCTCCATAAAATTCCATCCCTGACATGCAAGGAAATTGTAAGGAAGTTATCTTCTCCCAAGTCGCTGCCTCCATCCAGCCACTAGGTTTCATTAGCTGTTCTTCTCTCCACAACTCTTTGTAGACTAGCCAACAAGGCATAATTGCACCACCAGCGCCACCTATGGACTGCACCCCCCAAGTTCTCCCAATGTAAAATATAGCGGATTAAAGAACATGTATTTTATGTAGTGCCTTTCACAAGCTCACAACATTCCATGGAATTTTACAGCCAATAAACAAAGGAAGTTTTAAGGGATTTTATATTTGTTTTGAGAAGTATTAGAAATAAGGTATACTCTTAAAGTGGGTTTAATTTAGTGTTTCTGTGCCTGGAAAGGGTAACACCTATAGTTAGGTTCATGCTGGACAAAGGCGTCTGTATGTGCAGGATTGGTTTCAATTCTAACTGTGTTTCTATTGTGCTTGGAGAGATTTATTTTGAATTTAGTTTTAGCTGGATATATTGCAGTTTGAGACAAGACACCGGGGAGTGAATGTCTTTCAACTCTGCCAGGAGACGCTGGGCAAGACAAGAAAGCAGCAAAGAGGCAGGCTCCCAAAGAACGAAATGCAGTCCAGAAAACCAGGGAATTGGGACCGAAAGGATTTCTTAAGACGACTGAAGTTAAGAGAACAGAGACCAAGGTATTGTTCATGAAAATTCAAGGGAAAACAAAGTGTCGTGAGTGAAAGAGACAGCTGCAGTAACCAGAGCTAAAGTAGGAAAGCAGACTCCAGAGGTAAATCAAAATTGTGATGCCATTTTAATGGAGTCTGAGAATTAATAGCACAAGCAATTGGGAACAGTTTGTATAGCAGACAAGGCTTAGAAATCCTAAAGGGGAAGACGTAAAACCTGGATACTGGATTCGTTGTTAAAAGTGGAGGGGAAGCTTGGTTTAAAAAAAAGTCATTTTAAGAAATAAATTTAGAGTACCCGATTAATCGTTTCCAATTAAGGGGCCAATCCACATACTCTGCACATCTTTGGGTTGTGGGGCGAGACCCATGCAGACACGGGGAGAATATGCAAATTCCACATGGACAGTCACCCAGAGCTGGGATCGAACTCGGCTCCTCGGAGCTGTGAGGCAGCAGCGCTAACCACTATTTAAAAGAGTCATTCGGAAAACCTGGACTGGATTTTGGATTACAAACCGCATTATTGTGAAAGAAGATTTCAAAGGGTGCATTTCGGAGGTGGTGTTTGGAAACTCTCATATGACAATCATCTGGCGGATTCAGATGAGACATCAACATCAACTGGAATCGTAGCATGCTGCTTACATAATCCGCTTTAGAGCTGTTGGCTGAGGGTGAAATACAGGCCAGGGCACTGGGAAAGAACTCCTCTTCAAAAAAGTGCTGTGTGATCTTTTGCACCTTCCATCTCATTACTGCACTGATGTGTTGGCCTAGATTTTATGCACAAGTCAGAGGTGGAATTTGAACCGAGAAGCTTCTGATTCAAAGGGGAAGAGTGCTGACTACCAAGCTATGCCTGACACCTGAATCAACATAGCTGAAGTGCTTCCACAAAATCCTAACTAATTGAACCCAGCAGATTCTGCCACTCACCTTGTGAGAGAAGCCGCTCATTAATACACTGTTCCGTGCCAGCTCGCACATGTCACAGGAGCTCAGCTTCCATACTTGGGCAGCAATGCTGTACTCTTCCATTAATGGCTCCTGAGGAAAACATGAAAAGATTACGATCAGAAGTAGCACAGCACATTTCAAATCTACAAACAGATTAAAGTCACCAAAAAGACACCATGTGTCAACCATCTATACTTGTATTTCTAAAAGTGACTCCTGTTGCGCAAATGTCAGAATTGAAGACCAATTACAGAGGGGACAAATTCTTTATGTTGTTCTACTTAAAATACCTCAGGGCAGCTTGCTGACTGGTTTGAGGTACAATTACTATGCATATGCACGAAATGTTGAATTTCAGGATTTACATCCAAATTGACTAACTGTATGACTGAGCAATAGATTTTGGGTCACTTATACTGGGTCAATTTATAGTGCACATAGACATTCAATAAACCTTGAACCAAATACAAGCAAAGTAATTTTCTAAAACTGGATTTAAGCTGACTTGGTTTAATTCCAAATATTTACAGTGGAAATTGGATGAAACTAAATGGAGGTTTCTCAGTGGCAATAGTCTGTAATGTAAACAGGACTTAAAACCTGTAAATCTAAACTAAAAACACTCAACAATTCCAAACCTACGCAACTCACTAAGAGCTTCTGATCAGGAGTTGATGGAAACCAACGTGACAGGTCAGTCAAATCTCATTCATTTGGGGTAAATGCATGACCTATTTTCCCAGATTTCAGGCGTTTAAAAATAGACACACTTCCAAGCCTTTAAACGGCTTTGTGACTGGTCTCATGTTTTTAATTATAACTTTTAACCCTGGCATTTCTCTGATGTTAACAACCATGATCATTTGGGTGTAGTCAATCTGTGGAGACAGTGGCACAGTGCTAATAGTCAGCCAGAGGCCCAGGTTAATGCTTTGGGAACAAAGTTCAAAGCCCATCACTGCAGCTGGAGGAATTTAAATTCAAAGAATAAAATCTGGAATTAAAAGCTAGTTTCAGTTAACAATGACCAAAAAAACCATTCTCCATTGTTTAATTAATGAAATCTGGGCATGTTCCAGTCCCACTGGCAGGACAGTTGCAACAGAGGTGGCGGCACAGTGGGATGTAGTCAAGAGGGAGCTGCTCGGTGAGTCCTCAGAGTTGATTCTGGACTCTCAAAATTGCATGGCATCAGATCAAACATGGGCAAGGAAAGCCAATACTGATTACCACCCCCGCATCATGGTAGCACATGTGATTAGCACTGTGGCTTCACAGCGCCAGGGTCCCAGGTTCGATTCCCTGCTGGGTCACTGTCTGTGCGGAGTCTGCACGTTCTCCCCCGTGTCTGCGTGGGTTTCCTCCGGGTGCTCCGGTTTCCTCCCACAGTCCAAAGATGTGCAGGTTAGGTGGATTGGTCATGATAAATTGCCCTTAGTATCCAAAAAAGGTTAGGAGGGGTTATCGGGTTACGTGGATAGGGTGGAAGTGAGAGCTTAAGCGGGTCGGTGCAGACTTGATGGGCTGAATGGCCTCCTTCTGCACTGTATGTTCTATTACCCCTCCTCCCCAGCTGATCAATCCTCCTTCATGTTGAACACCACTTGGCAGAAGCATCAAGTGCGGCAAGGCTACAGAATATGCTCTGGTCAATCTCCGTCAAGAGTGGCTTGGTCGCGCCACTATTGATTGAACTGGCCGAGTCCTAAAGGACACAGTCTGCTGGTCTGGGTCTGCGACAAGTAGTGAGGGAACCATAAAGAGGGGAAAATTTACCTGAACTCTGCCTCCCCGATCTACATGTCAAAGACATAGTCCATGAGAGTACTGGCAGGAGTGACAACCGCAAATTTCTTGTGGGTGAGGAAACCCTCCGTTGTGTTGTGTAGAACTAGCACTGTGCTAGATGGGATCAATTTTAAACAAATCTAGCAACTCAACGTGGGGATACATGAAGCGCCACCAGCAGCAGGGGAATTGTGTTCAACCACAATCTGTAACCTCTACTCCAATAGCCTCCCCGAACAGGCGCCAGAATGTGGCAACTAGGGGCTTTTCACAGTAACTTCATTTGAAGCCTACTTGTGACAATAAGCGATTTTCATTTCATTTCACCATTACCATCAACCCGGGAATCAAACCTGGTTCAATGAAGGTTGCAGGAACAGCAGCAGGCATACCTAAAATAGTGTCAACCTGGTGAAGCTACAACTTGCACGCCGACCATATCCTATCCACTAAAAGCAGAATGAATCCAACTCGGCCAATTACCGTCGCATCAGTCCATTCTTGGTTATCAGTTAAGTGATGCAGGGTTTTGTTGACAGTGCTATCGAGGGCACTTATTCAGTAATAACCTGCTCATTTATGCTTAGTTTGTGTTCTGCCAGGTGCACTCAGCTCCTAACCTCATTATAGCCTTGGCTCAAACGTTAATGAAGTTAAACTCCAGAGGCGAGATGAGAGTGACTGCTCTTGACATCACAGCAGCATTTGAACGAGCGTGGGCATCAAGGAGCCCTAGCAAAACTGAAGTCAGTGAGAATTGGGGGAAAACTCTACACTGGTTGGAGTGACACCTCGCAAAGGAAGTTGGTTGTAGATGTTGGAGTCAATAATCTCAGTTACGGGACACCATTGCGGCATGGCCAACCATCTTCAGCTGCCTCATCAATGACCTTCCCTCCATCACAAGATCAGAAGTGGGGATATTCGCTGATGATTGCACAATGTCCATCACCATTCAAAACGCCTCAGAAACTAAAACACTATGTATCTTTCAGCAGAAAGACCTGGACAACATCCAGACTTCGTGCTGATAAGGGGCAAATAACATTTATGCTACACAAGTGCCGGGGAATGGCCATCACCAACAAGAGAGTATTTAACCATTTACACTTGACATGTGGCGTTATCATTGCTGAATCCCCCTCTACGACAGAAACGGAACTGGACCAGAAATATAAATACCATGGCTACAAGGACAAATGAGAGGCTGGACATCCCGCGGTGAGTAATTCACCTCCTGACTCTCCAAAGCCTATCCATCGACTACAAGGCTCAAGTTTGGAGTGTGATGGAATACTCTCCACTTGCCTGGATATGTGCAGCTGCAATAAGACTTGAGAAGCTTGGCACCATCCAGGACAATGCAGCCTACTTGATTGGCACACCGACCACCACCTTCAACATTCACTCCCTCTGGCCCCAACGAACAGTAGCAGCCGTGTGTGCCAAGTAACAGATGCATTGCAGCAGCTCACCAAGGCTCCTCCAACAACACCTTCCAAACCCATGACCTCTCCCACCAAGGACAAGGAGACCAGATGCATTGGAACACCACCGCCTACAAGTTCACCTCCAAGTCACACACCATCCTAACTTGGAACTATATCGCCGTTCCTTCACTGCCGTTGGGTCATCATCCTAGACTTATTTTCCTAACAGCATTGTGGGTGTACTTGTACCAATATGGCCTGCAACGGTTCACCATCACCTACTCATATGCAATTAGGGATGGGCAATAAACGCTGGGCCTTACTTGTAATGCCCACATCTTGTAAAGGATGAAACAGAAAGCGAGGAACTAGTTGCTGACTACGGTGCAGAAAGAATTGTGTGGTCTCTATTCCCAACTGGTTGCCTTACCTTGGTAAAGTGAAATTGCAGAGGATCATCAGTAGAGAGAGACACCATTAGGCCTCGGGAGAGATACTCTGGCAGTGGGTTTCTATGATAACTCAGAAAGAGACTATTGTTGCTCAGGGGGGACATCGCAATCCCGATCTGATCCAGGTAGTACAGATATTGCAGCACCGGAGCCTGCGAATTAGACACAAGCAATGAACATCTCCGAACACGCCAACATTATGAGATCAAATTCACAGAGAGATCTTCAACTTCACATTTTCCAAATGACACATCTCTTGAAGAATGCCAGCATGGGAGAATGAAACTATTCCACTCTGATTATCCTACGTGCACATCAAGCACGGGGATTGTTACAGAGTAACGGTCCCCTAACTGTGCCTCAATGGTAAAATCACTAATTGTTCCATTCCCCAACCAGCCATTTGTCGGAACTGACTGAAGGAAGGGGAATCAGTGGCAAACTGCAGTCGCTTTTGTGCTGTGGACCTAAGCCAATATCCAAAAATACTATTTACAGTGAGGGAGAGAGGAAGTGCTCATCCTCAAAGTCTCAATTCAGATCATTATCCTAAACAACGGTCACTTTCATCGGAACAGTGGCAATTTGTGTATTTTTAGTTTTGCACACAGAAGTATGAATCAACATTGAGTTAAAAGTATGCCCTGTAATAATAATAATAACAACGAATTGTTGAACACATTTTAGGAAATTTATCTATTTCTTATTTTGAAGAACATTTAAAATAAATAAGTAAAATATCAGATAACGGATTGCTCATATTGCATTGTGCAAGATCAGCTCATGTTTTACTTTGCTAAGTGGTTGAAACACCGTTGTTTCATCATAAGGGAGGAGAGGGTGAGAGGAATCTCAGAGGAAATAAATCCAAGGCAAATAGTTCACCCATTCTACTCCTTAGTCCTGTTCTCCTCGAGGTGCTGACACCTTGCTAAAATGACCAATTTTAAAACCCAAGATGCTGGATTAATAACCGAGCTTGAACAGAACGTCATCGGGTTTTCTAAAAGAGGGCAACATATGAGTTCCATCTTGTACTTATTCAGACACTGCCTGGTAGAATTTACGGGGCTGGGCTAAAAGGCCTCAGCTACTTTTGCCTTCCCTAATACAGAGACATTAGAATAAATGAAGAGCTTGTCATATGAGGAACGGTTGAGGACTCTGGGTCTGTACTTGTTGGAGTTTAGAAGGATGAGGGGGGACCTTATTGAAACTTACAGGATACTGCGAGGCCTGAATAGAGTGGACGTGGAGAGGACATTTCCACTTGTAGGAAAAGCTAGAACCAGAGGACACAATTTCAGACTAAAGGGACGATCCTTTAAAACAGAGATGAGGAGGAATTTCTTCAGCCAGAGGGTGGTGAATCTGTGGAACACTTTGCCGCAGAAGGCTGTGGAGGTCAATTCATGGAGTGTCTTTAGGACAGAGATAGATAGGTTCTTGATTAATAAGGGGATCAGGGATTATGGGTAAAAGACAGGAGAATGGGGATAAGATAAATATCAGCCATGATTGAATGGCGGAGCAGACTCAATGGGCCGAGTGGCCTAATTCTGCACCTATGTCTTATGGTCTTAAACCAACTATACAAATTTGTAATGCATGAAAAGGCCCATGGACTTAGTAAGAGCAGCAACAGAAGCCTATTTTCAAGTTTTGAGCAGGGCATAACATAGGGATGCTCCAACACTTTGCCTGACACAACCTTTGCATACAAGATGCTTGGCACAGACTGAGTATGTCACCACATGAAACCTATGTTTGTAACTTCTATAAAAAGTCAATTGGCTGCACTTTAAGAGAAGGTATCTTATATAAAACCCAGCTTTCTAGTTCAAATGTCACATCTTTTCAAAAGACCTCAGATAAACCTTAGGTGGTGCATTTGTTCATACCTTTCGGAGCAGAAGACCATGGGAAATATTCTGAGAAAGCATGAACCCGGATATGAGATGGTGGATAGGACCAGCCTCTCCACAATGTGGCCGCAAAACAAACGTATTGAATCCCCTCTTCCTGGAAAAGCAAATAGCAACAATGGTCACAGCTCTGTCCCAACATACTTCTAAATTCACACATTCCTCACTCAGACGTCGCACTCAGAAGTTTAAGGTTTGAACTCACAAATGCATTTATATTTGGAGGGTGGCTTTATCATAGAATTTACACTGCAGAAGGAGGCCATTCGGCCCATCGAGCCTGCACTGGCTCTTGGAAAGAGAACCCTACCCAAGGTCAACACCTCCACCCTATCCCCATAACCCAGTAACCCCACCCAACACTAAGGGCAATTTTGGACACTAAGGGCAATTTATCATGGCCAATCCACCTAACCTGCACATTTTTGGACTGTGGGGGGGGGAACCGGAGCACCCGGAGGAAACCCACCCACACACGGGGAGGATGTGCAGACTCCGCACAGACAGTGACCCAAGCCGGAATCAAACCTGGGACCTTGGAGCTGTGAAGCAATTGTGCTGTTCACAATGCTACCGTGCTGCCTGTGATTACTGTGCAATCCGCTGTGAAAAGGTGTCTCGCCATTGGCCGGTGGCATGATCTTCTGGCCCCGCCATTGTCATGGGGGTTTCCCATTGAACATACCCTTCGCCGCCGGGAAACCTCACCGGGGCGTTCTGTCAGCAGGACCAGAAGATACCGCCGACGGGAATGACCGGAAAATTCCAGCCATAGAGTGAGACGATGCAAGATTGGAGGGGTACGGACAGCACGGTGGTGCAGTGGTTAGCATTGCAGGTTTGAAATCGGCTCTGGGTCACTGTCTGTGTGGAGTTTGCACATTCTCCCCGTGTTTGCGTGGGTTTCGCCCCCACAGCCGGAAGATGTGCAGGGTCGGTGGATTGGCCACGCTGAATTGCCCCTTAATTGGAAAAAAATGAATTGGGCACTCTAAATTAAAAAAAAAAAAATTTATCGCTTAAAAATTAAAAGTGCTTGTAAGATTTCTTTTTTGATTCACTAAATGGCTATATTTTGAATAATGAAACAGAAGCTCAAAATCAAGATCTCGGTAGCACTGTGGTTAGTACTGTTGCTTCACAGCGCCAGGGACCCGGGTTCGATTCCCAGTCTGTGCGGAGCCTGAACGTTGTCCCCATGTTTGCGTGAGTTTCCTCCAACAAGTCCCAAAAGACGTGCTTGTTAGGTGAATTGGACATTCTGAATTCTCCTCTGTGTACCCAAACAGGAGTCGGAGTGTGGAGACGGGGGCTTTTCACAGTAACTTCATTGTAGTGTTAATGTAAGCCTACAGGTGACACTAATAGAGATTATTCATAAAGATCTTCTTTGCTGCATTTGCTTTTATTGCTGTTGACTATAGTGGAGTCAATTTTTTTTATTTAAAGTGAAATTCTATCAAAAAACAAGTAAAGTCACAGGTAATATATATCCCTCCACCCAAATATCAAATCAGTTTGGGTCATTCATCAGGGGAAGAAAAAATTATATATTTTATAAAAGGTGGATACTCGCGAGAAAATTTCATGGAGTCAGTTTATAGTTGATAGCAAACAAAGTGAATTTTTAAAATTTGTTTTACGGTGTGGGGTCAACATGCAAAAGGAGGGAACGGTGATAATCAGGATTCAATGTATGGAGTTTCTGTCAGATCCAGAACAGTGATATCCATCACCAAGCTTATTCCCACTGACTGAGAAACATTATTATAAATGGCGCAGAGGAATTCTTTAAAGAGGATTTCCTTTAACATTCTGGAGACACTTAAAGACAAGCTACGGAATGATTGGGAATCAAGCCCATACTTGCGGAGATGATTGAGGACTGTCATGTTCGCATACATGTAGTAAAGGTAATAAGCATAGGGCGGGTTATCATTTTCTGTCCAATTCACGGGTAATGGGCTGTCCGATTTAAAGATGTGGTTTTCTGGCTTGGACTCATCATCAACACTATCGAAGCCCACAACCTGTAAAAGCAGACAATTTCATTTATTGCATGCATTCTTCCAAGTCATTCTCCTTAAAAGCTATTAAAGACAGCACAGGGAGTCCTGCAGCACACTGCAAGACAGCTTCATGCCGCTGAATTTATCCCTCAATTCGCAGATCATGGGCATAGCCACAGGGGAATGCACCAAGCAAACCTCAGTGCTCCATGGTGAGAGGAATTTATCAATTGCACTGAGAGCTGCCCTCAGCCACATTAAAGCTGTCAATTCAATAGCAGTGGAAGAGTTTGAATTATTAAGATCTTCTTTGCTGCATTTGTTTTTATTGTCCATCTGATAAGGAATAACTTGCAAGGGTTGAGGAATTAAAAACCCAACATTGTAAAAATGCTTTTTAATCCATTATGGCGTCTACAGATGAAGGCACATGATCCCTCCCAAAAACGTTCAACTCATTCTGCTAAGGGGACAGAATTGCAGGTTAATTTCCCCACTGATAGTCAAGTTCAGTTGATTATTTATTGAACTTAACTCCCTGATATTTAGCAGCTGTTTACATGACATGAACTAAACATGATCAGAGCAGCCTGATCAAAGTGACTTGGAGAGCATGCAACACAGAGATTCAAGTAGCTCCAGAAGAGGAGTGAGATACTGTATGTTTGTCTCTTCTAACAGAATTTTAGTTCTTACTTAATTCTTACTTCGCAAATAAAATCAAAATGCAAAAAAGGCAGAAAACAGTGACAACAATGTTTCAACTCAACTCAAACTGAAGCAACTTGATGTTTCTTTTTGAGAAAATGCCACAGCCTTGGGCTAAGTAGCAAAAATAGCAATGACTGAAATCTAGGTTCTGTATTACAATTTCCTGCCTCAATCATTGTCAAGTGGCACAAGCTGTAGCTTCCATTCTAGAGCCAAGAGTCATTCGCACAATGTTACCCTCCTCCCATTTGAGTTACGTATTCAATATACTCACGTGCTGAAGGAACAGGTGAAGCTCTGGGTGATTGCGTGGATTAATTGTCGCTTCAAAGATGGGAATAAAAATGTTCTCCAGCATGTCTTGGAAGTTGCTCAGCTGTTTCTTTGTGCGGAAGACATCACTAAATGCAATTGAATATGAAGTTGAGTAACTCATTATAGCAATTCTCCAGCATCCGTTACCTCAACAGACCAGAGCAGATTTCCAAAAAGTCCTGAAAGGTTTACTTAAGTGTTTTGCATAATCACATGCTTATTAATGGTTCTGAACTGTATTTTTAAAAAGTCCCTTGTGCTGAAACATATACAGCAATTCTTATTCTGTTTTTAAAATTTAGAGTACCCAATTAATTTTTTCCAATTAAGGGGCAATTTAGCTCTGCCAAACCACCTACCCTGCACATCTTTGGGTTGTGAGGGCGAAACCCACGCAAATACGGGGAGAATGTGAAAACTCCACACGGATAGTGACCCAGAGCTGGGATCAAACCTAGGACCTCAGCTCCATGAGGCAGCAGTGCTAACCCACTGCGCCACCGAGCAATTCTTATTCTTGATCATGTGTTGAATTGTTTACAGATTAGTGGTTTTCTCAATGGGAAGTTGAAATAATAGATTGATAAGCTCTTAATAATAATAATAATAATCACTTATTGTCACAAGTAGACTTCAATGAAGTTATTGTGAAAAGCCCCTAGTCGCCATATTCCGGTTCGGGGAGGCTGATACGGGAATTGAACCCGCGCTGCTACCATTGTTCTGCATTACAAGCCAGCTGCTTATTTTTTTAGGGTTCATCTGGGTTTGCTTTGCATTACAGCATGCAGACTGCAGTAAATCGCCAGACTACTAAGCCCAAATAAAGACTGTGTGTACAACAACTGAGGGCAGAGTTGAATATAAGGTGTGCCATGGAAGCCAACTGAAATGTTCTGCCCACATTCAATTTCACCCCCGTAAAGTTTGGGCAATACCTTGATTTAAGATGAAAGATAAGCTGGAGCTTAAGTAACTTGTGGCTTTACAGCACATGCTAATACTTACAAAAGCCGTGGTACCTGCACCAGCCAGCACACGTTGTTGGAGTAGACTTTGTGTTTCACTGCCCACTTTGCCAACCGATCCCATTCATCTCGGGATCGGCCATATATAGACAAGCGCAGCTCAGCATTCTGGTACTTGCTTTCTTCAAGATCTTCCATCACTTCCTGTGAGGTACAAGGAAAAGAATTGGCAGCTGGCTTGTTACAATTCTGAATATTTTTCACAGCAGATGTTTTCTTCCCTTCATTTTCTTCGAGAGTTTCCAGCACAACCCACCACCCCAGATCCTCCACACTCAGGCTGCACGGATCCTATTAGAAATGTTGGCCGAATGTTTCTGGGCATTTATTGCCTATCCCTAATTGCCTTTGCGAAGGTGTTGGTGAGCTGCCTTCTTGGACCGCTGCAGTTCCTGTGGTTAAGCTACTCCCTCACAGTTGTCAGGGAGGAATTTTCAGTAGAGTACCTTTGTAACCAATCAAATTTCAATTGCACATTTGCTGGTTTGTGCTGCTTGAATCAGAGGGCTCCGAATTTCGGAAAGGGCCGCTGTTGCCCCACGAGGGGATTAGTCCAAAACCAGAGTACCAAGATCTGTTAAACTCAGCAATTTAAATGACATGACATATAACAAGGATATAGATTTAACCTTCTTATGTGGGTCAAAGGCTGCATGGTATACAGCCATATGGCCCACAAAAACAAAAGCTTGAGCACATCTGCACGACTCAAAAATCATGGGGAGGTTGTAGCATAGCGGTACCGTCACTGGACTAGTAATTCAGACACTCAGGGTAATGCTTTGGGGAACCTGGGTACAAATCCCACCATGGCACATAAAAATCCGACATCGACCAAGGCCTCTTCCATATGTTAGTATAAAGCACAGGTGAACAGTTTGCCCATCACTGTCACCTCTGTTAAGCATAGACATTGAGATTTGGCACCCCCCCCTCTTCAGCGAGAACATGGAAGGTTCATTGTGAAAATTCAGATAATTTATACATTATAACCGTGCTTTTAATTTCAATAGAAAATATAAGTGGTAGCAGCATTGTGCTGGAGTCAAGCGCATTACACCACAGAATGGCAAGGCGATGGTTTGTCATGTGACTATCCATGTATTAACTTCCGGGTCGCAACCTCTATCACAAGAAGCTGCTCAATGATAGTGGCCAGTTACTCTCCTGCAGCTGGGCAGAGGGAAAATCAATCAGTTGCCCATGTTCATGGTGTGTAACAAGCATGGTAGCACAGTGGTCAGCACTGTTACCTCACAGCACCAGGGTCCCAGGTTCGATTCTTGGCTGGGTCACTGTCTGTGCGGAGACTGCACATTCTCCCTGTGTCTGCGTGGGTTTCCTCCGGGTGCTCCGGTTTCCTCCCACAAGTCTCAAAAGAAGTGCTGTTGGGGGAATTGGACAGTCTGAATTCTCCCGTGTACCCGAACAGATGCCGGAATGTGGCGACTAGGGGCTTTTCACAGTAACTTCATTGCAGTGTTAATGTAAGCCAATTTGTGACAATAAAGGTTATTATGAATCATAGAATTTACAGTGCAGGAGGCCATTCGGCCCATTGTGTCTGCCCCAGCCCTTGGAAAGAGCACCTTACCCAAGGCCACCCTCTACCCTATCCCCGTAACCCCACCTAACCTTTTGGACACTAACATTGGCAATTTAGCATGGCCAATCCACCTAACCTGCACATCTTTGGGGTATGGGAGGAAACCGGAGCACCCGGAGGAAATCCACGCAGACACAGGGAGAACGTGCAGACTCCACACAGTCAATCACCCGAGGCCGGGATTGAAGCCAGGTCCCTGGAGCTGTGAGACATCAGTGCTAACCACTGTGCCACCATGCCGCACTTTTATTTAACAAGGGAGAAAGTATTAAACAAAGAAAAAAAAACACAACCCACAAAATGCCCACGCTCTTTAAAGTCACCTTTATAATGTGACCAAAATATTTTCCTTCAATGCAATTATCGGTCTTGATGAAAATCTCACGAAGAATCGATTCACCAATTGGGTTGTACTTGGCATTGAATTTATCAAACCGATGAAAAGTATTTCGATCCTAGAACAGAAAATTAACATTTAGGAAGTCAAAACTCTTGACTTTTTGTCAAGTACAGAATACTGACACTAATCACTCCACAATCCCTCCCTCCCCACTCATACAGTATCCAACCTCAGTTGCATTAAACTACGAATCAAGAATTGACTACACTGCGGCCCATGGAATGAAATAATCATCACTAATTGTTTCCTGCTACTGCCTTAAGGGCAGCTCACAAATGTGGCAAGGAGATCTGCCTGCTTGTCAGCTGAGGAAGTGCACAGCCTGGTCAGAAAACAAAAACAGACAAACCAAGGAGTTCAGAAGGAAAGAAATTATGGAATTTAAGTTTGGGGCGTGGTGTAGCCCAATGAAACTTCACCACCAGACTAAAGAACTGACTTTGTATCTTGGGTTTCATTTTGTGGCTTTTGGTGCATGTTCAAGAGATTGCAAAAGGTATTGCGCGAGATTGTAACTCACTCATGAACACATTAACTTGCAGAGGTAAAATTTGGCCCCTTATCTCAGCAGCCTGGAAAATACAATTTATTTGTAATATTGGCTACTGTGCAGAATAGGATGAGCACCAGTAACCATGTAAAATATGTTTTAATAGATGACGGCGTTTCAACAGAGGACGATGCTTCACCCATTACAGTTAAAAATGGAAAATCATTAAAACAACACAAAAAAGGTGTTGGCCCTGGATTCTTAGGGGACACAAAGTACACTGGAAAATGGCAGCTTCACTACATCTGCAAACTTAGGAGGACAGCTGGCAGTCTTGAGGGGCAAGTTAAATTTGCCCAAATTAGCAAAGGATGACCAAGAACCGGATAAAGGAGAAAATGAAATATGAAAATAAATTAGCAAGAAATAGATGAACATTGTAAGAGCTTCTACAAGTTTGCGAAAAGGAAGAGGTCAGCCAAAGCAAACAGGTTCGTTAGGGGTAGAAACAGGAGATGTTACAATTAGGAAATTACAATAAGGAAATGGCAACAGAGATGTTCAACAAATATTTTGTACCAGTTTTCACAACAGAAGAAAAAAAAACACACTAAACAGTGAGGAACTAACTTAAAGCCATTAATATTAGTAAAAAGTACAAGAGAACTTAACAGGGTTATAAGCTGGCAAATTCTCTGTGATGTAGGTGACGATGCTCAGGGTTTTTGAAGATGCGGCTACAGAAATTATAGATATATTCATTTTTGATATTAAATCCTTAAATTCTAGATCAATCCCACAGATTGGGAGGTAGCAAATGTAACTCTATTTAAGAAAGGAGGGAGATTTAAAAAAACATGGAACGGCTGACGTTGGTAGAAGGAGAAATGCTAGAATCTATTAGGGACATGGTAACATGATTAGGCAGAGTTAACATGGTTTATGAAAGGGAAATTGTGTTTGACAAATCTATTAAGAGGTTTTTTTCTTGAAGCGGAGTCAAAGAGCTCCTTCCCAGTGACAAGCCTGGGTTAAAGGAAAGAGAATCCTGGGTAGGAGATTTAGGAACTGAGGGGAGGCAGAAATCCAATTGCCTTGCCACCGCAAGGTTGCAACTGTGGGATATCGAGAGTGCAATCTGGAATTGCGGCTGTCACTGGGTGGGTTCGGAAGCCTCTCCTCCCTCCCTATCCTGATCCCTGGAAACTCGCTGGGACGCTGCGCCCCGATTGCCTGCTCGTCGCAGGGCTCAGAAACTGGACAAACAACTTCAGGATCAAATAAAATCCAACCAGCACCATCTCTTCTGCAAATGGTTTATAGGGTCAGAAAGCCTACTCACACTTATTGTCAGTTGGTAATACTAACTTACTTAACTGTGAAATAGCTTGACTATATCTCATACAACAGCATCTGTAAGATTCAATTTTAGTTTTTAAATACATTACCCCGAATTCCCAGATTTTAAAAATGATCCCCACCAGTTTTCATGGACTTTAATTGATAGTTGGTTGACTTATGAACTTGTAAGTTGTTTGCAAATCGCGCTTCCTGCCTTTTCTTATCCAGCACATCAAAATATCAAGCCAAAGGCAAGGATTTTAAATTGCTCGGGTGTGCGCACACCCCATGCGAAAGCACGTGAAATCGTGCGGGAAGACGCCTGCCGTGTGTCCAATGTCATCCCACACTCGGGCAGTATTTTGGTCGGCGGGCGTGAGGGAGAGTCGGAAGCACGGCCAACAATCAAATAGACAATTTAGCCCATCAAGGGGCTAATTGAACACAATTTTATGGTTGGCAGATGGGCCATTTGGCCAGGTGGCTTTTACGTTTTAGGTGCAACCGTGATCCAGGATGGGATGAAATGCCGGAGCTGAAATAAAGTTTAAAAAGACGTCGGGGGATAGAGGTTTATGTTTGAACACTCTCTGCGGGGTGACACGGTGGCGCAGTGGTTAGCACTGCTGCCTCATGGCCCCGAGGTCCCAGGTTCGATCCCGCCTCTGGGTCACTGTCCGTGTGGAATTTGCACATTCTCCCCGTGTTTGGGTGGGTTTCACCCCCACAACACAAAGGTGTACAGGGTCAGTGGATTGGCCACGCTAAATTGCCCCTTAATTGGAAAAAAATTATTTGGGTACTCTAAATTTTAAAATTGTTTTAAAAAAAATGTAAATAAAAGAATACTCTTTGCACACTTTTTCCATTGCAGTTTATTCTTTTTTTTTAAAAACAAAAACAGGTTAGCAGCTCCCCGAGGAAGCACCACAGCAGCCGGCCACCAAGGGAGCACTTTAATAGTGTTAACTTGCACCCTCCAGTTTCCTGACAATGCCCTCCCCTGCAGCGCTGAGCTTCTCTCAGCATGGGCTGCCTGGGCAATTGGCCAGCCAGTGTGAAATCGGCTTTTGCAGCTGACCACAGCAGTAAGTGAGTTTCCCGGCCACTTCCAAGCCAGGCGAATGCGCGGACAAAATATTCAGGCCATCGAAATAATGATGATATTTTTTGATATATCTGCTCTGCTGCCTATATGGCGTTATAACACTAGGGGTTTCCATTTAACCCTTCGAGTCCATATTCAGACACTGCTCTTATTTCTCTTCCAGGTTTTTCTAAGTGTTTCTGTTTGATTAAGATAGGTACATAGGAGATATGAACAGCAGTAGACCATTCAGTCTGTTGAATCTGCTCCACTCTTCAAACATGTCCAGGCCAATCATCGACCTCTACATCAATTTTCCTTAGTCTCTCCATATCACCTGAAGTCTTTAGTCTCCAGAAATGTATCAACTTCTGTCTCAAACATGTTCAGTGATTGAGCTTCCACAGCCCTTTGGGGTCGGGAATTCCAATGATCCACCCCTGCAATGATGAAAAGATTCCTCCTCGCCTCATTATTGAGTGGCCTGCCCCTTATTCTGAAATTGTCTCTCCCCAGTTCTAGACTAATCAGCCAGGGGAAACAACCCATCAATGTCTACCTTATCGCATCCTGTAAGAATGTTGTAAATTTCGATGGGATCACCTCTCGCTATAGAGAGTACAGGCCCAGTCTGGTCAACCTTTTCTCAGAAGACAATCCTGCCATCCCAGGAGTTACTCTGGTGAACCTCCCACTCTCTCTATGGCATGCATATCCTTCCTTGGGTAAGGAGGCCAAAACTGCGCACAGTAATCCAGCTGTAGTCTCGCCAAGGCTGTAAACAACGGCACCAAGACATCTTTACTCCCGAATAATGGGCAAGGCCAGATTTGTTTTGAATCTCAGCCGCACCCATGCAAGAAATGTAACGTTTGTCATTATTTTCCTCCCATTACCAGAATTTAATATCCAGAAGTATAGGCTGAGAAATTGCCAGGCCTTGCGGTCTATTAACTTGTTACTCGTGGAGATACAGCACCTTAACAACTGCTGTTAGTCACATCCATCCTGGCCACAAGACAATCTACATATATTACTGGAGCAAACCTTGCCCCCATTCCTTTTCAACCTTTTTAACTCAGTAACATTTATTCTACTCATACTTTCCGTCATAGGAGGAAATACCTCAAATTAAAAAAGTTTCATAAAACGGCTTCACCTCATGTAAGGAAGCAACGATAACAGCTACTAACATTAGCTGTCGTTCGGTGTTAGCCCTAACAAAGGAGGCAGAATCTGACTGATTGAAGCTTTTACAAAGTCAACAGTCAGTGGACACAGGCAGAACGACTGATCATTCATGCACAAAATAAATGGTGATTCAGTGCGAGGTATTTACAGAGCTCAATGTTTTAGTACTAAATACTTTACAAACAGGGAAGGGAAGCATATCGAAACCACGAGCGCCTGAAGCACATCAATACCACTGTCCAGAAACATCCCCCCCCACCCCGGCCTGCACAGAAGAAGGCTTTGTCTCAATTTCTTCGCTGTTTTGTTAATTAGGTCCTTCTTTTCTGATTCTTTGTACATTTCTTCATGGTTTGTTAGCTTACTCTCCTTTGATCCCTTGTGCAATCACTGTTCTCCAAATGGACGAGTGCCCCAGTTCCAATGCATTCCTCTTTGTAGCAGATATAACATACATGACAGCAGTATGGGTTATTTGCTTTTAGAATTCCCCCGAGTGCCCCTTAAAACGCTTCAGCTATAATTGGAGTGACAACCTTTGTGGGAATTCGTAACAAGAATTTAACATTATGTTGATGGAACGACAGGCCTGGAGGACAAACTTAGATAATCTCAAGTTAAGCAAAGAGGCAAAATTCACAGTGGAGGAGATACTGGGATTGCTATTAAGTTGTTGGAACTTTCCTTTAAGAAACGCCATCTGTCTTTCATATTATATAATACACAGATTTTACAGGGCAGAGCTTTTAGCATGGTAGTACTTGGCATCAGTACTCCAACAAAGTGTATCAATGAGCAGAAATATACCTCCACTTGGGAGAGTATCCAAGCTCAGCTGTGTTAACAGAGACAAGTGGAAATAGGGTAATCTCAGGCCACCACTATCTCTGTAGCTTCTAGCCAGCTCCTTGAAAGTCTGAGAAAATCACAGGCTACTTCCAAACCAGCTCAGCTGAGCAATGCAACACATTGGTGGCTCAATTTTATTTCAACTATTAGTGCATTTCTAAGGAATAAAATGAACATTGAAAATGTTGAATAGCTCATGCATCATGGGCTTTTAGAAACACACATCAGTTATCCAACCTGAACAGCATCTGCACTGTCCAGCAGCCACTTTGTTCATTCTGACAATAATGGCCAAGAATGTGAGAATGGTCAATAAAATTAGTGCTCCTACAATAACTAATACTTACAAACTTATAACTTATTTCCCAATATGAAATTAATTTGGCAGCAGATTCAGAAAATGACAAGTTACTTCTTCTTATAACATAATGACTGTGGTTAGCACTTCTGCCGCACAGCGTCAGGGACCCATGTTCAATTCCAGCCATGGGTGAACGTGTGGAGTTTGCACGTTCTCCCCATGTCTGCGCAGGTTTCCTCCGGACTCTCCAGTTTCATCCCACAATCCAAAGATGTGCGGGCTAGGTGGATTGGCCATGTTAAATTGTCCCTTAGTGTCCAAAAGCTAAGTAGGGTTATGGGGGAGTGCCCTTTCAGAGGGTAGGTGCAGGCTCGATGGGCCGAATGGCCTTCTTCTGCAGTTTAGGGGTTCTATGAATCTATGAACTGCCTATTAAGCATCACTTTGCAGCTTTAATTAAAACTCTGTAAACCAGGATCTCTGCAAAATGAGTAATTGTTCTCTGCAATGTTGGGCAGTCCAGGCAAAGTAATGAGCAAATCTCACAGGCAGCTAAAATGAGCAAGTGCTCAAAAGATTTAGTCAGTTTTAAGAAAGTAAAATTACTGATGAATGAATGTGAACAGCCAAGATTCATGGTGCAAGACGCCAGCAAGGTTGGAAAGGTTAAAAGACATAGGGTGGAATTATTGATTGTTTGTCAGTGTCAATTCCAGTGGGGGGTGGGGGGTGGGGGGTAGCCCGCTTGCTGCACTGCCGGCTTTTCCAGTCGCATTTTTTAACTCTCACAAAAAGAAATCCAAGTGGTAGGGTCCACAACATCGTGCTCGTGGGGTGCGCTCACCAGGAAACCGGCTTTTACAAGATGGGTGCCCTGATGTGAAAAAAAAATATGGAACGCCACCCTCCCTCAAGCCCCCCCCCCCCCCCCTCAGGGGAGGGCTAGCCCTCCTTAACCTACAATTCTACCACTGGACAGCGACGAGGGAAAGAGTGAAGGGATGGATAAAGGAGCCAGAGTGCACGCGGAATGGGCCTCCTGCAAAGGGACCGCTCTCCGGGCCCTCGACACGGCGGCACTCCCATCCCCACCCAAGAAACACTCCAGCAGCCCAGTGGTGATAGCCACCCTCCAGACGTGGAACCAACTACGGCAGCAATTTGGCCTGACCAAAATGTCCAACAAAGCCCCCATCTGCAATAACCACAGATTCACACCAGCACTCACTGACACCAGACGCCACCTTCAGGACGGGGGGACATTGACAGTCAGGGACCCGTACACTGACGGTAAGGTCACAACACGAAGAACTGGCGCAGACTTTCCAACTAGTTAAAGGCAACAAACTCAGATACCTGAAGCTTAAAAACTTCCTACGGAAGGAGACAAGGCCGTATCCGCGACCACCACACAGACACTATTAGAAGAGCTACTGGCATCCTAGGCAGAGGGAACTGTAGTGACATGTACGAACGACTGCTAGAGTGGGCCGACAACAAACTGGACAAGACAAGGAGGAAATGGGAGGAAGACTTGGGGTTCGAAGTAGGGGGGAGAGTTCCAGAGCTAAGTAAATAACCATCAGGATTACCAGCGCAGCATCTATGTTAAAAGCTATACTCTGGAGGAAAAAAATAACCTCAAGTAAATACCATGCCTCCCTACTCATCTATTCGACTCTAAATATTTCGGCAGGTTGCTTTAGGTTTTCCTTTATCCATTACTTCATCAGAGTTTCAAAGCTGTATTTTTGTTCTCTTGCTTCAGCTGTTAGGGACATCCCCACAGCTGTCTTGGTTGGGACTAATTAACTTCAGCCCATAAGAGCATGGGTGCACATTGATATGTTGGGACAACTGACTTGAAATTGATAATTAACACTCAACCTTTTCTTCACTTCTGCTACCCTTCCTTTACCAACTCAATCACGGCTTGCCATTTTTCAATTACATCACTTATTTACTCCACCTTGTTATTCACTTCCAATAACTAAACATGGTACTACGTGCACATTTCTAGTGAGAGGCTGCAAACCAAAGCAAACCCCTCTCAGATACGGTATAAATTACAGCCCTCCTCTTCTGTGATTCACCCTACTTTGCGACAAATCGTAGATGCTCCAAAATCTAAACTGACTTAACCATTGAGTCACAACCCAAGCAGCAATGAAGCAGAGCGGGATAAAGAGTACAGGAAAAATAATAGACAGAGTAACATAAAGCAAACATGGTCAAGGGACTGAAAATAACAGGAATTCAAAAGTCATTACGACAATGGGATAGAAAGCAGGGAGAAAGGAAGGTATAATAGGTTGCAGCTTTTCATTCACACATAATCATAATTATATTAAGGAAAAGAGTTAACCTTTCATACTGAAGTAAACAGCAAAGGGGAGTCTGAGGGGTTCACAAGACAGACATTTATTCAGCATGACCCAGCAGTATGTACACACGGCCTGTTACACATCTCAGGGTCCTCACTCCTTCCTGTCAGCTGACCTGTTTACTAGCGCTGGTTAACTCAGCTCAATCAGCACTAGGGAACTATCATCCCCAGCTCGATGAGTCCCATGGAAGGTATATAACACTCACCCTCCTAATGAACCACCGCACGCAGCTCAAAGATAAATCATGATTTATCACAGCTCAAGGCGAACATTTAAGCTATCACTTTGACAGATAGGACGCTTAGTAAATCCCTGTTAAAAAATATATCAAAGATTTCAAAATTCCAAACCACTCTTGTATTTTATTCCAGGTGGGTGAATGGGCACGATCCTATTAGGAACGTTTTACTCAATGAGGTACCCGAAAATAGAAAAAGATATATCTGATATTGATTTAAAATATCAGCAGATCATTTCAATTAGAACGAAGGCCAGCATATGTTTGACAGTAAAACTGGAATTTTCATCTTGTAGCTTTCATCAATGAAATTTTGAGCACTGAAATTTCAAAGAATAAGCAGTCTAAGGATCAATACTATGAATGCCAAGCATTTACCCTGAGATGCGACACAGGTTTTTTTGTGAATACTAATCCCATTAATCCATTAAAATAGCTTTTCAACCAAGTCTTGTACTGATCACGTACCGAATGAACACACTCGGCGTTGTAGGTCAAAGGGATCCCATTACTAGAGGTCAATGTACCAATAGCCTCAGTGTAATTTGTCTTCGCTCCGATCCATTCACAGCTCCAGGGTCCCAGATTCGATTCCGGCTTCGGTCACTGTCTGTGCGGAGTCTGCACATCCTCCCCGTGTGTGCGTGGGTTTCCTCTGGGTACTCCGGTTTCCTCCCACAGTCCAAAGATGTGCAGGTTAGGTGGATTGGCCATGATAAATTGCCCTTAGTGTCCAAAATTGCCCTTAGTGTTGGGTGGGGTTACTGGGTTATTGGGATAGGGTGGAGGTGTTGAACTTGGGTAGGGGCTCTTTCCAAGAGCCGGTGCAGACTCGATGGGCCGAATGGCCTCCTTCTGCACTGTAAATTCTATGATTATGGATGCACTTTCTTCCCTCCCAACCTCCCACAGTTCCAAGTGGAATTAGTTCTCCTGGCAGGAGTCAATCCTCAGGTAAATATAAAGAAGCCAGGGACATCTAGGGGTATGTACTTACTATTCGGAGTACTGAGGCTCAGGTCCCCTCCTCTTTTCACACCCCTGCCAGAATTTAAAGAAAAATAGGCCATTTACAATCTGGATGGGGAATTAACTTTAAACTACTCACAAGAATTAAAATTTACTTTAAAGGCTTGGCGGGTAAAGATGGGTGATATGAAGTTCCAAAGAACTGAGCGTTCCGGGTTCCGGGGTGGGGGGTCCCGGCGTAGGGGAGTGGCGCCAACCACTCCGGTGCCGGGCCTCCCCAAAGGTGCGGAATTCTCTGCACCTTTGGGGGCTGGGCCCGCACCGGAGCGGTTGGCACCACGCCGACTGGCGCAAAAACCGGCACCAGCGGCCTTTCAGGCCCGCCGCCGGGGCTGGCCGAAAGGCCTTCACCAGTTTGCGCATGCGCCGGTGGTGACTGCCGCTGACGTCACCAACGGCGCATGTGCGCTGGGGGATTCTCTTCTGCCTCCGCCATGGCGGAGGCCGTGGCGGCGGCGGAAGAGAAAGAGTGCCCCCATTTCACTGGCCTGGCCACCGTGGGGGCACCCCCTGGGGACCCATCGCCCCCCCCCCCCCCCCCCCCCCCCGGGGCCCGCTCGCGCCACCGATCCCGCCGCCACCAGAGGTGGTTCAAACCTCGGCGGCGGGAGAGGCCTCCCAGCGGCTGGACTTCGGCCCATCGCGGGCCGGAGAATCGCCGCAGGGGGCTCGCCGCTCGACGTGGCGCGATTCCCGCCCCCGCCAATTGCCGGGTGGCGTAGAATTTCTGCCACGGCAGGTCGGGATTTTCGGCGGCCCCGGGTGATTCTCCGAACCTGCGTGGGGTCGGAGAATTTCGCCCAAGGTTTCCACTTTAGGTGGCTAGCCAGTAAATCGTTGCCACAAAGTGTGAATGTCAAACTCAGGTAGTATCAGTCGCGATGTGCTCACTATCTAATCAAAGGAGACCATGGCCTCTGAAGTGTCATTTCTGGGGGGTTTTTTGTGGGGGGGGGGGGGGGGGGGGGGGCTGCCCGCCGCTATTTAATCACAGAGTCACATTTTTGGGATCTAGGGAACTTCGCCCCGGGCTATCCCACACTTGAATTATTTTCATCACTGGGGAGCTGGACTCACTGGCCAGACCGGCTCATCATTTTGAAAGGATGCCCCAATTTCTAAGTGGGCTTGTAGGTCTCCCGCTCGTGGGTAATGTCGCCCCCACACACATGGGCATTACCCCACACCCCCTAAGTGTTGACACCCCACTATGGGTTGCTGAGGGCCCCTTTCTCAAGCCTACCTCCACCCTTACTTCCAGGAACCCCACCCCGCTCCAAACCTTCAAGGCCCCTTCATACCCATCCTGCATCCCCCCCCCCCCCCACCCTTCTTACCACCCCCTTCACCTGCATACCCCACCTCCACCCTCATCTCATGAGCATTGCCCCCTTCACGCGCTGACCATTGGCAATGCCAGTATGGCAATGCTACTGCCGGTTTTGCAGTGTCACCCAGACACCTCAGCAGTTCCATGGTGGCAAGGTGCCAGCCGAGGCAGTGCCATGGTGGCAAGGTGCCAGCCGAGGCAGTGCCATGGTGGCAAGGTGCCAGCCGAGGCAGTGCCATGGTGGCAAGGTGCCAGCCGAGGCAGTGCCATGGTGGCAAGGTGCCAGCCGAGGCAGTGCCATGGTGGCAAGGTGCCAGCCGAGGCAGTGCCATGGTGGCAAGGTGCCAGCCGAGGCAGTGCCATGGTGGCAAGGTGCCAGCCGAGGCAGTGCCATGGTGGCAAGGTGCCAGCCGAGGCAGTGCCATGGTGGCAAGGTGCCAGCCGAGGCAGTGCCATGGTGGCAAGATGCCAGCCGAGGCAGTGCCATGGTGGCAAGATGCCAGCCGAGGCAGTGCCATGGTGGCAAGATGCCAGCCGAGGCAGTGCCATGGTGGCAAGGTGCCAGCCGAGGCAGTGCCATGGTGGCAAGGTGCCAGCCGAGGCAGTGCCATGGTGGCAAGGTGCCAGCCGAGGCAGTGCCATGGTGGCAAGGTGCCAGCCGAGGCAGTGCCATGGTGGCAAGGTGCCAGCCGAGGCAGTGCCATGGTGGCAAGATGCCAGCCGAGGCAGTGCCATGGTGGCAAGGTGCCAGCCGAGGCAGTGCCATGGTGGCAAGATGCCAGCCGAGGCAGTGCCATGGTGGCAAGGTGCCAGCCGAGGCAGTGCCATGGTGGCAAGGTGCCAGCCGAGGCAGTGCCATGGTGGCAAGGTGCCAGCTGAGGCAGTGCCATGGTGGCAAGGTGCCAGCTGAGGCAGTGCCATGGTGGCAAGGTGCCAGCCGAGGCAGTGCCATGGTGGCAAGGTGCCAGCCGAGGCAGTGCCATGGTGCCCAAGTTCTGGGGAGAGCCAGGGGGCCACCCTGCCCTATCCATGACCACCCAGGGCCCTCCGATGGCCCGAGAGATCACCCCCTTCCCACCCCGGGTGCCGTTCCGCCTTGTCCATGTTTGTGTGGGACCAGTACTGAACAGCACCCAGCTCGGGGCTTCTCTGGGAAGCCGGTAGATCGCGGGTAATCACGCATACTTAAGACGTGCGTGGCTTGGTCCCGCCCATTGTAGGTGGGATTCTGACTGCGTGGCGGGATCTGGTTAGATCCACGAGGGGTACTGGCCGTCGGGAAGCCCGTGGGAGGCCTCTCCCAGGATCTACCGGCTGCGTCATTGCCCACTCGGTGCAAAGTGACCACTAGATCACGCACCATATGTTATTATATGAGCAATTGGAGAACTCTGCCCAATTTTAGTTCCTTCAGATGGTGGCTGATATGGTGACCTTGGAAAAGGTTAAGAGGAGAGATACAAGAGAGATTCCCAGCTTAAAGAACCGTAAATATTCAGACAGGCATAAAGAGTGGGGTCTATAGACTTTACAGTATCACAAACGTAAGAGATTATCTGATGGGGGAGTGCGAGATAAAGAAAAGATTGCACTGTATGCCTATGATAAAGCTATTTCAGTTTGACAGGTTGGGGAGGACCAAGGATGTGCATTCAAACAATTCAAATATAGAAACAGAATAGATGGGAATAGATGTCCCAGAGAGGGAGCTGTCCCAGTTTTTATCTGAGACAGAGAATGCATCACATAGAAAGTTCCCAAGAGATTACATGATGGCAGAAAGAAGGCTTTGCCAAAGCAAGTGTCTCGTCATGATGTTTTAGGCATCTTGTGTGGGGCAGACTTGACAGGCCAGCTGGCCCTACCCTGTCCATTATTCCCAGATGTTGGTGTCATTTAGCCATTTGGAACGGTACTACAGGGCATTTGTGCAACCACTCACCAGAAAACTTTGGGGAAAAACATGACAAACGCTCTCCAAAAAAAATAATCCTTTGTTTATAGGAAAATTATTTATTTTGGAGTAAAACCATAATCTGAGAAAGGACCTGTGGCCTTGGCTTTGTGTTACTGATGGCAATTGAAAGATAGATGAAAGAACCCTAACCAAATTACTTTTCTTGTGTTCAGACAAAAGAGCTGCTTCACGCTTCAGAAAAATGCTCTGTTCAACTTCAATGCCCCAAGTACTTCATTTTTAGCACAGGCTTAAGCAGCCAACAAAGAAAACAAACTTGCACAGCTGCAACAATTCAACATTTATGTTTTAAAAGTAGGAGTCACTCATTTTTCTGTACTAGAATAACTGGAAAAGATTTTGTTTGTTGCTCTTCTGTTTTTCCCTCTTCCCTTTCATTCATTCAAGTGGGGAATTACACGGTGAACGCAAATTCCTATCAAACCATGGTACGAGTGGTTTTACAAACACAAAAGGAAAAACTGACAGATCTGGACATAAAAAATAAGGAACAATCCAGCGCAGGAACAGGCCCTTCGGCCCTCCAAGCCTGTACTGGTCATGATGCTACTTGGCCAAAACCCTCAGCACTTCTTAGTGCCGTATCCCTCTATACCCATCCTATCCATGTACTTGGCCAGATGCCTTTTAAATGCTGTTAATATATCGGCTTCCACAATTCCCCTGGCAGCGCGCGTTCCAAGCACTCACCACCCTCTGTGTAAAAAAACTTGCCTCGCACATCTCCTCTAAACTTTGCCCCAGGCACCTTAAACCTATGCCTCCTAGTGACTGATTCCTCCACCCTGGGAAAGAGTGCCTGCCATCCACTCTATCCATGCCTCTCAATCTTGTAGACCTCTATCAGGTCGTCGCTCAACCTCCATCTTTCTAATAACTATGACCGAAAATGAGACTTAATATTGCGTAAATCCCATTTAAATATGCTGTACAAGTATTTTGTAGCAAAACCATAATCTGAGAAAGGACCTGTGGCCTTGGCTTTGTGTTACTGATGGCAATTGAAAGATAGAAGAAAGAACCCTAACCAAATTACCTTCCTTGTGTTCAGACAAAAGAGCTGCTTCATGCTTCAGAAAAATGCTCAGGTCCACTGTTCAGTTCTGGGGATCAGGGGTTATGGGGAGAAGGCAGGAGAATGGGGATGAGAAAACATCAGCCATGATTGAATGACGGAGCAGACTCGATGGGCCAAGTGGCCTAATTCTGCTCCTATGTCTTATGGTATAAGTATTGGGAGAACAAACTGAGGGAAGCTTGTGACTGATGGGTTTTGGTGCCTCTTACAAACTACATTCTGAGCATACCGCGTGCACATCAAGCGTGTCCACACTGAGATCGTAGGCTGTGAGGTTCATGCTCTCAAAGACATCCTTCAGAGTCTGTCCTTTTCCGTTTTCCGTGCGAATAATTTCATCTGGGTTCTTCTTCATTGAACGCTTGATAAAACGAAGCAGATGTTTCTGGTTCATGCAGGATGATGCGTGAATGTGGGTATCAACCTGTCAGTTAAGGGAACAGGTTACAAACATAAAACAAGAGAAACCCTCATCAATTGCACTGTTTTAATATCTAGCGGCTTAGAGCAGGCATTTGAATGACAGAGTAAACAGGAGTCTAGCTAAATTTAACTACATTAGCTGGGATAAAACAGGCTGATGTATTTATTGGCACATGGGAGAATATTGCGATCTTCTTTTCCACTAGTTATCTTGGAATAAGTGGATCATGTTTATGTCCTGCTACCTTCCACACTTCTCTATAAAGATGTTCAAATTAAATTAAACAAATCAGATTTAATAAAAAGAAAGCAATTCATATGTTGACAAACTAAATTTTGAAGATATTTTTCCCCTCTGTTCTGCACAGATTTTATATATACACATCAGAAATCATGCAGCTAGTCTCCTGAAATGAACTAGATATACTTTGAGATTGACGGTTGCATTGAAATACTGGATCAGGTACAAGGAAAACAGAGACACAGGAGACTATGTTTCAATCCTATACTCAGTTTTGCGACCCACAGAAATTTCCACTTAAAATGGCTTGGACATGAGAAATTTAAAATGTAATTTTCATTGCTCTGAAATGTAGGGGCTGTTTAGCACAGGGCTAAATCGCTGGCTTTGAAAGCAGACCAAACAAGCCAGCAGCACGATTGAATTCCCGTAACAGCCTCCCCGAACAGTTCGCCGGAATATGGCGACTAGGGGCTTTTCACAGTAACTTCATTTGAAGCCTACTCGTGACAATTAGCGATTTTCATTTCATTTTCATGTTGTATTCCCTATACCCAAGATCCTATTCGTCTTAAATTGGTGCAGGGCAGATATTAGGGTTTTTCCAATTATATAGGAACAACAGTTTTAGTGTTCCTATATTTAGAACTCTGATACATCTCTCAAGCTCCAGTCATCGTCCAGCTGGCATTCTGCCTCTCTCCATGAACAGAGGCATTTTGCTGACCAACATTGCCAAAATTGTAAAAGTGTTTGGGTGGCACCGTAGACTAGCCCTATCCTAACCCGAACCCAAGTATCGTTACCCCCGGGGTTTAAATCCAGCGCACACAGAAGGAATCAAAGTTTATGTCAGCTCACTATGTTGGCGTAGTGGTAGTAGCAGGGGTCCAGACTAATGCTCAGTGGACATGGGTTCCACCATGGTCAAAGTTAAATTTAATTACCGGTTATAAATCTGGAATTGAATGCCAATTGAAACTACCATGGATTTTGTAAAAACCCATCTGGTTCACTAATGCCCTTTAGGGAAGGAAATCTGCTGTCCTTAATCATGCAATTCTAGACCAAGAGCAATCTGGTCTCTGGGCGATTATAGATGGGCAACAACGCCCACATCTCAAGAAAGAGTAAAGAAAAAAAAAGGTAAAGACAGAGCTTCAGTTCCATTCTCAACGAGTGTGGGCTTCCAGTATAAACAGAACGCTATGTGATGAATGTAGGAATTTCAGATACATTGTATTGTATGTAGTGGTGCAGTAAGGGTTAAAAGCCCGGGTTAGTGCGTGTGTGACTGCTGTAGTCATGTTTTTTAAAATTCTGGTTTGAAAGGCAGCAGGCTTTTTAAAGACAGGGGTGCAATTAAAGCATTGTAAAAACTGGGCTCAAGGAATTTTGTTTACATAACGAGGGCTCCCTAGGGAGTAGATAATTAGAGACATTATGTTTAGCTTAGTAAGATGATGTAGTTAATGGGAGGAGCCAGGGGCTGAAGCAGTCAGGTGTTGAGTTTTCAATATCAAATTTCAGTTTTAGATTGGGATGTGAACCAAGAGTAGTTCCTCGCAATACAGTGAGTTAAAGATCTGCCTGTGAACAGGACAGGAGCAGTTTCTAAAAAAGCTGGCAGGTTAAACAGTTGGAGGCAGGCAAGAATCTGCAAGCTGGATCCTGAAGGATATCTCTTTCTCAAAACAGTATCCAAGACAGCGCCAATAAGCAAGTTTTCTTGAGTTGACGAATTGTATTTAAAAGTGGATTTTGACCTGAGGTGGGGTTTTGCTTGAGTGGAGATAAATGATAAATGATAGTAGTTAAGATTTAGCGTTTCATTGGTAAGCACTGTTCAATTGGTAATCATAATCTATTTTCTTTATGATGTTAAAATTTCATAGAATTTACAGTGCATAAGGAGGCTATTTGGCCCATCGAAACTGTGCACCCCACCCAATCCCACACTTCCACCTATCCCCGAAATCCAGCAACCCCACCTAACCTTTTTGACACCAAAGACAATTTATCATAGCCAATCCACCTAACCTGCACATCTTTGGACTGTGGGAGGAAACCCACGCACACACGGGGAGAACGTGCAGACTGACTCCCCAGACAGTGACCCAAGCCGGGAATCAAACATGGGACCCTGGAGCTGTGAAGCAGCTGTGAAGCAACTGTGCTACCGTGCTGCCCTAGTTAAAGTTAAAGTTAATAATACTATGGTAGTAAGTTATTTGTGCATGGAATCACTCCTGGAGTGAAGTATCCTTTATGGGGGTTTCGGTCTGGTATCCTAGCAACTGTTGGGGAATCTGGTCCAGGATTGTAATAACTAAGTAGGTACTATTTGGTCATTTTCTTTGAGGAAGGAAATCTGATGTTTTTACCAAATCTGGCCAATACGTGACTCATGACCACAATGTGATTGACTCTTACTGCCCTCCGAAATGGCCCAGCCTGAAGTTCTATTCAAGACGTTAGGCCACCATCATTTAAGGGCAATAAATGCAACACCCATGTGAATTAATATCAAAGACTTATTTCACTATTCTTCACCATCACATCCACCCCCCCCCCCCCCCCCCCCCCCCAGTGTTTTTAAACGTCGGTACTGGGTTTTATCATATCTTTTATCCTACAGACTACGATTTTGGGATATTGTTGGTCCACAAAGTGCCTCTGGCCATGGAGGAAGGCACAATGTCAGTTGATCGATGACCTAAATCTTTGTAGATGTGCTTGAGCTCTGAATGTAAAAGTAATAAAACAGTTTTTCCTACATTGCAGGAAAGAAACTTAATCTTTGAAAGATTACCAAATTAAGTTATGCGCTCTTGGGATGGAATCATAGAATCCGTACAGCACAGAAGGTGGCCGGGCTGCACAATGGTTAGTACTGCTGCCTCACGGTGCTGAGGACACGGATTCAATCCCAGCCCCGGGTCACTGTCCGTGTGGAGTTTGCACATTTTCCCTGTGCCTGCGAGGGTCTCACCCCCACAATCCAAACATGTGCAAGGTAGGGGGACTGGCCGCGCTAAATTGAAAAAAGAATTAGGTACCCCTAAGTTTATTTTTAAAAGTACAGAAGGAGGCCCATTGAGTCAGCACTGACCCTCTGAAAGAACACTCTACCTGGGCCCACCAGCCTACCATATCCCCACAATGCTACCTTATCTTTGGACACTAAGGGGAAATTTAGCATGACCAATCCACATCCGAGGACTGTGGGAGGAAACCGGAGCTCCCGGAGGAAACCCATGCAGCCACGGGGAGAATGCACAAACTCCACACAAGACAGTACCCCAAGGTCGGAATCAAATTGGGTCTCTGACGCTAAGCGCTAAGCCACCCCATAGGAGGAACATTACAAAATTTCAGAATAATAAAACTTCAGTTGCTTTTCAATTTTTGCATTAGCCAGATTATACTTGATCTAAGAGTGATTCATGCCCTTACCAGATGCCTGAAATATAATGTGTTCCATTTCCCAGAGCTAACTTTCTTGCATCCATTAAGTACAATATATATTTTTGAACATTGTGCTTTATATTGACCCTATTTCCACACCGCTTATACAATGCTCACAGAACACGTTTTGAGATTGGATAGGGTTAGCTTAGTGATGGTGCATGTTAGGTGCAAGACGTGCTTGTTAGGTGAATTGGACATTCTGAATTCTCCTTCCGTGTACCAAACAGGCACCGGAGTGTGGCGACTGGGGGATTTTCACAGTGACTTCATTGCAGATTGTGATTTAGCGGTGGGAATGTAACCAACTGAGCCATGGCTTACTCGTGTTATTCTTACCGTTTGTTTGCTGGATGGACCCCTAGCAACAGCGCGTTAATTTAAACTACACTGGTGTGTGTCACTTATATCTGCACCACTTACAAACATCCTCGCAAGCAGCAAACATCAATAAGTATAGTTTTGAAGAGATTTCTAATCGTAACAAAAATCTCTCGTAGAAAAATAACCCTGGATGTGGGTTTTCAGTAAACTACTTGCAGCACACAACAGGCATTGAGCAAAGCCTGATTACCACGAGAAACTACCAATGTCACATCCAGTTTATTTCCCAAATAAATTGTTATTGCAGTGGTAAAATAAACCAAGTGGGGAGTAATAAATACCGGAATTCAGTAGATAAAAAATACAAGAGCGAAAGTAAAATCAAGTTCTCAGTTTCCCTACTTTGCGAATATTGTAGAAGTCTCGATGTGGTACTTTCTTCTGAGCCACCAGCTCCTTCATTTCATTCAGTAAAACATGCATCTGGAACTTAGAACTCAGATACTGCAGTCGTCGATAGCAGAAGGATTTCCTGTTGGACAAAAAGGAAAATAGTTCTGCTAACTGCTCATCTACTCATAATCTACAAGAACAAAATCAGTTTGGTTAAAGTAAGGTATTTGAAATATTTGGTTTTGATTGTAAGCTTTTCATTAAAATTAAATTGTAACTTGCACTGGAGGGGTAAAGCCTCTTGATTGTACCTAAAAGAAACAATTATAACAACCACACCTTTTACACTGCTGTCAGCAAAGCAACACAGGTCGACAGAGACAATGGTGACGTACAGCTGGGTGTGGGGAGAGAAGGGGACAGAGAGAGAGAGAGAGAGGTGATGGTGTTCAACAGAGGCAATGGTGAGGTAGAACTGGGTGTTGTCAAAAACACAGATCAATTAATACCACAGCATTCAAATTCATTTGTACTTACACTGGTCCGTTGATTATTAAGGCCATTAAAACATTCATATCCGCAGTGAACTCTTGAAGATCTGGGCAAGGCAGGTCCAGTTCTGTTGACCTAAATAAACAGATTTCAGATCAGACTCCAGGCCTCTCCATTTTTTTTGATACAATTATGCAATTCCCTCCAGCTGGTTTAACAGGAATGCTAGTGGGGATGGCTGTCGTGCAAACCCACCAGCCCTCATTGTGGTTTGGTGATCTCAACATGGCAGGACTCTTGGCCACCAGATATCCTACCTATATGACAAATACATGAATCGGATGGAAATAGAGGGATACGGACCCCGGAAGTGTAGAAGATTTTAGTTTAGACGGGCAGCATGGTCGGCACAGGCTTGGAGGGCCGAAGGGCCTGTTCTTGTGCTGTTCTTTGTTTGTTCTTATTCTTTATGACCAATAAAGATACTATTTGTCGCTTTGTTGCAGGGTCCCTGCTTGGGTCACTGTCTGTGCAGAGTCTGCACGTTCTCCCAGTGTCTGTGTGGGTTTCTTCCGGGTGCTCTGGTTTCCTCCCACAGTCCAAACATGTGGTTAGGTGGATTGGCCATGATACATTGCTGCTTAGGGTGGGGTTACAGGGCGTGATATTGAGCCTAGGGTGGTCTTTCAAAGTGTTGATGCAAACTCGATGGGCCGATTGGCCTCTCCTGCACTGAGGATTCTACGAAATATAATATTTCTGTTTCTAAACATGGGCAATGAAAGTTCTGGTCTTGGATGTCACTGGTGATGGTGTATTACAGTCCGCTGTTGTTGGAGCAATAGACACTTTTACATGCATGGTACAGTCTGGAGCTAGGTTAAAGCTCCAACATTCTTTTCATCACATGGCTGACCAGGAATCTCTCCCACTCTTACCACCTGCCATTGGCGTTGGAAGGAGTTGCAGGTTGATACTCAATCTGTTTGGCTGCATTATTCCTTGGCCATCAAGCCCTGCTGTGAGACTTGAACCCGGAGCTACTGACTGAGCAGCACAAGACCTCCCTAGATATTATTCAGGGCATATTAATACCTCAAAACATTAGCACTGACCAGGCAGCTGAAAATTATCCTAGGTATTCCGTATTTACAAAGATTGAAATGACAACAACAGTGCTCTTAATATAATCAAGATGCTTCGGAGCAACATTAGAGAATAAGGAGATATCAGATCAGATGATCAAAAGCTGAGTCAAAGAGGTAGGTTTCAAGTAATGTGTTAAGGGAGGAAGGGGAGATGCGCAAGTGCAGGGAAGATCCACAGCTTGGCACTTAGGCAACTGATGTCCTGACCGCCAATGGTGCAGCAATTAAAACTTGGGGATTCACAACAGGCCATAACTAGAGGTGCACAGATACCTCTGAAGGTTGTGGGGTTGGAGGAGATTAGAGAGATATGGAGGGGCAGGACCACGTAGAGATTTGAAAACATGTTAAAATCAAGACATTGTTTGACCAGCCGCCAATGCAGGTCAGTGAGTGAGTACAGGGGAGCGGGACTTGGTGCGAGTTAAGACAAAGGCAACAGAAATTTGGATGATCTCAGGTTTACAGAGGGGAGAATATGGGAAAACACCAGGGGTGTGTTGGAAATATGGAGTATGGAGAAAATGAAGGCACAAATGAGGTTTCAGCAGCAGAGGAGCGGAGAATGGGGTGAATTTGGGGCAATGTTACGTAGGTGGAAACAGACAATGTTAGAGATGACGCAAATAGGAAATCAGAAGCTCAATTCGGGACTAAGCGTAACACCAAAGTTGTGAATATGCTGGCTTAACGTCAAGACAGTTATTAGTGAGAGGGATGGAGTCAATAACTAGGGAGCAGAGTTTGGAGTGGAAACCAAAAGCAATGGTTTCCGTCTTTCCAACACTTAATTGGAGGAAATTTCTATTCATTCAGCACTGGATACCGGGTAACCCATCTGATTATTCATAGTAAAGGAACTAATCAAAGATTGTCAGAGTTCTTTTAAGATTATAACAGTTTTGATTACTTGTCCATAATATTTGTTTTCGAGTACACATGGGTGACTCCATCAATCATTCTGCAGCCAAACCCAACATTCTCAGGCATTATATTTGGGTCACAGTTTTCATATGGATGCTCCTCAGCAAATGGTGAATGGAAAGGTGCATCTGTAAAACAAATCAATTGTTAAAGTCTCAAAACAGTTTCTGACTGGAACGTTACACAAATACAGCACTCAGGGTAATTCTGGACAACCCAACCATCACCAAGTGATGTGCAGAGGCAGTGCAGCAACAGAAACATTAAGGGGAGGGAGATTTTGTCCTTGTGCGAATCGTAGAAACTGTAGTTGTGTTTATGAAGAAAGGAACTGTAATGTCCAAGCAATTTACAGCTTGAGCTTCCCAATGTCTACAACGAACAGTAAATCCAAAATGCAAAGCAACCAACATGTTTAGGAAATCTCCACCTATCAATGCCGCTCCTAATTGTTAGTAGTTGCATCCAGAATCCCATCACTAAGGTAACTGCACTTGAATGGGGTGCCATGAGGAGCTGCTTCTAACATGCTTGAATGGTGCAAGTGGTAGTGCTATACTGAAAATCCTGGTGTTTAATCCCTAATAAACAGAAGGGTTCTTCTTCATAAACATAATCCGATCTTCAGTAAATCTCACAACAGTGAAATCCCAGGCTGAATTGGGGAAAGGTTTTTGACCAGGCAGGAGGGGGTGGGTGGGGACCCTACTGCTCGTCCTTGATTAAGTCCAGAGTGGGAAGGTTCGGAAGCTGCCTTCCTGGATGCCAATTGAGGCCCTCTGCAGCTGCACTTATTCAACCATCCAGGCACTAGCCATACAGAGAAACCGATAAGCAAAGCTTGCTTGTTTGCAGCATTCAGACAAAAGGGGTTGGGGATGGAGGCTCCCCTCATACAAAGGCACTCAGTTCCTGATCCAGGGACAAGGACTTCGCCCTGGAGCTGTGAAGCAATAGTGGTTAGCACAGTTGCTTCACAACTCCAGGGTCCCAGGTTCAATTCCCGGCTTGGGTCAGTCTGTGCGGAGTCTGCACGTTCACCCCGTGTGTGCGTGGGTTTCCTCCGGGTGCTCCGGTTTCCTCCCATAGTCCAAAGATGTGCAGGTTAGGTGGATTGGCCATGATAAATTGCCCTTAGTGCCCAAAAAGGTTGGGTGGGGTTATTGGGATAGGGTGGATGTGTGGACTTGGGTGCCTTTTCCAATGGTCGGTGCAGGCACGATGGGCAGAATGGCCTCCTTCTGCACTGTAAATTCTATGGTTCTATGACCCAGGAATGAGTGGGGAGGCCCAATAAGCACCACCCTCGTCCTTTCCTCCAAACCCCCACTCTCTTCTTGCTGGTGACCTCCATCCCTCCCTCACTTATCATTCCCCGGGGATCCCGTGATGACCTTGGTGAAGACCTGAGCGTATTACTGGCAGCAATTCCAGTTATAAACCTTGTCCTTTCACAGCCTATCAAGTAATGTCACAAATTTTTGATGCAGTGGATAACATTTCCAAAAACAATACATAGCTTGAACCAACATTTGATAGAACATTAAACTCATTAACCGTTTACATTTTCCAAAATAATTTCCAGTCTGCCAATTGGGCCTTTTCTTTTATTTAATAGCTAACGATAATTGCCATCTGAAGTTTGCAACATAACTGCCAACAATTTTATGTCTGGTCTCACCTGGCGAAATGGGGGCCTCCAACGTTTCATCATGCAGATTTGCTTGACACTGCCTGTCTCCCAGCTGTTCCAGAAACATCTTTGTTGTCTTAAAGAAGCTCTGCAAGGACAGAGCCATATACTTCTCTCGAACAAACAGGCTTTTGACAACACATTTAGCAGCATCCAGAAGGTCTGTGAAAGGGACCTACAATCAATAACAATATGTTTAGAAATGATGAGATGTATTATCTGCGAATGATGCGCCCTTCGAGATTACGAATGGCTTACAGTCTCCGTTAAGAAACTAGATATGAAGATGTATTTAAGAAAGTGAATGACTCAATACAGCTTCTTTGACTTCTCATATGTATAATTCTAAACAGTTAGAGGGATACTTCACCACAATGCAGAATCCCGTTATCGTGGTACTCCCGGTTTTCTGAATTATTTTGCTTTAGACCTTGCTTTAGTTATTGACATGATTAAGATATTTCCTTGATCATCAGTGTTATCTGGTATTCTTAAACTATTTTCTCGATTTTACATCTTCTTCTGTCACTTTTACCAGTCATAATTTCCTGAAGAAACAAACAGAAAACCTGCCCTTGAAAGCGGCCTGCAAGAGCCATATAAAGAAGGCACACTGCCATTTTTCCCTCAATTCAGTGTCCTCCTGGTGAGGGAAATGCAGGAATAAGACCGACTATTATCTAGGGTAGATGTTTGAGCTCCAATGTGCAGGTTCTAGTAGAGTAAGAAGTCTTACAACACCAAGTTAAAGTCTAACAGGTTTGTTTCAAACACGAGCTTTCGGAGCGCAGCTCCTTCCTCAGGTGAATGATGATTCACCTGAGGAAGGAGCTGCACTCCGAAAGCTCGTGTTTGAAACAAACCTGTTGGACTTTAACCTGGTGTTGTAAGACTTCTTACTGTGCTCACCCCAGTCCAACGCCGGCATCTCCACATCACAGGTTCTAGTAGGTCAGACAGAAGATAGGAGAGAGTTTAGATAGGATATCTTTATAATTCATCATGCCAATCATTTTACTCCTTTCCTCTTCATTAAGTGCCACACACTGGCAGAGGTTAGGCAATGCCTTTGTAACGGTATGCTCTAAACTAATCTCCAACATGCGATTCACTCTAGCTCACCAGGAAATCCTTCCTTCTTCCATGCGGGAAACGCCAATTCCATCACCCTCCCAAACTGAGTCCATCCCACCATGGTGCTGGGATTCATGCACCCAGCTAATTGTTTTACCACTTGGCGGGTACGACTACAAATCAATGTGACTGTCTGGCATGGGCACCAGCAGTTATGTGTGCTTGATGATAAACCTCAACCTACAGAAGCAACTGAATTTATGTTAGATTGAGCAATAGGGTGTCCAGTTATTAAATATCTTCAAGTATCCTCATCGGCAGCACGGTGGCCTAGTGGTTAGCACAACCGCCTCACGGCGCTGAGGTCCCAGGTTCGATCCCGGCTCTGGTTCACTGTCCGTGTGGAGTTTGCACATTCTCCCAGTGTCTGCGTGGGTTTCGCCCCCACAACCCAAAAATGTGCAGAGTAGGTGGATTGGCCACGCTAAATTGCCCCTTAATTGGAAAAAATGATTGGGTAATCTAAATTTAAAAAAAAAAGTATCCTCATCCATTGGAATTTAAAAGTCAGCAATTATACCAGGCAGTGCTAATGAATGGTAAGCCACAGGGTGACATCCATGCCTTACACAAAGAGTTACCACTCTCAGCTAGCCTGTGAAGGAGAAGTATAAATGGAGGGAGGCAACCCACCTTGTCCTCTACGTGTATAGTGAGGGGAGAGCATTGAAGAACAAGGGAGGAATACCTCATTTAAAACACAGCTGTTGACCATTTGAAAACTGCTTTTATTAAGGTTTGTGAAGAATTAAAAGAAAACCGTCTGATAAGAAAGTAGCATGTGACAAACTTTACACAATAAACATTTCAACCCACTGAATGGACAATCAAGAGCATCATCAAGTGTATCTATTCCAGAAGCTATTCCCATCCATCTCCCAAGTACCATACATTAGTCCTTAAAGTTCGGCCATACCCCACATTTCTCCTCTCCAGATATACGAACTCGCTGGAATTCCTGAACCATATCGTTCTCCGGCTCTTCTGGATACTCCTCTGCTGTGGCATCAATTTGGTCCTTGTAGTATCTAAGGAAAATGTTCAAAAGGCAGGTCATAAAACATATTGTTTGCATTAAGTGTCTTTCTGGAACACTTGAATTCACTGCAAGGTTACAACTTGAATTATTTGCATTTCTTAGAGAAGATTCTTTGTGAAACATCATGAAACTAATGCAAATTACAATACCTACACAAATTCCAATCTGGATATCAGCTGGCAAAACTAATAATGGACCCAATGCAACATTTGCTTGCTCTCAAAAGAGCCGTTAATTGTTTAAACTGTAAGTTTCAGTGTCAAAAGTTAAGGATCAGAATTTTCACAAAGAACATCTCATCAATTTCATATTCCCAAGGATTTTTATACAAAGATAAAACACTTTCAAACCACCACTTCACACTGTGTGCATCTTGGGTTACCTGGCTGAAATATCCTCACATCGGGAATTAACAGTTGTTGAGTTTCCCAAATGGCAGGTGGTACACAGAATTACTACAGCTCAGTTACTAAAGCCCAACTGGTCTATGGTGGTGATTATATTCCACCAGTTTCTTCCCACCAAAATCATCTCTTCACTTCCTGCCTCGTCTACCTCTTTTCTTCCCCTCCCCCTTCACGAATGCATCAAGCCCACCTTTAAAAACAGTCAATGCTATCTGCCTCAACCACTCCAGGTGACAGGGAGTTCCATGTTCTTACTACTCTCTATATAAAAGGAAATCCTTCAAATGTTTACACTACCAATTAGTGGCTATCTTATATTTATGCCCCCTTGTTATGGACTTAACCAAGTGGAGATAGTTTCACCTTTTCAAACTCCTTCATAATTTTGAAGGACTCGATAAAACCTCTCATCTTAGTATTTAAAAAAAGAGAGGCAGCCTGCTCCATCTTTCTTTTTAAATTCAGAGTGCCCAATTATTTTTTTTTCCCAATTAAGGGGTAATTTAGTGTGGCCAATCCACCTACCCTACACATCTTTGGGTTGTGGGGGTGAAAGCCAACCCACGCAGAGATGGGGAGAATGTGCAAACTCCACACGGACAGCAACCTGGGGCCATGATTGAATCCGGGTCCTCAGCGCCCTGAGGCAGCAGTGCTAACCACTACAAAACTTCACTGTGTCTATTTCATCTAATTAAAAGTTTCACTTTTTCATTCAACCATGACCTAATTAAGAAGCAAAATAGGTAAGAGGGGTTGAATTGTCCGACTCCTTCCCTATTCTAAACGTAGCTTCTCAGAATGGGTAGACCTTCCAGCTATGTCCTGATTAATCAGTACCTCGGAAAATCCAGCACAGCTGTTCAGATCTGATTACCGCACAGATCCAGCTGTGACTAATTGCTGTCTGAGCTCATCTTCAAACCTGAAGAATTTCTTTACACCGCCAGCCTAGAAGAGTGAAAAGCTGCTTTTGGCTCATTCTCTCTAGTACAATAATTAGTTTTGTCTCTGTGTCACATTACTTTTACAATGCAGAACTGAACAAAATTAAGACTAAACTCCAAGATACCACAATACAGGCAAGCATCTGCTATAATTATTTCTCAAGTCCTAAGTTACATATTTGAAGAACAGAGCTGAAGATCATGTCAAAATTCAAAGCACCATATGCAAAAAATACTTTGAACCTGAGAAAAAGATTGGGCAAAGCAAAAAGCAAAATCCAAGACAGTGTCTTGATGGTTACTAAAAACAAAGTCACTTAAAAAAAAATGTTTTCATTGTATCTGTCACTGAAGACCTCTGTTAAATGAGAAACAGATCCTGATTAGGTCAGTGGTGTAGACACAGTGCTCACTGATCAGTCTGGTTGGTCACATAAGAGCACAAATAATCCGCTGATCAAAACCTGTGAAAGGGCAGAAAGGAATCAGAAAGTAGAGACTATCCACGACAGTTCTGCAGACAGACGACTGGTACCACGCGGAAGAAGCACTCCTTCGAGGGGGGGGTCGGAAGACTCACTGTAGATCTGTAGCGCTGTCAATTTTCAAGAAGTCCTGTTTGGCTCGGAGTAAAATTTCTGGTTCTAGTCTGAGGACGGCAGGCAGAAGCAAGGCAAAGATAAAGGGAGAGAAAGGGGAAATGGAATAAGAGAGAGAGAGAGAGAAAAAAAACAAGCCAGTTAATCCAGATATTAGGAAACATATTTTCTGAGTGCAGTTCATAATCTGTACCGAAATACAATGTGTTGACTCCTCCCCACCCCCTCCACCAAACGCCCACAAACGTTTTTTAAGTTTGCACACTCAGTATTTCTAGAGTAATTGAACAACTGTTCCAATCATTTTAGTTGTTTGCGCTGGCCGCAATACAGATTAAAATGGTTGGTGACACATGGGGGAAGCTTTTTATCATAGACAAATATAAACACTTTTTCTCAATTCTTAAACAGTATGAGCAAGTCCTAAACTTTGGCAACCATACAAAGGAACAAGTGATCAAAATACAATTTTAAACACAAGTGGAATCATCAATTCCATGTCACTCATTACCAATGCTGTGAAAGCACAACCATTGCAGTGAAAACACTGGGGAGCCTTGCAACAGGAACACATTGGATCAAGGAGCTCAACATGAACACAACTGGCAAGAAAACCCTGGTTCTAAATATAAACCTAAGCATTAGGTTCTGTTAAAATATGAACCTGTATAGTTTAGACTTCATTGCACACTGTTAAAATATAACAAAAAGTAGAAAATAGTGGACAACCTCAGCAGGTCTGAGAACGAGTGCAGAGAAAAGGGTGCTAACATTTCGAGTCTGGATGATTCTGTCAAAGCTAGAGAGAATTGGGAATGGGGTTAGATTTATACTGTAGTGGGAGGGGGGCGTGGAGCGGTGTGGCTGGATCGGGGGAGATTGACAAAAATAGAAGACAAAAGGAATGTAAATATGGGTGATTAAGGCTAAGTAGGGTGCCGATAGTGGCACATAATGAGATTAGAATGTGTGAATGGCACAACAAAGTTGAGCAGTGTGTTAAAGGGCAACTTGGAAGTAAAGTGGGGGAGGGGAACAATGGTGAGGGGAAAACTGATCAGTGAAAGAAATAAAAATAAAAATAAATTGACAGAAATAAAAATGGGATGAAGGTGGAGGAGAGAGCTCACAGTCGGAAGTTGTTGAACTCAATGTTAAGTCTGGAAGGCTGTAACGTGCCTAACTGAAAGATGAGATGCTGTTCCTCCAGTTTGTGACGGGCTTCACTGGAACATTGCAGCAGGCCAAGGACAGACATGTGGACATCAGGGCAGGACGGTGAGTTGAAATGGCAGCGACAGGAAGGTCTGGGTCCTGCTTGCAGACGAACCAGAGGTATTCTGCAAAGCAATCACCCAGTCTGCATTTAGTCTTTCCAATGTAGTACAGGCTGCACTGTGAGCAGTGAATGCAATAGACCAGATTGAAGGAGGTGCACGTGAAGCGCTGCTTCACTTGAAAAATGTGTTACGGGCCTGAGGTAGTGAGCAGGGAGGAGGTAAAGGGGCAGGTGTTACATCTTCTGCGATTGCATGGGATGGTGCCGCGGGAAGAGGGTGAGGTAATGGGGATGATGGAGGAGTGGACGAGGATATCCCGGAGGGAATGGTTCCTGCACAATGCTGACATGGGGAGCGAGGAGAAGATGCGTTTGGTGGAATTGTGCTGGAGTTGGCGGAGGATGATTCTTTGAATGCGGAGGCTGGTGGGATGAACAGTGAGGACCAGGGGGACCCTATCCTGGTTCTGGGAGGGAGGAGAGGGGGTGAGAGCAGAGGCGCAGGGGATGAGTCGGACACGGTTGAGAGCCCTGTCGACCACAGTGGGTGAGAAACCGCGATGAAGGAAGAATGAAGACATGTCGGCAGCACCGTTTTGGAAAGTGGCATCATCGGAACAGGTGCGACGCAGGCGGAGGAACTGGGAGAATGGGATGTAGTCCTTACAGGATGTGGGGTGCGATGGAAGTCAGTGGGCTTGCAATGGATACCAGTGGACAGTCCAACCCCAGAAATTGAAATAGAAAGGTCAAGGAAGGTTAGTGAAGTGATAGAGATGGATCATATGAAGGTGATAGAGGGGTGGGAATTGGAAGCAAAATTAATACATTTTTCCAGGTCCGGACGGGAACATGACGTGGCACCGAAACAGTTGTCAATATACCGATAAAAGCTGGGGATGGTGCCAGAACAAGGAATGTTCCACATACTCCATAAAGAGACGGGTAAAACCAGGACCCATGCGGGTACCCATAGTCATACTTTTGGTTTCGAGGAAATGAGACATGTTGAAGGAGAGATTGTTGAGTGAGAGGACAAGTTCAGCCAGACGATGAGAGTGGTGATGGATGGGGATTGTTCAGGCCTCTGTTCGAAGAAAAAGCGGAGAGCCCTCAGGCCATCCTGGTGAGGAATGGAGGTATAGAGGGATTGGACATCAATGGTAAAGAGGAGGCGGTTAGGGCTGGGGAACTGGAAGTTGTTGATGTGATATAGGGCATCAGAGGAATCACGGACGTAGCTGGAAGGGACTGGACAAGAGGAGAGAATATGGAGTCAGGATATGAAGAAATGAATTTGGTGGGGCAGGAACAGGCTGACCCAATGAGCTTACCAGGGCAGTCCTGTGTGTGGATTTTGGGGAGGAGGTAGAAGCAGGCTGTCCAAGATTGAGAAATTAGGAGGTTGGATGCTGTGGAGGGAAGATCTCCAGAGGGGATGGGGTCCGTGACAGTCCTGGGAACAATGGCTTGATGCTCAGTGGTGGGGTCATGGCCCAGGGGGAGGTAGGAGGAAGTATCTGAGAGTTGGTGTTCAGCATCTGTGATGTAGAGGTCAGTATGCCAGCCCCACCCTTGTCGGCAGGTTGATGCCAAGTACAGGGTTGGATCTGAGAGACCGGAGTGCAGCCAGTACAGAAGGCGGCAGATTAGAGTGGGTGAGAGGAGCAGAGAAATTAAATGTTAAAATGTTGCCCGTCTGTGTCACGCATTTAGAGCTTACTTCTAGAACCAACATAATCAGAGGAAAACAATACCTAAGTTACAAATAATAGGGTCACGAATGACGGTTTCATAAAGATTGTGTTATGGGTAATGGCCAGGAGGCTTTAGGATAAACTCTCAAATGACACAAAGATCAATGCTTATTCTGAACCCTTCATAAGCGGGGCCTTTACTTCAATCCTTTCCCAACATATGTTCCCTAATACCAAAACAGCTGCTCACTATTATTTCTCCATGCCAACGTCATTTATGCTGTTTTGTGGCACAGCAAAACAAGAACATTGGCATTGTCAGTTTCGTCTTCGAGACATAGCATCATGACATTTCTGAGCAACGGGCAGTCCTGAGACTTGAATCCACAGCTCTGCCAGGAAAACTCTATAACTTAGCAATACGGGGCCACCTGAAGGAGGTCACCAAAAAAAGAAATCGAAAGTTTCTACAGTGCTGTGGATTGAGTTCCACTCATAATGGCATTTTATTATAAAAAGAGAGCTGGAAACATGAATTTAAAAAACGAAGGGTATGTAGAAATGGTACAGGTATAGAGAAGAACCGTACTCCTCCAAATCACAGTTTTCTTATTCAACACTCAAGGGAAACATATTTAAAAAAAAAAAAATTATTTGGATTTTAATTCTGTTACACTTGTTGTAGCCAGCGTATACCATTTTACTGAATGTGCATCTGATAATAAGCAAGTAGGATCAGTAACAGTAAAAAAAAAATCACCTTTCTTTCAACACACATCAGCTTGTGCAATAAATATCTGAACAGCAAACACGATGTTTACTTTCAGTGCTCTCAGCTGGATCACATTCACAGTAAAACTTTTCAACTAGTGTCTCCTCGCTGCAGAGTACACAAAACCTACCATAATGAGTTTGTGCTTTTCATCAGAAAAGTGCAAGGGATTAAACAAATAAACCAGCTTTGTATTTTTCAATGTGATAAGATAGGATTTGGTCAGCTTTTTCGCTTCCATTGAGCATTAGTAGCTAATAATAATCGCTTATTGTTACAAGTAGGCTTCAATGAAGTTACTGTCAAAAGCCCCTAGTCGCCACATTCCGGCGCCTGTTCGGGAAGGCCGGTACAGCAATTGAACCCGCGCTGCTGGCCTTGTTCTGCATTACAAGCCAGCTGTTTAGCCCACAGTGCTAAACCCACCCCTGTCGTATCTTATTGATAATGGTGTATTTCACGTTCAAAATTAATAGCCATTACTAAAACAAGAACTTCAAAAAAAAACCACAATCGTTCTTTGATCTTTATTGAAAGGGAATATGTTACTAGGATCCAAGTTAGTTGGTTTTTAATTGAGTTTATTGACTTGTTCAGTCTCACAGTTCTTCTCGCATACGACGCGTGCCCCAGCTATCCTCTATATGTGCTCAAATGCACATTAATACTCATTGCTCTTACCCGTAACAATGTAATTGACAATAACAGAGCTTAAGAAGGCAAGTGATAAGACATAAACAGTATGTGGAAATCAAATGAAAAGTCAGAGTAATTAAAATGATCCATTTAGTGAAAAACGAAAACCAGAATTAATTAGTAGGGCTGTGCCAATTAACTAACTGGTATAAAGAATAATTATCAATTAATAGGGGTCGAGCAAACTGGTGTTGGATTTTGTACATACTTCATTCAATTCCTAATCTATTAAGACTTGAGCAGTCATAGAGCAACTAAAGAAGGGCAGACAAGGGCACAGTGCAACATCCCTTTATTGCTGATCCATAAACTATTGAAACTATTCTCTAGTTGGCACAAACTACAAAATAAATAATTATAACGCTCTTGCTGCTTACGTTATCTGATGGAACTAACTTTTTTTTTCTAAAAGCCTGAAATCTCGAGTTTGTGCAGCAATTCAGCTTACCTCACATCCTGGCTGATCTGCCGTTCCAAACGTTGCCGTCTCTCCTCCAGCTGTTCAATGGGACTCTCCTCTGGAAATTCATAAGGAGCAGTCCTCATGTCACTCTCTGTCAGAGATCTGGTGAACAGCTCCTTAGGTAATAAATGAGGAACAAGGAAGAATATAAAATAAATGTCTGGTGCTTTAAGAGATGCATCTGAAATTAGCTGGATAATAATTATTTACAAAGAATATGAATAATTTTGGAGGGGTGCAGATATGGGCGCACACATCAAAAAGGTCATAGAATAGACCCCAGGATGTTGATAATGGGGGATTCAGCAATGGTAATGCCATTGAATGCTAAGGGATGATAGTTAGATCCTCTCTTGTTGGAGATAGTCATTGCCCGGTATTTGTGTGGTGCAAATGCTACTTCCACTTTGTCAGACAAGCCTAGATATTGTCCAGGCCTTGCTGCATTTGGACATGGATGCTTCAGTTTCTGAGGAGTCGCAAATGGGGATAACCAGTATGCAGTCATCTGCAAACATCCCCACTTCTGGCCTTAGGATGGAAGGGAAGTCATTGATGAAGCAGCTGCAAATGGTTGGGCCTGGGACACTACCCTGAGGAACTTCTGCAGTGGTGTCCCAGAGCGGAGACGATGGACTTCCAACCATCACAACCATCTTCCTTTTGCCAGGTATGACTCCAACAGTGGAGAGTTTTCCCAATCCTACTGACTCCAGTTTTGCTAGGGGTCCTTGATGTCAAGGGCATCTCACCTCTCACCTCATCCCTAGCATTCAGCTCTTTTGTCCATGTTTGAACCACGGCTGTAATGGGATCAGGACATGAGTGACCCTGGCGGAACCTAAACTGAGCGCCAACTGGACACTGAAGTCCCCTACCTAGATTACATACTGCGCCCTTGCCACCCTCGATGCTTCCTCCAAGTGGTGCACAACATGGAGGCGCATTGATTCATCAGCAGGGGGATTACAGTACGTGATAATCAGCAGGAGGTTTCCTTGTCCATGTTTAACATGGTGCCGTGTTTCATGGGGTCCAGAGTCAATGTTGAGGGCTCCCAGGGCAACTCCCTCCCTCCCGTATAGCACTGTGCCGCCACCTCTCCTGGGTCTGTCCTGCTGGTGAGGCAGGACATACCCAAGAACAGTGATGGTGTTGTCTGGGACATTATCTGTAAGGTAGAGCTGAGAGGTAGAGCTGGACGTTGCCGGTGTCCAAGGCTACATGTGAGGTTAAAGAGAACACATGGGCTAATAGCTATAAAGGACTTGTGAAGAACAAAGGAATGTTGGTCCTGCAGGCGAGGCAGAACCCTGAATGAAGGGAACCAAAGTGAGGGAGGGAGGTAAAACACTGAGGTGAAAACCTCAAAAGACTTGAGATGGCGACGAGTTATGAGATGGGACAGTTATCAGGATATTTTGTTGAGAAGGCAGAGGATGGCAGTCTTAAAGTTGAAAGGACACAGACTGAAGGCAGGAAAGCATTCTGTATGCCATAAAGCATTAGGCTGAAAGGGAGGGGAAGTAAAGCAGGACCACCACAATCTGTGACGCTCCACTCAGGCATGGGGTGTAACAAGGCACTGCATTTGTGCAGTTACTGATCTGTTCCTGCAGGAACAGTCTGACATTGACAGAAATGGGGTCTTTCAGATAGATATTAAAGGAGGTCTTGTCGCCTTATTCAGGTGTGTGGGCAACATCCCATAAGGGCGGCACGGTAGCACTGTTGCTTCACAGCTCCCAGGTCCTAGGTTCGATTCCTGACTTGGGTCATTGTCTGCGGAGTCTGCACATTCACACCGTGCGCGCGTGGGTTTCCTCCGGATGCTCCGGTTTCCTCCCATAGTCCAAAGACGTGCACGGTTAGGTGGATTGGCCATGCTAAATTGCCGTTAGTGTCCAAAAGGGTCAGGTGGGGTACGAGGATGGGGTGAAGGTGTGGGCTTAAGTGGAGTGCTCTTTCCAGGGGCCGGTGAAGAGTCGATGGGCCAAATGGCCTCCTTCCGTATTGTAAATTCTATGATCTATGATCCCTGGTATGGTTTACAGGCAGCGCGTTCTCTTAATGGCTAAAGGCCATCATTCTTCTCTCAAAATAACAATCAAAAAACACAGTTTATTCATTTTTCTTCTTTGCTATTCTCAAATTGGCTCCTGCATTGGTTGAAGTGACTCCACATAAAAAACTAATTAATTAAATGCAAACACAACCAGCAAAGCACACCTTTACCAACAAAACTCATCTCTTATGATTCCAGTCGCAGATTTAGATTTGTCACGTGTACGGAGGTACAGCGAAAAGTATTGTTCTGCATGAAGTCCAGGCAGATCATTGCGCACATGAAAACATAGGATATATGATAAAATGTAAACAAAGAAGTCAAGAGGTCACTCAGTACAGTGCATTCATCTGCCATTCTGTCAACTTATTACAATTACAGCTGTTGAGGATTTTCAACTAGGCCTGCCTGATTGTTGGTCTGCCTGATTGCTTCTCTGTAACTAACAAGCTGAAAAAAAAATCCTAAGAGCTTCCAACTCAGGGAAGAGGTTTCACATCCAACAATCTGCTCTGAAAACTCTGCTCACATTTTGGCAGTGTTGACAAATTCCCCTACAGTGGCTGAGACAGTCTATATTTTTAAAATCATCTTTATTGTCACAAGTAGGCTTACATTAACACTGCAATGAAGTCACTGTGAAAAGTCCCGAGTCGCCACATTCCAGCGCCTGTTCGGGTACACAGAGGGCGAATTCAGAATGTTCAAATTACCTAACAAGCACGTCTTTCAGGACTTGTGGGAGGAAACCGGGGCACCCGGAGGAAAGCCACACAGACAAGGGGAGAACGTGCAGATTCCACACAGTGACCCAAGCCGGGAATCAAACCTGGGAGGCCGGCACTGTGAAGCAACAGTGCTACCCACTATATTACCATGCTGCCCGCATCTAAGAACGTTAACGGTCCTTTAAAAAATTCCAGGATCAGGGATCCATAACAACATGGTAGCACAGTGGTTAGCACAGTTGATTCACAACTCCAGGCTCCCAGAATCGATTCCCGGCTTGGGTCACTGTCTGCGCGGAGTCTGCACGTTCTCCCCGTGTCTGCATGGGTTTCCTCCCACAGTCCAAAGATGTGCAGGTTAGATAGATTGGCCATGCTAAATTGCCCTTGCTAAATTGCCCTTAGTGTCCAAAAAGGTTAGGTTGGGTTACTGGGGTATGGGAATAAGTTGGAAGTGTGGGTTTAAATGGGGTGCTCTTTCCAAGGGCCGGTGCAGACTCGATGGGCCGAATGGCCTCCTTCTGCACTGTAAATTCTATGCATTTTTAGCAAAAACAAGTTAGTTTCTCCTTGGTATATACATTGTTCGTCAAGTTTTGATCAAATGTATCCATTATTTTATTTGAAATAAATTGTTTACAGACTGATTAACAGAGGTGAAAGCATTTCCACTGTCCACCTTCAATGGTGAAGGAAAAGATAGCCTGTAACAAAATCAGAGAGGTTTATGCTGCTGAAAGGTATCACTCACCTCTGCGATCTCCTTGTACTTTCCATCCATGGATGTGGGGAGCTGGATAGGAAAAGATTTGAGAGAGAGTGGGGTACCCGGAAGTGACTGAGAGCAATGAATTTGCTTCAGGGTCCCTGTCTTGCTGCACACATCTGTGTAAGCAAATAAAGAAATTTCGATCAAAGGTTTGCAGTAGTGACTCACCTCAAAATAAAAAAAATTAAAAGGGTATAATTAGAATGAAATATGAATAAAATACAATACAGCTCATCATTTATTCATCACATTCAAATTGTCCAGGTTACCATTTCCTTTCGCAGAGTTAATGTTGAATCACAAATTTTATTGACTTCAAAATAGCCTCCAATAGTAAAATTCCATGTTGGTAGATGACGAGCAATTATCATGAACAGGTGTTTTTGGATAAAGTGGTGCATCTTTCAACATTGTCCACTCTTGTCTTCCAAATCAAATCGCTGCGGATTTAAATCCCACAGTATTTGTGCACAAAAATCTAAGCCGACACTCCCAGTGCAGCACTGAGGGAGTGACACACTGTCGGAGGTGCCTGCTTCTGAATGAGATGATGAACAGAGGCCCTATTTGCCCTTTCAAAAGATCTCGTGGCATTATTTTGAAAAAGAGCAGGCGAGTTATCCGTGGCATCTTATGTTTATCCCTCACTCAACACCACAACAACAGATGACCCGGTCATCATCACACTGTTGCTTGTGGGAGCTTGCTGTGCACAAATTGCTTGCATTTCATGCCAAAAGTGCCTCCATTTCTTTGTCTGCAAGGCACTTTGTGCCCAGTGGCCATGAAAAGCACTATGTAAATACTAGTCTTTCTTTTGGATATGAAGTTTGAAAAGATTTGTGTGGTGTCAAGTATTCAAAACCTTTTTGTCGGTGCGTATGCGCGGCCTCTGACCCGGATGTGCAGGGGGCCGTATCGGCAGCTAGACATGTGGGCTCTCCGACGGCTCCCTGCTAGCTCCCAGCAAAACGGTGGATCTATGGCCTTTTGACGCCAGTTTACCTGTGGCGTGTGGACTTAGTCCCAAAAACGGAGAATCTAGTCCCATATTCTGCCTGGCGACAGGATGTGCTTGGGTCCTACCCACGTGGGATGGCTTTCAGAGAACCCAGGGACGGTCACATCCTGGACGTTGACAGGAGAAGCTGTGAGCTGCTGTCTGTCTCTCTCTCTCCCTTTCTCCAGAAATGCTGTCTAGCTGCTGATCTCTGAACCAGCAGAGAGGTCTTTGAGACCGGGATAAATCTACAGTGAGAACCATTTCAGACTGGAAGCAAAAACCTCCCAACTGGAGGCCTAGGCTGAAGAAGGGTGTACTGGAAAACATCCATCTCTTTTTTTTTTAATAAACAATTTTATTGAGGTAGTTTTTGGCTTTATAAACAGTTACAGACATCATCAGAAAGGAAGCAAAAAAGGCAAAAATGTGCAAACATCCACGTACTTTCAATACTTCCATCGTACCGTATTGCACAAGCCCGCTCCCCTCCCACCCGTACTACCCGCCATATTTTCCCTCCTACTCTACTCTACCCCCCCCCCCTCCCCCCACCCCCCTGCTGACGCTCACTCTCCCGCAAAGAAGTCAATAAATGGTTGCCACCTCCGGGTGAACCCCTGCACAGATCCCCTCAAGGCGAACTTAATTTTTTCCATCCCCAGGAAACTTGACATGTCCGCAAGCCACCACTCAGTCTTCGGGGGCTTTGAGTCCCTCCACGCCAATAACATTCGTCGCCGGGCTATCAGGGAAGCAAAGGCCAGCACATCGGCCGCTTTCTCCCCCTGGACGCCCGGGTCTTCCGAAACCCCAAAAATTGCCACCCCTGGACTCATCACCACCCTTGTTTTTAGCACCTGGGACATGACCCCCGCAAATCCCTCCCAGTACCCCCTCAGCTCAGGGCATGCCCAAAACATGTGCACATGGTTCGCTGGTCCTCCCGCGCACCTAGCGCATTTGTCCTCTATCCCGAAAAATTTGCTCATCCGAGCCACCGTCATATGGGCCCGGTGAACGACCTTAAATTGGATCAGCCCGAGCCTTGCACATGTCGCGGTCGAGTTTACCCTACTCAGGGCCTCTGCCCACAGCCCTTCCTCCATTTCCCCGCCTAGCTCCTCCTCCCATTTAAGTTTCAGTTCCTCTGTCTGGGACCCTTCCTCCCTCATGAGCACCTTATAAATACCCGAGACTCTACCCTCCCCTTCGTCCCTCCCAGAGACTATTCTGTCTAGGATCCCCATTGGCGGGAGGCGCGGGAAAGATGGGACCTGTCTACGAACAAAGTCCCGCAGCTGTAGGTATCTAAAATCATTTCCCCTTACCAACCCAAATTTCTCCTCCAAGCTCCTCAAACTCGCGAAGCTCCCTTCCAGGAACATATCACCCACCCTTCCCGCCCCTGCTCGCCGCCATACTCGGAACCCCCCATCCATACTGCCGGGGGCAAACCGATGGTTGTGAAAACATCCATCTCTAACAGAGAAATTCATCCTTTTTATTTTTCTTCACACCCCTCTTTCCCCTCTGTATTTGTCTGTCTTGTGTGGGGTGGGGGCTAGTTAAAGAGGAATTGGATAATTAATTATTTAGGATTAGTTAACCAGTTGTATTTGCTGCCTATTTACTTATCACTATTGTTATTAATAATAATTAATTGCATTAAAATTTACAAACCCGGTGACAGTAAGACCAGGGACTTTGGGTATTTTCTAAGAATTAATTGTTAATTTCAATTGTGTTGCCACTCCACGTCAAGTGGGGCTGGAATTGACTGCGCACAAGCCCAGGAGGTCCTAACAGTATCTGAAAACTTATCACAACGTTCAACATTCTCTGAAGCCAAGCTATTGAAAATTCTCCACCAGGTAACTTGTTTGCCCAGTAGTTAGTCTATTTACGCGCCAGCATTTTGTCCTTCAACATAATTTATTCTTTTCATGACAATGAAAAAAAATTATTCTCGTCAACACCACAGCCAACCTTTTGAATTGCATTTACATGTGGCTGCAACTGTGAGAAAAAGGCGTTGGGAGGATCGGCAGGCTGCGTGCCAACAATAAAACACAAAAATGTCCTTCTTTCTCTCTTTACAGACCATCTGCCATTATACTGCTGCAGTGGCACGATTCAGCAGCTGCAATCATTTATTATTGATCTAGCTGCTATATTTAGCAACAGGACTCTTGCAAGCCTTCAGCAAAGCTACGTGTCTGAGATCCTGGTGCCACCAAGACAAAAAAAAAGTGTCAAGGCACCTGAAGCTGATTTGAGCTACAGCCATGTGTAAAAATTAGATACCTTTGTCATAGAAAGTTGCAACTAGTACTTACCAGACTAGGTTAATGGACAATTGATGTGCAAAATTAGCAATTTCATGAAACTCAGCGGGGGACTGAGGATGGGCTACTGCTTTCGCAAGGTACAAGTTTTCAGTAACATGTGGCGATTCACAATTCATGGGGTATTCCTACCTCTCCACAAGTTGCTGGACGATTGGCATCTCAATAATAATGATAATCATCTTTATTAGTGTCACAAGTGGGCTTACATTGCAATGAAGTTAGTGCGAAAATCCCCTAGTCGCCACACTCCAGCGCCTGTTTGGATACACAGAGGGAGAATTCAGAATGTCCAACTCATCTTAACAAGTACGTCTTTCGGGGCTTGAGCCATGAAACCTGCTGTCCTACTGACACCAAAATCTATGCATTAATTCTTATCTCATAATTAGAGCGACGAATGTGTTCGCATGGAAGACGAATCTGAGAGAAAAGCTATTTCAATCCGAAAACATCGCCAGGCCCCTGCTTTTGGTGAATTATCAGAGGGACTGGAGAACATCATGAAACTCGTGACTATCTTTGACCAGGCCCGCAAAGACGAGAAAGGCAGGGTCTGAACCCAGATAATGAGAAGCAGAGCCAGGAGGAAAGAGGGTTGAAGAAGAGAAGGCACGGAATTTGTTGGAGAAATTCAAGTTAGCTATCTGCTTCCCGTTAAAGAAAGGGAAATAAATGAAAGACAAATTATTTGCTGCGCACGAGGGGACATAGCTTTACATTGAGGGGAGATAGATATAGGACAGATGTCAGAGGTAGGTTCTTTACTCAGAGAGTAGTAATGGCGTGGAATGCCCTGCCTGCAACAGTAGTGGACTCGCCAACATTAAGGACATTTAAATGGTCATTGGATAAACATACGGATGATAAGGGATTAGTGTAGATGGGTTTAGAGTGGCGCAACATCGAGGGCCGAAGGGCCTGTACTGCGCTGTAATGTTCTATGTTCAAATCTTTTGAAAGAGAAAGATCCCAAAAAATCAAACTGGAAGAAATTGAACAAGCGTGCTTATTTTTGGAAATACTGCAACTGGAGATTGCATTTTGGGCAAACCCAATGGTGACCAAGGAAATCAAACAATTTGAAATGTGAAAGTTTAGTTTTCAAAACTTTCAGCATTATCCTTTAAATAACAGAATAAAAATCTAATCAGCCTGCTTTTCTGTCTTGTGAAAAAGGTACATTCGAAGAATGCATATTTAAAATACCTTATTGAAATAAAAGTGTCCTTTTTCATATTAAGACAATTAGATAAGATTGTTCATAAAAACTTCTGTTATAAATAACATTGAAAACATTTTAGATTTGTAAACAGCCACGGTACTTGTCGTTAAGAGAACCAGGCTGTCGGGCAGAGTTTTGAGGAAGATGCCTTTTGCAATACATTGTTGATTGTAAAAATGCTGATGTGGAGTGACTGGTGATAGTGATGTACATGCACAAAGCCAAAGGAATCAAAGGCACAGACTGACACCAGTTCATGCTTTAATAGGCAGGCTAACTCTATAATCTGTGGTCCTGGTACAGAAAGACTTCTCGTAGTTCAAGCAATGTGTCATGGGCATTCAAAACGTTTCCAACAGACTGCACCCAACATCATGAGATTTACAAAGGGTTTCTGTCAGGGGGCACAGGCGACTCAACACCAATTCTGTCAAATTCCCCATTTTGAGAAAGTGTTTGGTACTATTGTGGCCATCAGGAAAGCAGCACTGGCAAAGGCGTGGGATAGGCAGAACAACCCACCCTCTTGCTTGCACAAATGGGGCCTACCAACAAGGGGATGAAAGTGATTAATTCACACTTTCACATTAGATACAAAGTACAGCAAATGAAAGATATAGCTTTTAAAATAGTTTTATCAAGTAAAACAAAACAGGGCAGCACGGTGCACAGTGGTTAGCATTGCTGCCTCACGGCGCCGAGGTCCATGGTTTGATCCCGGCTCTGGGTCATTGCCAGTGTGGAGTTTGCAAATCCCCCCCCGTCTGCGTGGGTTTCGCTCCCACAACCCAAAAGATGTGCAGGCTAGGTGGATTGGCCACGCTAAATTGCCCCTTAATTGGAAAAAATTAATTGGGTACTCTAAATTTAAAAGAAAAGTAAAACAAAACAAAAAAAGCCACTCAGAAGCAACAAAATTCATTCCTACCATCTCAGATGAGCTTACGGTATTTATTAGATTTTGGCTGGTGCAGTAACCAGCTGCTTACTGTAATTATAGGAAAATTGAAAAAGAGAGAATGCACTGAATTACATCAAACTAAATTGAAATTCAGTGGGGATGATGCAGAATATAGAGAAAAGGCAGCAGCTGTGCTCATGGTCTCCAATTTATATTTAAACACAGGGCTAGGGGAAGCGAATGGAAGATACTGTAAGCACAAGCTGTTAATATGCCACAGATGTCAATTGACAACCCTGTTGGTTTCCTTGTCATTTGCTACATCAGGATGCCTCACTCTCTTATCTAATTGGGATTTCTAAAGTTTTGATTTAAAACATCTGTCTCTATTAAATAATAGCTCATTATTAATAACATCCTGTCTTTTCTGTGTTAAAAAGCAGTTTTAAGATTGTGAGTAAATTTTCACAATTACTCGGCAGTGGTTGGTGATGTTTGCAGTCATCCAGGAGGTTTCCCTTCGAGAGGTGCTCAGTTTGTAGGGTGTGGAGTGTCTTCCAGTAGGGAATATCAGGGTTTCAGGAGATCACATGCCGTTTATTTTGAGAGAGACACAGTAAATGACCCAAGTCCCAGGTTTTACCCTTCCACAGAAAATCTGGATAAGCTCACTTTAGGACGGGCCGAGGGTTGGGGGTGATGTGGCCACTTGCTCATTGAGGGGGAACATGAGGAACAGATAAAATTGTGACAGTGACCATCCAAGACAGACCATCGGCCACATACTGAATCTCTAGTGACATCGCAACCATTTACACTGCGTCAGCTGAAGCTGTTGAATGGTTCTTAAACATCAACATTAAATAAGAACTGTGTCCCAGGCCATATGAATAGAAGAGAACAGCAACAGTATCATAGTCAGAGTATTATACATTCAATCAATCTTCACAGGGTAGCTGGGGTCTCTTCATTCGAAAATTAAGTTGGGAGTTCCCACACTTTACCGTAAGAGCGCAGATCAATTCACCTACACAAGCCTACAACATACCTCTCAAAAATGCTGCACCTCTGAATCATCCCAGGCCCAGACATAATACTGCCCATGGCAGGGCTCACAAGCGGTGACTGAAGCTACACAATTTCCCTCTACCCTCCCATTCCATACTCTCAGACTGGGTATATTCTAGCCTGAGTTCAACTCTTGTCAGTCCGCCCTGGGGGGACCAGGTGGAGAGACAATCTACTAGTGTCCCAGTCCCCAATCCTACTACTTCAAAAGTTCCACATCCTCAAACACTGTCAGAATCCTCGTGTGACGCCTAATCCGAAACCGCAAAATCCAAAACCCAGCTCAACAGATTTGATCACATTGTGCAGCACTGACGAGATCTACACACACTACCTGTGCGGGCAAACTGATCTGCCCGAACACACCAACTTCACTTGGCACATGCATCCTAGCCTTTAATAAAATGAAGATATAAAATGACAGCACAGTATGACAGTCACACAGGAGAGGAGGAAAGAAAAAGAGATGTAGACAAAAAGAGCACGAGAGAAAAAGACAGTATAGGAGAGAGAGAGAAAAAGAGCACGAGAGAGAAAGACAGTATAGGAGAGAGAGAGTGAGAGAAAGAACAGGCAAACAAGAAGTTTTTATAGACTTGTCGGAGCCCCATTTTAAGATATATAAATACTTTAATATTTAGGGCTGACAAGACTGAAAATGTGGATCGACAATTTACAGAAAATTCTCAGTTAAAAAGACCAAATTGCTTTACAGTAATTATCTCAAAAATGTTTCCACAAAAAATGAAATAATTGAAAATATTTCTAGCCTGCCTGCCCACAAAATGATCAAGATTCATTGCTCTGTCATTACTGGCAACAAGACAGACTTTAGGCACCACCCATGTCATATATAGCTGGGACTGCCTCTAGAAATTAACCACCAAATGGAAATCAGCTTTAATTTGGGTCAATATATTTATGTTTCAACACTGATTGCTTCTATCCTCATGAACAACATCTTGTCTGACTCAGTGAGCAATGTCAGAGGAGGTAAACCTGCCAAACATAAAAGGGTGGAGCGTAAATATAGTGCACAACTTGACCCAGACGTCCGAATTGTGCCATGCAAGGGGCAGATATTCCCTTTTTGATGTTTGCAGAGTCAATCCCTGACCATAGGCCTATAAAATTCAGTCTTATTAAAAATAAAAGCCCAAACTGGAAGATACCAAGGACAGCTGTGATGTATAGCAATCCAATACCATACACAATGCAGTGTTTCCTCTAAGCGTTCAAGGACAATTCTACAAGGTAGAATTGTCAAGGTAAAAGGGGCACACTGGGCTAAATAGCTGGCTTTTAATGCAGACCAAGGCAGGCCAGCAGCACGGTTCAATTCCCGTACCGGCCTCCCCGAACAGGCGCCAGAATGTGGCGACTAGGGGCTTTTCATAGTAACTTCATTTGAAGCCTACTTGTGACAATAAGCGATTTTCATTTCATTTCAAGGTCATGTTTACATTTAAAAAATGGAAGGAGTGGTTCACTTCAATAGGTTAAGAATGAAGAGAAAAGATAAATAAATTTATAAAAAGGATATACAACACGGGGGGGGGGGAAGAGATGCACATCATGAGAGCTCGGGAGTGGCTGCGTTTTTGCAATCTCCAGCTCTGCTGGCCTCCAAACCCAATATTAAATCCGTTTGCACATTTCTTTTGTCATTTCTTGGCAGACATACCATGTCCTGAGGTTTATTAGCCTATATTTCAGAACTATCAAGTCGAGACAAAATATCTGAATCCTCATTGATTCAAAGCGGCTGGGAGGAGTTGTGATGGGTCTTCTCATTAGCAGTGCCCTGGTGACGTGGTGTTTTCCAATGGATGAAAACTGCTAGCAAAGATGTTGATCCGTCCGGATGTCTCGGCTCTGCTGGGCAGGTCATCAGAATCCAATTTCAAGAGTTGCACGGCGCCTTTCTGGAGGCGCACGAGGAAGTTCTTGCAATGGAGAGAGCATTGTCCTTGGCGGATCGACGGAGCACATTTAATCCCATCTCTGATGCCTGGAGTTAGGTTGGCCTTCTGACCCCTGGTCCTATGTTGTCCTGTGCCTGATGTCAGTTTAGAGGAGTTGGGGGATGGCTGAGCCCGGCGGGTCACCCCCATCCCCACTGGAGCCTGAGTCATTAGATGCCTGGGTGAGATGGCATGTTGGAAACAATGAGGTTTTGTACTTAAATCGCTGGAATCCTTGGAAGAGCCTGAAGAGTGTTCGCCTTCTTTGATTCCGCTTTATCCTGGATTTCTGCTTTCTTCATGCGCCAGTAGATTAAGTCTTTATCCTGATAATTGCCTCACATCTCAGTTGTTATTGTGGATTTCACCCCCGATCGTTATGTTGTTGCCTGTTAATATTGTCAACTTATTTGAATTAGTCGGGTGTGATGTCCTGCATCGCTGGTTATCCTGATTTAATAAGCTTATATCATATTAAGCTGAATGTTGAATTCATGATTTGCACAAATTATCTTGAGCCTAATGTACCCTGTAGGGAGCAGAGCCGGAGCGGGAGGAGGGTAGGATTAGTTCTGTCCTTGCTATGTTTTGAGGAAGATCACCCCCCCCCCCCCCCCCCAGGGAGCGCTTATCTTTTATTTTGGTTGTGCCTTTTTCTTCTTCAGGCCCAGGTGGACTGAGTATTATCCTGTTGAGGACTGGGGGTTGTTGATCTTTCTGATGGCCCTCCCATCCTGGAGTGCGTTTCCGTTGTTTTACGATTGGGACAAGTTCATATTCCTTTTGGTTCTTGACCCCATGATATCCTGTTGCCCGCTTGAGGACGTTACTAGTGTTGGTGGTCCGGTGATCGGATTTGCCTCTGATCTGGGACTGGGAGATGGGATTGTAGAGGTACTAATAAATAATATAATTATTCAGGTTTTTGCTCTTGGCTCTTGACTTCTTCTATGGGAGACCCTGGGCTGAATATGAAGGTTCGGCTGTGCCGGGTCCTCTCTTTGTCATTCAGCTATCTTGAAGGTATGGGTTGGCTACCTTATCCCGGTCTGGATCTGGAGAAGAATTTAAATTGCACTGCAAGTGTTAAGCCGATTTTTCCTTAGCACTGAGGGTCTCGGGTATTATTTTCTTTTTCTGTCACTTTGTTTTGGAGCTACGGATGCGATGTAGGTCTATAATGTTGCCTGTAACCCGTTTGGGTGCACACGGGTCATTTATCCGCAGAAGGAATTTGTTGAGGATTTTGTCCCTGACTCTTCCGATCTTATTTATTTATTTAATCATGTAATGACTATTGTTTTGTGCTGTACCTGTTGAACATTGATACCTATAACTATCGTTCTGCTTTTGTCTGTTGGATGCAAACTTTGGTAAAAAATTGAAAATCCCAATAAATCGACATAAAAAGAATGAAAGACAACACTCAATGCACTTTCTGAAAGGTTGGTGTACGCAGATACAAATGCATTAAAAAAAAAACTGGAGAGCTGAGTTAAGCAGGAAGAGCAGAGAAAGAAGGGGGACTAATTAGATTTAGTCCTAGAGCCAGCACAGACCCAACAGGACAAATGCTCTTCTTGTGGGATATCACTCGAGGAGCTATGTCTTTGTGATAGGTTAAATATTCCTTTTATCAAAGTATCACACCAGAGTGAGTGAGTACTTAGTAACTTATTCTCAAAGTGGTCAGTTCCTTGCACCTTTTGCATCCTCAAGATATCCCAGGTTAGCCCAGTGATGACTCTCTTTGCGTCAAGGTTGACAACTTCAGGAACTGAAGTATTTGAGGAATTGAGAGTTTGAATAATCTGGAATGAAATAGGCTGACAAACGGGTGTTGCAGTTAATGCAACCTCCTGCCTCAATTCAAATTGGTTTCTCTTCCAAGCTAAAAAGCCCAGTAGTTCCTTAAATCACAATCAAGCTTCCTCCTATTTATCAAGCACCACAATCAATTTGGGATCACTTCATTGCCCGTTCTTCATTTCTAACAACTCTTTCTCACTCAAAGACTGCCAGATCTACACTGCCTCTGGAAATAATTAATAACTTAATTTAATAACTAAAATGATTACAGAGAAATCAGCTTCTTTCCAAAATGGGGATCTTGAGTCAGTCCAGCCAATTTATATGGGTTACCAAGTTAGCGTCAGTCGGCACAGATAACATTTCAAAACAAAGGTATGTAGCAAATACTGTAACCAATACAGTCCAGCAACTTGATCGCTTGTTGCCCTGCTAGCCTAAATTACAAATTAGAACAAAGGATTGAAAGGAAAGCTTGCAACTAATAAATATATTACTTTCCATATATTTCGGAAACTACTGATACAGTATATACTAAATACACAGTATATACTAAATACAATGTTCAGTGGTACTATATTTATTTATGACAACATTGCACATTTTACACAAGCGATATCTCCTAACTTTTCATCCTCTGATAAGGTAGTGCTTAAAAATTAGAAGAATTGTATTCGGACTCCGAAAACAGATTTAGATCGGTTTCATTTGATGAAATAATCTCCCACAACTTGTTTTGCAATATTACTCTGATCTCACCTCTCATCTGCTCATTCTGACAGGATCACAATTTCATCATCATTTACGTAGACCTTAGCCAATAACTCATGGTTTATAGTTCCATGCAGCAAATCACTGTTCAGCATTGCAGTTGTTCAACAGCTAATTTAAAACATCAATTACAATCCTCAAAAGCGAATGTTTCAGTGTCTGATTGCTAATTTCAGGGATAAAGGCAACAAATCTTTAAAAAATATCAGGACTGCTGCTGGGCAGGGAAGATTATAGTCCAAGGTTGGATGGAAGGGGCATGTCATACAATTGAAATGTTTCAAGTGGCATTGTTAAAATCATATAAAAATAATGCAGGTTTTCAAATGACATCCACAGTAGAAACAATGGAAAATCCCAATGCCTCCAGATATCCGAATTAAATTGAGAGCTGACGTTATGCTTCATTTTTGCTTATATTTTTTGCTTATATTTTAGTTGTTAATGTACTTGTATTGTCTTTGCACCTAAAAATGTTCATTTAGCAGCTAATGTGAGTCATAAAATATTTTGCTAAACATGGGGATGGTTTGGCTGCAAATCAGTAAACATAATGTGGAAATTTAATTTTTTGTTTACAGACACGAGGACATTTGCATTCCCAATTCATAGTAGCTTAAATATCGAGCCATAGAAATATATATCATATGGATGTCAGTAATTTGACATGCCATCTCTTGGTTTATAAAGTACTTGGGTAAACAAAATGTAATAATCAATCAGATTGGAACTACAGGCATTCTAAGTGGAATACTGTACTTTTACTCAAGTCAAAAGAGGTCACACAGTTAAATGGTACACCAAAAAAAAAGTTGGTATCATTGTAGAAAAATAGCAGAATAAGTGTAACAAATATTGCGAGGAAAAGAAAACATCAGTCTTCACATCCCCAATCTCAAAAACAGTTACAAACATCAAGATTATCACACATTTTACTACACTCGTGGGAAAGGTTTTGGATATACTAGTTATCTAACATACTGACTTATCATGAATCAAATAATAAACCAAATATTTGACAGTAAGGTGAAAACATGTAATAGTAATAAAATCAGTAAACAAGATATCCCGGGGTGGATTCTCTGCTGCCAGCCACTTCCTGATCCGGTGGAGATTCAAGTGTCAGACATAAAAATGGGATCAGCGCCTGATCCGATGCTCCGATCCTCCGCCACAAGCAGCGGCGGGCTACATGCCCTGCGCCAGTAGGAGGATCAAATAGGTCACTTGAACCCATTTGCATCCAATTAACAGGCTGGAATCCCAATTCTCCAGGCCCATGTGATGCACCAGGCCTCTCGGCTGGTATTCATGCAGGCATACACTGGGGCAAGTATTTTCAAGCGTGGCCCTTGTGCTGTAGACCCTGCGGTGGGTCAAGGGAGTAAGTATTTAATGTTAGTGCCCCCAAGGTCCATCAGAGGGCCCCAATTGAGTTGTAGGCTGTAATTGACTTGGTATTAGCTTCCAGACAGCCAGGTGTCTGGACTGTTTATTTTCATTTCCCTTCACTCTTGAATGCACCCTGCTTTGAAGCTAACCACAATGTTTTTAACTATCTAACTATGATTGACAGGTCTTCATCACATCTGCTGAGAAAAAGTGAAAGCACTTAACTTTTAGTTGGGGTCTCTGATGGTCGGAGTATCCTCATGCGTGTGTCGGGGATGGTCTGTAATTCCCATGATAGTGGTGGGGAGGGGCAGGGGGTGGAATGCTCACACCTATCGGAGGCAGAATTTGAATTGGGGGGGGGGGGTGGGTGGGTGGAGGGCAGCCACCGGATCTCGGTATCAGACCACCCGCTCAGAATTTAATTTCAAGTGATAGTTTACATTTTCCTTTTATACTGCTCGAAGCTCACCTCCCAATCATTTCACCTTCTTCCTAGGTTCAAGTCCATCCTTTTCTTTTATATCAGATCTCCTGGTGTCAGAGGTCAAACTCCGGACTCCTTTCTGCATTGCTTGCAGCCTGATGACCGTGGCAGCTATTATGCCGTATTACTTAATTTGTCAGTGATTCAAAACATTTGAATTAAGAAAGCAGGCACCTAGGGCAGCACGGTGGCACAGTGGTTAGCATTGCTGCCCCGCGGCGCCGAGGTCCCAGGTTCAATCCTGGCTCTGGGTCACTGTCCATGTGGAGTTTGCACATTCTCCCAGTGTTTGTGTAGATTTCGCCCCCACAACCCAAAGACATGCAGGGTAGGTGGATTGGCCTCGCTAAAATTGCTCCTTAATTGGAAAAAATGAATTGGGTACTAGATTTTTTAAAAAGGCAGGCGGCTACTTTATTTGCTATATAGGAGAGAAAACATAACCAAGGGTATTTCTAGCATAATTTTGATGCTCTCAGTTGTAGTAATTATTTTTTTCCCATCTCGTTTATTGATCTAGGTCTCCACCGGGCTATCAGGAATGAATCATTTTGAGATGCAGCTGAGCAGCACAGTGACGAATCTCTTTGCATCAAAGGTTGACAAACAGGAACTTAAGTGTTTGAGGAATTGATGGTCAAACAATCTGCAATTAGAAATTGTATCTCAGCAACGGGAACTCGGTACTCAAACCATGGCCGGAGCCAGAACTCCTCCACAGTTGGAGGGCTTTTGCTGGCTTATGTTCTATCATGATGTCATTCAACATTCTACTCGTTTTGTTCATTGCTGCTCTGCATTTGTTGGACACGTTGTTTAGCAGAGTCTGCCAAGGTTTAGGTCTCTTTCTTCTTCATTCTTAACTACTTCCAACACTATTCATGGGAGTAAATGAATTGCCTTTTTCCATCCTTAAGTGGGATGGTTGTTAGTGGTCTTCATTTTTTTTCTTTTTCTTTTATAAATTTAGAGTATTTAATTTTTTTCCCCAATTAAGGGGCATTTAGTATGGCCAATCCACCTAACCTGGACATCTTTGGGTGTGGGGGTGAAACCCACGCAGACACGGGGAGAATGTGAAACTCCTCACGGACAGTGACCCAGGGCCGGGATTTGAACCTGGGTCCTCAGCACCGTAGTCCCAGTGCTAACCACTGCGCCAGCCTTTTTTCCTTTTTTTGATCCGCCTCGATCATATTTATTGTGTTTAATCACTTCAGAACTTCTGAGCTACTTCTTCAGGTCCACTGCCCCTTTAATCAGTAAAACGTATGCCCATCATAGGCAAATCTTCTGTAGACCATCATGTTTATTATGCTAACATGACAAGATTGGTTTGTGATTCAAAACATTTAAAAACAGCCCACAGTGCATAGAAAGCAGACAGCTGCTTTTTCTTTTATAAATTTACTCAACAGTAGCAAAAACATAACAAGGATGTTTTAAATATCACCCATCAGACTGCTGGACAGGGATACGTCCGTTATTTATTTTAATGGCCTAAATCTAATCACCCTGTGCTCAGAGTAATCCCAGGGATATGTGGCACTTCTATTTTTTTCCATAGATCAGTTACAAGCCAGAGTTTGTAAGATATCATCATTAGATTAAAAATATCGACCAGTTTTTGTAGGCTAGAAAAATAAAGATCAGCACTGACCAACACAGGTTTGCATCGCACCTCAAATTTCCATTTCATGAACGAAGAACAACAGTAACCTCACACTTATGAACATAATGTGATAACAAATAAGAGCTTGCAGACACAAAGCTTCACTAAAGATAAAAATGACATGCTGTTTTATAGTTGGTCTGTCACTTGAGCTGAACACTACATTCACACAACAGCAGAAATACTACTGAAGTTGGGATGGCACGGTGGCAAAGTGGTTAGCACTGCTGCCTCATAGCTGAGGACCCGGGGTTCGATCCGGTCCCGAGTCACTGTCCGTGTGGAGTTTGCACATTCTCTCCATGTTTGCGTGGGTTTCGCCCCCACAACTGAAAAGATGAGCAGGCTAGGTGGATTTGCCACGCTAAATTAACCCATAATTAGAATTAAAAGAATTGGGTACTCTAAATTTATAGTTAAAAAAGTACTACTGAAGTGAATTTTAAAATGATGACTGCTGCAATAGGTGGCATGAGACAATGCCTTTAAGGTTATCGCACTTACATTACTAGAGCTGGGATGCTGAAAGGAGGAATTATTTAATTCCAATAGATTTCACCAAAAGCAAAATCCTTAATGCTAACTTTTGAAGAAGCAGTTTGTCACAAATAACCTTTAATTGAATGGCATGTGACAAGAAAGGTTGATAAGAGCTCCACAATGAAGTAGGACAAGTGTCCCTAAACACAACTTGGTATAAAGAAAAAAATAAATGTATACACCTTCACTCTGTTCGAATACAAGTTCAATGCCAAGTTGCTAGAATTATTAACACAATTCCAAGTTTAATCTCCCATTGTGTAAACCAAGAATAGAAAATGCAGGCCACAACCAATTCAAAATGACTGCGCTGTTGATATCAAGCATACCTTGATCCTTTTTCAAGATTTATTTTAAAATATTTATACAAAGTACCATCCATAAATTAACATTTTGTACCATTTTCCAGTAATCTAAAAGATCAGTTAAATTTGAATCCCACGTTTCTATTTTCTTCCTAACTACCCATTAGACAGCCTTTCATAAATTATGATTCAATTACACTGCCTGGGAAGTCAAAACCAAGTGGAAACCATTTTAGTTACAAGGCAAAGCAAGCAAAAGTTTGCCTAGTCCTCTGACAATGCCAATTAGCCACAAAGAGGGGCGCACGAACAGCCTGGGCAGACTCTTCACCCGATCTCTCTTGCGGTGGAGAAGCATTTTGTACATATCCAGTTTGTGTCTTAATTTTTCTGTCACTCCCCCAATCAACCAAAAGAAGAAATTGAACAAAAGTTCTTCTTTTGCGACTCTGATCTACACCAAAAATGAATGACTTGCAGAGGATCAACAATTTTCTATTTAGATCCAACAAGTCAAATTGAGTCATTTGCAACATAGGTAGGGCACAATGCTGAAAAAATATGGTCAAACCCAGAGGAACAAAGGGGAGTTTAGTGGCTAGATGCAGGGAAACAAATGGTCGGATCCACCAGGTTTGGTATAAGCAAGTCACTCACATTTGATAGGCTTCATAATTTAGGGTCTACACGGATCACTTTCATCTCCCTCCTGCAGCAGTGGGAGACCCTGTTTGATAAAGGACCTTTTATTTTCCCTTCTGAGAATGCAGTAGAATTAGCTGACACTGTACTAGGTGGCAGTCAATTTCATTTGTTAACTCAGATGACTGAAGAAATCACTGCCATGCTGGCGAAGTGGATAACTACTACATTGCTTGCTAAGCACTGCATTATACAAACAAAAAAAAAGTCCAAGTCTGCACCAAGTTAGCTTTGACTTATCCTTGCTACAATTGAGCATGACAATAATATGACTTGAAAGTTGGGGAAGAAACAGTGTCACCCTAGAGTGATCCCACCTGGAAAACATGCAAGGTGAAGACTGAATCAGGCTCAGCTGATTAATCTGATGTTCCTTAGTCAATATCACAAAACATTTGGGTTAATATAATGAAACTGTCCATTCCAATAGAACTGCATCCCAACAATTGATTGATATTTATTGTCACATGTACCGAAGTACAGTGAAAAGTATTTTTCTGCGGCCAATAGAAGATACACAGCACGTACATGGTAGACTAAAGAATAATCAACAGATTATTGACAATGGTGCATCAACAAATTGTGATTGGTTACCGCTCTGCACCTTCAGGGATTAATGAATATGTAACTACTCCCTTCCTATCAACTCCTTTCATGATTTACAAACATTGATTACTTTTTCCTCCCCACACCCATAAAATTAGATTTTTCTCTACATGATGTAATGTAATTTTAGCATTTAATTAACGTTATGATAGTAAAATCATTGATGTTCATTACCATTACAACATTGACACTTCTGGCAAATTCCCGCATCCACCAATGTGAAGTTAAATGTGGCAATCCAAAGTTTTGCTTTCAGATTCTCTGCTCCTGCTCCTCCACAGTGTTCTTAAGTTCTTACAGATAGGTCACTTCTAAAATCATTTCAACTGGCCTAAACTTCCACTTTTAAAAACATTACAGCTTGTTAAATGAGGTGCAACAATCTCTCGGGCCCTGAAATACTCATTTTATGTTTGTGGAATGTCTAATTTCTCCATTATGTTAAGAAAATCCACAGATGTTACAAATAAGACGTTTGCTTGAGGAGGTTTATGATATTTCAGTTTTAATATACATAACCTCACCATATTTCACTGTACTTCGCTCTTTAATCAATTTACAGATAATCAGTGGTTTTCACTTCCTGGTTCCCAATCTGTGAAAATTCTTCAATGTCATTTGTCGTTTCATCTCCTTAATGATAAGCACTGTTGCTGAATTGCTGAATACCAGGATCAAACTAGTGCCAGGAAAAATGAAATTCATGCCACTGTGACTGTTAGATCTTTGGGCATCTTGCCTTGGAGTCAGCAATGTTGTTACTTCACTGCTGATCATAAAATTCAGACTTGGATTTACATTCAAATATCTATAATATTCAAATGTACACTTAAACATGTTTGCTATTTTAGCACCAGAATGCATCACATCCCTTCATATTATATCATCTGACAAGTAAGAAAAAATGCCAGCTGGTCCTTTATTTTTCTGTGCAGCACACTTTTGTTTGTCTATAGTTTTTTTCAAACACTCCAGTCTGAGGGAATTCGACACTGCTGCTCACCGCTCTGCATCGGATTGTGGAAGGACGATAGCTTCCAGATTGCTGGGAGCTCTGGCGCAAGCGCAAAGGGGCAACAACGAGCTGGCCACGTTTACTCCCGTCAACAGCCTACTCAAGAGAACTAAAAACCTGACCTCGGGGCTAAGGGTTTTGGCCACAAGAAATTGGAAATGTCAAGGTTAGTCTGACAGCGAAGAGGCAGCAGGAGGCTGCTTACTCCAGGCAGCTAGAGAAGTCCGTGAGGCGTTGAGACTCAGAGAACCCCAGGAGCAGTTGATAGCTCGGCTTGGAAGTCTTTTGGCGAAGATCAAGCGTAATTCCTATTCTTGTCAGCTTGGATTGAGTATGTCTCTTTGGTGGGGGTCCATGAATTGATTCAATTTGAATTGTTTCTTGGAGCAAGCAAGATGGATTAAGAAGGTGCTCTGCCCATACTCCGCATTGGATTTGTAACTTCGAGAAAGGAATACATTTTTATTTAAAAAGCAGTTGATAGCTGCTTGGATAGCTTGTTTTGGATCTGGGGCTCAGGAAAGCCCAGATCAGTCGATATCTCCATGTTGTTGGGGTGTTGGTGCTCGGAGCAGTCAAGGAATGGTTGTCTACTGTGAAACAAACTGCAGTTGTTGGCAGCTGTCTGGCTTTGGAGATGGTACGTTGCCCGTGTTTATATACTGGAGTGTAGTCTGGCCAATGGTGGGATGCAATCTCAGCAGTAGGTAAGCTTAGCTGGAAAAGACAGTCGAGAAGGCTGGATCTGGGAGAAGGTCTGAGAGAGATCTGGAATAGTTTGCCTTTTGATGAGGACTGTACCCATGGAACTCGGATAGAGTAGAGCTGCCCTCGGCTGGCGGTTGGACAAGCTCCTTGAAGGACAGGGGCAGAATTTGAAGGACATTGTGACACACAGTGATCATTGATGTCTGGATTGCTGAGAAAGTTTAATGTGCAGTTTGTAGTTGGTGTTTGACCACAGTGTGTAGTTTGAATCATGTTTACCTCATATTCATGTGGATGTTAAGAGGAGAAGATAGAGAGTGATGATGGTTTGCTGTGCTGACCGTTGTACATTAAATGTTCTTCTATTTATTTAAAACTGTGCAATCTTGTGGCTTTATTCTCTTAATAAATGCCTGGCAATTCACATTTAATCTACTTTAGAATGAAAGTTACGAGTCCCTAACTGGCTGGTAACAAAACTGAGGGTCTCATTCGGGATCGCATCGCAGTTATAGTACTTGTTAAAAATGAAGAGGCAGATTTTCCTTGTAAGCATTTAGGTAGAACAGTTTGATGAGACACATACACTTATTTATACTCTGGCATTAGATGTTCATGACTCTCAGTTTATTATTAATATTCAAATCTGTGAGCAGCTTGCATCCAAAGTTACGGTAAGAGTTCCAGCCTGAAATATAAGAGGAAAATACACCCATAGATATCGAAGAGTGATGAGAGTCATCAGGTAGAATTTTTCCTGCTCAATTGAAGTAAGAGTTAATGGGAAAGGTTACCACTGACAAAGACAGTGCAAATGGATTCAAGCAACAAGTAATGTGGTTTTGCAACTCTAATCCAGCTTCTGGAATTGTACGTTGCTAAATTTAGCTCCTTATTACAATGATAGACTTGTGATCCATCAAATAAAACTGTATCTACAAGTCTGCCACCAGGATAAAGAAGCAAATTCAGCAATATTGAGACCTATCACAAAAAAGTCCATATTGATATGATACTAATTACAATAGAGCTACAGTACCATGGAAAGAAGATAGAATTGAGTTGTCAGTTAGAGAAGGAATTAACAAGTATATCCACAAGCACATAAATAGAGACGATCTATGTGAAAAGGAAACCGAGTCCTTTCCTGTTAATGAACATTCTGAGCCTAATAAAACGCACGATTGATACCATTAACAGGTGTCCCAGAAGTACAAGATTACTGGCTGCAGCTGCATAATGTGGAGCACCGCTGTTATTATTACTATATTTCCCATTGTCTTGTTAAATAATTACCCTATACTACAGGAACCTTGAACACCAATTTTCAAAAATCAAACTGATGAAAAGTTGCACACCCAATCATTTAATCCATCCACCTACAGACGCCGATGAACTGTGCACCTTTGACAGGTATTTTAATTTCCAACATTGACAGCTTTTCTTAGTTTCTTTTGGGTGTTGCATTTTAATACATAGATTGCCTGGGAATGTACTGCAGACAAGTATTCTCGAGTTCATCAAGGCCGCATAATTATATTTCATAATAAGCCTTGTAATTTACACCGACTTTTATTTTTATATTGGGGTTTGTATCAGTGGGTAACACCATTTTGCGTTACGTGGGCTCATGAACTGCTGTGGGCAAGTGCTGCAGCTATAATACAAAACCTAATAAACAAACCCTGAAACTAAGCAGCTTCTGCAATCATTATTGCATAAATTACACTTTCACAAATCAATTCAGCTGAACCAGTTGGTCAAATGTATTTAAAAATCACACTGTGATTCAATATTTGCTAATATAACACATAGAAAAATTGGTAAACATTTCCGATATCACAGTATTATTTAATTCCAAATTAGCAACTGCATTTCTAAACTTCCAATTCAAAATCAAGATCCAAAGCGAATGCTTGAACTGACAAACGGGACTCAAATAATCAATGCGGGCTTGTTAATTTTTACTCCGAATGTTTTACTGTAGACACACCTCTAAAAACGGGTGATGTTTTTCTGTATGCCCCTCAACAAGTCCCAAATTGAAAAAGAAAAATGAAGGAGGAAAATAATCAGCTCACTTCAATTATGCACTCATAACAATGCAAGGTTTGTACTGTTCATCAAAAATCATAAGGCAGGAATGTGGGCATGATTGCAAATTTAATCTCCTGTCAAGCTGGAGTTAGCTGTCTTAATTCCACCCACGTGCTCTCACCAACAGCACAGAAAGTTAATTTGATGCAACTTGAGAAATGAGAAGCTGGAGTACTCTCCCCAGCCCCCTCTCCCGTTTCCCCAGTACATATTGGAGAATTACAGAGGCCGGTCTCCCTCTTTAGAGCACAGACAAGCCTAGTTGATCCCCAAGTTGTTACACGGCGCATCAAGGGGTGCCATAACGCATCAGGGCAAATGATCTACCAGGACTGCATGAAAATAATTCTGTGCATCAAGTCAAGAAAGTAACTGTGCGCAATTTGGCCCATCGTGTTCATGCCAGCCATCAAGCACCTATCTACTCTATAGTCCAATTTGCCAGCACTTGGCCCATAGTCTTGCATGCAATGGAATTTAGAGTGCTGATCTAAATACTTCTTAAATGTTGTGAGGGTTTCTGCCTCTATCACCCTTTCAGGCAGCGAGTTCCAGACTCCAACCACCCGGGATGAAAAAGGTTTCCCTAATATCCCCTCTAAACCTCTTAGCCCTTACGTTAAATCTATGCCCCATGGTATTGACCCCACCCCCCACCCTGCTAAGGGAGATAGTTCCTTTCTAAGCCCCTCATAATTTTATACACCTCAATCAGGTTTCTCTCCCCCCCCCCCCCCCCCCCCCCCAAATCCCCATACCCTTCTCTGCTCCAAAGAAAACAATCAGTCTATCCAGTCTCTCTTGACAGATTAAAATGCTGCAGCACAGGCAACATCCTGGTGAATCTCGACATAATGCAATCACTTCCTTCCTATAGTGTAGCAACCAGAACTGCACACAATACTCCAGCTGTGGCCTAACCAGTGTTTTATATGCCACCATGACCGCCCTACTCTGATATGCTGTGCCTCAGCTAATATCCCATATGCCTTCTTTACCACCATATCAACCTGTCCTGCTGTCTTATGGACATGCACCCCAAGGTCCCTCTGCACTTCCGAGAGTCCGATCATTCATTGCACATTGCCTTGCCTTGTAAGTCCTTCCAAAATGCATTATCTCAGGGTTGAATTCCATTTGCCACTGTTCTGCCCATCTAATCAGCCAGTCTATACTGTCCTGTAATCTATTTACCACAGATCACAACCACTTCCCATTTTCATAAAATTTACAGTGCAGAAGGAGGCCACTCAGCCCATCGAGTCTGCATCAGTTCTTGGAAAGAGCACCCTACTTAAGCCCGCGCTTCCACCCTATCTCCGTAACCCAGTAACCCCACCTAATCTTTTTGCACACCAAGGGCAATTTATCACGGCCAACCCACCTAACCTGCACATCTTTGGACTGTGGGAGGAAACCGGAGCACCCGGAGGAAACCCATGCAGACACGGGGAGAACGTGCAGACTCCGCACAGACAGTGACCTAAGCCGGGAATCAAACCTGGGACCCTCGAGCTATGAAGAAACTGTGCTAACCACTGTGCTGTCCATTTTGTCAGGCAGGAAATGCTGGTATTTTTTTCAAATCTAATTTTACGGGATGTCCCTCCATTTCAGAGTCATCACATGGCTGTGGATCTGGACCATCTAGGCCAGACTAGCACAGCTTTCCTTCCCTGAAGGACATTAGTGAGCCAGATGGGGTTTTACCACAATCGTTATCATTTGGCTTTTAATTGATTTTTATTGAATTCAAATTTCACCATCTGCTGTGGCAGGATTTGAACCCATGTCCCCAGATCTCGCTCTGGATCACTAGTCCAGTGAGAGCGCCATATCCTCCCCCTAATCTCTCGACTCACTTTTTTTTCTTCTTCACTCGTTCCAATTAGCCCTTTTGCACTTTAGCATTATCCCTTTCATTTGGGCACCATGGTAGCACAGTGGTTAGCACAGTTGATTCACAGCTCCAGGATCCCAGGTTCGATTCCCGGCTTGGGTCACTGTCTGTGTGGAGTCTGCACGTTCTCCCCGTGTCTGCGTGGGTTTCCTCCGGGTGCTCTGGTTTCCTCCCACAGTCCAAAGACGTGCAGGTTAGGTGGATTGGCCATGCTAAAATTGCCCTTAGTGTTCAAAAAGGTTAGGTGGGGTTATTGGGTTACGGGAATAAAGGGGATGGGTGGAGGTGTGGAGCGCTCTTTCCAAGGGACAGTGCAGACTCGATGGGCTGAACCGCCTCCTCCTGCACTATAAATTCTATGATATTTAATGCACAATCAAATGATTGTGCATATTCCCCTTAATGTCCCTTCCTTTGCCTCTCTCTGTACTTCTTAAAAACCACTACCTCTCCAGATTCTTTTAGTTCTGACAACGGGTAGTTGTTCTGAAATGTTAACTGCTTCTCTCCCCATGAGTGCTGCTTGGATCTGAGTATTCCCACCTCATTCAGTTGCTATCTCTTTCCCTACTGAATAGTGCAAAAATAGTTTAGTTTGAAAGTGCTTATGTACACCCTTGAACTTCAAATTCAGTACAATGGCTTCTCTCCCACATGATACTATGTGGGTTTATATGAATCTGATACAAAAGGAAATGTACCTTTAACAAAAATACAGAAAAAATTGCAAATCCTCATTTGAAACGTGCACATTTTTGTACCAATTTTGTGAGTAGCATAACTGCTAATTTGGGAACCCTCCACACATATCAGAAGGTCCCCATTTAGCCACCAGTTACTGAAACTTTAGTCAAAATAGGTATTAGGTAAAACTCTGGAGTGTCAGCGGTGGGTTATTTTCACACACACAAAAAAAAATCGATGCAGCATTTTGTACATCAGCTGACTGCAGAAGGGATGATCGACTCTGCCCCTCCAATGTCCGTTTAGAAGCAAGCTGCACCTCCTTTGCAAAACGGACTGGCTTTCAAGAGCCGAGTCACAAATCAAACCAGTAGAATATCTGCACACAACAGGCAAGTAAGTGGGCTCCAGCAGCCAAGGGCCGCCGTCATAATAAATGCTGCAGTCGCCCCCAACATCATTGCATATAACGTGGCTGAAATGTTGGCGGGGCGGGGGAATTGACTGCTTACCTCTGGTTAATACACTGCAGCACAGCCAGAGGAAGTAGCAGTTCCAACTAAAAGGGTGTCCTGGTTCCGGGGGGGGGGGGGGGGGGGCTGTGAAATTAGATTAGGAATGACGTGCCACCTCAGCATTACCAGGCACTGAAACAGGAAAAAAATCCTGAGATTTGTAAATGATTAATTTTAATTAATTTCAGCCGCGACAGAAAAATTGTAACAAAAAAATAGAACTGCGTCGCGCGATTGCTACTTACCAGGCAATTTGGGAGGGAGGTGGGGAGGGGGGTTCGCAAGGCGATGCTGTTGCTAGAGATTTTCAACTCAATCTCTCCGGCTAGCCGGCTGGAGAAGAGCTAATTATAGAGACCAAAAGGGGACCGCAGAGATACCTGGGCGGGTGGGCAGCCAGCCGGAGAGGTGCTGCTTCCTTCCCTCTCTGAAAGACCGGATTGCGTTCTGCAAAGCTCATTCAATCGCCTGCAAGCGAACCATCTTTAAATAGCCACTGCCACAGCCAGCTGGAGCAGAGGAGGGGTTAACCAAATCCCTCCCAAGGCAAGGACGAAGCAGAGAAACGGGTCCCCGGAGCCCGGAAAAGACCAGGACAAAGTTAGGGCATCAATGCGCCTGACTTGACAACATCTTCGGCGACCAACCCCCTCCCCATCTGAAGTGCGAGGGGTCAGAAACCACTCTTCCCCCTTTTCACAAAAGCAAATTACTGCGGATGCTGGAATCTGAAACGAAAGGGAAAATGCTGGAAAATCTCAGCAAGTCTGACAGCATCATGATGCTGAGATCTCCCCCTTTTCACCCCGGCTCCTCGAAGCTCAAGTTTCCCCCCATCACCGCTGTTTCTGGCAGAAGTGCTGATTACATAGTTGAGTGTCAGCAGATCAAAGACAGGCAGGGACAGATAGCAAGCCGACTGGTGAGTTTCCCAGTCCACTGGCACAAGTACCTTTTCTATATATCCTCCATCCACTGCTCTCCTCAATCTCCAACTGCATCATCTTAGACATTCTGCACACATGCCATCCCCAACTGCAGTACTGAGCATTTTTTTTTTGCATCTATAATGCAACCACACTACAACCAGAGGCCAGTATTCATAGTCTCAGTGGCACACTAAGAAATCAGGTGAGCTGCATATCTCTCCTGGCATCCAGGATCCAATTCCTATGAGTGCAGGTCAGAAATATGGAAAACATATGGCTGTTTACTTACCTCACCAACAAATGATCACCACTGTGGCACTGATCACGATGTGAGGGTAACTATTGCTCATGGGGACTTCATTCAGCCTTTTCTTTCTGAGAAACCATCAATATTTTAAAACCCAGGGAAGGTGCAACATTTTTATTTGCCTCAACAAATTACGATTGTCCTCCACTTAGCCCTTCACCTCGGTATCCAAACAATAATCGATATCTTTCATTGGTTATTTTAAAGCTGCAACATTCTTCAGTTGCTCTGTTGTGATATGTTAAGTTGCACAAAGATTTACAAAACAAAGAAAAGTACAGCATAAAACAGGCCCTTCGGCCCTCCAAGCCCACGAAGACCATGCTGCCCGTATAACCTAAAATCTTCTACACTTCCAGGGTCCGTAACCCTGTAGTCCCATCCTATTCATACATTTGTCATGATGCTCCTTACATGTCAATATTGTATCTGCTGCCACCACCTCCTCCGGCAGCGGGTTCCAGGCACTCACCACCTTCTGTGTAAAAAAAACTTCCCTTGCACATCTCCTCTAAACTTTGCCATGCACCATAAACCTATGTTCCCTAGTAAATGACTCTTCCACCCTTGGAAAAAGCTTGTGACTATCCACCCTGTCCATACCCCTCATAATTTTAATGTTGTAGACATCAGGTCACCCCTCAACCTCTGTCGTTCCAGTGAGAACAAACGGAATTTATCCAGCCTCTCCTCATAGCTAATGCCCTCCATACCAGGCATTACCCTGGTAAACCTTTTCTGCATCCTCTCCAAAGCCTCCACATCCTTCTGGTAGTGTGGCGACCAGAATTGGACACAATCTTCCTGTGGGAGAATAGGGATTGCAGCATCTGTTTTTAAATTATTGTAGCATCTTTGCATAATTTTACATTCTTCACAGAAGCATGGGCACCAACCTTTATTCAAACACGGGTTATAAAGAATTTGCATGTTATATTAAAATACGAGTTTTCTTCCAAATACATAAACATAACCTTTTCTGCTCCCTGAAGGCGGTGTCTCCTTGCTGGAACCCAGGATAGGAGTGACCCTCTGACATCTCAAAGTGGTTATTCCTCAGGAATAAGCCTCAACCATGAAGTGCGGGTACACAACCAATGTTGGGAGAGTAGCTCTGAAATAGATTTCTGATGAGAAGTGGGAACCCTGGTCATTTAAATTTTTTTTTTTAAAAGAGTAGCCAATAATTTTTTATTTTCCAATTAAGGGGCAATTTAGCATGGCCAATCCACCTAACCTGCATATCTTTGGGTTGTGGGGGTGAAACCCATACAGACACGGGGAGAATGTGCAAACTCCACACGGACAGTGACCCAGGGCCGCGATTCGAACCCGGGTCCTCAGCGCCGCAGTCCCAGTGCTAACCACTGTGCCATATGCCACCCGTACCCTGGTCATTTTATCCATTTGCTGAACAAGAACTCGGAGACCAGCTAACTCAGTAACAGGAATAGAACCTGTAACATTTCTGTTGGTATGTTTTAGATGCTCATAGGCTTAACCCATAATGACTTTTAAAAGGCTAGGTGGAATAAGGAACTTAAATTGTTGAAGCAGGTGTCCTTCGTTTCCACCCACACTGAAGTTCAACATAATTAGGAAGTTAAAGACAGTTGATCTAAGGAATTCTACATGTTTTGTTTTCTGCCCACCATTCACACAATGTTTTATTTTTTTAAATTTCCCTTTCACAGTTGTACAAAGCGTCTGATTAATTTTCTTGTGAAAACATTCCAAATAGTAGGTGGCTAGTTGCACAGAAATAAGGGTTAATACTCCACATACTGCACATGTTGCAAATTGCCACCTGTTTTTGGCAGTGGGATGGATAGTCTCCGTATCCTGGACAATTGAGCCTTCACTGGCCCTTAAAAAGCTTATTTTTTTTTAAAAAGGATGCAGTCTACCTATTCCATGGCTGCCTCTAGTACATCCTAATCCTGATATTACCCTATTATTATACAAAATTACCCAATGGAAACCTAATGTCAATGTTAAGTCTTAAAAAAAATGTAGACAAAATATACAACTGCCACCAATATAATGTGTAAAGTTCTGCATTTAAAAAAAGTAACGACATCTTTCCCTAGTTATTTGACAAAAAGGTAGGCATACAAAATATTTGCATGCGGTGGTGCAAATTCTTGCGATGTTGTTACACTGAAAACAACACGTTGCTGTTTGATTGTTCTGGTAAGGTATTTTTAATTTTAGTACTGTAACATTAGTGTGAAAAATATTTTATTTTGATGAAAAAATATTTCAGATCAGGGAATATGGGCAGTTGATAAAAGCCCAAAATAAATCACTGATGTTTTCTGGGAACTTCAGAACCATCAAATTCCCAACATATCTGGCCCTGGGAACTAGACTTTTACTTATCAATGTTGATGTTTCATTAAAATTGTTCTCTGCAAAACACAGTTGTTGAGCTTGGTAATGCAAAATTGTAATATCAGAAATGTTGTGCTCAAGGAGAATCTATCAAAATGCAAATCAGAAAGACATCTATAGTTCAGAATGCTCCACAAAAAATTGCAAAAACTAACACCAGTGTTTTTGACATACAGAAATAAACTTCCCAGCAGTTAAGACTATGAGAATAACGAGGTGGCATAGTGGTAATGTCACTGGACTAGTAACCAGTGCTGCAGGGACATGCATTCAAATCCCACCACAACAGCTGGTGGAATTTAAATTCAATTGAATAATAAATCTGAAATTGAAAGCGATTCCCTAAAAACTCAAACACTGAATCACAAATGCCCCTTTAGTGAAGGAAATTGTCCTTCCTTACCTGGTCTGCCCTACACGTGACTCCAGATCCCCAGCAATGTGGTCGATTCTTAAATGTCCTCTGAAGTAGCCACGTGAATCAGAGTTTAAAGCCGCTGGCCTGACCAGCAACATCCATATCGCATAAAATAATAAACTTTGGAAATGGTGAAATAATAGCGAGTAAAGTGTTGAAAATGTGTGTGTGGGACGGGGAGGAGAAAAAGAAAGGAAACTGCCTTTTACCTGCGGAAGACAGACAGAACTTGGGATAGACGTTTTTACCTCATTTGTTCAACATCCAAAATCTAATCAGGGAGACATATCTTCCAAACCCCCAACATTCAAGAAACTCAACACAATCCAGGACAAAACAGCCCGCTTGACTGCTCCTCTTTCCACAATCACTCAAACCCTCCACCATCGACAAATAGTGGCAGCCATATGTACCATCTACAAGATGCACTGCAGGAACTCACCAAGGTTCCTTAGACAGCACCTTCCAAACCTACGACCACTGCCATCCAGAAGGACAAGGGCAGCAGATACCTGGGAACTCCCCACCTGAAGGTTCCCCTCCAAGTCACTCACCACCCTGACTTGGAAATATATCGCCATTCCTTCACTGTTGCTGGGGCAAAATCCTGGAACTCCCTCCCTAACAGCACCGTGGGTGTACCTACACCTCAATGACTGCAGCGGTTCAAGAAGGCATCATCTTCTGAAGGGCAACTAGGGATGGGCAATAAATGCTGGCCTAACCAGCGACACCCACATCCCATAAATGTATTTTAAAATATGCATGTCACTCCTGCAGTTTGGAAGCCTGTCTGTACAGTTTTGGGGGAACTTTGCCCATTTCAGCCATCCAAGTGCTGGCTGAGAGACCTTCTGGAGCCCCACAAGAGGGTGAAGAGGACAAAGTAGAGATTGTTTACCTTCTAAATTCCCTCTTCCTAAATATATCTCGCCTCTTTCAAAACACTTATCCCTCAGTCAACATCACAAAATATTGGGCAGCACGGTAGCATGGTGGTTAGCATAAATGCTTCACAGCTCCAGGGTCCCAGGTTCAGTTCCCGGCTGGGTCACTGTCTGTGCGGAGTCTGCACGTCCTCCCCGTGTGTGCGTGGGTTTCCTCCGGGTGCTCCGGTTTCCTCCCACAGTCCAAAGATGTGCGGGTTAGGTGGATTGGCCATGCTAAATTGCCCGTAGTGTCCTAAAAAGTAAGGTTAGGGGGGGTTGGGTTGTTGGGTTATGGGTATAGGGTGGATACGTGGGTTTGAGTAGGGTGATCATTGCTCGGCACAACATCGAGGGCCGAAGGGCCTGTTCTGTGCTGTACTGTTCTATGTTCTATGTTCTATGATTAGCTGGCTGCTGAAATGAAAAAAAATGAAATGCAAATCGCTTATTGTCACAAGTAGGCTTCAAATGAAGTTACTGTGAAAAGCCCCTAGTTGCCACATTCCAGCGCCTGTTCAGGGAGGCTGGTAAGGGAATTGAACTCGCGCTGCTGGCCTGCCATGGTCTGCTTTAAAAGCCAGCTATTTAGCCCTATGCTAAACCAACCCCTAGTAACAGGCGGCTGTTACATGGCTGTTTGTGGGAGTTTGCACCCAAGTTTTCTACAACAGTGACTACACTTATAAAGTGCGTCATTGGCTATAGAGACTTTGGGAGATCTGGTGGTTGTGAAAGGTGCTCTTGTAAATGCAATACTTTTAGCGCACAAAATGCAAGTCTAAATCATTCTCATGTCCTGGACGGGAGATTTTACCTTTATTATTGTCAGAGGCAAGAATTCAACCAGCAAGTCAAGCTGACATTTTAGATGAATCATCTAGGATATGGGACTGGCCTGCCTATAATAGCTGTCTTTTTTATACACAGAATGATTCTTTCCTACTTCCATTGCTGCCCAGATGACACCAATAGACCACAGGGAGTAAATAAATAACTTTGTGCTACATAAAAATAATGATAGTCTGTGCTCAATCTTACAGTTGAGTCATACATAAGGAAGCATCAGGGATGACCGAGTGGCTCTTGTTCAAGTTTACAATATGACAGCGATACAGTATGCAGCAAAATGAAAATATCACTAAATGCACCAAACTGTGGTCAATTGAAATTAACAAGGAAGAACAAGAAAGTGAATTTGACTAAACATCTGACAATCATGTGAGAATAAAAATCACACATTTCTCCAAAAAGATCTTGTCGAGCAGTGACGGAGTGCCTTAGAGTCAGAAGCTCCACGTTCCAGTTGCAATTAAGGACATGATGACCAAGGAAGATGTATTCATAAAATGGCCAAGCAAGTTCAGTATCAACTTGTAAGTCCTTCCAACATATGCCAACGGCAGGCGGTAAGAACAGGAAATACACTAGGTCAGCCATTTGATGGAAAGAAATTTGAACCTCTACCATCACTACCCAAGCTCCAGGCTACAACATGCCTGAAACTCCTTGAGGGGCCACATGGCTGAGTTGGCTGAACAGCCAATGTGACTCAGATTGGTGCCAACGGCATGGTGTTCGATCTCCGTTCTGGCTGGGATTGACTATTAGTCTCCAAGGAGACCTGTCTCCTTGCTCTACCTGTGGTAGAGGTCGTGGCACTGTGGGTTGGACCTGATCTTAGGAAGAGACCTCAAGCAGAAGATGTCGCCCAGATGTCAGGACTGTTGTTTCAGAAACACTGTGAAGTGATGGAACACATCCAAAAATTTATATTGTAGTTTTTTTTAAAATCCATATTTCACGGGATGTGGGTTTCACTGGCTAGGCCAGCATTAATTGCCCATCCCTAATTACCCTTGCGAAGGTGATGGTGAGCTGCCTTCTTGAACCATTGCATTCAATGTGGTGTAGGTACGCCTAGTGTGCTGTTAGGAAGGGAGTACCAGAAGGATGTGCCACACTACCAGAAGGATGTGGAGGCTTCAGAGAGGGTGCAGAAGAGATTTACCAGGATGTTGCCTGGTATGGAGGGCATTAGCTATGAGGAGCGGTTGAATAAACTTGGTTTGTTCTCACTGGAACGACGGAGGTTGAGGCGTAACCTGATAAGAGGTATACAAAACTATGAGGGGCATAGACAGAGTGGATAGTCAGAGGCTATTCCCCAGGGTAGAGGGGTCAATTACTAGGTTTAAGGTGTGTGGGGAAAGGTTTAGAGATGTACGAGGCAAGTTTTTTTACACAGAGGGTAGTGGGTGCCTGGAACTCGCTGCCGGAGGAGGTGGTGGAAGCAGGGACGATAGTGACATTTAAGGGGCATCTTGACAAATACATGAATAGGATGGGAATAGAGGGATACGGAACCAGGAAGTGTAGAAGATTTTAGTTTAGACGGGCAGCATGCGCGGCAAGGGCTTTGAGGGCCGAAGGGCCTGTTCCTGTGCTGTACTTTTCTTTGTTCTTTGTTCCAGGATTTCGACCCAGCAACAGTGAAGGATCGGCGATATATTTCAAAGTCAGAATGGTGAGTGACTTGGAGAGGAACCTCCAGGTGGTGGTGTTCCCATGTATCTGCTGCCCTTATCCTTTTAGATGGTATAGTGTGTTTGGATCTCCAAAATGATTTTCATAGCGAGTTACTCCCGTAAATTCCACTCTCTCGTCAAAGCTTGGAAAATCTTGCATTTCAATCCTTAAGAACTTGGTTCCATCCAAACACATGCTCCCACCCACGTTCTGCGTGGCGAAGAAGAGACTGGCTGCACCTCTGAGCTCTCTCTCTCTCAAATCCATGCAGACTGGCCTGTGAAGTTCAGGGGTATCTAAAGAAACCTGCAAGCCAATATAACGCTTTGTTGTAGACACTTCCCCTTGTAAAATGCATCTTCATAGCAACCTGAATCACCTGGATCTTGTATCCAAGTAGATATGCTCATCAGATATACTCTATACACCTCTTCATTCCCCCCCCCCCTCCCGCCCAGACGCCACTCTATTTTGTAATTAAAAGTGTGTTTAAAGTATCACCATTTATAAAACTTTAAAACTTCCCGAGAAACTCGGAGACTAATAGTTTATCCACTGTCAGCACAGCTGCTGTGGTCATTGTTTACAGGCTTGGCCATCTCACACCTTCTTTCTCAGAAGACAACCCCCCTTTTACTTTTAACAACCAAGTCATCCAACCATATTGCACAGTAGCATAGTGGTTAGCGCTATGGATTCACAGCGCCAGGGTCCCAGGTTCGATTCCCGGCTTGGGTCACTGTCTGTGTAGATTCTGCACGTTCTCCCCGTGTCTGCGTGGGTTTCCTCCCACAAGTCCCGAAAGATGTGCCATTAGGTAATTTGGACATTCTGAATTCTCCCTCCGTGTACCCGGTGTACTCGGAATGTGGCGATGAGGGGCTTTTCACAGTAACTTCATTGCAGTGTTAATGTAAGTCTACTTGTGACAATTTAGATTATTATAAATTCGGAACAGGTCAAACGACTGCCTTCGTTCCTCCATTTTACCCTAAATTAAGGAGTCAGTCCCAAAACATAACAATCTTATGAACTTCATATTTGTAACAAGTTAAGTATGGAAACCAGTTAATCTTTTTTTATATATAAATTTAGAGCACCCAATTCATTTTTTCCAATTAAGGGGCAATTTAGCGTGGCCAAATCACCTACCCTGCACATCTTTAGGTTGTGTGGGTGAAACCTATGCAAACACAGGAGAATGTGCAAACTCCACATGGAAAGTGACCCAGAGCCGGGATCGGACCTGGGACCTCGGCGCTGTGAGGCAGCAGTGCTGCCCCGGAAACCAGTTAATCTTGTGTGGCATTGTTCACAGAATTATTAAAATTAAATTCCTGAACTCATCAATGTGCCAATTCTCTAAATGATTTTTTAAATTATATGTATCTGATCAGGCTACTTTTAACCTGCGTGATACAAAATACATTCCAAGTACCAAAACCTAAATCAACTAGTTTGTGTTAATAACTGCAGAAGAAAATTACATTGCTAACACCCATTCCTAACATCCCCGTTCGCAGAGATTAATGTGAAATGATGATTGATTGATTGCACACGCATCCATCACGGTGACCAGACAAATGGCAAGTGACCTGTTGCCAGTCCTCTACCAATGCTGTTATCGAATGCAAAACATAGGAGCAGTAGTATGGAGTGCCATGACATTGGCTCATGTCCACAATCTTATGTTTGCAAAGTTTGGCCATTCCACAAGCCTTCTATTGTTCCTGGCGGGCAGATTTCAAACCATCAAGATGAATATTCTGCCACGGTTTCTATTTTTGTTCCCAGGCCGTCCTAGGTTTCTCGCACAATCGTTCTTTGCTGGGGGGAACAAGTTGGTGAATTGCTTTATATGGGCAGGTACTACTTGTACCAAAAGATAAAAAGTTTAGCAGTGACGATACTGATTTCCTTTGCGTATTTAGCATGGCTTTCAGAAGTTAGAACTGGAGGCCCTTGGGTGTGTCACAATTTCCAGCGGTCTTGACAATTTTTGCCAGGAGTGCAATACATTGAAAACCACTCCTCTTAACTAAAATAAAGCAAACATTTTGTGGAGTTGCTCATGCAAGGAGTTGGATGAGGCTGAGCCGTGCGCAGGATGAGGTGGAATTTACCCTACGAAGGACCTCACTTCACACATCCTCATGTAAGATGGGTCACAACTGCTCCTCCCATTTCGCCTGCACCCGATCAAGCGACATAGATTCCAATGAGATGGTCCACTGATAGATATTTGATATATCCCCCCCCAAGTCTTTGCCAACCGTAAGATCGCATCCAACAAGGAAAGGCTACGCCACCAAGGGGCATGTGGGGCAAACTCCACAAACTAAATTGCGCAATTGGAACAGTGGTGCCCCTGCTAGTTGGGATTTCGCCAAGAACTCCACCCAACTGGCAAACCGGCCTTCTATAAACAGATTTGTAAAGAACTCCAGCCCCTTCCCTTCCCATGCCTTAAAAGTCGAATCCAAACCCGACGGCACAAACAAATGGTAACCATTTACAGGAGCCAGTAATGACATGGCACTCAGTTTGTAATCTTCTCAGAGCTGCCTCCATATCTTCAAAGTGGAGGCCACCACTAGGTTTAAGGTATATTTCGCTGGACAGAGTGGGAGTTGTGCCTTTACTAAGGCCTAAAGGCTCGACTCATTCAACGAGCTTGCCTTCATCTTCCCCCATATGGTTTATGATTCTCTACCACCCCAGCACCGTTGGCCACCCACTAATACATCAGGAAACTGGGTAGTGCCAAGCCGCCCCCCCCCCCAAACAACTGTCGACCCTTCTGGAGGTACACCCTGCAAATTCTTGGCTTCTTGTGGCATCACTCATGGCGGATCACTTTTTAATAGGACAAGAGTGATGTGGTAGAATGGAACCCATGAATACATAATACAATGGATGGCAAGTTATAAACGTTGAATGGATCCATTACTAATATTCATTGGTAGAGTTGCTAGTGCTGAGGACATGCACAGAAAATAAATATGGGTGGGCTAAGATAGGAATAAGAAAAGGGTGGGAAGTTAAAAAGGATGAATGACAAAGAACAAAGAAAATTACAGCACAGGAATAGGCCCTTCGGCCCTCCCAGCCTGCGCCGATCCAGATCCTTTATCTAAACCTGTCTCCTATTTTCAAAGGTCTACTTCCCTCTGTTGCCGCCCATTCATATACCTGTCTAGATGCCTCTTAAATGATGCTATTGTGCCCGCCTCTACCACCTCCGCTGGTAAAGCGTTCCAGGCACCCACCACCCTCTGCGTAAAAAACTTTCCACGCACATCTCCCTTAAACTTTCCCCCTCTCACCTTGAAATCGTGACCCTTGTAACTGACACCCGCACTCTTGGAAAAAGCTTGTTGCTATCCACCCTGTCCATACCTCTCATAATTTTGCATACCTCAATCAGGTCCCCCCTCAACCTCCGTCTTTCCAACGAAAACAATCCTAATCTACTCAACGTTTCTTCATAGCTAGCACCCTCCATACCAGGCAACATCCTGGTGAACCTCCTCTGCACCCTCTCCAAAGCATCCACATCCTTCTGGTAATGTCGCGACCAGAACTGCACACAGTATTCCAAATGTGGCCTAACCAAAGTCCTATACAACTGTAACATGACCTGCCTACTCTTGTACTCAATACCCCGTCCGATGAAGGCAAGCATGCTGTATGCCTTCTTGACCACTCTATCGACCTGCGTTGCCACCTTCAGGGTACAATGGACCTGAACTCCCAGATCTCTTTGTACATCAATTTTCCCCAGGACCCTTCCATTGACCATATAGTCCGCTCTTGAATTTGATCTTCCAAAATGCATCACCTCACATTTGCCTGGATTGAACTCCATCTACCATGCCCAACTCTCCAATCTATCTGTATTTTGTTGTATTCTTTGACAGTCCTCCTCGCTATCTGCAACTCCACCAATCTTAGTATCATCTGCAAACTTGCTAATCAGACCACCTATACCTTCCTTCTGGTCATTTATGTAGATCACAAACAACAGTGGTCCGAGCACGGATCCCTGTGGAACACCACTAGTCACCCATCTCCATTTTGAGACACTCCCTTCCACCACTACTCTCTGTCTCCTGTTGCCCAGCCAGTTCTTTATCCATCTAGCTAGTACACCCTGAACCCCATACGACTTCACTTTTGCCATCAACCTGCCATGGGAAACCTTATCAATCGCCTTACTAAAGTCCATGTAAATGACATCTACAGCCCTTCCCTCATCAATTAACTTTGTCACTTCCTCAAAGAATTCTATTAGGTTTGTAAGACATGACCTTCCTTGCACAAAACCATGCTGCCTATCACTGATAAGTCTATTTTCTTCCAGATGTGAACAGATCCTATCCCTCAGTATCTTCTCCAACAGTTTGCCTACCACTGACGTCAAGCTCACAGGTCTGTAATTCCCTGGATTTTCCCTGCTACCCTTCTTAAACAAAGGGACAACATTAGCAATTCTCCAGTCCTCCGGGACCTCACATGTGCTCAAGGATGCTGCAAAGATATCTGTTAAGGCCCCAGCTATTTCGACCCTCGCTTCCCTCAGTAACCTGGGATAGATCCCATCCGGTCCTGGGGACTTGTCCACCTTAATGTCTTTTAGAATACCCAAAACTTCCCCTTTCCGTATGACAACTTGACCTAGAGTATTTAAACATCCATCCCTAGCCTCAACATCCGTCTTGTCCCTCTCCTTTGTGAATACCGATGCAAAGTACTCATTAAGAATCTCACCCATTTCCTCTGAGTCCACGCATAAATTCCCTTTCTTGTCTTTGAGTGGGCCAATCCTTTCCCTAGTTACCCTCTTGCTCCTTACATACAAATAAAAGGCTTTGGGATTTTCCTTAACCCTGTTAGCCAAAGATATTTCATGACCCCTTTTAGCCCTTTTTATTGCGCGTTTGAGATTCGTCCTACTTTCCCGATATTCCTCCAAAGCTTCATCAGTTTTGAGTCGCCTCGATCTTACATATGCTTCCTTTTTCATCTTAGCTAGTCTCACAATTTCACCCGTCATCCATGGTTCCCTAATCTTGCCATTTCTATCTCTCATTTTCACAGGAACATGTCTGTCCTGCACTCTAATCAACCTTTCCTTAAAAGACTTCCACATTTCAAATGTGGATTTACCCTTAAACAGCTGCCCCCACTCCACATTCCCTAGATCCTACCGAATTGTGTTATACTCTGCCTTTCCCCAATTTAGCACTCTTCCTTTCGGACCACTCTTGTCCTTGTCCATGAGTATTCTAAAACTTACGGAATTGTGGTCGCTATTGCCAAAGTAATCACCGACTGAAACATCAACCACCTGGCCGGGATCATTCCCCAATACCAGGTCCAGTATGGCCCCTTCCCGAGTTGGACTATTTACATACTGCTCTAAAAAAACTCTCCTGGATGCTCCTTACAAACTCTGCTCCATCTACGCCTCCAACACTACACAAATCCCATTCAATGTTGGGGAAGTTAAAATCTCCCATCACAACCACCCTATTGCTCCTACATTTTTCTATAATCTGTCTGCATATTTGTGCCTCTACTTAATGCTCACTTTTGGGAGGCCTGTAGTAAAGTCCCAACAATGTTACTGCACCCTTCCTATTTCTTAGCTCCACCCATATTGCCTCAGTGCTCGAATCCTCTATCGTGCCCTCCTTAATCACAGCTGTGATATCATCTCTGACGAGTAATTCAACTCCTCCACCCCTTTTACCTCCTTCTCTATCCCTCCTGAAGCATCTATACCCTGGGATATTCAGTTGCCAGTCCTGCCCTTCCCTCAACCAAGTCTCAGTAATACCAATAACATCATATTCCCAGGTACTGATCCAAGCCCTAGGTTCATCTGCCTTACCTGCTACACTTCTCGCATTAAAACAAATGCACGACAGACCACCTGTCCCTTTGCGTTCATCATCTCTTCCCTGTCGACTCTGCCCCTTAGTCACATGGAGTTTATTATCTCGTACCTTACCGGCTTTAGTTGCTGCTTCTTTACTGACCTCTAACTTCCTAATCTGGTTCCCATCCCCCTGCCACATTAGTTTAAAACCTCCTCAACAGTGTTAGCAAAAGCACCCCCTAGGACATTGGTTCCAGTCCTGCCCAGGTGTAGCCCATCCGGTTTGTAATGGTCCCACCGCCCCCAGAATCGGTTCCAATGTCCCAAAAATCTGAACCCCTCCCTCCTGCACCATCTCTCAAGCCACGTATTCATTCTGACTATTCTTGAATTTCTACTCTGATTGTCCCGTGGCACTGGTAGCAATCCTGAGATTACTACCTTTGAGGTCCTATTTTTTAAACTTATCTCCTAACTCCCTAAATTCTGATTGTAGGACCTCATCCTTTTTTTTAACCTATATCGTTGGTGCCTATGTGCACCACGACAACTGGCTGTTCACCCTCCCCCTTTAGTATGTCCTGCAGCCGATCGGAGACATCCCTGACCCGAGCACCCGGGAGGCAACATACCATTCGGGAGTCTCATTTTCGACCATAGAAACGCCTGTCTACTCCCCTTACAATTGAATCCCCTATGACTATAGCCCTGCCAGTCTTTTTCCCGCCCTTCTGTGCAGCAGAGCCAGCCACGGTGCCATGAGCCTGGCTACTACTGCCTTCCGCTGGTGAGTCATCTCCCCCAACAGTATCCAAAACGGTATACCTGTTTTGGAGAGAGATGACCGCAGGGGACACCTGCACTGCCTTCCTGCTCTTTTGCTGCCTTTTGGTCACCCATTCCCTGTCTCCCTCACCAATCCTAATCTGCGGTGTGACCAACTCACTGAATGTGCTATCCACGACCTCCTCAGCATCGCGGATGCTCCAAAGTGAGTCCACCCGCAGCTCCAGAGCCGTCATGCGGTCTAACAGGCGCTGCAGCTGGACACACCTTGCGCACATGAAGGAGTCAGGGACATCGGCCGCGTCCCTAAACTCCCACAATGAGCACGAGGAACATAACACGGGTCTGGGATCTCCTGCCATTTTTACCCTTTACCTTAACTGACTACAAACTATACTATCAAATAATTAATAAGTGAAAGGAACAAAGATTTTACTTACCAAACAAAGCTATTGTTGGAAAAAATAAATATGTTTGGAAGAGGTGCAGTTGGAAATAAGAATATTAGTTGGTTTGAAATAATGTGCGTAATAACAAAAGCATAACAACACAATAATTAGCTAGTGCTAGAATTGAATACATGGGCAATGTAAAGGGAATATAAATAAAGAAAGTCAGTCTTGTAAACCGCTTATGCAAGAATAGAACTCTTTCCACTGCAGTTATCTGTATCCCATCACCAGTAATGTGCAACTGATGTTTAATCTATTCTTCAGTAAAGATTTTGGATTTTATGGCCATACACTTGAAATTGTTTTATCTGGTTACTAAGCAGCAGCCGGTCAGGACAGCATCATGGAATCATACCACACTCTGAGCAGCTTTCATCCTATCTAGTCAGTTTTTTAAGTGATTGAATCAGTAGGAGAAGATAAAAAGAAACTTTTCCAGTGGACCTTTCATACAAAGAAACAATCTTCAGATTACAGATATTCAACTTGTAGTCAAACAGTTTTCAGCACATGCTTCCGTGGTACACTGTCCTGTAGAATATTAATGCATGGGATCCATCTGCTCTGTTCCCGAATGGCAAAGCTTACAAAATGACCAATTTGTAGAGTTCAGAGCTACAAAACAAAGTTGAGAATACAAACAAAGTTTGTCCCGCTCTCAGCAAAAATGAAGTGTACACTCAAACTGTGTTGAAAAGTAAAATATTTGTTCCATGTGCCCAAGGTGGGAAATGTCAAAATTGGAGAATGGAACACCTTAATCAATTTTCTACTTCAAGCACGGCCAGCTACAGATCAAACCTTCCTATCTTGCCCCAATATAATGCCTAAACACAAGGTTGAGAGAACCATACCCCCCCAACCAGCTTCCCAACAATTCTCTGGTGATATTTCTATTTCCAAAAACAGTCATTTTTATGACCGAGGTGACACTGCCAATTTAATGCTAATTGGGTGCTGTTTTGTTCTACCAGCAACAAATTAAGACATCCCAAATTTGTTTCAATAGGACCCTTTACTTGCCTCTACTTAAGCAGTAGAGAAGACATCGTCATTCCATCAATTTGCATTGCACTTCAACCCAAATCTAAGTGGTGCTACGCCAACTCTTAAGATTTATAATCACAGACAATTTAAAACTGTAAAACGTCAGGATTCCAAAAATTGGATTGAGGAAGTCGCAATACAATCCGAAAGGAAGTTCTCAAAATAAACTGGAACAATTAGGAGTTATGGAATTTAGTCTTGTGATGTGTGTTCATTGCTGCATGTGACCTATTTGCTCAATGCCAACAGCTAATAAAGATGATTGCAGACTTTCTGCAGAACACTGAAGAGATGGGGAGGAAGAAAAAGTGGGTATAATTGTAGTTTTAACCAGATTATTGATTAATGTGATGGCAGCTGATTGCTGCATGTGTACAACTGAAGTGGCGGGGCCAGATGTGGTAACAAAAACAGTTTAGTATTTAAAAGATTGGTGATTGTTACCGCAAAGACGCGCTTTTGCTTCAAGCTTAGGAAAAAAAGGAGTATTAAAATAACCATTTAAGCAGTCTAAGCTAATCTAACATCTTCAGAACCCAGCAGTTACTTCGTAAAACATTAATGATATTATCCAGTTCTCTGTACTTTCATTTTTGAAGAAAGGGGGTGCATCTAGTGGTTAGACTGCTTTAGTTGCAAAGGTTCCTCTGTGTGGCTCGAGGAGAAGCATCAATCACTACCTGTATTGCAACTCCAGCAAATGCCAACTAGGTCAACAAACACAGAAGCAATGACACTGACAATGATGCTGTTGCAGCTCCAACTGCTGCTACATTGGCCACTGCTGTGTCCAACACTAACTTTCAAGCAAGGTGAAGCAATGTTTTGCAGCAAGCGGTGAACAAACAGATCTTAACGATCAGCAGATCAGACAGCTTCTACGGAAAGAGGAAGGGAGGGTTAACGTTGATGATTGACAATCTTTTTGCAATGATTATCTCATTAGCTTCTGTTCGTAATATTACCTTCTTCTGAAAGCAACAATACATTTTTTGTTGCTGGAACCATTTATATAAAAATTATCTTCTTGCTTTGGTAATGCAACCCCAGATCCAGCATTTTCTGATTTTTATTTTTATTCATAGATCTGCAAAATGAGCAACTAAAATCAGAGAATTTACATTGCAGCACGGTAGCATGGTGGTTAGCATAAATGCTTCACAGCTCCAGGGTCCCAGGTTCGGTTCCCAGCTGGGTCACTGTCTGTGCGGAGTCTGCACGTCCTCCCCGTGTGTGCATGGGTTTCCTCCGGGTGCTCCGGTTTCCTCCCACAGTCCAAAGATGTGCGGGTTAGGTGGATTGGCCATGCTAAATTGCCCGTAGTGTCCTTAAAAGTAAGGTTAGGGGGGGGGGGGGGGGGGGGGGTTGTTGGGTTACGGGTATAGGGTGGATACGTGGGGTTGAGTAGGGTGATCATTGTTCGGCACAACATCGAGGGCCGAAGGGCCTGTTCTGTGCTGTACTGTTCTATCTATCTATTGCAGAAGGAGGCCATTTGGCCCATTGAGTCTGCACCAGCACCTGAAAGAGCATCCTACCTAAGCCCACACCTCCACCTTATCTTCGTGACCCAGCAACCCTACCTAACCTTTGGACACTACGGGGCAATCCACCTAACCCGCACATCTTTGGACTGTGGGACGCAACCGGAGGAAACCTACGCAAACACGGGGAGAACATGCAGACTCCGCACAGACAGTGACCCAAGCCGGGAATCAAACCCAGGTCCCTGGCGCTGAGAAGCAACAGTGCTAACCACTGTGCTACCGTGATGCATTAAAATAAAAGTATGTTGATTTTCGAAATGTAAGATTTGTTTAATAATTACCAATGCAATGATTAGGTATCTTTTCCGATCGGTAATGGTATACTAATTGTACTTTGTTTACTGGGGAAATGTTCGAAGAAAAATAAAAGGATGGAATGATGCACTGTCAGTCTCAATCTTAGACTAGTTATTTGTAAAAGGTACTCAGTATAAGTGAATACAGCAGAAGTTGGAGCCAAGCAAAAATGAAGTTGACAAGAGGCATTGTACCATTATTACATTTAGAAAGTATATCATATTGCAAATGCAAATAAATCTTTTGATCAGACTTAACTTGCATTTATATAGCTGAGGTAGGACTTCTGAAAACAAGCGAGTGAAATACTCTTGAAGTATATTCACTGTTGTAACGTCAAGAAACGCGACAATCAATCTTTACGTAGCAAGCGTTAAGGTGCAATGGTGATCTGTTCAAGAGCAGCTCCTCTATACATTTCTCCTTACCCAATGTGTAAATACTAATTGTCAGTATAATTTGGAGAAATAATATAGCAGCTTATCTTTTACCTCCAGCAAGTTTATTGTGCATCCAACTCGGAAGAGATACAAACTCCATCCATATAAAATCCATATCATAACTGTACCAGCTATGTCCATTTATACTTTTTTGGAGGTCAATTACCATCACTTGTCTCTAACAAGGCAATTAGCCCAATAATGCAATTTGCCAAAGTATGCACTT